>NC_066884.1:16771939-17474439 GCF_022985175.1 Labeo rohita | reverse complement strand
AATAATAGATTAATGAGACCAAAGTCTGCCCATTAGATTTACCCAAAACAAATTATATCTCATGTTTAACCACTATAGAGACATCAGAACCAACTGTAAATTCCAGAAGATCTGGCCGAGGTGAGGCTTCTCTCGGCAGGTTCATGAGCGCTGAACGGCCGCTGATGCCCTGGAGCTCACATCTCTGAAAACGTTAAAGCAAATTTTCAAATAGACGTTATCTTTGTTAACAAACCGCATATTTGATGTCCAAACATGTACATTCTCGTCTAAAAAAATCTTAAAACTACATTCTGTGACACAAAACAGTATTATTTTTAAAATTATAATCGATTTAGGTGTCTACCATGCCACTCTCTGTGAGAAATATGGCAACTTCGGAAAATGGAGTGATACAAACGGTAAAATGACTAGAGTTTTGTTGGGTTCCAATATTGCACCTTTATCAGCCAATCAGATTCGAGGACCAGAAAGAACTGTTGTATATATATACACAACAGTTCTTTCTGGTCCTCGAATCTGATTGGCTTAGAGGAGTGCGATATTCTAGTGATATCAGAACTTTATTTAATAAATATAAATATTTTATAAATTATTTTATAAATATGCTGTTTTTGTGTCACAGAATGTAGTTTTAAGAGTTTTTTTAGGTTAAATATGCAGTTTGTTAATAAAGATAACATCTATTTGAAATATGAGCTCCAGGGTGTCAGCGGCTGTTCAGGGTGCTCATGAACCTGCTGAGAGCAACCTTACCTTGGCTAGATCTTCTGGAATTTGCCGCTAGCTCTGATGTCTCTATAGTGGTAAAACAAGATATAATTTGTTTTGGGTAAATCTATACAGTTTCTTTATATAGTTTATGTCTATTTGTTTATCAATTACTCATATATCTTGTCTGGAGTATTATAGAGTTTGTATGTGTGTATGGACAGTCTGTAACATGCGTCTTTCTGTCTTAGGCTCAGCAGGAGAAGATTGACAGCATTGAAGCCAATGTTAGCCTAGCAGCCGCTAATGTGGAGGAGGGGACCCAGAGCCTAGGGAAGGTAAGGGGAGAGGGGACATTCCTGCTAGGGGATCGATTCCACTCTACCCCCCTGCTTCACTCGGCCTACCCCGCCATCAGCCCATTGATCCACCTCAGAGCGCAAGGAAACCACAATTAAGAGAGAGAGAGGGGCGAGAGAGGTGGCAGTGGTGGCGGAAGGCATGGAGTGGAGAGGGATCGATGTGTGTTGGTTGGCCCCTCGCAGGGAGTCGATGTGTGTGCGAGCGCATGGAAGTCTAAAGAGTGTAAAAGAGAGTCTATAAACAGCATTCGAGTTCCTGCTGGGGGTTCGATACATATACACACACATACACACGCTGCGGAGCGCCAACTTTTGACAGAGAAAGCAAGGGAAGGGTGAAACGTGGAGGCATGGGCCGTGTGTGTTTGCGTGCGAACGAGGGTTTGTATGTGTTTTATCGATCGAGTCTCAATTGAAATGTTTCTCTTTTTTGGAGTTGAGCGTTAATGCAGTTCTATTGAGCATTTTGTCTGATGCCCGTGTAGAAAGTGGACCCACCTCTGTGACTGCTGAAAAGGACAGGGGGTGGTCAACAAACATACACACACACTCCGCTAAAGACATAGATATTCCGACACACACACACACAGAGTCAGTACTTAAAGTGCTGGCTCAGGCGTATGCGAATAACATGAGTTACTTCCTCAATCTCTCTCTCTCCAGACATAATTAACTGCTCGGTTAACCCTGCCTTGTGAAGATGATTAGATGACAGAGAACGAGAGCATGAGAAAGGGTGAAAGAGAGATGAGAAGAGAGAAAAGGTGGCATTTGATGGTCGACCCTGCCTTTAAAGTTTACATATCTTCACTGAAATTAAATTGTGTGCGCGCGTACCGGGGGGCTTGTTTCGTTGTGCTAATTAAAGAATAATCTGGCTAAAGGAGTTTTTCTTTTTACCTGATATCAATTAATTTACCTGGTCTGGTTTGATCTGCACACGTCCAATTTCATCTAGCTTTTTTTTTTTTTTTTTTTCAGATCTATGATTAATATTGTGCGTGTTTACATACGACTCTGCATGTGTTTCTGTTTGGCTGGAAACTGGACATGAAAGACTTTATAATTGTTTGGTTATCAGAAAAACAGCACATGAAAAGTGTGTTAGTTCAAACACCGTTTTGGGACATTGATGCCACCTAAATTATTCCTTTCTCACCTGTTTGATGCTTTTACGCACATTGCGTGTGGATCAGTGACATGAGGCTCTGTTTTATTAATTTACTCAAAAAAACATACGGAGCGGCACATGCACACCATGACTTGAACACACCTTCTTTTTTATAATGAGTATGTTTTTTAATTTTAGAATTTTCTTTTTTTTTTTGGCATTAAGTCAAAAATGTCGAGAGGATAATTGTCCTGAAATAATGAGGAAACAACTAATTAAATAATAATTACAGAATACATCATTGTTATTATTACATTGTGTCTAAGATTTTTTTTATATGTTAAAAAAAATGTTCCTGCTTATTAATATTTTGAAATTTATGTGGAACATTCCAGAAAATATATATATAAAAAAGGATAATTAATAATAACAATAAGTGTTATTATTTTTGTTGTTGGTATCATTAAATAGTTATTATTTAATTGATAATTAATGATTATTTAATTATCATAACCAGGATAACAAGAATAATAATTGTTTTTATTATTGTTACAATAATTGTTGAATTTAATTAATTTTTTTAGGCATTAAATTAAAAATATCAGGAGGATAGGTGTTCTGAAATAATGAGGAAAAAAATAATAATGAATAATTAAAGGAATAACTTTCATTTTTGAGTTTTTTATTAGTATTGTGTCTAAGAATTTTTTTTTAATGTTAAAAACTTTACTGCTTATTAAAATTTGAAAATGGGTTATGTGGTACAACAAACATGCAGGGATATAAAAAAGGGGGATTTTATCATAGACATATAATTAATAATAATAAGTGTTGTTGTTGTTATTAAATAATTGTAAATAATAATTATATCAATTATCATAACCAGGATAATAATAATAATAATAATAAATTGTTGTTTTTATTATTATTACAATAATTTAAATTGAATTTTTTTATTAGGTATTAAGTAAAAAATGTCAGGGGGACAATTGTCCTGAAATAATTATGAAAAAATAATAATTAAAAGAATATATTTTTTTGAAATTTGAAATTATTTTTTATTAGTATTGTGTGAATTTTTTATATGTTAAAAAACTTCACTGCTTACTAATATTTGAAAATGGGTTATGTGGTACGTGGTACAACAAACATACAGGAATGTGTAAAAAAAACATGAAATGTTATCATAGACAGGATAATTAATAATAAGTGTTGTTGTTATTATTAAATAATTGTGTATGTGCGTATAAAATATGTATATGTGTTTTCTCCGCAGGCGGCCCGTTCGAAGCTGGCGGTTTTGCCCGTGGCGGGTGCGGTGGTTGGGGGAGTGCTAGGGGGACCGCTGGGACTCTTAGCGGGATTTAAAGTGGCGGGGGTCGCTGCTGCCGTGGGGGGTGGCCTGATTGGTTTCGCCGGGGGCAACTTGATCCAGCGGAAGAGGAAAGAAAGAATCGACCTGCAGCTACAAGAGCTTCAGAGCAACAACAACAGTAAGAACGACACTCAGTGACACACTCGAGCACATTTGTTTTTGTAGAGGAGGCCACGAGACGGCGGAGTTGGCGACCCACGCGCGTTCTGAAATAAACACCAGACGCTCAACGTACATAAAACAACCACAACTGCAGAATAACTCCTACACGCAGTGCAAACATGCACATGCGAAAGGCTACAAGTGGACCTGCTAATTTTCCTTTTGCCTTAATTCGTCACTCATTTCTATGCCAAAGCAAATAAGGCCTTGTTCCATCACCTGATGTGCTGTTGAACAGCTGATTGACCTTTGTAGCAGTAATGTGACTGTAGGTGTTAGAGGTGGTTAGAGATTATAGATGATTGTTGTGTAAGAGTGTGAACTATATAACAGTAAGATTTGTTATGCATACTGAGGATTTGAGGGTCTGTTTACTATAGTTATATAGGTTTTGTTGTGGCAGAGTTATTCCATGATAAACAGTTAAAATGCCTCTGTGTGGTATTGTAACTAATGGATTTCCTTTTAATTTTGTTCATGGATTATGAGTAGATATAACTGAAATGTTGATTCTATGTTAAAAGGTTTATATGTATCACAATACTCACGGATATAAGAACAGAGGCAATGCACAGTGAGAAAGTCAGTATACTATGAATAAACAAATTAATACACATCATTATCAATGACAAATTATGATGATATAGTTTTCATAGTCTTTGGAGCTCATTGTGTCATGAATTCTTATTTTGCCTTAACTTTTGATAAATTAAACATTTTAGATATCTAATAATGTCTCAGGCTGCTAAAAATAAATATTTCAATCACATTTCGTAATGGATAATAATATACAAATGAAATGACTTGTTTACATATTATTTATATAACAGGACGGCAATACTGTGGAAGCCCATTTCCGCCACTGAATTTTTAAAAAAGTAATTGGGACTTTTTATCTTACAGTTCTGACTTTTTTCCTCAGAACTGAAATATAAACTCACAATTGCGAGTTATAAAGTCAAAATTGCAAGATATAAACTTGCAATAACATTTTGAGGAATTAAGTCAGAATTGTGTGTTTAGGGGTTAGAGTTAGGTTTATAACTCGCAAGAATTTTCAGATATAAACTCGCAAATCTGACTTTTTTCTCAGAATTGCGTGATACAAACTCGCAATTGCAAGTTCTAAAGTCAAAATTGCAAGCTATAAACTTGCAAAAAAATTGAGAAATGGAGTGAGAATTTCACGATTACAGTTTAGGTTTAGGGTTAGGTTTATAACTGGCAATTGTGAGTTATAAAGTTTGAATTTCGAGATATAAACTCGCAAATCGCAAATAAACACAATTCTGAGAAATAAAGACAGAATTGCGATATAAACTCACAATTCCATCTTTTTTCCTTAAAATTGTGAGTTTTTATTTCTCGCATTTGCATCATATGCAATTCTGAGAAAAAAGTCAGAATTGCGAAATAAAACAAAGTCAGAATTGCGAGTTTTTATCTTTATTTCTCGCAGTTGCGCCTTTATATCATGCAGTTCTGAGAAAAAAATCAGAATTGCGGGGAAAAAAATGTGAATCGTGAAATATAAACTCACAATTGCGAGAAAAAAAGTCTGAATTGTGAGATACAAACTTGCATTTGCGAGACAAAGACAGTTTTGGTCTCGCAATTTGACTTTAGTTTATATCATAATTCTGAAGGGAAAAAGTCATATTTGTGAGAAAGTCAGAATTGCGAGATACAAACTTGCATTTGCAAAACAAAAAAGTCCGAATTGTGAGGTTTTGTCTCGAGGAAAAAAGTCACAATTGCAAGATACTTGCATTTGCGAGACAAAGACCGTTTTTGGGGGTTTTTTCTACAGCAATTCTGACTGTAGTTTTAGCATTTGGGAGTTTACATCGTAATTCTAAGGGGAAAAAAAGTCACATTTGTGAGAGAGTCAGAATTGCGAGACAACAAAAAAAAGTTTATATATATTTAGAGTTTATATCACGAAATTCACGAGGAAAAAAAGTCAAAATTGTGAGATATAAACTTAAAATTGCCATAAAAAAGTAAATTGCAAGAAAGTCAGAATTGCTAGATACAAACTCGCATTTGCGAGACTAAAAGTCAGAATTGTGAGTTTTTGTCTTGCAATTCTGACTTTATTTTTAGCAATTGGGAGTTTATATCACGCAATTCTGAGGAAAAAAAAATCACAATTGTGAGAAAAAAGTCAGAATTGTGAGATACAAACTCAAAATTGCGAGAAAAAAGTCAATTGCGAGATACAAACTTGCATTTGTGATACCAAAAAATTTGCAGTTCATATCTCGCATTTCCGACTTTATAACTCGCAATTGCAAGTTTATATTTTACAATTCTGAGAACAGTGTCAGAACTGCAAGTTTGTATCATGCAATTCTGAGAAAAAAAAGTCATAATTGTGAGAAAAAAGTCATAATTGTGAGATATAAACTCAAAATTGTGAGAAAAAAGTCAGAATTGCGAAATAAAAACTTGCATTTGTGAGATAAATATAGTCAGAATCGCAAGTTTTTATCTTTATTTCTCACAGTTGTGCATTTATATCATGCAGTTCTGAGAAAAAAGTTAGAATTGCGGGGAAAAAAATCTGAATCGTGAGATATAAACTCAATTGCGAGAAAAAAAGTCACAATTGCGAGATACAAACTTGCATTTGCGAGACAGTTTTTGTCTCGCAATTTTGACTTTAGTTTTAGCAATTGGGAGTTTAATCGTAATTCTGAGGGGAAAAAAAGTCACATTTGTGAGAAAGAGAAAGTCAGAATTGCGTGATACAAACTCGCATTTGCGAGACAAAAAAAAGTCAGAATTGCAAGTTTTTGTCTCAATTTTTAGCACTGTTTGAGAAATGGAGTGAGAATTTCATGATTAGAGTGTAGGTTTAGGGTTAGGTTTATAACTGACAATTGCGAGTTATAAAGTTTGAATTTCGAGATATAAACTCGCAAATCGCAAATAAACGCAATTCTGAGAAATAAAGACAAAATTGCGAAATAAACTCACAATTCCGTCTTTTTTCCTTAAAATTGCGTGCTTTTATTTTTATTTCTCGCATTTGCATCATATCATGCGATTCTGACTTTATTTTTAGCAATTCTGAGGAAAAAAAAAAGTCACAATTGTGAGAAAAAGTCAATTGCGAGATACAAACTTGCACTTGTGAGACCAAAAAATGTGCAAAAAAGTTAGAATTGTGAGTTCATATCTCGCAATTCTGACTTTATAACTCGAAATTGCAAGTTTATATTACAATTCTGAGAACAATGTCAGAATTGCAAGTTCGTATCACGCAATTCTGAGAAAAAAGTCGAAATAACCTTTTGTTTATTTTTTATTCAGTGGCGGACATGGGCTTGCATACAATACTTACTGCTTAAGGCTTATAGCTATACATATACAAGACTAACTGAATAAATTAGCACACTGAAGAAGAGAATCTTCCTCTTGGGTAATTGCTTGTAAGCTGTAATTGTGGAAATACCGTTGCTTTATGTATGATTTCTTATCATCTTTTCTGTTTTTCTTAGCAGTTAACATGCGTGATTGAGACGTTTCTGATCAACAGCACTCAGGTTTAGATAAAATGTTCTTTTAAACTGGGTTTACCCAGGCTGGTTGTGTATTTCATGTGTCTTTCTATGTGCTGCTGGGGTGGCTGATAGATTTGGCTGAGGTTTCCCTGTAAGGCTTTGATAACACAAGCCTCTGAGAGGCAAATCTAATACTGAAATCAATGCACTGTGAGACCTCCTTCAGCACAAACAACATTTGAATGTTATTTGATTACGCTCCTGAAGGACCAGCAGAAAAGAACAATAGCCTTTTATGGTTTATCGACCCTTATTTTAGTTTCACTTGTCAAAAATGGAGAAGAATAAAACATGGTCTGTCATCAAACACTCGTACGGTTCTTTTGCATTTGATACTTCTGTTTCTAGGAACCACAACGTATGCTTTATAAAAAGATTCAGTAGCAGTTATTTAAAAACCAACTTCTCTTTTTTAAAAAAAAACATTGTTAAATGTTTGTTTTTGTCCTGACTTTGATCCGCGGCTGCTGCCCCCGGTCTAACGCGTTGTTTTTTGGGGTGAGCAGGGGGATCCCCTCACAAACACGGAGCCGGGTCTGAGACGCACACTGGCCCCCACGCCTTCCTCATAACACAACACACTGGACTTCCCCTACGAAGGGGCGAATGAACGTCTCCAAGAGCACATGCAAGCCACCCTGTGCGTGATGCACGAGCGAGATAGCCCGAGTGCTGAGCTCTGCATGTGTTCGGCTGTGCTGCTCAGGGAGGGAAAGTCCCAGGCGACTGACCTGCACACAGCCGAGTGTCAGACACGTTGCACTTTCCATGTTCTTTGCGAACATACTCTCAAATGGAAAATATGGCAGGCCATCTGTGGCGCTCTGTGATGTAATCTCCATAGGTGTTGTGATGTCATGGGTTCCTGCTGTGGGCGGGAAGATGTTTCATGACATCAGAGACCCTTTTTCTTGTGTCTCCTTTAAACACCCACTTCAGATCATTTCCATTTTACTATAAAGACGTAGCTAAAGATAAGCCTGCTTTGATGTCTGAAGATAACAATGGTGGAGGGAAAACCATAGTCGCATTAGGTCAGCTTCCCTAGAAGTTTATAGTTAGAAATGGGTGTAAATATTTCATTAAAAGTGTAGAAAGACAATTCTAAGAGTCATTTGAATATTCTCCATATTCAAAGCTGATTTACCCACACTTTTATATACCCACTTGTGGCATAAATATCTGTCTGCCGTTAGAAAAATGTACTAAATATAGAACATTTAGGGGCGAATTTCTGTTACTGAGTCAGTTATTATGTTAGATAGTATTTTAAAGGGATAGTACAGCCAAAAATGAAAATTGTCAACATGTACTCACCCTTTTGTTGTTCCAAAATGGTATAACTTTCTATCTGTGGATCACACAATACATTCAACTATTGTCTTTTTAATCAAAACAAATAACAATGAGATACTTTTAATAATTTTTCATTTTACATTTCACAGAAGATAGTATGTCACACAGGGGGTTTGTTTTTTATATTTTCAGTTTTAATATTTATTTATTATTATTTTTTTTTTTAAAATATAAATTCATGTCCCAGTCACATTTTCTTGGTTAAACGAACATTATTTACACTACCAGAATAAAAATCTATATTGGTATTTTTACATTAACAATGTAATTAATAGGCAAATTTACATTTATTCCAAAATAATAAAATAATAACTCATGGAAGTAACAATTTAAACAATATATTTTATTTAGACAATTATGTATTGTTCTTTTTCATAATAAATTTGTTTTTGGAGGCTGGTTGCATAAATTACTTCATGACTACAAAACAACACATCTTCATTCTGTTCAAAAGTTTTCACCCCCGGCTCTTAATGCATCTTTTTTCCTTCTGGAGTGTCAGTAACAGTTTGAACCTTCTGTAATAGTTGCATATGAGTCCTTCAGTTTCCCTCAGTGTGAAAAGATGGATGTCAAAATTATACAGTCATTGTTGAAAAATTTGACGGATTTTTCTGAAGAACAGCAGGCAACTGTTCAGGACAAACAAGAGACTCATGAACAACTATCACTAAAAAAAACACAGCTGTGGATCATTCAGGTAACAACACAGTATTAAGAATCAAACATATGTAAACTTTTGAACAGGGTCATTTTTAAGATTTCAACTCTTATTTTCTCATGTGGACTAAATGTCTTTAATGTGAAATATCTTATTTAGGTCAATACTAAATAAACAATAACATGCATTAGTACAATCACTCTTATTTTGGTAAAATAATTAACATTTTGCAGATTCTGCAAGGTGTATGTAAACTTTTGACCTTAACTGTATATTGTATTTTTAAATTAACAATGTAATTAGTAGGCTATTCTATTTTAGTAAAACCAAAAATAAATAAATGTTTTCAAGCATTTTACATTTATTCCAAAATAATTACTCGCGGCAGTAACAATTTAAACAATATATTTTATTTTAAACAATTATATATTTTATCTATGAACTGATCGGCTGTTCTTTTTCGTAGTAACTTGTTGGACCTCGGTAAAACACACAGAGGTGTACCATCAATTTCAAGCTGATTGCTTACTGAAAAAAACCTACAGATCATGTTTTCAGGGCATTTTTAAGTTGGTTTTTGATCAAGTTGTGATATATAAATGTGAGTTGTTTACTTACTTTTTAAAATTAGTCCTTCTTTTAACGCCATTATATTCAGGGTTGCCAGGTTTTCACAACAAAACCCATCCAATTGCTACTTGAAACTAGCCCAAAACTAGCTCAGTCACATCTCGAGGGGGGTCCCCATTTAAAAACCCGCGGACATCAAAAACAACCCGCGTTGACACTGTTAAAGCAGAGAGTCCAATTACTGGAAAAACCGGGAACTTGGCAACACTGATTTGCAAATGTTGCAAAAAAACGCATGAACACAAGAGGCGGGATTTATCACCCGAACCAATCACAGCCGATCACAACCAGTCATATCCAATCACATCGCGAAGGAGCCTACTCTCACGTGACTTAATAAAATCACTGGGATCAGGGGAGGCAAGAGAGACGCGGACTCCCGCGGTAACTTTACCTGCTGGTGGACAGTTTCACTTCAGAAAAACAAGTGGTGTTTACGCTATTTGTGTCATGTTTTGTACTTTTTGGATTGCTTTATTTGTGCACCGTAACTTTATATATATATATATATATAAAACGTTTCCTCTAATATTTATATATTATTTAATTTAAGCTTTATTTACCAAAAGTCATTTTAATAGTTTTAATTAACATTAACAACACTGATTAACTGTAGGTCATATTCAGTAAATTCATCCAAGAAACATAATCATTAATTTGTCATAGAAGCCGCTTATCAGCGGCAATAAATCTTCAAATAACTTTTGAAAGGGCAGCCTGAATCTAGTTGTTTATGAAAAAGTAGCAGATGTGGCTTCATGTGCTCTTTAGGTAGGGTCTGTGACCCTGTCAATGACATTTAGACGATGCTGCAGCCCCCACACTCTCCGAAAAAAAGCACAAATTGTTCCTTCATGTTGTCGCTAGTACAATAAGACACTAATAGGGGCCCTTTTAGTTGCTGATAAGGTACAAAGACGTACCTTTAAGAACACCACCCTAGTGACGAGCTGTATTTTTTCAGTACATTACATACATACATACTGTCTGTTTACGCAATCGACTTTGGGACTTACAGTTTCATTACATAAAGATCAAATAACTATTGACAAATTTTAAGAAAACATGACTGATTAAATCAGGCCTTTTTGAGCAATCGCATCCTTTGTGCAACCTTAGGCTCACTTGATATTATCTTAACTGTAAAAACCTTTTCCTCTTTTTTTTTTTTTTATCTCAGTTTAGTCATCTGCGTCTGCCACAGTTGAAGGGGTAGCCCAATGTTGGTGGGCAGATGAAGTACGAACTACTTACAAGGCAATATTTTTTCTTTATATTGCTCCCCAACTTCATGAGGACAGAATTACAAATGTGAAACATGTTTAATGAAACACCGACAACGTGGAATCTTGTAAAATGTTTTTTAATTTACTTTTCTCTTTTTGGTTTCCTTGTCCCCTTCTGAGATGACAGATTTACAAATAATTCCCACCCCTCTAAACCTGACTCCCACATAAGCCCGCCCACCGACCACTCCCCCTGCTGGAATGGGATGATATGAGACTAGCGAGTCTGGATCTTAGCGAGCGTGAATTTAAACAAGTCTGGAGCAGTACAGTACATACGAATACAGACTAATAAGCACATGTAACATACATGTGCACACACACTCTCACACACACACACAGGGCACGCTCTGTTGAGGACTGAAGTGAAACGCCATAGGTTGCAGGTTTGTTCTTCCCCCCCCCCCCATGATTCCACTTGCCTGCACTTAAGATCCATAATAAACTCAATTTGCGTTCCCAACAAAGAGAACCACCAATGTACCAATGTTTTCCTACAAAAATGGGACTTGGGTAGATGAAAATGTCGGGCGAAATAAAAGTAAAGAAAAGAAAAGAAAAAAAAAAATCATATTTTTAATTTAGACAAGACCCACAGAGCACAAACATATTTACAAGCTCCAAAAACAAAAGTAAAAACGCTCCTCTTCATTCCCCACCCCAAAAAAGCTCAGGGGTTCACCATCTCATTTTTTTTTATCTAAAATAAAAATTATGAAAATAGACGTCGCGCAGGCGGCGGCAGTGCCGGGTAGAGGCACCAGCTGACTGCTGGGTTCTGGGTTGGGTCTAGATGCGGTTGTGACATCACAGCTCGTCCCGGTCCCTGAGGATGGTGTAGCGCGTCTCACTGGGGGCCAATTTCTGGAAGGAACTCTCTGGGGGACTACTGGCCACCTCTCTATTCTCCTCCTGCTGGAATACAAACACAAACAGGCGAATAAATAACCACAAATCACCTGGATGTGTAAAGGGACTGTTTACACAGTCATTACATATCGAGAGCACAGATAGATGGATGCGTTCCTGTCAGCACTGAGGCTAGAGGGTTCATTTCGCTGTACACGCATTCAAATGTCAGCACGTGCGTTTCATTCAGTCTTATTCTTAATTAATGTACGCCTGAATTAATTAGTTGTTCTTTTCAGAGATTTGGACCGGGAAGTGTGCTGAACTCACAACCTGAGTAAAGTGCCTGTCATAATGGGGAACTTTAATCAGCCGGAAAGTGGACAACACTGATTTTGAGGAAAATGTCATCTACATCATGTACAGGCCCAACTGAATCTGATTAAGTAACACCGCATAAGATGTTATGTGCAATCTGTAATTTGTTACATGGAATTGCAGTGGAACATGAAATTACAAGCATTGATACTAATAGAAAGTGCAGTTTTACTACACTTGGGGTCAGTATTTTTTTTTTTTAATAATAAGTTTATTTATATAGCACTTTTGTAAAGCTCAAGGGTGCCTAAATTCATGCCTCTATTTCAGCAAGGATGCATTAAATTGATCAAAAGTGACAGTAAAGTCCTTTACATTGTTACAGTATTTTCTATAGAAGCAGCTTTCTCACAAATAAGTTTATATCTTGATCATGATATAAACTCACAATTGCAAGTTATAAACTCAGAATTGCGTGATATAAACTCAGTTGTGAGTTATAAAGTCAGAATTGCGATATATTAACTCATAGTTCTGATTTTTCTCAGAATTGAGTGAAATAAATTCACAATTGTGAGTTATAAAGTCAGAATTGCAAGATTTAAAAATCATAATTCTCACTTTTTTCTTGCAAATACTAGTTTATATCTTACAATTATGACTTTTCCCCTAAGAATCCCCTGAGATATAAACTCGCAATTCTCCATATTTTCTCTCTCAGAATTGCGTGATATTAACTCACAATTGTGAGTTATAAAGTCAGTTCAGATTTTTTTCTAAGAATTGCAATATAAATTCACAACTGTGAGTTATAAAGTTAGAACTGTGTGATATAAACTCACAATTGCAAGTTATAAAGTCAGAATTGTGAGATATAAACTCAAAATTCGGACTCTCTCAAAATTGTGTGATACAAGATATAAAGCCAATTTCGACTAGTTTTTATGTCTCAAAATTCTGACTTTTTTTCTCAGAATTCCAATATATAAACTCACAATTGCGAGTTAGAAAGTCAAAATTGAATACAAACTCGCAATTCTGAGAGAAATAAAAAATAAATAAATGAATAAATAAAAATCACAGCTGTGAGATATAAACTGGCATTTCGGAGGAAAAAAAAGGTCAAAATTGTGAGTTTATATCATGTAATTCTGATTAATTTCTGACTTTATCTTTCAGAATTGCAACTTTATTTCACAGAGTTGCGAGTTTGTCTTGAGTTTATATCTGAGTGTTTATATCACGCAATTCTGAGAAAAGTCAGAATGGCAAGTTTATATGATGCAATTCTGACTCAATTTCTCAGAACTGCAAGTTAAAATGTCAGAATTGCGAGATGTTAAAAATGTCAAAAAAAGTTGAGGAAAACTCGCAATTACCTTTTTTTTATATATATTTTTATTCAGTGGCAGAAATGGGCTTCCATACTATTTCACATAAAGATTATTTTCTAATTTCTATTTATTAAAGAATCTTTAAAAAAAAATATGTATGCTTTTCAACACTGATAATAGGAAGAAATGTTTCTTGAGCACCAAATCAGCATATTAGAATGATTTCTGAAGGATCATGTGACACTGTAGACTGAAGTAATGGTCGCTAAAAAAAAAAAAAAATCAGCTTTGCATTTTGCAGCTTTGCATAAACTGCATTTTGGAAGTTCAAAATCTGGGCACCATATCAGTCCATTACATGGAGAAAAATGCTGAAATGTTTTCCTCAAAAAACACAATTTCTTTACGACTGAAGAAAGAAAGACATGAACATCTTGGATGACAAGGGGGTGAGTACATTATATGTGAATCTTTGTTTTGGAAGTGGACTTCTCCTTTAAGTGTTCATTAATATATGGCCGGCAGGTGAAAAGGATTTTAAAAAAGCTTAAAATATTGTGTATGGAAAGGAATTTAAACAGAATTGATACTGAATTAAAAAACAAACAACAACAACAAAAAAAAGACTTTAAATAAATATATATCTGGGGGAAGAGGTTTTGTTAGAAAATTTCTATAAAGGCACACAATTATTATAGTGTCCCTGATCAATCACTACCGCCACGACTAAGATTCCTTCCCAATATCTGGTACAATCTGAAAACGCATTTTAAAAAAAACGATGGCAGGTCCAACTCATATCATTCTTCTAAATAAAATGCAATTCCATTCAAAAGCTGTGGTGAACTCTGACCTGTCCTGGAGTGCTGTCTGTGGGGTCTGGGCCGTGATGAAACTCTCTGTGCAACTTTCCTGAGTGCAGGTCCAATACAAACTGCCTCAGCTTTCCTGGAACCCTGTTCATACACGCAAGGAATTATAAAACGGTCTCAAAAAACAAACAACATGAGCATCATCATTGATTTAATGAGTGAACAGATAAGACCCCGAGAGGGCCGACAGTCTCCAAAACCACAGCATTTTAACAAGATAATGACATCTTCTGTACTGCCCCAGACGCCAGCGCCCCCCTGGACAATCAGCTGTATCAAAGACTGACGAGAGGCAGGCTGATAAGGCCCTTATTGGATAATAGGATATACAGAGTGCTTAATAAAATAAGGCATGCGCTGAATTATGATGCTTTCTGTCATATACAGCCTCTGGTGTCATAAATAATTACGACGCTGTAATAAAGTAGCAATAACATAGTTAGAAACCAAGGAAAACTAAGCTACTATGTTCACACACATTAGAGCTATCAGTCAGGTGTTGCTAAATTAATTGAGAGATGAAGCCGAAAGCCCGTTCTCTATCGCTCTCTCAGTGTGTGTTGCTGTGGGGCCTACAATTGTTGTTTAATTGGTAGGTGTCTGGAACGGGAGATAACCTACAGAGAGGAAGCTGAAAGATTCTCTGCAATAAATACACACGTAGTGTTGGACGTAAGGCAAGTTATCTGATCAGATTACTTTTTTCAAGTAACGTTACTTTTTAAATTACAAGTTACTTTTTCAAATAAGTATCGCCAGTTACCTCATTTATTGACTGACAGCTCTTCTTTCACAGTGCTGAGAGAAATGAGGAGTAAGTGCAGAGGCGTTGTGTGCACTGTGTAAACATGATGCTTACTGTAGTTATAGACTAAATGTCAACATGCATTTACTCATCTCACTTGCACAAAAACAGATTCAGCATTCTTCAAAGTGAATAAAAACAGGCAAATGCAAACTCAGTTTTTGTTGCAAACCTGCAATATGTTAAATAACAAAAATATCTTTTATGCATTTAGTTCCTTCAGCCTAAGGCTTATTCATTTCACCTTTGGTGTAAAAGGGGTTTTAAATTTGGCAAATATAGTACTTCTTATATTAAAAACAAACCAGCAAGCCTAGATGAGAACTTTACGGAAAAGCGATGTAACGCTATATTGTAATGGATTACTTTCAAAAGTAACTTTCCCCAACACTGTACCCATGGACAAATGCAATACTTACGCGAGGTCGCTGAACTCTGGGAAGACATACATGTGGCGGAAACTATCGATGGCAATTACAGGGCAGTCGGCGGGGGTCTTCTGAATGTGCAGCAGAGGGTGCCGGAACTTATCGCAATCGGCATGAAGAAAATTTATAGAACCTGAGAGAAAAGGTCAATTTAGATGTGTTATAGATACTGTGTCTAAACATCATTTTTGGCAAACAAAACAGCGTTTGAATTAGGTATGTGCACACATATTCAAAACAGACTAGTTTAGACAATCAAAGGGATACTTCAATCTAAAAATATTATAAAACCGATAGTTCCGGACCTTGATTCTGATTGGTTGGGCTGCGTTGAAGCTGATGTCGCATTAGCGACTGAAAACTACTGCGTGCGACTATAGAAAAATATTTAGGAGCAACATGTGCGACTGACCCGATCAGCATATTTGAGGGGAGCTTCAAAGGTTTCTATGCGTTTTTGCAACATTGAGTAATATATCAGAGACATCTCTCACGAATCCTTTCATAAAGTGTAGAGAGAGTGTAAATAAGAGATTCACTGTGCAGTGTAAAGAGCATATAACGGAACTTTGTGCGATCGTGATGAACTAAGATGAGTGACAGTTTTTAATTATTTTTAAGGGAGTTTGTAAATTAGATATTGATTTAATACAAGTTAAATAAACAATAAGTTAATATGAAGTGACTTATATTGTCTGACTATAACACTATTGCCTGATTTTGTTTTATTTCACGGTCAAAAATAGTCTGAAACAAGTCACAACTGAGTCGCTGCGCATGTTTCATTTATGAATGAACGTGCAATTTTAAACAAATCTAGTGAGTCAATGATTCAAGTTCCCATTCATAAAGACAGGCACTTGCTTTATTCCTGAATGAATCAGCCGTATGAACGAATCAAATGAATGAATGATTCAGTAAATAAATCAGTGACTTGCTGCCACCTACTGGCAGATTTAGTTTCATTTTTTAAGTATCTTTTCAGTTATTTTAATCATTTAATATTTCTGTATTCAAAATTTTATATTTAAAGCATTAATCTCTACATGAATTTATTAATTTGATTGCACTCATGCCACCTCTAAGCCTCATTAAACATAAAAATACACCTACAAGCCACTTTTGTGTTCTTCTGTGCAACTTCTGTAGTACAAATTAATTTAGTCAATACTGATTTCATTTGATTGATACCTTATTCTTATTCTACTTGTTTTAATTAGAAATTTTAAAAAGCTTAAAAAACATAATTTTTTAAAAAGCTGACAAAAGATGACATACTTTAAGTTAGAAAAATGCCATTACAAAGGTAAAAACACAGAAATTCCCCTGTAAGTCACTTTAAGGAGTCAAATAGCACCTCGTAATGGCAAGGCTAATTTTTCTATCAGATTTTTTGATTACTGATAAGGTGTTTCTAAAATTTTGACTGTGCTCCTAAAAAGAAAAGTAAGCACAGAGTCCTGAAAGTGGATACATTTAAAGATGCAAGTTCTCTGAGTGAGTTTTATTAAGGGCATAGTTGACCCAAAAATGAAAAGTCTGTTGTTAATTACACCACCCTCATGTTGTTCCAAACCCCTAAGACCTTCGTTTATCTTCAGAACACAAATTAAGATCATTTTGATGAAATCCGAGAGCTTTCTGACCCTGCATAGACAGCAACAAAACTACCTGTTCAAGGCCTGGAAAGGTAGTAAGGACATTGATAGTCCATGTGACATCAGTGGTTATTTTAACAATGTCCTTACTACCTTTCTGGGCCTAGAACTTGTTAGTTGTGTTGTTGTCTATGCAGGGTCAAAAAGCCCTGGATTTCATCAAAAATATCTTAATTTGTGCTCTGAAGATGAACGAAGGTCTTACGGGGTAATTCATTAATGGGGTAATTAATGAGAGAATTTTCATTTTAGGGTGAACTAACCCTTTAATTCCCGTAGTTTGCATCCCTGTACTATACACATAAGCGGTATCTAACCCACCAAATATTAAAAGATGACGTGCCCATGACCCTTTCTGAACCCAATGCATACCCTTTTCACTGATAAGCTGGCGAGCCACTTCTTGCTGAAATTTCTCCAGACTATCTGTGTCGTCCTTCTGATGAAAGAGGATCAGGAACGGGATTCCCTCCTCCGTCAGTTCCTTCACACACACACACACACACACACAAAAACAAATTCTAATCACAGCTGAAAAAGAATAGAGAGTGATTCAAACAGTAAAAAGTCCCATTTCTGTTACACAATTTAGCACAGATGGAACATTGCTCTGATTTTGAGGACCGGAGATAAAAACGGTCTATTGAGTTTTGAGAGTGTGTGGGATGTTTGGGTGAAGTGCAGTTGGGCAGAGGTGGGTCAGTGGAGCAGATTGTGGAGAATCTGCCCTATCACCAAGCAACAGAGACCGAAGATATTCAAAACATGCGGTCAAGTAAATCAAAGAAACAACCCACACCCACTAAGGGACATGGCATGCGGACGACTTTAAAACACAAACACACTTGAAACGTACACAGTCAGATGTGCTCGAGTGTGGGAAAAGTACACTGAGGGGGAGGGGACTTTTCTTATGCAAATGATGAATACGTTGTTCGACTGTTAGATGTACACAAATAACAAATGTGGACAGAAAGTACATGCGATCATACACAAAGCTATTCTGAGAAAGGAAAGCATACCTCTCCGTTTTCAAATGTGATTTCTCGGACTAGCGGCACACACTTGTCCTGCGTCCAGGCGTAGCTGAGGTCAAAATTTGTGAGTGAGCCCATGTAGACCATGTCAGGAGCATTCTCTCCCATTGGCTTATAAATAATATTATCACCACTGAACCGCTCAGGCTTAGAAACATCCCTGGAAAAAAAACGAGAAAAGAATAAAAAAAATAGGTAAAATTGACCTATTATGTGTAAATATGCATACAATGCATGCATTTATTTGCATAAATCTTAAGTGCAGAAATCAGAACATTAGATAAAGCAGGGTTCAAAATTCATTTTTGATATATTAAAGGTTTTTACAGAGGGGATTTTATGAAAGGTTACTGTAGGAATAAAATTTAAAAATTAAGATTTTTGGCTCAGTGTGGGGAAAACTCATTTTCAGAAAACAGCCTTTAAAGATACACTGCCATTCAAAAGTTTGGGATCAGTAAGTTTTTAAATGTTTTTTAAAGAAGTCTTTTCTGCTCATTAATGCTGCATTTATTTGATCAAAAATACAGAAAAAACTGTAATATTGTGAAATATCATTAGTATTATTTCTATTTTAATTTACTTCAAACTATAATTTATTCCTGTGATGCAAAGCTGAATTTTCATTACTCTGGTCTTCAGTGTCACATGATCCTTCAGAAATCATTCTAATATAATAATTTATTATGAATGCTGAAAACAGTTGTTCTGCCAAATATTTTATTTTATTATTATTTTTTTTTTAAACCTGTGATACTTTTATTGGATTCTTAGATTAATTAAAAATAAATAAATAAAAACAGCATTTATTTAAAATATAAATCTTTTATAATTATATACACACTACTGTTCAAAAGTTTGGGGTCAGAAAATTATTTTATCTCTCTTTTTTTTTTTAAAAGAAATTCATAATTTTATTCAGAAAGGATGTGTTAAATTGATAAAAAAAAAAAAAAGTGACATTAAACACTTTTTTATTACTGGAAAATATTTCTATTTTTAAATAACGCTTTTGAACTTTTTTCCTCAAAGAATCACAGGTTCTAAAAAATGAGGTAGCACAACTGTTTCCAACATTGATAATAAAATCAGCATATTAGAATGAATCACATAATTAATTAGAATCACAATCATGTGACACTGAAGACTTGAGTAATGATGCTGAAAATTTAGCTCTGATCACAGAAATAAATAATGTTTTGAATATATATATATATATATATATATATATATAAAAACTTATCGATCCCAAACTTTTGAACGACAGTGTATGCATACATGTTATGGAAGATATGTTACGGAATTAAAATAGCCCAAAATCTCAAAACTGACCAGTGCTGCCTACAGTATCTTAAAGAAACAGTTCACCCAAAATGAAAACTGTATCATTATTTATTATACATACTCAACACTATGTTATTTTCTTGGTGGAATACAGAAGGACTAAACAGCACCATTAAATATCCAAAAAAGTAGTCAATGTGATTGATAGATCATATTTCAAGCCTTCTGAAGCCATGTGGTCACAACTGTGTACAACAACCATTGTTGTATAGAAAAGGGCTGTGTGAAGATTGTTAAAAAATGTCTTTTTTTGTTACTAAAAAAAAACCTGCGCACAGCTTTGTCAGTACATGAGAATTTTTATCTTTTATCCCTTTTAAGGCCCAAGGGACCTTGATCTGTCCATCAGTTGTTTATTGTTGATTAAAATGGACTAAATGATTGGAAAAGTCTGTCATTTCACTGGAAGATCGAGTTAAGATGACAAATTAATAAAAAAATATATAAAAAGAAACATGGGTGAATCATTCGAAATACGATCACTAAGGAGCATTCAGAAAACAGACTCTATGATTTATCATGTCATGTTGACTTTAAGTATCTTAAGTGCTTCTCTTACCCAAAAGCTGCCAGGAACACACAGTCATCTCTCAGGATGTTGGCCACTTTTTCATAAGTATGGTAATTGTCAGAGTCCCTTTTTTCAAAGTAACCAATGATGGTGCGTTTACTCCTCTGAAAGGAAAGGAAGGACATTACGATGACACAACAAGGAAATTCAGACTCAAGGTCGTTAGTCACTGTACCTAAAAGAAATAAATCCAGAAATAAAACTATTGTGAAACACTCACATCTACAGTGCTGATTTCTTCCAGATTTTCTATCTCTTTGATCGGATCCACTTTTTGCTGGCGGATGAAATCAGCGATGGCGGTCACTGACCTTTGACCTCTGTACTCTCGCTTCATCATCATCCCATTTCTGAACAGCTTCAGTGTGGGGTATTTGCTTATCCTGTAGCGCTGGGCTATATCAGCTATTAGTGGAAACATAAAAACATCAATAAGTCTTTCATATTGGCTAAACTACCATTCAATGTTTGAGGTCGGTAAGATTTTTATGGTAAGTTTATTAAAGAAAGAAGTCTGAATTAATTTAATCAGAGATACAGTAAAAACAGTAATATCGTAAAATATTATTCAATTTAAAATAACGGCTTTCTATTATGATTTTAAAATGTCATTTAATGTCAAATCATTTTAATATGCAGATTTGCTGCTCAAGAAATTTCCCTACGATTATCAGTATTAAAAAAAAAAAAAAAAATCTCACTGACCCCCTTTGAGCGGTAGTGTTTATAGATGTCATTTAAATATCGAAAAGTGTTTTTAAATCAATGAAACCAACATGACTTTTTCCAGCCACACTAATGTAGAAAAACACTTGAACCTTGGCAATGCTTTGTGCTTTGGAGGACAAAATATGGGTCAATCCATGAATATTTTGTTTTTAGGTTATAAGAAGGAAAGACCAAAAGGTCAGAGGTCAGTCTCATTTTAAAGAGAAAGATGGACTCAAGACAAAGTACAGAGCCAAAAAAAAAAAAAAAAGAGCTAAACGGAGACAAAAAGGAGAAGAACTAAAGAAAGTAGAGAAAGAGAGAAGGCAAGAAATAAAGGGGGAGGGACCCGAGACATGAAAGTCAACTGATGTGGGGGGTAAATACTCCAAAGCCGATCGGCTGGAATCAGTCATGCGCGGTCTCTCTCGCTCACACACACCCACGCTGTGGGGTATCTTTGAGCCGCCTTGACTTCACAGAAGATGCAGTTTTGTCATTAAACCATCAAACACTTTACAAGACATCAATAATTCTGTTTAATTTGCTTTATCTCAAAGGCTAAACCAATGTGTGTGTGTGTGTGCGCGTGCGTGCATAAACTCACAGTGCTGGTCACAGTCCACCCGGGCAAACACCACCTGTGTAGCGTCTGGATATTCCTCACGCACTATATTCGATGCCTCCTCAAAAATGGGGTGGAGCATCTGACTGAAACGACACCTGCGGAAAATATGCACAGATAAAAAGAGCTCAGTACAGGATACAGATACTGTAAAGTACAAGACACCAGTGACAAATTCTCTTTTTTTGACGGATATTTCAGGTCTGTTGATTCTGTGCAATAAGCTGTACAATAAAATGTGAGGTGATCAGGATAATATGAACCCACTACTTTGTGTTTTGTTTAAAGTATATATTTAAGATCCTATAAATGCTCACAATTTCCTTCTAAATTTTTAACAAATGCATTTTTTAAGTGGCATGAATATTATTATTATTATTAATAATAATACTTTAGATCCAATCAATTCTCAGAATTTATTTAATTTTTTTTTTGCCATTTTAAATTTTTTTTTTGATATTTTATATGGTTCTGTTGTATAACAAATATATTTTTTAAGTAGAAATATTCAATGTAGTCTCTTAATTAATAATCAGTTATCAGTAAAGATATTTGAACAACAATAATTATATTATCTAGGGGTGTAACAAGATATCGTGCCACAATATATTGCAATACAAAAATGCAACAACATGCATCATGAATAGCGACAATATTTACTGTGTATAGTTCAGCCAAAAATTACAGCTTAGACAGATTTCCAAGGCTCTATGCTTATTTTTCTTTTTAGGAGCACTTGTGCTCCTAACTTAAAAACTTTAGGAGCACAGTCAAAGTTTCAGGAGCATCTTCTAATCAACAAATCAAAAAATCTGATCAAAATTTTGTCTTCCCATTATGAGGTGATATTTGACTCCTTAAAGTGATTTACAGGGAAATTTAGTTTTTACCTTTGTAATGGCATTTTTCTAACTTTATTAAAAGTATGTCATCTTTTGTCAAATTTTTAAAAAGTATATTTTATAAGCTTTTTAAAATTTCTAATTAAAACAACAGAATAAGAATAAGTTACCAATCAAATGAAATCAGTATTAAAATTAATTTGTACTACAGAGGTGGAACAGAAGAAAGTGGCTTGTAGGTGTATTTTTTTATGTTTAATGAGGCGCATAGGTGGCATGAGTGCAATCAAATTCATAATTTTATGTTGAGATTAATGTTTTAAATATATTATTTTGAATATAGAAATATTAAATGATTTAAATAACTGAAAAGATTATTAAGATTATTAGTTTAAAAATGAAACTAAAACTGCCAGTAGGTGGTGGCAAGTCACTGATTCAACTACTGAATCATTGATTCGTTCCTTTAAACGGCTGATTCATTCAGGAATAAAGCAAGTGATTGTCTTTATGAATGGAAAACTGAATCATTGACTCACTAGATTCAATTAAAAATGCACGTTCATTCATGAATGAAACATCGCTGTGTTTGACTGGAGGTGCGAAGCGGCTCAGTTGTGACTTGTTTCAAACTATTTTTGACGATGAAATAGAGCAAAATTAGGCAATAGTGTTATAGTCAGACAATGTATGTCACTTAATATTAACTTCTTGTTTGTTTAACTGTTGTATTTAATCAGTAACTCATTTACAAACTCATTAAAATCATTAAAATCTGTCAATTATCTTATATTGTGATCTCACAAAGTTTCTTTATAATCAATGAAGCTCTCTACGCTGCACAGTGAATCTCTTATTTACACTCTCTCTACACTTTGTTTATGAAAGGATTCGTGAGATATGTCTGGGATACATTACTCAACGTTGCAAAAAACACATCGAAACCTTTGAAGCTCCTCTCAGTGCAAACACAAATATGCTGATGGAGTCAGTTGCACTGGTGCTCCTAAATATTTTTTCAAGGCGCATGCAGTAGTTTTCATTTGCAAATGCTAATTTAACCTTTTATTCCCATGTAAACAATAAGGCACATACAAAGAGTGCATCAAATATGGTAAACCCTATAGCTCACAAATTTGATCTTTTGTGTTTTTTAAATGCGTTTTTAATAAATTGAAAATAAAATCCATTATTTAATACAAAACAATATATAAAACACTTCAAATGAATGCAATCGGGGACAGAGGTCAGTATTTTCAATATTTCTATTTTGGATAATTAACAGTACTTTTTGTTAGCTGTTTAATATACGCTGTTAAAGTAATATCCTTAGTACGTTTCTGGGTCTGGGAACAGTTAAATTGCCTGTCTAAGGAGGGTCAGAGACGCTTGGATTTCATCAAAAATATCTTATTTTGTGTTTCAAAGATTAACAAAGGTCTTATGGGTTTGGAAAAACATGAGGGTGAGTAATTAATGACAGAATTTTCATTTTTGGGTGAACTATCCCTTTAAGTATTCATGTCAACTACCCATATGGGAAACCAGGCACATAAAGAAACTCAACAACACTCATTATCCTTTCTAACAAACTAACATTTGGATGTTTTAGACTGACAGAGACACTCACCAGTCTGCATAGAAGTTGACTAGAGCCACCCCTGCACTGTCTGTGAAGAGAAACGTGTGGTTTAATTTCATCTGATCTACTACAATGACAAAGCAGCATTAGCTAACTCACACCCACATGCACAACACAGGTGCAGCAACTGTCTGATTGAAACTACTGATGAAACAGTCTCTGTCAAACACACAAATAAACATGATAAGAACTCACTAAGGATGTCATCGATGTTTCCAGCATCCAGACTGGTGATCTCCCCTCGCCCTGGAGTATACAGACCCGTTATCTGCCAACAAAAGAGGTGGTTTATTAGTAAGATGTTTATGTGTCCATGTCAATAGTAACAGAGATAGATTATCAAATTGAACAGTCATACTGATAATCTATAATCTCTCTTATACAAAATACCTGCTTTAATGCAGGGTCCAAAATGAATACTAGACAAGCGTTCAGTTAAGAAAAAAGGTGTAAGCTGAATTATAAGTGATGTAAGCGATTAAAATGCAGACATACAAATGGTCTATTAAACATCTGTTGAGACTCATGCATTTTTTTTAACAACCTCAGCTAAAATTATTACCATATACTCCTCTTTTTAAAGGATTAGTTCACTCTTGAATGAAAATTTCCTGATAATTTACTCACCCCCATGTCATCCAAGATGTTCATTTCTTTCTTTCTTCAGTTGAAAACAAATTACGTTTTTTTAGGAAAACATTCCAGGATTTTTCTCCATATATTGGACTTCAGTGGGGATCAGTGGGTTGAATGTCCAAATTGCAGTTTCAATCCAGCTTCAAAGGGCTCTACACGATCCCAGCCGAGGAAAAAGGGTCTTATGTAGCAAAACAACTGGTAATTTAAATAAATAAAATAAAAAAATAAAAATGTATATACTTTTTAACCACAAATGCTTGTCTTGCACTAGCTCTGTGATGCGCATCTACGACTTCACGCATTATGTAATCACGTTGTAAAAGTCACGCACAGTTAGTTCTGTACTTCGGTTCAAAAAGGTAGGCCGACAATTTTTTTATTTTCTCCTCCAACTACAAAATTGTTCGACATTGCTGTTTTACCTTTTTTTGTAAAGGCTTCTTTTTGCACGTTCGCTTTGTAAACACTGGGTTGGTACTTCCGCCTACATCCTACATCCTGGAGGGTCACTGTCCTGCAGAGTTTAGCTCCAACCCTAATCAAACACACCTGTCTGGAGCTTTCTAGTTATCTTGAAGACCTTGATTAGCTCAAGTATGTTTGATTAGGGTTGGAGCTAAACTCTGCATTACAGTGACCCTACAGGACCGAAGTTGCCCATCCCTGGCCTACATCATGCATGACCATTCCAACGTGACGTAAGGTGTGAAACCAAGCTAGTGCAAGACAAGCATTTGTGGTTAAATAGTATATACCAGGGATAGGCAACGTCGGTCACCTGCCTGTAGCCCTAGTTAGGTTCCTGAAGACCTTGATTAGCTTGTTCAGGTGTGTTTGAATAGAGTTAGAACTACACTCTGCAGGTCATCGGCATTCCAGGACTGACGTTGCCTATCCCTGGTATATACATTATTATTATTTTTAGAAAATGATTGACTGTTTCGCTATATATGACCCTTTTTCTCATCTGGGATCATGTAGAGCCCTTTGAAGCTGCATTGAAACTGCAATTTGGACCTTCAACCTGTTGATCCCCATTGAAGTCCACTATATGGAGAAAAAATCCTGGAATGTTGTCCTCAAAAACCTTCGTTTCTTATTGACTGAAGAAAAAAAATGTTGAATGACAAAGTAAGTAATTAGGAAATTTGAATTCTGGAGTGAATTAATCCTATCCTATGAGGAACCAAATTACAGAGCGTTTTCACTCACATAGTTTTCACCCTTGCAAGTGTCTTACTAATAAATACACTAAAATAATTTTTTTAAATAAAAAAGTAAACAAAAACACTTAATGCACATACACCTTTGAAACAATCCTTAAGACAATAACAGTTTACAGGCAGTAAATAATTAAGGTCAAAAGGTTTTGATACTGACGCCCCTTTTAATCAGGGATTCATTATTCTATGTCTGTCCACCAAATGTCTGTGAAACGTGTTCAGTTTATGCCTTTCTAACTGAGCAAAGTACCAGAAAGGTTAATATACGTGTGTATACCAAACAGACTGAAAAGGGAAACTGATGATAACCTATTTATGCTAATAACCTAAGCATCAAATTACCATTGAACAACACACATTTGCAAAAGGGAAAAGTCAGACTGGGATGTTGTTT
This sequence comes from Labeo rohita, assembly GCF_022985175.1. Lineage (NCBI taxonomy): Eukaryota > Metazoa > Chordata > Actinopteri > Cypriniformes > Cyprinidae > Labeo > Labeo rohita. Next base: position 17,447,927 of record NC_066884.1, on the reverse strand, counting down.
ATTTGAATGGTAAAACTGATGCTATCAGTCTGTGCAAAATTATTAAAGGGATAGTTCACCCAAAAATGAAAATTCTGTCATTAAAGCACTCACCCTCATGTCGTTCCAAATCCGTAAGATTCATCTTTGGAACACAAATTAAGATATTTTTAATGAAATCCGAGAGCTTTCTGACCCTCCATAGACTCCAACGTAACTACCGTGTTCAAGGCTCAGAAAGGAGTAAGAACGGCGGCTCCTGCGTTAGCAGCACCACACTCTTGTGAACGCGCATTAAAGACTGACACTGAAGAGATGAAACTGTTTAATAAAGTCATTATTTTTGTTTTCTTTGTGCGCAAAGAGTATTCTCATAACTTTACAAAAATTAAGGTTGAACTACTGATGTCACGTGGACTATTTTAACAATGCACTTACTATCTTTCTGGGCCTTTAACGTGTCAGTTGCGATGCTGTCTATGCAGGGTCAGAAAGTAAGTAATACTTACAGTGAGTAATTCATGACAGAATTTTCATTTTTGGGTGAACTATCTAACACATCATTCATAGTTTCTGAGAGATATTAACTGGCAATTAATTGACAAATGGAAAGTGAATCTTTGCTGAGCTGTCCCATCTGACCAATGTGGCAGTTTGTAAAGCTCATTTGAAGTGTGCTAATTCATTGCTAACCTCTACTGAATTTTAATTCATCCTTGCCTCCATCCACATTCTATTATATTAAATAATCATCACCCTATTGTTAAGGGTGCCTGCAACAACTCTGACAGTCGAGCCTATATTTAAGTATCTATCATACTGATTTTTATTGATTTACCGCTGAACTCTTAAATATTAAAGTCTAGCATCTAGTAGCTATAAGAATGAGCCTCAAGTTTCTTATCAACAAAAGATGTTTCACCCAAATTGACCTTTTTAAACAAATCATTTTCTATGTCCAACTTCTTTTTTTCCCCAAAAGCCCCCTTTAATGGGAAAGTACATTTAGGCATCACTGTTACTTACTAACAGTGAAAACTGATAAACTCCCATAATCTAATCTGTGATCATTGTGCACTTTAAATTCCAAAAACATATCAGTACTCAAATAAGGGATTTTTTTTATCAAATACAGAAAAGTGCAATACACTCCAATTTTTATAGTAAATTAACATTATTACAATAATTTTGTATATTAACACTAATACATGTTGTATTTTAATATTTAGAGCATTTTATTCACACACACACACACATTTTATACATATATATATATATATATATATATATATATATATTTTTTATATATATTATTTATATATATATATATATATATATATATATATAGATAGATAGATAGATACATACATACATAGGTTTATTTTTAGATTAAAATAATTTTTTATATTAAAATAATTCTTACTAAGACTAATTTTACATTATGTTCATATATATATATATATATAGAGAGAGAGAGAGAGAGAGAGAGAGAGAGAGAGAGAGAGAGAGAGAGAGAGAGAGATTTATTTTACAAGCTGAGTTCGTAAATGGTGTCTTACGATATATGTGTATTAGGCATGTCACATGCTCTTTAACTGACATTAGCAAAACACAATAAATTTGTCAATCATGACAATTAATTGCAGCCAATATTCCATAATTGTGACAGCCCGAACCTTGCCTTTCTGTAACATGAAAAACAACAAAAATGTGGTTTGGACTTTGGCCACTTCCTTTAGGGATGTGATGATATTCGTCTGGCTGAGGTGTTATGAATAATATAGCATAATATAGCATAGTGTTATTACTCTGAAATGACCAAAGTTCACTGAAGCCAAGTAACGTGGCTATCTAACGTGTGTGATAAATCCAAAAGAGAACATGAACAGGGTTTGATAATGCCACGTGTTAAAGAGACTGGCTGGATGAGTCTGCTGTTGTTACACTTCACTACATCCTGTTTGACTTGACAATGCGTCAAAGACAGCCTGAAGACAGGTATAATGCTATACGATGGGCATCTTCACCCCTCCCTAAATAAACACTGTGAGACTTGACAAATGAAAACCTCCAAGCAAGACTGACTACAAATTATTTGATGCAGAACTCCTTACACTAGCTGTCTTAATGTCCATGATTAAATGAGAACTTTTTAAGAAACAAACTCTGAGGCATATGTGATCCACCTCAACAAAACCGGCATCTGCTAAACAACGCTGCCTAAATTCACTGGCTAATCTCTTAGAGAACTCAAGTCTCCAACTGTCACAACACAGCCACAGAAACAAAACAAACACACGGCTCCACATGGGCTGATCTCAACCGCTCGGATCGCAAAGAACAAAATCACAGCTAGAGCCAACATATGGCATGTTTTCGGGTAAACAAATTTGGACACATGCATATCCATTTCTTAATGAGATTCATTACTAAGAGTTTCCCAGCTATTATGGGGAGTTTCTACTTAGATATACAAACAGGTTCGACAACTAAATTCACATTTTTAGAGTCCACTTCTTGAAGTTCTGGGGTATTTTCTACTGTATACTGCAGTCTGAGTTCATGGGGAAAACACCAGGTTGGTGAAAGAATTAAGGCCCATTCACACAAAGAATGATAATTATAGATAATTATATTAGTGTTCACACCAACAAGCCATAACATTCTGTTTATTATCAGCACTCACTGCAGATGATCTACAACTTTAAATGCTTGAGCTCTTTAAAGTTGGATGAATTTTGAGTATAATTTTTATAATTTATCAGCTGAAAAAAAAAAATCACTCTGAAAATGATTCCAACTATATTATTCCAGCTGTGGGGAGGTATTCACCAATCTCACAGAACTAGAATGCTTAGTAAAACTATATAGTTGCAAATATCATCTTTGCTAAGATGAGCAAAAAGAGGACAATGGAAGCAATCAAAATCAACAAAAGAGTAATAACATGTAAGTGCTATGACAAGTCTCAATTAGCCTAACGCAGTACACGTAGCAAAGGTTTTTTTTAATTATATAATAAAAAGAAAACAGATAGAAGAGAAAAACAAAAAAGCAAGCTAGTGTTAGAGACCTTACAAAAAGAACAGAGAAGCTAGTGTTAATTTTTTTTTTTAAGAAAACAAGCAGTAAGTAAATGAATAGAGTATAAGTCTAAAAGGGCAAGTTTTTTTGAGTTGGGCAGGTCATTCCATCAGGAGGGTACATTTAATGTGAAAGTCCGTAAAAGCGATTTTGTGCCTCTTTGGGGTGGCACGATAATATGCCGTTCACTTGCAGAATGCAAGCTTCTACAGGCCACAAGTCTGAAGTAATAAATTTAGGTAAAGGGGTGCAGAGCTTCACGTACATATACATGCTTTTACCCTTCACCAATGTAAACATTTTGATTTCTGTTATGTACTGGATATTGTCAAAAATTACTGTTATTTAAAGTCGGCATGAAGGGAAAATTCACCCTATTTATTTTCTAGAAAAAATGTGGAATAAATAAATATCATTGTAACGTTAAATATGTCAACAAAGCAGTGTTATATAGCTAGCTAACATTTGCAAGAATGACCTGAGATAACCCTAGAAATATTAGTTAAAATAAGTTGAAATCATACAATTCAGTAATGCTTCGCACTGTATTTCACTCTTATCAGGCAAAAGTGGGTTTATGTACAACTGAGGTCATAAGTTTACATCCACCTTGCAAAATCTGCAAAATGTTAATTATTTTACCAAAATAAGAGGGATCATACAAAACGCATGTTTTTTTTTTTGTTTGTGTTTTTTTAGTACTGACCTGAATATAATATTTCACATAAAAGACATTTACATATAGTCCACAAGAGAAAATAATTGTTGAATTTATAAATATGACCCTGCTCAAAAAACGCTTCGGCTCTTAATGCATCATGTTTCCTTGTGAAGCATCAGTGAGCATTTCGAACCTTTGAACCTCAGTTGTCCTCAGTGTGAAAAGATGGATCCCACATTCACAGAGTCATTGCTGGAAAGGGTTCAAATACACAAAAATGCTAAAAAAACAAAGAATTTGTGGGACCTGAAGGATTTTTCTGAAGAACAGCAGGCAGTTTAACTGTTCAGGACAAACAAGGGACTCATGAACAGCTATCACTAAATAAACCAAAATAAATAAATAAATAAAAAATAAGATTAAGAATCAAGCGTATGTAAACTTTTGAATGGGTCATTTTTATAAATTCAACTGTTATTTTTCTTGTGGACTATATATAAACATCTTTTATGTGAAATATCTTATTCAGGTAAGTACTAAATAAAAAATAACATACATTTAGTATGATCCCTTTTATTTTGGTAAAATAATTAACATTTTGCAGATTCTGCTAGGTGTATGTAAACTTTTGACCTCAACTGTACTTACTGCTATCATGAAGCGGCTTATAAACAATATCAGAGTGAGGACTGAGCTATATCACACAAGTACGCACTGTCTGTGACATCAAATGATTTAGGATTACAAGTATGTTAACTCATGTTATTGAAATGTTGAATAAAACACTGACAGAGGTCAATCTTCAGCTAACCACCTGCTCTGAGGTGACAGATATTACTTTCACAAAGGGAAAAAAACAGCAATTATCATAATTTATGATCATGAGCTAGTATGCTGGCCCTGCTAAAATACAATCGAAAAGTAATTGAAAGCTTGTTAAAATACACCACTGACAGAAAATATGCCGCTGCTGTGGTTTTCACATCATGCTGAGTAGCTCGGGTCACTTCCGGGTTGACAGCCAATAGGATTCGGCCACAACAGAGTAGTTCACCAACCGGTTTCTTCAGAGCAAAATCGGATGAAATGAATCTCAAAATATCCCTCTTCACTTTAGGACTACAAAGATCACTGTTGACACTTTAAAATGGTATAGCTCCTATTGTAAAAACTGATTAATTCATTTGTTAAAGGACTTTCTGTGTTGAATACGCTCACTTAAGACACTGTCTGCGGAACTTCACAACTATGAATGAGAATAAGATACTTGTAAGCACCTCAAACATTTGTTCGTTCCAACAAGTTGCGTTTATCATTTAAAACCCGTGCACAGATCGCAAACATGCGTTGTGAGTGACCTGGTGCCTTCTTATTCATCCAAAACTCCTATAATTGCGTCATTATCCACACTAGGGAACAAAACTCTCTTGGTCCTTTCAAACACTTACTTGAAACTGCTAAGAATAAAGGTTTTATGATTGAGTGACCCGTTGTTTGCTTACAAACACTCTAAATCACCACATAAGTTGGCATGTTTATATGCGAGTGTGGCTGTGCATTAAATGGGATGGAATAGTTGACCAACAGACTATAAACTCTCAAAACGTCCCATACTTGCAGCTGCATCATGACTACAAGTCCGGTAACTCTAATAGCTGGTTAGCCACATTAGCCGGCTGTCTAGCACTTTCTGCAGCTAACCTGCATTCATCATAGGCCATTAAACCTACTGACATATTCAGAAGGGACAGAGTTAAAGTCGCCCGTTGTTCCAAATCTGGAGACCTTATTATAATAACCTGTTAATTACTGATGTAAATCAAGAGCATCGCATCCAAGTCCATAAACCCCTTCCAACAGCTAGCGTTATATGAGCTAGCTATCTCAAGTAAACCTGCAAGAAGTGTGTTACTGGAAGAGCACGAGTTTACTCAGCCACATACCAGCAGAAGGGTGAAGTAGTGCAGTTCGGGAGCGGGTATTATTGATGATAATTTCATTGTATAGTGGTGTTGGTTGAGGTTGCGATGTTGTTGGATCTTGCCAGTCTCTCGACACCACCTCCTTCTCCTCTGCTGCAGGAAACAGGCAGTACATACGGCTGGAACTACGGGAACTGGAGTTCCGGGTTTTCAGGAATTGTGGGAAGTGTAGTTTCACACTTGGACTTGTGTCGTTAAGTCAACTAGGATTTGTTTATTAAAAAACTACAAATCCCTTTAAAGACCGTATGGGAAAATGTGGCTTATGGTATTTGTAGTTTTATTTACCTACGTGCCCAGATGTGTTTGCGGTCTCAAGATATTTTGGAGTATCATTGACCAAGAGCGAGACTTAAGTCCCGAAAAGTATGAAAAGTTGCAGTGCGTTGGGAAAGTTTGTGATGTTTAATATCAGAGATGGAAGTATCAGATTAATTGTGTTTCACCTTGAATGTGGTAAGTTGCATCATCGTTTCCCAAACTGTATAACGGGGATTTTATAGTATTTAGCAATCAAGCTACATGCAAACACATTCAAAGTTATACATTAATTATTATATGAATCACTGACACAGTCATTTGTTGTAGTTTGAAGGATTACGGCAGTTATGTAACTATGTTTGCATTTGTTGAAATTGTTGTTTAATTATTTGCAGCTTGGACACAAAGCGTTTATGAACATGTCAGTGATTTCTGCAGCTGATTCATATACTTTACTTTGTTTTAGTGATTTATCTACCAATCCAAACCCACCACGTACAACCTAAATAAACGAACTATCAACACAGTTATTAGTTAGTTTGAAAAAAAAAAAAAAGTGTATGAGCTGGTAAAATCATGAAAATTTAGTTGTGCAGTTTTTGATTCTGGTTGTTTAATTTATGTATATGACACAAAAAATCACAAATATCTTTAAAAGTGTATCTCCTAAGAAAAAGACCCAGTTTAGAGTTTCAGAAATAAGCTCTACAATATCTCAAATTGAGATCTCATAGCTGAGATTTGCTAAGGTACCAACGTTTGAGATATCACTATAAACTGAAACAAATAATTTCGTTTAATTTCTCATTAAGGTCTGATTTGTGCCTGTTGTGATTTCTTTTAATTCTTTTTAAAGGAAACGTGAGATAACATTTATATTTAAATGACACACAACAGAGAACTTACATTACATTATTTTACTGCATATGTTTCAAACATGGTGTGCATCAAAAGAGCAGAATGTTTAAATAAAAATAAATATGGCTGTTGAGATTTATATTAATCTTATCATATAATGTTGCATAGCTGTAATAGTTAAAAAAAAAATCAATAGTCAATGTGGGCTTTAGTTTCATGCATTTTTACTGTTTCTTGTAAGACTCCTGGGTTGTCTGACCGTTTTTTTGTCAGTACACTCCTGTTAGTCGTCCTTGGCATAGAGCACTGGTAATGTTTGGCACAGTAGGTCAGAGCAGGTGGTTTGTGCTCTGTGTGAGTGATCCGCTCTCTCTCCTGCAGAACACTAGATCAGAGCTGCCAGGGGGATCTGCAGCTACGCCAAGCCCAGCAAGGCTTCACTTAGCTGGGTAACATCTGCTGAGGCCTCCCCTGCCTCCTGGACTTCACCATGGTAAGAATAAGAAACCAAGAACTGTATCCTGGATTTAGAAGAGATTATGAGTATTGCGTTATATATTAAGAGTTTTATAAGTATACTTTTTTTGTCATATAATTATTGACATAATAGCTTTGTTAATTTTATAAATAAGAAACTTTGCTGAAACTAGCTTGCACATAGCCCACACATTAATCTCTTTAGAGATTTCTGAGCTAAAAATGACTCTCTTTAACAAGATCTATTTCACACAGTAAAATAGCAGGCGTGAATGTAAAAGCTGTTAATTAAAAGGTATACCGGTCCGGAACCTGTATATACACACACACACAAACTTTTTTTTTACATGACAAAAAATTGTGGTTAGTAACGTAATCCATTACATTACACATTTTAGGTAATATAATGAGATTACTTTTTGATTACTTTTAGATTACATTTGACCTAACTTGTTTACCACATTGATTTAAATAGCATAATCATGTACCATATTGATATAAAAATACAAAGAGAAAGAAAATATATTCAATTATATAAATATTACATTAAGGTTTACCAAATGTGGGGTTTGTAAAGGAACTGCAGGGCAAGCTAATAATTAAATCATTAAAAAATGCACAATTAAAATAAATAATTTTAAAATACCACCAATTAAAATAAAACACTTACTAAAAAGATGAAATGTAATCAATAAAAAAGTAACTGTAATTTGACTACGAGTATTAAAAATGTAGTTTAATGTAAATACGAGTACTTAATTTTTGGAATATATATATAGTGTTGGGAGTAACGCATTACAAGTAACACGAGTTACGTAATCAGATTACTTTTTTCAATTAACTAGAAAATTAACACATTACTTTTTAATTAACAAGAAAAAATCTGAGTTACTTTTTCAAATAAGTTACTTTGTTTTCCCATTTATTGACTGACAAGTCTCCTGTCCTCATTTTGAGAAGTACAGAAGCGTAAACATGATGAATATGACGCAAACCTGCAGTAATTAAAATGTTAAATAACATAAATATACTTTATTCACATTTTATTAACCAATATTTTTGCTGCTGACCTGTGATGATCAAGTTCAACCATACTAATAAGAAAAATGACATAATCGAATTGTTTTTTTTATTGCTGAAAAGTGTTGAACTTTTTTCTCCTGCATTCTACAGATGTGAATTTACTTTTTCTTCAGCCTGAGGCTATTCATTTCACTTTTTGATATAAAAGGACTTTTACATTTGCTAAAAATTGAAATTTTTATATTAAAAACAAACAATCAAACCCTGCCCAGAATTAAAAAAAATAACGCAAAAGTAATGCAAAAATTAATGTAACGCATTACTTTCCATAAAAAGTAACTAAGTAACGGAATTAGTTACTTTTTTGGGGAATAACACAATATTGTATATCTGTGCAATATCTGTGTTTGGAAGGTTACTTTGGAAATGTCATAGGTTAACAGATTGCTTATTACAATTTAAAATGTAATAAGTAGTGTAACTTTTCAATTACTTTATTAAAGTAATGTAACATTACATTTGATTACTTTTTGATTACTTTTCTAAATTTCTAATATTTTCAACTGTTAATCATTTTGAAACATTGAGGCAGAGTTAACCTTACAGTAGCACTAAACACTGATTACTGTCAGACTTTTAAAATCCTTTATCACTTTAATTAAAATTATAATAAGTAAGGGATAATATACATCTTTACTTTGCGATAACAATTGGCTGGATGTACATTATCCCACTGATTACACAGCTTATTACAAAATATTAAATAATTAGACATGAAACACTGATCAGACTTGAAATATTTGAAAGCTTCCATGAAGAAATTAAGTCGCCGACTTAAGTTGCCTGGATGTGTTATTAGCTTTTACCAGTTGTTATCGGGGAATAACATACCTTGGAATGTCATGACTGACCAATCAGAGTCAAGTATTCCACAGAGCCATGTAATAATTTAATTTAAAGCACAACCACCACAAATTCAGACTTAACACCTCTTATTTACTCTGAGGTTAAATACTGATTTAAAATCATAACAAGAAATACTTTAATAGCTATGATACTGGTTTTAAAATAAAACGTTTGCATGTTTTTAAGACAGGAAACACTGGCATCTAATAATGCCTTGGAAAAAAACAATCTTAAAAAATAAAGTATATGCATAAACCCAATCATCTCATTCTGGTCGAGGCTGCTTTAAATGCAAATGAGCTCTGCTCGCCCCGCCCCTCTCTTCTCTCTGTGGAATGACGAGCCTGTTTACTTTAGCCGCTTTTATCTGCTAAACTTGCTATCTAGCACTTTATTAGGTAAGGCGATCGCAAAGATTTATAAAAAAAAAAACCCTTGTACTCACTTCTGCTGTAAGTGAAGCTGGATCATGAATGATATATGTAGATCGGGAGGCGCATTCCCTTCACAAACAAACGTAATCTACTACTTCTTCAGCTGCTCAGATGTCGGAAGTAAATGACGACCACTACGTTCATTATTACATCCAGCAACACAACACCTCAATCGCTCAATCAGAGATATTCTTGTCTAACTTACATCCCTACTCCGGCAACGAAACAAAGAGGGCGGACTGCTACAGCTCATCTGAGGTAAAACGCTCATGTCAATCAACTATCGTGGGAGTGGCCTCTGTCGGTGTGACGCCACAATGACAGGCATCTGAGAATGGCTCGATTTGAAAAAGGGGATATTATTTTTTCAGATTAATTAAAAACCACTGCATGGATTTTTATCATTATAGGGTATATTTGTACATACACTGCCAACACACATTAATGTTCAAACAACATGTAAAAGTGAACTTAGCATCCGATGACCCCTTTAAGAAAGTAAAAATGTGCACAGTCTCCTGAGAGGGCTAGGTTTAAGTGTAGGGTTTGTGTAGGGCGATAGAAAATATGGTTTTGTACAGTATAAAAACCATTATGCCTATGGAATGTACGCATAAAACATGGAAACATTACGTGTGTGTGTGTGTGGAAAAAAAAAAAAATTCAGATGTAACCCCATTTGTAATCATTAACATTTTTAAAAGTAACTGTAATTTAATTACACATTTTTTCTCAGTAACTGTAATTAATTGCAGTTACATTTATTTTGTAATTAAATTACGTAATTCCGTTGCATGTAACTAGTTACTCCCCAACACTGATTGTAAAGCATTACTTAGAAATAAAATAGAACAGAATAGAATAGAGTTGCCACTGAACTCGGGTGGTGACAGGACATCTGACAGATTCTGGCCACTTTAGTCTGACCCTTCTGGGCCTTTACCCTCAGCATGTACAGTATGAATGAGAACAATCTGTTCAGTAGCCTCCATGTTGAATGTGACCCTTATATTAATATTTAATGAAGTGAAGGGTAAGTGAATGTTTCTGAGGGAGGCTTGGCTCTCTCCAGGGTTAAGTGAGCTGTTAATAATTGATGATGTGCTGATTTTTTATGGTTCTTTGAGCGTGTTAATAGAATAATGTACTTACTGACTGCACGGATAGAATAATGCAGTTAACGTGTGTGTTTTGCAAATAATGTAATTAGCATGTGTTCAAGGGGTCATCGCTGAGGGAGACAGCACTCAGATACACACATCTACATGAGGGACCGCAGTATGTGTCGGTCATTGCTTTCTAACCTTATAAACACCCAACTGATTCAAATCTTGTTTCATCTTTTTCATTTCCGCTGTCTCTCTCTCCTCTTCTCTTTCCCCCCCTCTCTCGCTCTCATTGATTTTCTGTTTGTTTTTCAATCACATTATTTCCCGCGCACAGCGGTGTAGCCAGCGGCTAAATGGCCCCTCTCCTACTAATTGGACGTTTAATTAGATCACAGATTTGGCCCAATTAGTCGCTGTAGGGAGGAGAGGGGATAGCCTGGGGGTCCGTGTGTGTCTTTGCGTGCGTGTTTATGTGAGTAGATGGTGAAGAGAGAAAGCGAGGAACGGAGATACAGAGAAGGGGGAGCGAGAGCGAAAGGATGGGAGGGTGGAAAAGAGATATCTCTCTCTAGGCTGCCTCATTAGAGATGTCAAAAAGGGTCTGCCATAATACTTCCCCCTCACTATGAGTCTGGCCCCAAGAGACCTATCAGAGCAACCCGGCCCAAGTGTGCTTCGGGGACTCAGACCGTGCCGTCTCTCAGTCTGAGGATCAGTTCAAATCGCTGCTGTCCTACCTGAGAGAGCCACAACCAGCCTCAGTTTATCAGTGACTAATGTCATACCTTCATGAAAACAGAGCAAGGGCGGATTCTTTGAGATGGCACTGAGTTTTTTGTGCTTAAAATACAAATTATTGTGCCAAATAACATTTTCAGCATAACATTTTCAGTCTATAAATTTGAAGATGAGGGTAAATTTAACTTGTTTTGTCTTCTGGGAAACACGTAACTATCTTCTGTAGCTTCCGAAGAGCAGTACTAAATGAAAAAATATGATATTTAGTCAAAATAAGAACAATTTACGTATCTTCATTCTGTTCAAAAGTTTTCACCCCCCGACTCTTAATGCATAGGTTTCCGTCTGAAACATCAGTGAGTGTTTGAACCTTCTGTAATAGTTGCGTATGAGTCCCTCAGTGTGAAAAGATGGATCTCAAAATTAGTCATTGTTGGAAAGGGTTTAAATACACAAATATGCTGAAAAAACAAATAATTTGTAGGACCTGAAGGATTTTTTTTTGAAGAACAGCTGGCAGTTTAACTGCTCTGGACAAACAAGGGACTCATGAACAACTATCATTAAACGAACACAGCTGGGATCATTCAGGTAACAACACAGTACTAAAAATCAAGCGTATGTAAACTTTTGAACATGGTCATTTTTATAAATTAAACTATAATTTTCTCTTGTGGGCTAGATGTAAATGTCTATTATGTGAAATATCTTATTCAGGTCAGTACTAAATAAAAAATAACATACATTTCCCCTCATATTTTGGTAAAATAATTAACATTTTGCAGATTCTGCAAGGTGTATGTAAACTTTTGACCTCAACTGTATGTATAACTCAATATTTTAACTAATTGCAAAAGCTGAATAATCAAAGTCTACTGATTAATCAGTGAAATAATCAATGATTAGTCAATTAATTGTTCTAATAATCGTTAATCGATTATCAAGATAATTGTTTGTTGCTGCCCTAGAATCTGTTTATTGTAGAATGTGACTGAACAATACAACCCAATGCAGACAATTCTGCTATGATTTAAAAGGATAGTTCACCCCAAAATGAAAATTCTGTCTCAACCTCATGTTTTTCCAAACCCGTAAAACCTTTATCTTAATCTTTGTGTTTTAATTTGTGTTCCAAAGATGAACAAAGGTCTTTCGGCTTTGGAACGATGTGAGGGTGAGTAATTAATGAAAAATGTTCATTTTTTGAATGAAATAACCATTTAATGCCAGTACTGAATAGAAAGTAGTACATGTTTGTTATGTAAATGTTATAACATTTTAATGCACTGACATAGTAGTACATGTTTGTTATGTAAATGTTATAACATTTTAATGCACTGACATCTTTTCAACACTTATTGCCACTTACTTTTATGTGTCACGCTTGTTAGACAGTGTGTATTATTTAATAGCACGTATGTTTTTGTTGTGACTGACACCTTTGGAACTACATAATTGCATTACATCGCCCATTGGAAGCCACACCTCCTTCACCGGAGGGGCTCATTTGTCGCTCGGCATTATGGGAGACCACGACTAATGAGACACAAGGTGATCATGTCAGTCAAGACACACTACGGATGGCATCCGCAGGGATGCTTGCATGCATCCACAGCATGCAGCCCTTTCTCCTTGGAGAAAGTATGGAGGATTTGCCCTCTGGGCATTAGATGAAAGGACCGATGTCTCTCAGCGAGATACTTAGAAGAGATTTGAAAAAAGAAAAAAGGCTATGTTTTTGGAAAGCGAGATTATGATGTGAATCATACAGATCTGCTATTGCAATGCCAGACACTGCTTTACTGACAAATGCACACACAGCTCAACTTCTGACCCTGTGGTTTGTTCTTCATTATTCTTTCTTTTTTCTTCTTTTCTGTCTTCCTAAATCCTGACTCAGCTGGTTGTTCAATAAGATGCTGGTGGGGAGTCATTTGGCTGGGCTAGACAAGCTGGATACTTGCCCACACACAAACACACACACATTTAAGATGAAGTGCTCTCCTTTTTGTGCACATTGCATGAATCCCTAATGCGTTCCAGAGTTTCAATGGAAAAATGTGATCTAAAGTCTAAATCAGTGTTATTTTGTGTCTCTATGACACATATTTATTTACTTTGCCTGAAACTTTAGCATTTCAGTAAGGTAAAAACAGTACACATAACTGAATATTTTTGGAATTATTATTGGTTTAAATGCTATTTAATTGAATTATTAGCTATTTGAGGTGATTTGCGCTTAAAGGAGAAGTCCATCAGTAGAAGAACAACAATTCACTGATAATTTACTCACCCCCTTGTCATCCAAGATGTTCACGTCTTTCTGTCTTCAGTCGTAAAGAAATTATGGTTTTTGAGGAAAACATTTCAGGATTTTTCTTCATATAATGAACATCAATTGTGCCCCCAATTTTGAACTTCCAAAATGTAGTTTAAATGCAGCTTCAAAAGGCTCTAAACGATCCCAGCCGAGGAAGAAGGGTCTTATCTAACGAAACGATCAGTCATTTTTTTCGGAAAATAAAAATTAGTATACTTTTTAAGCAAAAAAGCTCGTGTAGCACAGGTTTTGGCATGCGCGTTCACGACGCTACGTACTATTGAATCATGTCGAAAGGTCACGCCGAATGTAGGGGAAACTACAGAACTACTGTTTACAAAGCGAACGCGCAAAGACTAAGAAAGTGCAAGTAAGTCAAACGCTGTTTACAAACAAAAAAGCACAATGTGTCGAACGATTCTGAAGTTGTAGGAGAAAATAAGATGGAGTTTTTCGCCATACTCTACCTTTTTTAGCCGGAGTACACAGACGATGAACTTAGACGTGATTCGTAGTAGTGATGGGAATTTCAGATCATTTTACAGACTCTGACCTTTGAGTTTCGTTCAGCAAAATGAACAAATCTATTTTCAAGTAATTTCGTTCATTTTAGCAAAATCGGAGTCACGTGACAGCCCCATAAGATGAACGAACGACTTGAAAAACCCGAAGACTCGAAACAGGTGAACTAATTCCAGTACAGAACCTAATAGGATGTTGCGCATGCGCGACTAAACGAATCACTCCCCGAGACGACTCGTTCTTCACGAGTCACATTAAAGATTCGTTCAAGATTCGTTTCTTCCTCGGCTAGGATCGTTTAGAGCCCTTTGAAGCTGCATTTAAACTACATTTTGGAAGTTCAAAATTGGGGGCACCATTGAAGTCCATTATATGAAGAAAAATGCTGAAATGCTTTCCTAAAAAACATAATTTCTTTACGACTGAAGACAGAAAGACATGAACATCTTGGATGACAAGGGGGTGAGTAAATTATTTGTAAATTGTTGTTCTGGAAGTAGACTTCTCCTTTAATTTCGAAGGTGTAATAATCTACAATAGCAAAGATTGTTAATTTAATTAGTCAAAAATGAGTATGCACCATTTAAATGATTATCAATATGCCACTAAAATTTTTCATTTGATTTAAAAACATATTAACATGTTGAAAATTACCAGCTTCTTATTAACAAAGTCTGAATCCCTTTTATTTTATGTTTGAGAGAAACTCGTTTGATTTGTACGCCAGGCATTTTTGTTGTTAAGCCCCATGTATGTGTGCGTCCTAGTCTGGAGGAAATTGAGGAAAGCTTGTGGTCGATATGAGCGAAGCCTCCATAAAAACCTTCTCTCACGGAAAATCACTTCCCACGCGATCACGTACGCACACACACTTGCGCAGTCGGACGCAAACACGCTCGAAAGTACTCGCACAGATAGAGTTCTTCCCTCACACGCGCACCTTTCTCAAGGCATCCCCCTGCTGTCTTTTTTCCACATCGTGATTCCAAAAGCAGACTGTGAGTGTGTGTGTTTTTTGGGATGTCTGATTTCCTTCGTTAAACTATGTGGAGTCATATAAAGCTGAATTATAGTGTATCAGAGAGCATTTAAAGGCTTTAATCAGAACATACACACACAAGCACACATGCTACTGAAGTAGTTGTAACTCTTAGTAGTTTTATGAGTCTGCATTAACTAACCCCAATTACCCTCTCATGAGGTGCGTGAGAACAGAGCGGCTAATTAGTTGTGTGTGTGTGACGGGAAAGAATAGCAAGGAAAAAGAGAATTGCATGAATGGGTTATAGCGCTCATTGAAAAAGTCATTTCTGCGGTCATAAACACGCTTCACACACATTTAGTGTGGGTTTGTGTACGTAATTGATTTTTTTTTTAAACTCTCTTGCAATATTGATGAGCATGAATAAGAGATGAGTTGGGCAGGGTGTGTCCCAGTGGGGGATTTGCGCCCTCCCTGCTACTTCCTGTCTGAGGATTACCCAGCATTCCGGCTGAACCGCTGCGAGTGGATGTAATGGCTGGTTTGGTCACCATACAAAGCTCATTTCAGAAAGAGTCAGTTTAAATTCTAGGCCTCTAATCTTGATGTTTGCCCTCTGAGTGAGCACACTGCATGACCGCTAGTGTGTATGTGTACAGATTTATATGGTTTATGAGGACAAAAATGTGTATGACGACAAGTATTATAACGTGACCATAGTTTATGAGGACACTTCCTGTGTCCTCGTAAACCTAATGGCTTGAAAAACATACTAAACTGTTTTTTTTTTTTTTTGTGTGAAAATTTGAAATTGCAGAAAGTTTTCTGTGAGGGGTAGGTTTATGGGCAGGGATAGAAAATACACACTGTACAGTATAAAAAGCATTATGCTTATGGAGAGTCCCTGTAAATCACATATACTAACATGTTTATGTATGTGTATGTGCACCAGGCGATGCTGCTCCCCCAGAATCCATCTCAGGTGCATGCGGCTGCTGTGAATGGAGACAAAAACACCTTACAGAGACTGATCACAGGTATCACACATATGCTCAAAATGCTCCATGCTTTTCGCTTTGTATTCCATGCGTATGATATATGTGACTTTGGACCACAAAACCAGTCATAACAGTCAATTTTTTAAAATTGAGATTTATACATCATGTGAAAGCTACTGACGGTTAGGATTGGACAATATTTGACCGAGATACAACTATTTGAAAATATGAAATCTGAGGGTGCAAAAAATCTAAATATTGATAAAATCGCCTTTAAAGTTGTCCAAATTAAGTTCTTAGCAATGCATATTACTAATGAAGTTTTGATATATTTACGCTAGGAAATTTACAAAATATCTTCATGGAACATGATCTTTACTTAATATCCTAATGATTTTTGGCATAAAAGAAAAATCAATAATTTTGGCGCATACAAATTTTTTTTTTTTTTTTTTTTTTTGTGGCTATTGCTACAAATATACCCATGCTACTTGGTTTTGTGGTCCAGGGTCACAAATTTTAAAGAAAAACGCACCACCGTTTAAAGTTTTGTGATCGGTAAGATTTTTTTTTATGTTTTAAAATTAAGTTTCGGTAACAGGTTCATTAGTTAACATTAGTTAACTACCATTAAATGAGAAGTCCACTTCCAGAACAATAATTTACAAATAATTTACTCACCCCCTTGTCATCCAAGATGTTCATGTCTTTCTGTCTTCAGTTGTAAAGAAATTATGTTTTTTGAGGAAAACGTTTCCGGATGTTTCTGCATATAATGGACTTCATTGGTGCCCTGAATTTGAACTTCCAAAATGCAGTTTAAATGCAGCTTCAAAGGGCTCCATATTGAACGAATCTTTAATGTGACTCGGGAAGATCGAGTCATCTTGTGGAGTGATTCGTTCAGTTGCGCAACATCCTATTAGGTTCTGTACGGGAATTAGTTCACCTGTTTCGAGTCTTCGGGTTTTTCGAGTCATTCGTTCATCTTATGGGGCTGACACGTGATGCTGATTTTGATAAAATGAACGAAATGACTTGAAAAAAGATTTGTTCATTTTGCTGAACGAGACTCAAAGGTCCGAGTCGGTAAAATGATCCGAACTTCCCATCACTACTACGTGTACCCCGGCTCAAAAGGCTACAGTATGTCGAAAAACTCCATGTTATTTTCTCCTACAACTTCAGAATCGTCCGACATCGTTGTACCTTTTTGTTTGTAAACCGCATTTGACTGACTTGCACTTTCTTAGCCTATGCGTGTTCACTTTGTAAACACTGGGTCTGTGGTTCCGCCTACGTTCTGCGTGACCTTTCGACATGATTCAATAGTATGTGAATGCATATCTCAGAGACTGTGCTACATAAGCTTTTGTGGTTAAAAAGTATACAAATTTATATTTTTCAAAAAAATGACAGATCGTTTCGCTAGATAAGACCCTTCTTCCTCGGCTGGGATCGTTTAGATCCCTTTGAAGCTGCATTTAAACTACATTTTGGAAGTTCAAACTCAAGGGCACCTTAGAAGTCCATTATATTGAGAAGAATCCTGAACATCTTTGATGACAAGGGGGCGAGTACATTATCTGTAATTTTTTTTTTGTTCTGGAATTGAACTACTCCTTTAATATTTAATATATCACTATGCATATTCCCTTTTGTATTAAAGAGAGATTTCAGTAACAGGTTAGGGTTGACTAGGGTGATGTATGTGTGTGTGCTTTGTGTCTGCAGCAGAGTCTCGTCTACGGGACAGTGAGGATCAGTTCGGCCGGACTCCTCTGATGTATTGTGTACTGGCCGACCGGTTGGACTGTGCAGAGGTGCTACTTAAGGCCGGCGCAGCCGTCAACAAGACTGACCACAGTCAGAGGACCGCACTGCACCTCGCAGCACAGAAGGTGACACACACACACACACACACACACACAGAGCCGTCTGTCTCTGCTGCCCCTGATTCTGACACTTATAAAGGCTTGGTGTTGTTAGGGTTTACTGCCCTCTAGTGCTTGTGTTGTTAACACATTTCTCCCAAGATTTAAATATGAGAGCGTTTGTATGTGCGTTGTTATTTTGACTTAATATACGGGACAGTCTGAATGAGACAAGAGAAGAGGATTGGAAAGGAGAGCAGAGTGGAGAGGAAAGGAGAAGAGTGTGAGGAGAGGAAGACAGGGAGGGACGGGATTGATGGGTAACACTCTGACATCTAGATCAATAAGAGCTGTAGCTTAGGGATTAACACTCTAATTGGGCTGGGAATAGAGACTGAGAACCCTGACACACACACATGAGGGCTCTCCCCAGAATGTTTTACACGGGAGCTAAGGAGGCCTGGGAGGATACTTGATGAGAGGGGAGGGCCACTCGCGCTCAGACACATTCAGAGCCTTTAGATGGATAAACAGCCGTCTCTATCTCAAACCAAGGCCTAAGAATAACGTCCCTGGGCGCCACTAAGCACCTTTTTTTTATCAGTTTATTTCATTATTGCTGGCTTTGGATGCTTTGTCATTTTTAGGAGAATGCAGATGAAATTTCAGCTGAGATAATAGGTCAATCTATTGGCAAGTAGTGCTGGATGTTTCTGGTGTTACGATGTTAAACAGATTTCTAAAAAAGAAAGTCATTGGGTAGGGACTTGGTTCTATCTATCAGCTGTTGGAGGTATACTACCAGTCAAAAGTTTTTGCACAGTAATTTTTTTTTTTTTTTTTAAGAATTCTCTTCTGCTCACCAAGCCTGCATTTATTTGATCCAAAATACAGCAAAAGCAGTAGTATTATGAAATATTTTTACTATTTAAAACTGCTTTCTATTTGAATATATTTTAAAATGTAATTTATTCCTGTGATCAAAGCCACTTTTTTAGCAGCCATTACTCCAGTCATCAGCGTCACATGACCCATCAGAAATCATTCTAATGTGCTGATTTGCTGTTCAAGAAACATGTATTATTATTACTATCAATATTTAAAACAGCTGAGTACATAGAAAGATGTACTCAATAGATATATGAATAGAATATGAATAGAAAGATCCAAAGTTCAGCAGTTATCTGAAATAAAAAGCTTGAATTGTAACATTATAGACTATACTATTCATTCATAGTGTAGATCTGAATGCTAGCTTAATGTAGAATAGAAGTGGATGAAATGATTAGAGAAGTCCAGTATATCTCATCAGAAAGAAAAGTCATTCATGTTTAATATAAGATTAAAAATGACGAGGTTAAAAAAAAAATGCACAAATTAAGAAACATATGCACGAATTAATCATTCACAATAAGATCAATAATATGCATTTACACAATTATTTACACAATTAACAATTATGAAAATAAAGTTGCAGAAATAGTCACATTTATAAAAAATAATTGCACTTATGAGAAAGTCATAATTGTGTAAAGTAAAGTTGCGGTTATTTAAAAAAAAAAAAAAATTGATAAAGTTGCAGTTGTGAGATAGAAGTAAAGTGCCACATGTCACATGTGGCAACAATTTCAACATTTATAGCTGCAGTTATTTAATCAAAATACAGTTAAAACAGTAACAGTAACTGTGAAATATTATTACAATTTAAAGTAACTGTTTTCCATGTTAAAATGTTTTAAAATATAATATATTCCTGTGATGGCAAAGCTGAATTTTTAGTTGCCATTACTCCAGTCTTCAGTGTTATATGATGAAATGAAACATATGCATGAATGAATCATTCATAATAAGATCAATAACATACATGTATAGAGTAGATTGAGCAAATTTTCTTTTCATGCTGGCTTTAAAGGCGAAATATGTAATTTCTAAAAACACAAAAAGTGAATTTGCAAAAATAATGACTTTTTCCCCCAAATACTCCCCCTTTCCACCATTGGTTGGACAAACATGCCAGTGTTGCTGTATTGAGCATGTTGGAATGTTTTGCCAATGTTTTAATCACCCCACAGGTTTTTATTTATTATTATTATTTTTTTTTAATCTATCTTACAAACCACTCAAGGAAATGAATGACAGATACCTGCCTTGGGATTTTAAATTATACTATTCCAAATAAAAGTTCTCTTCTATAGAAAAAATTACAAATTTCACTTTTAAAGCTTATAGTGTCACATTTTCTGTAATAAGTATACAAATGGGAGTACATTTTACAGAACTGAAATAATATGTTCTAGTCGACAATAAAAAACAATATGTGAAATAGAATTTAAAATAATGCTTTCTACTGTAATTTATTCTTGTGATGGCAAAGCTAAATTTTCAGTAGCCATTACTGCAGTCTTCATTGTCACGTTTTGTGGGGAAATTAACTTACAAATAACTGCCTTTGCATATTAAATTAAGATATCCCAGATATGAGAACACATATGATTTCAGATTTTACACTGAAGTAAATCTAAGCACTAAAATCATAGTTTTAGAAGACCTGACTGAAGCCAAAATTGGGAAAAGAAATATTTCAAATGGTTGTGAGTTTACAGGTGTTGTTCGATTCATGACTGAATGACTCTTATGAGCCGTTTGTTTTAATGGATCAGTCAAATAGACTCGAGAACTTAAGTGTTACTGGTTTCAATCAGTCTTCACAGCTGCCTTAATGACTTGGCCACAGCTCTGACTGAATTATAGTTCAATAGTGTAATAAATTCATTGGAAACATAAACATTTAGGGTAAACAGATTGTTGATTTTTCTTGGGACTATGATCTATTAGTCTGTGATTGTCCAATCCTTGCAAATAGACAACTGTGTAATTAAAGTTAACAGTTGCTAATTATGTTTTTTTGGGTGTACACATGCTTTTTAGGGCAACGTGCGTTTCATGAAACTCTTACTCTCGCGCCACGCCGATTGGCGGCTGAAGGATCTGGAAGAAATGACTCCGTTACACCTGGCAACCCGACACTCGAGCTCCAAACCTCTGTCTCTGCTCCTCAAGCACATGGCACCTGGCGAGGTGGACACACAGGACAGAAATAAGGTACCAAACGCAGATACACACATTACATGTGCTTACACACTCGGCGGCTCGTCTACAGATGGCTTGGGTGGGGAACAGGGGTGAACGTGAGGTTAGGTGGTGTGTGTATGTGTGCGTGTGTGTTTGTGGTTGTATATATGCCATAAAGCAGCAGGGGGGCTCTGCACCCTCTGATGTTTCTCTGGAGGATATGAGCTCTGTTTAAATTGTCTAATAAAAGATATTTTCTCAGAGCTGCTGCGAGAGCTTGCCAGGCGCCTACAAGGCTCAGGGTCTCATCGCAATGTTAACCTTATGTGTGTGTGTGAAGTGACAATCGCACACTCGCTGCATGCCGAAGACGTCTTTCGCGAATCGCAGAGAGAATATAAACCAGCCAATTTCACAACATATGCATGGAAGCAAGTTTTCACCTCAGAGTAAAAAATAAAGCAGGTTGTTGTAAGATAAATCTTAAAATAAGATATAAAATAACAATTATGAAAATAAAGTCACATGTATAAGAAATAATCACGTTTAGCAGAAATAAAGTCGTAATTATGAAAAAAGTTACATTTTAGATATAAAGTTGCAGTTACAAGAAATAAACTGGCAGATTTATAAGAAATAATTACTTTTATGAGAAAGTCATAGTTGTGTAAAATAAAGTTAAGCAATTATGAAAAAGTTACATTTTTGATAAAATTGCAAGTGTGAGATATAAAGTTGCAGTTGCAGAAGTAAAGTGCCACATGTTCAACAAAGTCAATATATATAGCTGCATTTATTTAACCAAAAATACAGTAAAAACAGTAATATTGTAAAACATTACACTTTAAAGTCACTTTTTTCTGTGTTATTAAAATACAATTTATTCCTTTGGCAAAACTAAATTTTCAGCATTATTACTCCAGTCTTTCGGAAATCATTCTAATATGCTTATTTGGTCAAGAAACATTTCATCTTATTATCAATGTTACATTTTTGTTATAATGTTATATTTTTTGAGCAGCAAATCAGAATATTAGAATGATTTCTGAAGGATCATGGACTGGAGTAATGATGCTAAAAAAAAAAAAAAAAAAAAAAATAGTAAAAAAAATTCAAAATCGTACTGTTTTTGATGTACTTTGGATCAAATAAATGAAGGCTTGATGAGCAGAAGAGACTTCTTAAAAAAAAACAAAAAAAACATCAAAAAATGTTACTGTTTAAAAACTTTTGACTGGTTCTATACACACACAAGTTTTTGGTGCTCAAACTGCACATACCGTGACCTATTAAATATAACAATAAAATCATTACAATAATTAATAATATTAGGGTTAGTTAATTTTTGAAAAAAAAAAATAATAATAATAATAAAGTGTGATAATACTATTATATTTTAGAATAAAAATGAATATTAAATAAAATGCAGTTATTTTATAGTACACTTAAAATACAATGTTAATATTTACATACATTTTTATTTATTTAAACTTATTCAAACCTAAAATCAGTCAGCTTTTATTTTGACGAGTTGGAGGCAAATGCACTTCCAGTTGTATCACTGCCGATTGAAGTGTGTCAGTTAATGTTTTGCGTTTCGCTCTGAAACCAGCAACGCAGAGCCCATATGTATGCTTTCAGTTTGAATGGAAATCTTGTATATTATTACAGTTATTATTACAGTGCATTAACAGCTGTCAACCATGTGAGCGGTCTGAAGCCATTCACCCAGCACATTTTTTATTTTGGTTGCAAATGTGCACCTGCGTACCCCTGTGCGTGTGTGTGTGTGTGTGTGTATATATATCAGAAGTTGCAACATTGGTTGGCGACAATTGCCTTGTGGATAGTGTGCCGACATATAGCACTGCTGTGTTCGCGACCCGAGTTCGAATCCCGTTTTTGCCGATCCTGTTCCCCTCTCTCTGCCCAATACTTTCCTGTCGTCTCTCTACTGTCCTGTCCATTAAAGGCATGAAAATGCCCAAAAATATAACTTAAAAAAAAAAAAGAATTTGCAACATTGTCCGTCATTTTGACGGACAGGGTCGAAATAATCCTGTAATAATTTATTATTACCCATCATTTTAATTTCACGTTTTAATTAGAATTAAAAATAGACATTTAATAGCTTTTATTTTTGTTCACATTTCCGTTTTTAATCATGACCCTACATGACAACAGCGCAGTGGTTAAAAACAATCGATCTCTTGGTCTATACTGTTTTCAGTTGATGTATGGACATATAGTGCCTCTTCCTTCTAATAAATAGCAATAGGCTAGGCTTTGTATTACTTTTGATATTAAACGAAGTCTCATATTTCAAATTCTGTCAATTTCCTTAAGAAATTCAAGCAGTAAATACCGTTTTGGCGCTCTTTAATGTGCCGTGATAGATCGTTGTAGCTTCTGTGTGCTTGCCTAGCATAGCAAAACATTTCTGATAATTTTGTTTTTGTTCTGTATCCTGTGTTCTGCTGACTGGAGCGCACTCACCACCAACTGGACAGGGGTGGGAATTACAGCTACAATTTACAATAGATCACTCTCAATGTAATCTGTCAAAATGATGGATGTTGTACAGTAATATCTGTATTATTACTATATGAGCTACTGTATAATACAAGCAATAATACAGCTATAGTACTATGGTTAGGATTAGTAAACACAGAATCTTTAGACTAGATAAGTTGATATGTGCTGGTCACCACAGAGTAAAAGAAGGGGTTGGAGAGATGCGTATGTGGGCCCCGTGCTTTCCTGGGAAACACTGCTATCAACTGCTCCAGATTACCAGACCACATGCAGCTTTATTCACTTTGGCTCCAATTACTGTAAACATTCACCCCAGTTTACTTTCCGATGATCTACGCACATACAGCGACTCTTTAGATACGCCGTCATTTAAAATCTCATTCCACAGACAAACTGCTCAAAGCTACCAGGGTTATTAAGGCTCCTGTTTTAAATCATTATTCTGTGTGTGTGTGTATGGTTGTGATTACGCTAACATGAGTGTGTGCGCACGTATGCGCACTGTGTTTGTATCAGTGCTTCCATTGAGTCACATAAGGGAGTTTTGTTTGCAAGCCTTTATTCGTCTGTTGGTTTTGTAATAATTTGATAAGCAGAATCATGATTTCTCGTGATGAGGCTTGTTCTGTGGCCAGATGCAGAAAATAGCTCATCTAGTGTCTGTTTGTGTGTTTTGTGGCTGGGGAAACTTGAGTGATTGATATAGAGAGAAGGGTGTGTGTATGTGTTTTAGGTTACCCTTTTTGGAATCGAACTGCAGAGCAAACCGTTTTTATGGTGAAGCTGGTAGAGCAAGTGTTTTGCTGGTAAATCTTGTTAAAAAAGGTGGCTCACAAATGGAAAAAAAGCTCAAGCAATTTATCAAACAGAAGCCAAAAGTGTTACTGATGAGGAGGAATTTTGGCACAGGAGAGCCAAAAGAGCGTGACACACACAAAAAAGGCATTGGAAATCTAAAACTGATAGACATGTATCAGTTCAAGTTTTTGGCACTTGACAATTCACATTTGCAAAATATAAAATTGGAACTACAAGAAAGTGTTAAGTTGAAATTCATTTACATTTCAGGTGTAAATTTAAAGATTATGTGTGTGTGTGTATATATAAATAATGTGTATATATATATGTGTATATATATATATATATATATATACACACACACACATTATTTTTCATGTTACATTCCAGGTTTACTCAACTTAAGGTTGTTGTATATAATTTTGTTTGTTTTTATATTTTAGTAATGTACAGTTTTAATGTATAGATTTAAGTTTAAATTAATTTACATTTCATTTTAAATTTTATTCAACTTAAGTTGTAATTTTAAAGATTAAAATAAAGATTAAAATATTGCATTTTAAATGCATTTTATTCAACTTAAAGTTGTAATGTTTACTTTTTACTTTTATATTTAATACATTCATTTTCATTTCACGTTCAAATTCATTTTACATTTTAGTTTTACTCAACTAAAACTTGTATATAATTTTAGATTTTTATATTTTTATAATATAAAGTTGTATATAATTTTACTTTTTAATTTAAAGTCTTAATGTATACATTGAAGTTTAAATTCATTTACATTTTGGTTTTGAATTTTACTTAAGTTATGTATGTTAGTATTTATTTTTTAATTGAAAGTTGTCAAATTAAAGTTCATTTACATGTAAATAAAAAAGTTGTAATGTTTTGTTTTAAATATTATTTGAATAATAAAGTAAAAATTAAGAGATTTCAAGTAGCGATTATAACATTCTGTAAATGTGCACTTGCTGAACTTCCGTCATTCTACATATTTGTAGCAATAGCCGAAAATACACTGTATGGGTCAAAATGATTGATTTTTCTTTTATGCCAAAAATCATTAGAATGTTAAGTAAAGATCATGTTCCATAAAGATATTTTGTAAATTTCCTACCGTAAATATATAAAAACTTCATTAGTAATATGCACTGCTAAGAACTTCATTTGGACAACTTTAAAGGCGATTTTCTCAATATTTAGATTTTTTTGCACCCTCAGATTCCAGATTTTCAAACTGTTGTATCTCGGCCAAAAATTGTCCTTGTTCCTTGTGTGGCCTATTAAATATTTTGGCTAATTTATTATGTTTTCAGCACCTAATAAGAGTGTACCACCAGCTCTGCTAAACGAATTTTACCTATAGTCAGAATAGAAAATGTGAAAAACTGTTCTAAGACTAGGCCTTGATTGTATTGGATAAGAATATCTTGACCCTCTAAGCCCCGAGGCAGCTGGCTGACTAGTTTGATGTGATGTGATATGATAAAGAGTGAATGCCAGCACTTCTTTACTTGTGCTTTTGGAAAAGCTCCATAATGTTATTTTCTTGATTGCAGTTTATTGACAGCCTGTTCGCTGTGATCAGATTAAGCCCCAGTTTGCTTGAAGGCCGTGAAGCAGCTTCGTAGCCGCAGTGTAACACGAGTGAACAGTAAAACTGGAAATGTAATCTTTAAAATGAAATGTTGTTTGTTCTACAGCAGACAGCGCTGCACTGGAGCGCTTTCTACAATCACCCCGAGCATGTTAAGCTGCTGATCAAGCACGACTCAAACATCGGGATCCCAGACAGCGAAGGCAAGATCCCCCTACACTGGGCGGCCCATAACAAACACCCCAATGCCACACGTACAGTGCGCTGTATCCTGGTGAGTCCACACTCATAATCTTTCCACAAACAAACAAATATTACAATTACAGTATTGTCAATATTTGTGTATTTTGTAGGAAGCTGCTCCCACTGAGTCCCTGCTGAACTGGCAGGACTATGAAGGACGCACCCCTCTGCACTTTGCAGTGGCTGATGGGAATGAGGCGGTGGTTGAAGTCCTGACATCATATGAGGGCTGCAGTGTGACAGCCTATGACAATCTGTTCAGGACACCACTGCACTGGGCGGCGCTGCTGGGTACACACTTATACATGTGCATATTTGACTGCTTAAATAATTATTCTGAATTAAAATCATTTGCTATAAGTGTAGATGTTAAAACTGGTTTGTATGTATATGTGTAGGTCATGCAAAGATTGTACATCTTCTGTTAGAGAGGAACAAGTCTGGGATGATCCCATCAGACAGTCAGGGAGCAACACCTTTGCACTATGGAGCTCAGAGCAACTATGCTGTAAGACATTTTTGAATGTGTAAAATAATATCTTGAATGATTGGACCATGAATGTTTTGCTTTTCATTTCTTTCTTTTAATTTGGCTCCATCAGAGCTTTAGAAAACAGTTGCCAAGTGTTGGCTGGTTCATTTATTAATTTATTCTTTTATTTATATATTCAAGCAAATATTCATTCATTCATTCATTCATTCATTCCTCACATACAAATATAAATATGCTTGTTGATTTATCTAGTCATATTTGCCTATTATTTTATACAGTGCCTTGCGAAAGTATTCAAACCCCTTTTTTTTTTTTTTTTTTTTTTTTTTTTTTTTTTTTCACGTTTTATGTTGTTAAACTTTAAATTACTTTTTTTCCAAATAAATCTACACTCCATACACCATAATGGCAAAGCAAAAACAGGTTTTTAACATCTTTGCAAATTTATTTAAAATAATAAATGTACATGATTCCATTGCATAAGTATTCATACCCTTATCTTGAACCATTGAAATTTAGCTCAGGAGCATTCATATTGCTTGTAGATGTTACTACACTTTGAGTGGCGTTAACTTGTGGCAGTGGGTAGTTAAATGGTTATGATTTGGAAAGGCACACATCTTAATAAAAGGTCTAACAATTAAAAATGCTTGTTTAGGTCAAAAAAAAAAACTGCCTGTAGAGCTCAGATACAGGATAGCATTAAGCCACACATCAGAGTTCAGAAAAAATTCAGCTGTATTAAAGTTCACAGAAGCATGTAGTCTTTGTTACCCTTAATGAAAGAAGTTTGAAACAACCAGGACTCTTCACAGAGCTGGCCTTCTGGTTAGAGTGGTGACCAAGAACCTGATGGTCACTCTAGTTGAGTTTAATGATCATGTGTGAAGATGGGAGAAACCTACAGACGGACAAACATCACTGCAATACTCCACCAAACCGGTCTTTATGGTGGTGTGGCCAAACTCAATTCTCTCCTCAGTAAAGACACATGAAAACACACTTGGAATTTGCAAAAGAACCCTCAGACTATGAGGAACAAGATAATCTGATGAACCTCAATTCCAAGCATCATGTTTAAGGAAACCAGGCACTGCTCACCACCTGCAGAGTACCATCCCAAAACTAAAGTGTAGCAGCCTCATCACAGCAAGAGCCTGGGATTGAACCCAATCCAATAATTCTGGAGAAACCTAAAAATATGCATCTGCCCCCATCCAACCTGACAGATCTTGAGAGGTGAAGAGGTGAGGAGAAGAATGGCAGATAATTGCCAAATACAGATTTGCAAAGCTTGTTGCACCATACCCAAAAACACTTGAGGCTGTAAAGGTGTTTCAGGTAAGTACTGAGTTAAGGGTATGAATACTTACGCAATGTACTTATTTCAGTGTTTTTTTTTTTGTTTTTTTTAATAAATTTTGTTTGTGACAATTCTGTTTTTGCTTTATCATTATGGTGTATGGAGTGTAGATTGATGTGGAAAAAAAGTAATTTGAAGCAGTTTAACATAAGGCAGCAACATAAAACGTGAAAAAAAAATGAAGGGGTTTGAATACTTTCGCAACGCACTGTATATATTAGCAGTTCAAGGTTGAAATTGTGCCTAAAACTGTAACACTAACTGTAGTAAAATCTTACTGGTTTATTTATTTATTTATTCATTTATATTTTGTGTGTGTGTGTGGTTTTGCCTGTTTATTGTGTTTTCTGTCTGTTAAGGACACAGTCGCAGTGTTCCTAAAACACCCCACTGTGCGAGATGAACCTGATCTGGAGGGACGAACAGCCTTCATGTGGGCTGCAGGGAAGGGCAGCGATGATGTTATTAAAATTATGCTGGATCTGAAAAAAGACCTGGACATAAACATGACTGACAAATATGGAGGGACAGGTGTGTGAGAGACTTACACACTCACTTACACATACACACACACAGATTTTGAACACAATTATCCATTCCTGGCCTAAAGTGGTTAGTTTCAGCTCAGATCAGTGATAATTGCATTTTCTGTTCAATCAAGCAATTAACAAGCCATATCCTATATATGTACCCCCATACAGCCATAACAAGAGTTGACGGTTTGGTCACTGTCTTTGTGTGCTCTTTTGTGTGTGTGTGTGTGTGTGTAGCGCTTCATGCGGCTGCGCTCTCAGGGCATGTGTCCACTGTGCGGTTGTTACTCGAGCAGGGAGCCATGGTGGACCCACTTGACGTAATGAAACACACGCCTCTGTTCCGTGCATGTGAGATGGGCCATCGAGATGTCATTCTAACACTCATCAAAGGTTTGTAAGTGCACATGTGACCCTTTATCCTCCAAACTGATGGTGGCAAGGGAAATAATAAAAACAGGCAAAAACAATGAAAATGATTTTATACAGATGACTAAAAGCGGGTGTGTGCATTTTTTGAATTTTATGGGTCTGGTTTTCGATCTCAGCTATTTTTAGCCGTATAAAACAGCTCGTTTTGCTTCTTGATATTGCAAATTGGTGCGTCTTACCTTATTGTTTTAATGTATTATCTTTAATGTATTACACTGGTTTGTAGTGCAACATTTACCATTTAAAAATAAGGTGGATATGTATTTGGTAAATAAATAAAGTAGCTATTATTGAATTATCATAATTGTAGTTATCTAGTTTTATTAAGTACTGCTAGAGCATGACTGACTTGTTTGCAAGTTTGATGTGGCACTGTTGGTGGAAAAGTACAGCATTTCACAGAGTGCTCATGGTTTTATATGTTTAGGAGGGGCGCGTGTTGATCTGGTAGACATAGACGGTCACTCAGCCCTGCACTGGGCGGCTCTGGGCGGTAATGCGGAGGTGTGCGAGGTGCTGATGGAGAACGGGATCAGTCCTAATTTACAGGATCATGCAGGACGAACTCCCCTGCAGTGTGCGGCATATGCTGGCTACATCAACTGTATGGCCTTGCTCATTCAGCATGATGCAGACCCCAATATCCAGGACAAGGAGGTATGATTGTAAAGCAAGCCCAAAGCCAGAGTGGATATATGAAAGAGAGAAAGACTGAAGAATAGTCTGACTTTTGTGTATGTTTATTTGTTAAGGGGAGAACTGCACTACATTGGTCCTGTAATAACGGTTATCTGGATGCTGTGAAGCTGCTTCTGGGATGCGGGGCCTTTCCCAACCATATGGAGCACACAGAGGAGAGGTAACAAACATTTATGCATGCACATGATTCTTGTGATGTGGCCTAGTGGTTCTGTAGCTGACTGCAGGCTTGAGTCTAAAATTTGTTAAGGCAATTGCATTTATGATTTTAATAATTTAAACATATATTATTTATCATATATAGTATTAAACATGTATGTATGTATATATTGGTGGTGTTCTGAAGCAAGATTTTTATTTTTTTTAAATCAAATGTAAATTCATGTCCCAGTCACATTGTCTTGGTTGAATAAACTTTACTTACACAATCGAATCAGAAAAGTAAAGTGAGAACTCCACTTCAGAACAAAAATGGACAGATAATGTACTCACCCCTTGTCATCCAAGATGTTCGTATCTTTTTTTCTTCAGCCGTAAAGTTTTTTGAGGGAAACATTTTAGGATTTTTCTCCATATAATGAACTGCTATGGTGCTTCGATTTTGAACTTCCAAAATGCTGTTTAAATGCGGTTTCAAACAATCCCAAATGCAACTGTAACAATACCAACTGAGGAAAAGGGTCTTATCTAGGGAAATGATCGGTTACTTTCATTAAAAAAATACATTTTAAATACTTTTTAATCTCAAACAAATACATAAAACGCATACGGAAATTTCAGACTGAGATGAAGTCGGCGACACTGACTCGTCATCTCCGTAGTAGTGGTGCGCTTGTATTCACCTTTCATATGGATTACGTTATCTGAGAATATTTTTTTCTATTTGAATTGGTTCATTTAAAAGTAGACATTTCACTCTCTATAGATATATTTTTCACATCTGTAAGGTAAATATACCCAGAGTTTTGAAGTGACACGCTCAAGTTCCCAGGGATCGAGACAGCAGAAAAGACATCCTGTTTGATTTAATTATTTTACAAAAGCGCAACGTTTCGTTGTTATTCTGAGTGCACACAAATAAACGTACAGTCTTTACAGATTCGAAAGATGTGTTCCTTTCATCTGTATGATCAAAAATGACGGAGTATTTTAAGAGCGAGTGACCGCAAGTTGCTCCTACATACATCTTATAGATGAAAAGCCATATTTGAGGTTGATGAATGATAGGTGAGCGTTTGGATGTCCTGCCCAATGTACTATATTACCACATAGACCAGCTATTAACGATCTGTCCGTCATGGACTGCCTACCTTCGTCACTTTGTGTGAATTTTTTTCTGCGACTAAGCGAGTAATAAAATTTTGGTCGACCAAGTCTCTTCTCGTCAACTATTAGGGGGGCAGCCCTACACTTAATAATGTTATATTTTGTTATACGGTTGTTTAATTTTTTTTTTCATCCAATATTTTAAGGAGGCACTGCTTCTTTTGCCTCCCCCGGAAGAAATGTCACTGGTATATATACTATTCAGAAGTACCATTATTCAGCAAGGAAGCATTATATTGATCAAAATGAACAGAAGATTTACCATTTAAAAACCCTTGTGTTAAATGGCTACTGACTGTAGGGATTGTGTTTAGGTACACACCTCTAGACTACGCCCTGCTGGGAGAACATCAAGAACTGACCCAGTTTCTATTGGAGCATGGAGCTCTGTCCATCGCCGCCATCCAGGACATCGCTGCCTCGTCTATCCAGGCTCTTTACAAGGGCTACAAGGTCCGACGGGCCTTCAGAGAACGCAAGAAGCTCCTCATGAGACATGAGCAACTGCGCAAGGATGCTGCAAAGTAAGACTCGTTCTGTCTAGAAGAGAAAGTGATAAGATAAATGGTGGGGTGCAAATATTCTCTTACCCACAATCCAGTGCTGATTGATGTGGCTAGGCTGATCTGCCGAGCTGACACGGAATGTTTGCATGAATATAATACCTGTTGTTTAATTATGTGTGTTTGCTCTGAAGCAGCTCATCTATCTACCTGCCTGCTGAGGAATATGAGCATCAATTTCTTGCTGTCAATAATGGAAATAGATGAGACGATATAGAGAGAGAGAGAAAGAGCGAGAGAGATTCACTCATTCTCCCTTCTTTTCTGTTAATTGGGCAACGTTCAGCTGCTCAACAGCTTGACATTTAGAGTCTGTCAGCTCTGAGGATGAATGAATACACACATACACAGCTTAGAATATGGTCTCTCTTTTCTGGGTCTGCTTACACACGTTAACATACATTCGTTTCATTGCTTTAAACTTGTTTGCGTAGTCTGTCACTTTAACCCTCTGTCTTTTATCTGTGTTATTCTGCCCGCAATCTATCCATCTACTCTTTCTTTTTTGTTTCCTGCTAAGTGTTCAAAACAAGGAGGGATACTTATCAACTGTTGAACTCAGATATTGACCTGAAATTACTGTACTGACCAAAAGTCAGAACAACTCAAAAAACTTTAAAATTAACTTAATAAAAATGGGTTGTGTGTATATATATATATATATATATTCATTATATATACCATCAGTATATTATATATATATATATATATATATATATACACGCACCATCAGTGTTGCCAGGTCCGTGGTTTTTCTGCGGAATTGGGCTTCTTTTACACTGCTGCCGCAGGTTGTTGTTGATGTCCGTGGGTTAAAGTGATCCCAATAACATCATATTTAGATTGGGCTAGTTTTGAGTAGTAATTGGGTGGGTTTTGTTGTAAAAACCTGGCAACCCTGATTATCATTCAAAACCTTTTGTTGTATTTTTAAAAAGTGTCTTCTCCTTACCAAGGCTTTACTGGATCAAAATACAGTAAAAACAGAAATGTTATTACAATGTAAAATAACTGTTTTTGATTTTATTGTATTTTAGGAAATTTATTCCTGTGATTTTCAACAACCATTACTTCAGTCAGTGTCACATGATCTTTCAGAAATCATTATAATATGCTGATTTGGTGGTCAGGAAACATTTCTTATTATTATAAATGTTGAACATATTTGTGTTGCTTTATATTTTTGTCAGGATCCTGTGATGAATAGACAGTTCAAAAGAAATAGAAATCTTAACAATCTTAACATTGTGTCCTTGATTAATAAAAGTATTCATTTCTTCAAAAATCGTACTAATCACAAACTTTTGAAAACTAGTTCAAGTGTATCTGAATAATCGCTATGGCAGCCATATAATCAGATACTCAACTTGGTGTCAACTGACAGTCACCAGCAAGCAGCACAACATTACATAAATGACTCAGGACAGTCATCATCAACAGGACAAATGTATGTGTGAAGTGAATGAATGCGTGTTATGTGTTTTTTGTTTCTTTAGAAAGAGGGAGGAGGAGCGGAGACGTGAGGCAGAGCAGCAGCACTCATTGGCAGAGGCAGATCAGAAGCAGCTTGTCTCATTGGCCGCAGCCAGAGTGGAAAAGCTGTCACTGGATGAAACAGAGCAGAGCGTTAAAGAACCAGTAGTGGCGAAAGGACACAAACACAAAAAGTCCCCCAGTGCTCATAATGTCCAATCACAGAGCAGGAGAGAGAAAAAACACAGAACTGGTGAGTTTTTGAACTAGAAAGCAAAGAATAAATGACATGGCGTTACACTTCAGTGCCATTAGAATTCAATAAAATGAATAAATATTGTCAATAAAAAAGAATAAATTATTAATAAATTAATTTAAAAAAACTATATATATAGTTTAAAATTCCCTCATCACCTGTACTGTTTCTGCACTCGTTTGACTAGCACCTGTCGTTGAGGCGAAGATGAGTGCGTGTCTGAAAAGTCTTGTTTGATGTGGTTGTAAAGACATTCTGTGTCTAAATAAATGCACTACTTGTCAAGAAAAAAAGAGACGGAAGCAGCAGTTGTGAGTGGGATGGCCAACCCTAGCCCCGCCCCTGCAGTAACTGCACTAAATATTTTTTTTAACGCCATTAAACTGGAAAAATTAATTGCCTGCGTTAATGCACTAATTTTGAAAGCACTACTTTTATATATTTTTTTAATTCTTTTATTTAATAGTAATTTATTATAATATTTTAGGCCACTGTCATGCAACTTAATGTTAGTGCACTTCTCCAACCAGTTCTTTTGTTTGTCTCAATCAGAGCGCAGAACGAGAGAGGCTGAAACACCAGAGGCTTCTCTCCCCCCGGCAGCCTCTGGTCTCACGATGACCCCCTTGAGCACCAGGAAGTGTTCAGGCACTGAGGAGGTGTGTGTGATGGAAAATTGCGGCCCAGACACATGCATATCTGTGGAATGTGGCTCCACATATGAGCGCCGATCTCCCGCTGGGTCCAGTCGACCAGGCAGTGCCAAACCGGTCAACGCAGGGGCCCATGTAGCACCAGGCCACATGGAAACCACCACAACACCCAAATCAGCAATACATAACAGACCCAGGACTACAGGAGCCCATTTAAAACAAGCGACCCATGCTACACCACGATCCACAGAGACACCGACAGACAGCGTTTGTAAATCAGCATCCAGGGGGAACAGGCCAGCATCACAACACAGATCTACAGGAAACCAGCCATCTAACATCTCCAACTCCACCTCTGTCACACGACAAAAAGAGAGACGAGCAGAAAGAGATAAGGATAACAGATCAAGGACTGAGGGGGATAAACAGACCGGCAGAGAGAAACAGAAATGTACAGGGATGGAAAGAGACAAAGAGAGATGGATGGGCAGAACAAGAAAAAAACAAGTTGACAAAGAGAAAGAACAGAAGAGAGACAGCATCCATAGTAAAAACCAGGCGGCTGTTGTGATACAAAGAGCATGGAAGAGGTACTGATGTCTCTTTTTAATTTTTTTTTATAAACTCCCTGCCCACTATTTTTAGGAGCATTGGTTTCAAGTATAAGTAAGCACAAATATTTACTCTCTGATTGGTGGGATTTTCTGCACAGCATCATGGGTAATGTGAACAGATGGCTTCGACAAAAGCATATGCTATTGATTAACAACCTCAGAGCTCACAACAGGTCTGTCTTTTAAAGCTTTAAAGTAAGTGTTAAAAATAATTTTCCCTATGAAGAATATGAAAGGATTTTTACTTCCAGAACCAGACTGTTGGATTTCTCTACTACAAGAGATACTCGATTCTGATTGGCCAATCACAGCATTCTGCAATCAAATATTTTTGTTCAGTGATGGTTAAACAGTGTGTTTTTGAATGTAGTCTCCTACACTAGAGTGAATCCAATCCAATTCAATCCACTCCTTTGAAATGGATCAAAATTTTATTTGGATCAAGCTCTATCTGTTCACCTGAAGGCTTTTCAGTCTAATTGAGCCATCAATTCGATTACTTGAGTGCATATAAATATATACTGTCTCTCATATCATTCTGAGGCGTTTTCCTCCAAATCAGCACAGAAAATGCAAGAAAAGTCTGCAGATTCCATCAGTGTCTGCTCATATGTTGCCCACATGTTTTTTATTTGAGTTGTGGCATGGCTTTTTGCCCACCAGCACATCAACACCTTCAAGGGGAGGTCACCAGAATATGCCTCTTATTTATTTGTGTGTGTGTGTAGGGAATGTAGTGGAGGCCCATGAGTGCACTTACTTTTAATGGCTTTAAAAATAATGGGATTCAGAGCACAAATAATAAGGTATATGCACATTCTTGAAGTCCTTTTTTGTGAACAGTAATGTGGTTTGCTTGTTTGATTGTACGTCTTTAATGTGCTGTTGCTACTTTAGTTGGTGCGTATAAAAGGGTAACATGTTGTTTTTCCATTCAGGTCTTGTATTCGAGGTCGTCTTCGTAAGGTACTGTGCAAGGCTGGGAAAGGGGCGGAGTCTGCTGAAGTCGCAGCTCTTTTGGTTCAGCTGTTGTGGGAGTGGCCTATTGCTCATGATCACACCCACTATAAAACATCTGACGTTCAAGCTCCTCCCACCAGGAATGTAGGAAAAAAGAGCTCTGTGCTGCAAAATATATATGGTGAGTAATGTATTTCTTGAACTAAGAATATATATTTTACTAAGGCTATATTTACACTAGTGCGTTTTCGTTTTAAGACACATTTTTGCTACGGTTGCTAAGGCCTGTCACAGATACTATTCCGGTGTTTTCGACTCTCAAAAACGGAGACTTTCAAAAATGCTGCAGACCCTGTTTCAGTTTGAAAATCCGGGCTTGAGTTTCAGTGTAAACGGACCAAAACAGAGACTTTTGAAAACAATGGCGTGGCTCCCCACACATTTGCTATGCGTATCCTTGATGAGCATCTAAACAATAACATCATGCTCATTATGAATGGTGATGTGACATGCGGTTTCAGTTGTGCAGTGTGGACAGAGATCATTTCTGAAATGCAGTGAAAACGCCAGTGTAGACAAGGATCAAACAAGCAATCAAAACAACAAAAATATATGTGTTGTGACAAGTCCCGGTTACTAATGCAGTATATGTAGTGAGGTGTGTTTTTTTTTTTTTTTTTTTTTTTTAAATAATGCCTTTATTCAACAAGAATGCACAAACGCGACATGAAAGGCATTTATACAGTTACAAAGAATTTCTATTTTAAATAAATTGTGTTATTGTGAACTTCTTATATATCAAAGAATCCTGAAAAAAATGTATCTTGGTTTCCAAAAAAATATGATATATGCACAATTGTTTTAAACATTGGTAATAATAAAATATGTTTCTTGAGTACTATTAGAATCAGCATATTAGAATAATATCCAAAGGATCATGTTTCAATTTTAAATATATTAAAATTAAGAATTTAAGAATTAAGAATTTTTAATTATAATTAGGGCTGTCAAATGATTAATCATGATTATTCGCATAGAAAATAAAAGTTTGAGTTTGCGTAATATATGTGTGTGTACTGTGTATAATTATTATAAATGCAAATACATTCAAGTATATTTCAAAAAAAAAAAACAAGTATATGTATTTATTATAATTTTAAAATAATTTATATTTTATACAAATAAAAATATTTTGTACATAACATTTCTCTGAAATATATACATTAATTTGTATGTATTTATATATACATAATAATTACACACAGTACACACACATATATTAGGCAAACTCAAACTTTTATTTTGTATGCGATTAATCGCAATTAATCGTTTGACAGCCCTAATTATAATATTTCCCAATATTATTTTTTTATAGTATATATAATCAAATTAAAGCTGCAAAGCAGTGTTGAAATGGACCTTGCGCCTGGGCTCAACGCCACTCGGTGGCTTTAGGAAAACAGTGAACGGTGGGCAATATGCATTGAAAGTAGTAACTATAAGATGAATATGTCAAAGTCATTTATATGTGCCAAACTTCCTGCTGCCAGCAGGTGGCGCTATGACTGTAACTGAATATATAGATGTCTTCAAGCCAAGACTTTTAGTAAACTTGAAGTTTGGCGCAGATTGAACATGGTATGTTTGAGTTAGTGTAAAACATGACACATCCTATAGCCAACAGGTGGTGCTATGATTATAACAGTATATTGGCCTTTAGATGTGTTCGGGGCAGGACTCCAATCAAACGTGTGAAGTTTGGGGCAGATCGGACATTGTATGGCTGAGTTATAACAACTTCCTTATACATGGTGAAACATCAAACTTTGTCAGGCCGCAACGGACACGCCCTTTAACGAAAATTCAAGATCTTCACAATTTAACATTGCAAAAGCCTTTTGGTCATTGCACTGACCAAATATAATGTTGATGTCATTAAATCTCTATGAGGAGTTCGTTAGGGCAAACGTGCCACTTCCTGTTGCCAGCAGGTGGCGCTGTGGCGCTATGACTATAATGGAATATGGGCATGAGCACGTGTTCAGGACAGGACTCTTATCAAACGTGAATTTTGGTGCAGATCGGTCATTGTATGCCTATTATGAATTATAACAACTTCCGGTTTCATGGCGAAACATCAAAGTTTGTCAGTCTGCCACGGACACGCCCTTCAACCAAAAATGCAAGTTCTTCGCAATTTAATGTCACAAAGGGCTTTAAATTGCACTCCAAATTTGGTTCTGCTCTGTGTAAATCTCTAGGAGGACGCCTGAAATTAAAAAAAAAAAACGGCACAAAACTTGCCGAGAAAATTCAAAATAACAGACTTCCTGCTAAGTTTCGAACTCTGTACCAGCGGAACTTTTTTGTAGGTATTGGTGTGTTACATGTGTCTACCGAATTTCATACATGTACGTGGAATGTAGCTCGGGGCACTTTGTTGAAATTTTATAGGTGGCGCTATTGAGCCATTTTGACACACCCACTTCTAAAACCTATATCAGATTTAAATTTTCACCACTTTTTGTGTGTGCAAAGTTTCATAAGTTTGAGCATGTTTAGGCCCTCAAAAATGCTATTCAGTTTGGAGAAGAAACTGAGCAATTTCAATAGAACTAATAATAAATGCATCCTTCTTTCAAAAACAGTAATTATTAAATCTTACCAATCCCTAACTTTTGAACAGTATTGTATATTTTAAATATTTTTCCAAATATCTGATGCCAAAAAAAAAATAATTTATCATAACTTAGTCATATGTCTGATCACTTACAAAAGTTATAGGATACCTTTCCTTAACTAGCCACATGTTTTTAATTCGTGTCAGTAGCATAAGCAGCCAAATACAAGTTACATTTAAAAGTAGGACAAGCATCACTAATAAGATTATTACAGGGGGTGTTATGTTTTTACGTGACGTTCCGACAGACACACGCCGTCACCCCTCCCTCTTTCATTTCAGTTGATAAGGTGGAGTTTCGACCCAGTTAACGCAACTGACCTTCAGCAGACATGAACAGGTGATGATAGCTGAGCAGGCCAGAGACACTCTCGTTCTCAAACGCACACGTACGCGTACACACACGGACACTTGTTCCCCTCCCCGCTCCTCCCTGACAGTCACGACGCTTTGAAAAGTTCATTGCTGTCAGATGGAATGTCGAGCTGTCTCCTCTCGCTCACACACGCAGAACTCCCTCCCCTCGCCCTGTCCGCCCCAGATGCCAGATGGACGTATGCTCACACACACCTGCGCTTTTGATACCAAACTGTCTGAATCTTGTTATTTTAATAGCTCTAGTATCAGTCGTGACGTTAACGCAGAGATATTGATCCATTCAAGGAAAAAATGTGCATGTGACCACGTCCAAACCAATAAACGCTGCTGTTTTATTTGGCCTAGGTGGCGCCCCTTCCAAAAGAGGGCACTCTTTGCGGGCTGCAGTGCTTAAACCGCAAAGCCAAAGTCAAGCGCTGCTGGATCTGTCACTTAAAACAAACAAACAGTGTGAGTACTTGAATTCATAATCAGTGCTTATGCTCTTTTGTTTTGTATGTTACATCCTATGAGTATGTGTATTTGTTTTATCCGCAGTGAACGCTGTCGAGTGTGTGAGCCTCGTGGATTCTTTAAGTCAGGCGAAGCAATACTCTTACCATCTACGGCCGTCCAGTGCTGACAATCAAAGCGGTCACAACAGAACTAAGAACTGAGAAACAAACATGCTTGGATTTCTAGGAATTAAATCTTAGGGATGACGCACAAACTCATTAGATGTTTATTTAAACTGTTTATTGCATAAGGTACAGTAAACTCGCATGCTCCGTATCATTTATGTATAAAATCTGCAGTATCACCTTGATTACTGCAGAGGTTGGAGGTTAAACCACAAACACAACAAATATATTAGATAACCTTTCATTCTGTCAACAACAGGTCATATACCTGTCATAAGGGTGACATAGGACTTACATAAGACCACCTGCATGGGAGACCACGCTACAGTCAAGACATCATATTGCAGTTTTCAGCGTATTTCTGATATTGTCACAGATTTTGACATTGTATCCTTATATTCTTATTGCCACACCCCTGTTTATTAAGTGGGTTGGATTATTAATGTGTTTATATCTATCACTATAAATCATTGTACTCTTTGTATTATTAATGTACTATTTTAAAATATATTATTTTGTAAAAGTGAAGATACCTCAGTTTATATGTTAAAAGGGAAATATTTTGCTGTCATTCTTGCCAGATTTGCAGGTCATGTTAGCAACTTTGTCTTTTACCCTGAGAGAGTAATAATTTTTTGAACTGTTGAAACATACACTAACATTCAGACGTTTGAGGTCGGTAAGATATTTTGTTTTTGAAACTCTCTTCCCACCAAGGCTGCATTATAACAAAAACACAGTAGAAACGGTAATATTGTGAAACAGTATTACAATTTAAAATAACTTTATATTAGAATATGTTTTAAAATGTAATTTATTTCTGAGGGTTTGCACTTAGGGCACGATTTGGTCAGTTACCCGGATGCGTGCCCATATCGGCAATACGCGGATGTAAACAAACAGCATAGATTACAGTAAACACACTACTGAATAAGTTGTTCTACTAATTTATGCTGTCTAAACCGCGTGGAAAAAAACGTGTGGAAGCTGCTAAATCGTATAAAGAGTGACTTAGTCAGCAGGAATAGGCGCAATATTTTAAGAACCTAAAGTTAATAGGTGGTAAAGATACATACAAGCAACCTTAATTGAGAAATTAGCCTAATATTTCACCTACCTGACTGGAAATGATAAGAGGAAACACAAATGTTGTCAAGATTCTTGACCTGGAAGTTCAGTTCGACCAACAAAACAGACAGGAGAGTAGATTAATTTGGGTGGATTTAAACTTGTGAAATGGTGTGAAAGAACATACCTTCTTATGTTCA
The DNA here is from genome assembly GCF_022985175.1 of Labeo rohita. NCBI lineage: Eukaryota > Metazoa > Chordata > Actinopteri > Cypriniformes > Cyprinidae > Labeo > Labeo rohita. The sequence goes on along the minus strand of NC_066884.1, from coordinate 17,407,160 downwards.
TTCATGTTTACTTAGTGCTTTAACTAACTCAAATAAGAAAAGATGATCGATTCGATCTGTCAAGACATTAAAAAGCCACAAATTTCTTAAAGGAGAACTCCACTTCCAGAACAACAATTCACAAATAATTTACTCACCCCCTTGTCATCCAAAATGTTCATGTCTTTCTGTCTTCAATCGTGAAGAAAGTATGATTTTTGAGGAAAGCATTTCAGGATTTTTCTCTATATAATGGACTTCACTGGTGCCCTGATTTTGAACTTCAAAAATGCAGTTTAAATGCAGCTTTAAAGGGCTCTAAATGATCCCAGCCGAGGAAGAAGCGTCTTCTCTAACAAAATGATCAGTCATTTTTGTCGAAAAATAAAAATGTTTACTTTTTAAGCACAAAGGCTCTGGGATGGGTGTCCACAATGCTACGAATTAGTAATGGGTCGTTCTTAAACGATTCTTTCATTTTGAACGAATATGTGACTCGGGAAGAACGAGTCGTCTCAGGAGTGATTCGTTCAGTCGCACATGCGCAACGTCCTATTAGGTTCTGTACTGGAATTTTTTCACCTGTTTCGAGTCTTCAGGTTTTTCGAGTTGTTCGTTCTTATGGGCTGTCATGTGATGAACGAATGACTCGAACCTGAAAACTTGTCAGATTAAGAAGTGAAGTGAGCTAATCATAGACTAAAGACGTCATGAATGCGCATCCCAGAGCCTGTGCTACAGCAGCTTTTGTGCTTAAAAAGTATTAAAAAAATATTTTCCGAAAAAAATGACCGATCGTTTTGCTAGATAAGACCCTTCTTCCTCGGGTGGGATCGTTTAGAGACCTTTGAAGCTGCGTTTAAACTACATTTTGGAAGTTCAAATTCGGGGCACCAATGAAGTCCATTATATGGAGAAAAATACTGAAATGCTTTCCTCAAAAATCATAATTTCTTCAGGATTGAAGACAGAAAGACATGAACATCTTGGATGACAAGGGGGTGAGTAAATTATTTGTGAATTGTTGTTCTGGAAGTGGAGTTCTCCTTTAAAAAAAATTACCAAATTTGACAGCTGAGTCTTTGTTTCATACCTACAGTAACCTGCTCTGTTTTGTCTGTCAGTGCATTTTCAGGTCCTCTTTGCTCCGGGATGTATTTTTCACTGTGTGAGACTGTAGCAACAGTAACTAAAGGAGCTTGCTAAATTGCTATTACTTCAGCTTTCAGCATCACATGATCTTCAGGCATTATTTTAATACAGATCTGGTGCTCAAAAAAAAAAAAAACATTCTTACTATTATTAATGTAAACTATTACATTTTCAGGATTCTTTGATAAATAAAAAATTCAAAAGAGCAAAATTTATTTGAAATATAATTTTTTTAAAAAAAATGACATCTTTGCTGTTACTGTTTATGAATTTACTGCATCCTTGCTGAATAAAAGTATTAATTTCTTTAAAAGAATCCTACTGGTCTCAAACTTTTAAATAGGAGTGTAAAAAAAAAACCTTGTAACCAATTTGTTCCCATTTTAAAATCATGATTGTTTCAGAAACATTCAAACAGCAGATGTTTGTATATTCCAGTTGCTTTGAGTAAATGCCACATTATTTCACACCACCTACATTTCTGTTGATTACCTGACAAAAACAGTGGTTATAAAAAAAAAAATCCCTCTTCAGGTTTGTATTAATAAATGTTTTTGTAATAAATTTAAAAAGCAAACATGAAAGAACCTAATCAACTCATTATCACAAAGTTTATTTTCTTCATTTTGTACAAAACGACTGGACTCAGAAAAACAAAGAACAAAAAAAGGTTTGAACAATGAACACTTTAATTGTCAGCGGTTAATAGATGTCCCTCATGCCCATGTTGGCCCGGTGACCAGACAGCGTCACGCTGTAGCAGTACAGCAAGTCAGTCAGCCACTGCTCTCGAGTCTCTCCACCATAGAAATGCTGTAAAAACACAAGCACAATAGTTAAGACAGTATCAGCAGCTCAAGGGGCACTGTATTATAAAATAAATTTTAAGTTGAAGTAAACATAATGCTAGTTTTATCTGCTGAAATTGATATATGCACTCATAAGCATATTCTGATGTGCCATAAGCCATATGTGTGTTTGTACCGTTAAGTCCTGTATGATATGTTGCAGTAGACTGGCATTGGCCATCATGTGGTTGCGTAATTGAGTATGCTGGAGAAGTAGTGACAGGATCTGTGCCAACACAGGGAGCTCCTCCTCACAAAGGTCACACACACGAAATGACTGCAAGACCAATCGCAGCAGCCTCGGTACTGTGCTCAACGCGGCAAAACATGCCTCCCACACTGCATCCCTGATGGAGAGACAGACAAATATAAGTTTTTATAACTACATTTTTTGTTTGGACAACTAGAGCATGGATCATGTATTTCTTTAATGCTCTGTGCAATGCTATGTGAAATATGATATATTAAGAATAAAAATAAATTAAAAAAAGATTATTTGAAAAAGGCCTCCAATCAAAATAAAAGGACATTTACAGATAACTTCAAGTTATTGGTGTTAATCTGGCACCTGGTGCTAAAATTCCTTAATTATCTGACAAACCCTATTTAACTGGTAACATTCCTCCAATTTTCACTGAGATTGCAAGATGACGGGCCGCTCTAAGGTGACTGAAATCCAAATGAAGGCCAAATGGATGACCCTTTCAGCCACTGCAAGAGACATTGGTCATTCCAAATCTGTGATTTCTCAAATACTGCAGGTTTACAGTGACACTAATTCATTCAAGTCCCTCAAAAAGGCTGGTTGTCCACAAGACAAATGCATGAGAAAACAGGATAATGCAGAGGGTTCATAATGAATGGGTTCAACACTGCAGCTGGAATTGCTTGACGGTTCAGTGCTGAACAGGGTAAGCATCTGTCTCACCATGTTTAGGAGATGTCGGACTGAAAGCGCACTCTGCAGTGACCAAGACTCTCATCAGCAAAAAGAATCAAAAGATTAAGCTCACATTTGCTGAGCAGCATGTTGTGTGAAGAGAGAAGAACTGGTCCAAAGTTCACATTAGTGATCAAATCAAGTTTAATTTAATTGGGTCTTATGGGAAACATTTTATGCTGTGTTAAACTGAAGAAAGACTGAAGCCCAAGTGCATGAAGAAGCCAGTGAAATGTGGAGGAGGAAGTGTTATGGTTTGGCAGATGTTTCTGCAGCAGGAGCTGGGCCTCTTATACAGCTACATGGCAGGGTGAATGCAAATGCTTATTAGAACCTTCTTCAGCAACATGTAGTTACTTCCCTTCAAGCATCTCCTAATCAGCCTGCAATTGTCATGCAAGACAATGGCCCTGTCACACTGCAAAATGGGTAAAGTGGTTCCTTAAAGTTAAGAGCATATTTATTTATTCAGAAATATTTGACATGGCTGGGCCAGAGTCCTGATCTAAGCTCAACTGAAAATCTCTGGCGACTAAGTTATGGCTAAGAAACCCACTAAAGTTCCAAACTATGGAAGAAATTGGAAGAAAGGTGGACTAAGATCACACCAGCGCAGTCTGAGAAACTAGTGATGTCCTGCAGCCGCAAATGTGCTGAAGGCATTCAAAGCAAGGGCCTCTACACTTCCTACTAATTTCTGACAGCTGTAACCCTCCAAACTTTCAGTTGTAATTTGCTTTCATGCAACAGTGGTTACTAATCTCTAATTCTGATCACTGTGTTTTCACAATAATACAAGTTTTTGTTGAAATGCCTTTGATATTCTGTCAAACATGTTAGTAGACAAGTGGTATACCTTCAGCTAATATTCCTCCAAATTTTGAATGACGAAGATAAACAATATTTCAGAATTGTTCTCTAATTTTGATCTCCACTGTATCTTTCAAATCTAAAAAATGAAATATTATCACAACAAACAGATGTAGCTGAACACCTATTTTTATTAATATATATGCAAAAGATGACAAGTTCATTTTGTACTGTAATGTAAACATGGACCATGTAACTTATACTGCAGTGAAAAAAGATGTAATTCTTGTTTTGTATATACATTTTACTGAAGAAAACATTGCATGTTATTGTTTTTAGTTCAGTTTTGTCTGTGTGACAATATGTTTGTTGATTGACAACCTTTGCTGGTGTTACAGAAGAATGAGTTGATTTGAATCATGTATGAAGTGTTTTGGTAGTTTTTATGCATTTTGGATGTGAAATTTACATTTGGGGCCAAGCTGAAAGTTGTGTGAAGAGTTTTGAAAAAGTGGCTTAAGTATTAAAAAATGTCACATCGTTTGCATAAAACTGTAATACTACTGCTGAATAATTTCTGACACAAACTTTATTTTTTAGGAATTTTAGGTGCATCAACACAACTTCATTGTGAAATGTTTTTGTTTTTTTTTAATATCCTGAATGCCCTTTTAGGACTTTCCCTCGTATAACTTATCTTTGCTGCATTATCAAACAGTTTTTCTTTGTGGTGAATAAATGTTACTCTATGCAAATATATGTAAGTGTGTGGGTGTGCGTGTTTGTGAGCACACCTCTTGCGGGCGCTCTGCTCCAGTTGTAGCAGCAAATTGAGCATGCTCAGGCAACAGTCAGACAGGAAGTGGAGGAGTGTGTCGCTAGGCAGGAAGTTGACATCCAGTAACCGGGGAACACACCTTAAAATCGCTGCACACACACAGTCTGGCACCACTGGCAGTCCACACTGCAAAGAGATGAAGAGAACGTCACCGCAGACCGTGTCTGGCTCCACTGCCCACTCGTATGCAAAACATTCAACAGAAAAACACGCATTTACTCACCAGATTCTTTATGATGGCGTTCTGTATCACGTCAAAACACTGTGCGCGAGATCCGAGAGTGTCCAGGCAGTGGCACACCTCCTATAAACACAGTGCAAAAATGGTTATGAACTGTGTAGGTAAATGAAGTCTTCAGAGTGCAAAATTAAGGCCGCTCTGAGCATGATCCTCCAAATTCTGCATAAACGTGCAATGTTTCATAAATGTGGTACAACCCAGAGGCAGCCCTGATGCTGCTTTGGTTCTGTGCATATGAAATGTGCCATCAATGGAGCCTTAATGTCATATTAAACAGAAACTGTGATCAACTTTTCTTAAATATTGATGTATATATCCAAGTGAAGCAGCATATTGAAGGAAAAAAGGGGGGTCCATAGGGAATTGATAGGATCATAGAAAATGAGTTTGTAAGCTAATCAAGCATTTTTAAAAAAGAATAATGATAATAATGATGTGCATTGATAAATCATTTATGATAATCACGGCAACATTCCAAAAATAAAATAAAATAAATTGTCAATTTTGATTTTATGGTAAATTTAGACTTTGTTTTTTTTTTTTAATAATGATAATGATGTGCATGGATAGATCATATATGATAGTCACTGCAACATTCCAAAAATAATAAAATAAAATAAAATAAAATAAAATAAAATAAAATAAAGTCATTTCTGATTTCATGGTAAATTTAGACTTTGTCTTTGACAAAGTATATATTTTACAGTTATTTTTTATTTATTAGTGTATTTTTTTATTACAATTCTATGTTCAAAAATAAATACTGTGTATATACACATTATACAAAATATGAAAACAGAGTATACATTTTATTAAAAATAAAAACTAACTTTTAAATTAGAAAATGTATACGGTCACTGTAAACAGAAATGTGAAATTCTAAAGTATATATTTTATTAAAATAAAAACATTTTGATTCTAAACAGAAATTATTCATTCCTGTTGCAGTCATATAAATTATAAAATAGTACATACTTAAAAAAATAATCAATAGAATTATACAAGAATTATATAAATAAAAATAAATAAATTATATTTGTGTGTGTATATATTATATACATAAAAGAGAAATATGAGACATGAAACATAACAAGGGCATTATTATTAGAAATATTCTATTGATTACAATTTTGTCAATTAAATTTCTCTCTCTATATATATATAAATTATAAAATAGTACATATTTAATTTACAAAAATTGTAATCATCAATTGAATTCTACATTTATAGATTTATTACATAAATAAATAAACAAATAAATAAATAATTGAATAATAAAAAAGTAAAAACAATTGTAATGAATAGAATATATAATTTTTTATATAAAAACCTACATATGTATGTATATGTCATATATACATATTTTATATATATATATATATATATATATATATATATATATATATATATATATACACACACATATACACACACACACACATATATATATACACGTGTGTGTGTGTGTGTGTATTAAATAGATATGAGACAGAAATGAAAAATAATACATACAGCCATTATAAAAATAAATATCAAATTTAAAACAGTAAGAAAATAGTTTGAAACTGAATTCTGCAAACGTTTATAGAAATAAAGCCAAAGGCTAGGCAAAAAAACAAACAAACAAAAGATTTTAGGAACACAAGTCATTTTCAGAGAAGAGTCATTTTACAGACTGAAAGCTGAGAGATGACACTTTTTCCTATCTCGTTCTACAAAGAACCTTTGAATTATACATCACAACATCTTAACATCTGACACACACACATGGTTTAGGTGAGACAAAAATAAATCCCCACTCCCAGACAAAAGAGAAGTCTGCAGAGAACAAAGAGTCCTATAGCACCACACACACCCACATATACAGTGACAGGCTCAAAGGGTTGTACCTCGGCACTACGGCCGGTCTGTCGTAATGGAAGTTGACACTGGACAGATTAGCGATGCCCTGCCACTCTCTGAACTGATATTTTATGAGCACAAACAATAAATAAGTGTGTGAGTGTATGTGTGTGTGTGAGAAATCTAATAGTGCTAATAGCATTAGAGCAGATTGGATTAAACAGATGAAGGCGGAGCGGAATGTCATTCAGAGCAGGTTATTATCAGACATTAATCAGGCTAACAGTGTTAAGAACACATTACGCATGCTTTAGATTAGAGACGCCTGATTGGCAATAAAGGAATGGACCCCCAGCAGCCATGCGCTCTCACTCTCACTCTCGCTCTCCCACACACACACACACACACCACTCAAACTTAATTTGATGCTAATTGCAACGCTATATATCTGAGAAACAGTAAGTGAGAATTTTCTTTAAGAGTGTGATGTGAAATCCCAATAGGATTAGAAGAACACCTTTTTTTTTTATTTAGCACATTTTTATGTTTTAGCACATTAGGATTTCTTATCAGAGCTGTAAAAAAAAAAAAAAAAAAAAAAAAAAAAAAAAAAAAAAAGTGCTAAAAGTTACTTAAATAATAAAAAACAAAATGGTTTGTATTTACTTGGTGTTTAACATATTCCAGCAATGTAAACGTAATAAAAAATTATATCATTATAAGATAAAAAATCTAACATGCAGCCACATTTAAAATGTAATGGCTATACACTACCAATCAAAAGTTTATGAACAGTAAGACTTTAAATGTTTTTTAAATAAGTTTCTTCTGCTCACCAAGGCTGTGTTTATTTGATCCAAAGTACAGCAAAAACAGTCAAAATGTGAAATATTTGTACTATTTAAAATAACTGTTTACTATTTTGATATATTTTAAAATTGAATTTATTCCTGTGACCAAAGCTAAATTTTCAGCATCATTACTCCAGTCTTCAGTGTCACATGAACCTTCAGAAATTATTCTAGTATGCTGATTTGCTGTTCAAGTTTTTAATCATCATTATTATTATTATTATCATTATCATCAATATTTAAAACAGCTGAATACATTTATTCAGGATTCTGTGAGGAATAGAAAGGTCCAAAGATCAGCATTTATCTTAAATAAAAAGCTTTTGTAACATACACTGTACCATTCAAAAGCTTGGACTCTATCTATCTATATCTATCTCTCTCTCTAAATATATATATATCTATATATATTTTATTTTTTTAGAAAATTATAGAAATTAATACTTTTATTTAGCAAGGATGATTTAAATGGATTAAAAGTGATGATAAGGACATTTACAATGTTACAAAAGATTTCTGTTTCAGATAAATGCTGCTCTTCTGAACTTTATATTCATCAAATAAACCTGACGAAAATCTACTCTGCTGTTTTCAACATAATAATAATAATAATAATAATAATAATAATGGTTTTTTTTTAACTAATGATGCTAAAAATTCAGCCTTGAAATCACAGGAATAAATTACATTTCAAAATATATTCAAATAGAAAACAGTTATTTTAAATAGTAAAAATATTTCAATATATATGGTACTGAGATACATCATCTGAAAGCTGAATAAACAGGCTTTCCATTGATGTGTGGTTTGTTAGGATAGGACAATATTTGGTCGAGATACAACTATTTGAAAACCTGGAATCAAAAGTTAAGTTTTCATATATTTACAATAAGAATTTTACAAAATATCTTCATGGAACAAGATCTTTACTTAATATCCTAATGATTTTTGCCATAAAAGAAAAATCAATAATTTTGTCCCATTCAGTGTATTTTTGGCTATTGCTACAAATATACCCCAGCGACTTAAGACTGGTTTTGTGGTCCAGGGTCACATATATGCCATTAATTTGTACCAAAGCACCAAATTTTTGGTACCAAAAAGTATCCAATAAAGAGTCTTTTTAAAGTAAATAGGTTGAAAGTGCAATTCACTAAGCCAACGTGCAAAATGCATTTTTCTACAGCAATTTTTTTTTTATTGTTAAATATAATTTCTAATTATAAGTTAAGTGATTAAGTTAAGAGAAAGTGTGTTCTGTGCTTGTGTACGTGAGGAGGGAATCAGGCTCTTTTCCTCATTAAGGCCCATTATTCTCCATCAGCCTCACCTGCTGGCATCATCTCTCCCGTCACTCCTCATTACCGTATCAACGGCGATGCCAGCCATCCCTCTACACCTTTACTGTCTGATTGACTTGGACACAAAAAATGAAAGTCCAGAGAAAATTGCATAGAGGAATTAGCTGTGTGTGAGTAGTAAAGGGAGGGAGGGGAGCAGTGAGAGTCAGCCCCTGGCCTGAGGGTGTGGTTTTGTTGGGTTTTAATTTCCGTGTAAAATGTCAGGCGGTGATGGTGTCCGCTGGCTGGCATTAGCATTTGCTTTAGCCAGGAGCGCTCTGATAACCAGCCCTTATTGAAATATGGAGACACCTACACCGGTGCGATGCGATAAACCTTCCCCTGCTCAACGAACTGGCCGTCTCCAGGGGGGAAACTAAAACACACTTGTGCGTTGAATAACAACCCAAGTGTTCCTGCACTGAATCAAGTGAACACCTGCTTCATGGTAGGAGTTGAAAAATACACACGGTTGGCATGAAACACGATGAGTGTGATTAAAAGGATAGTTCACCCAAAAATGCAAATGCGGGCAGAACCACGGAATCCAGTCATGAAAATGGAATTGACTGTATAATGTGGAATGTCATGGAATTTGCTGAATTCTGCATGAATAAATCACAACTAAGTCAGTACTCGTAACCCGTGTCTGGGAATATTAAGCTGCAAAAACACTATTTAAATATAAATCCAGCATGTTCTGCATGTCTCTGTGTGAATGAATGAGTGGTGCAGACAGAGTTTTCATTTACTACACGCATACTTAAGTGTGCGTGATGCTCGAACTGTTTTCAGCCTCTGTGCATTTAATGCTGCGCATTTTACGGAGGACTGTTTCCTGAACCTGGGAGAGTAGTCTACAATGCCCATTGTACACAAAGGGTTAAGGCTAAAAAGTGGGGGAAATTCCATCATTGCAAGGACAGTCTGGTGCTTCTGACTCACAGCCTGTAAGTACGTTTTCATATTTAAAGAATTTGCTACTGACTATCTAATACTAACAGAATTTTTGAGCAGTGCAGTGTAATGCTTGTTGTTTGTCATTTCTATGTTATGTTTATGCAACGCAATGCGGTAAAAGACAGTACAAGTCATTATAATCAGTAGTTATGTCCCAACTGGATGCAACAAATCTCATGTTTTGTCTCAACATGGTAAGTGGCATAACATTTCCATCACACGCTTGAGGTATTCGGCCAATCGCAACGCACCAGATAGCTGGTCAATCAGAGAACACCGCATTTTTCAGAACGATGAGCTTTGTAAAAACCGGAGAAAAGGCGTGGCAGAGGGGAGCAACAATAATGTACAGTATGTGGAAAAAAATGTGTTTTTTGAACCTCAAACCACGTAAACACATTGCATTACACCAAATACACAAAATAATGTTCTTTTTAGCAACATCATATGACCCCTTTAAAGGTCGTCACAATAAAAGTTTGGTTTAACTTGAAATAACTGTGACAAAAATATATTATTTAAAGTAATGATAGTACTAATACTAATAATACAATTATTATTAAAATATCATTTTTTAATGAATATTTAAGGAAAATGTAAATACACATTAGAGATGTTTAGAGATGCTGTTGATTATAAAAAAAAAATGAAACCATTAAAATGGAATCAAGAAAATGAATGGCAAACAGAATTTGGTAAAAAAATAAAATGAATTTAAGAAAAAATAAAACGTATTTCATAGGGCATTAAAATTTTAATTTTTGTTAAACTTAAAGTTTGGTTTAAAAAAAAACCTCAATTTAAGACAAAAATAAAACATTTCAAAGGGTCTTAAAAATGTAATTTTTGTAAAACTTGTAATAAATTGCTGTTAAATTGTGTACATTTCATGATTTCAATTAATTAGACATGCTTTTTGATTAAAAATAAAAGATTACATAGAGGCCCAACATTAGTTTTCCATTACAGTTTTCAAAAAAAAAAAAAAAAAAAGTAGTGCAAAAGTCTCCTGAAAATGTCTTTAAAGGGGTCATCGGATGCTAAGTTCACTTTTTCATGTTGTTTGAACATTAATGTGTGCTGGCAGTGCATGTACAAATCTACCCTATGATGATAAAAATCCATGCAGTGGTTTTTAATTAATCTGTAAAAATAATATCCCCTTTTTCAAATCGAGCCGTTCTCAGATGCCTGTCGTTGTGGCGTCACACCCACAGAGGCCGCTCCCACGATAGTTGATTGACATGAGCGTTTTACCTCAGATGAGCTGTGATAGTCTGCCCTCTTTGTTTCGATGCCGGAGCAGGGATGTAACTTAGACAAGAATATCTCAGATTGAGCGATTGAGGTGTTGTGTTGCTGGATGTAATAATGAACATAGTGGTCGTCATTTACTCCCGACATCTGAGCAACTGAAGATGCAGTAGATTACGTTTGTTTGTGAAGGGAATGCGCCTCATGATCTACATTAACGCGTCTATGTTCACGCGAATCATTCGTGATCCAGCTTCACTTACAGCAGAAGTAAGTATAAGGGTTTTTTTATGAATCTTTGCGATCGCCTTTCCTAATAAAGTGCTAGTTAGCAAGTTTGGCGGCTAAATGGCTAAATGCGGCTAAAGTAAACAGGCTCGTCTTTCCACAGACAGAAGAGAGGGGCGGGCAGAGCTCATTTGCATTTAAAGCAGCCTCGACCAGAATGAGCTGATTTTTGCAGAGCTGATTTTGGCAATGTAAAAAGGGTGTTGTTTTACACAACTATTGAGAACACAAATTAAGATTTTTTTGATTAAATCTGAGAGCTTTCTGACCCTGCATAGACAGCAACACAACTGACACGTTCAAGGCCCAGAAAGGTAGTAAGAACATCATTAAAATAGTCCATGTGACATCAGTGGTTCAACCGTAATGTTATGAAGCTACGAGAAGTATTCTAGTAGCTTCATAAAATTAAGGTTGAAACACTGATGTCACAGAATATTTTAGCAATGTCCTAACTTCCTTTCTGGGCCTGGAAACATTTTAGTCGCATTGCTGTTTATGGAGGGTCGGAAAGCTCTCGGATTTCATCAAAAATATTTAAATTTGTGTTCTGAAGATGAATAAACATCTTACGGGTTTGGAACGACATGAGGGTGAGTAATTAATGACAGAATTTCCATTTTTGGATGAACTATTCCTTTCATCTATCAGAAAAATGATTTGATGCTAAAAATTTAGTTTTGTGCCAGGTGAAAATACTGTGTAATGCAAATGCATCTAACCAACAGCAGACAGACAAGCGAACAGACACCAGAGCAATCAAATGATTGACACAAGCCAGACTAACTGACAGAACAGATGAGAGAGGAGAGAGATGCTCACAGGGGACAGAGTGGATGACAACAGGATTAGAAACATACGCCAGCGACTGACAGAACAGAACAACTGACATAACACAAGTTGTTGGAGCGACTAAAGGTGGAAAAAAAAGGATTGGCAGATAAAAGAGAGAGGGAAAATCACCTCCACTATATCCCAGTGGTGTAGGAACTGCTCCAGGGTGGTGGCGAACACGCTGAGGGGTGAGAGAGTGGAGGAGGGCAACAGGCCGTCTTCATCTGTGTCCTGCAGGGCCCGCAGCATCTCAGAGGAGAAACCTGAAGCACGGGATCATGGAAACACAGCTTTATCGATATCAAGTATTCTGTCGTTACTCATATCATTGAATTTGATGTGTGTGCGCACCTGTTAGTGTGGTGAAAAAGAAACTGAGGTAATCTACATCCTTCACCGGCACATCCTGTGAACTGCTCGACCAGCCACTCAGAGGAGACCTGCGGGGAAGCACACATGCATTACTGTGCAGCGGTCCGGCACTGATCCGCTCTCCCGTTACACATCTCACACTGTACTTGAGTGTGTGCGTGTGGTGAGAATGTCAGTCTAAAAATACGGGCCATCTGAGCTCCTTCATTTCCTTTGAAATCAACCTCCCGCCACAAACGCTCACCTTCAGTGAATGAGAACACTCACCGTATTAAGGAAATGCTGGGGTCATCCTTACAATATGACAGACAACGCTTACTGTTCCTTAAGAAGATTTTAAGACATCCCATGAACCCTCAGAGGTCTTTTTTACTTTTGCACAATAACTCCAGCTGAAGTTTTTAACTCCTAAAAACTTCACCTACTGAATCAAACTACACTCAGACCCAGTGGTATATGCTTTTTATTTATTATAAAAAAAAAAAAAAAAATTTGGAAGGATAGTCTTAGTTGTTTGTTTGTTTTGAGCAATAACTCCACCTTTAAACTTAAAACTCCACCTATTTAATCATAAAATAATTGAGAAAAAAACTGAATCACACACACACAAAAACTTTTTTTTACCCAATAACTCTACCTTTAACTCTTTAAAACTTCACCTATGGAATTAAATTGCTCTTTAACCCAGTGGTACATGCTTTTTACATGACTGAATAAATAAATAAATAAATAAATAAATAAATAAATAAATAAAAGAATGATTTTTTTGTTGTTGTTGTTGTTGTTTTTTTTACACAATAACTCCACCTTTATCTTTTAAAAACTCCACCTATTGAATCAAACTATACTTAATAAATAATAAATAAATAAATAACTTTTTTTGTATAAGGATATTTTAGTTTTATTTATTTATTTACTTATTTATTTTATTTTATTTTATCTTTTAAATAAAACTCCACCTGTTGGTTCAAACTATACTTTAACCCAGCAGTGGTACATCCGTTTCATAAAATAAATACATAAATAAATAAATAAATAAAACACTTTTTTTGTAAGAATATTTTAGTTTTATTTACATTTTCAATTTTTTTTGCACAATAACTCCACCTTTTACCCCTTAAACTCCACCTATTGAATGAAACTACACTTTACCCCAGAGGTACATGCTTTTCATCAAGATAAATAAATAAATAACACTTTTTTTTGTAAAGATTTTATTATAATTTTTTATTTTTTTTGCACAATAGCTCCACCTTTAACTCTATAAAACTCCACCTGTTGATTCAAACTATACTTTAACCCAGTGGTACATGCTTTTCATAAAATAAATAAATAAATAACTTTTTTTTAAGGATATTTTAAGTTTTATTTATTTTCATTTTTCATTTTATTTTCATTATTTTCATCTTTCTGCACAATAACTAATAATAAAAAATTAAATAAAAAAAAAAACAAGAAACTTTTGTGTAGGAATTTTAATTCTTTTTTTTTTTACCCCTCAAACTCTGCCTATTGAATGAAACTACACTTTGACCCAAACATGCTATTCATAAAATAAATAGATAAATAAATAAATAAATAAATAAATAAACAAACTTTTTTGCAAGGATGATTTTAGTTTTTTTTTTTTTTTTTTTGCACAATAACTCTACCTTTAACTCCTTAAAACTCAACCGATTGAAACAAACTACACTTTAACTCAGTGGTACATGCTTGTCATTAAAAATAAATAATACTGTTACAAATGATTTGCATTCTAAACAAATGCTGTATTTCTTGAGCAGCGAGTAATCATTTTAAAATGATTTCTGAAGGATCACGTCTGAAGTCTGGATTAACATCTGTTGAAAATTCAGTTTTGCCATCACGATTAAATTACATTTCAAAATATATTAAAATAGTAAACAATTACTGTATTGTAAAGCATTTTTGATCAAATATACACAGCCTTTGTGTGCATAAGAGATGTCTTTTAAAAACACTTTTAAATGTTTGAATGGTAGTGTATTTAAATGCATATAAATATTTAAAAATTAAAAAAAAAAATTTAAATATTTAAAATATAAAAATGTAAATATTTAAAAAAAATATATGTAATTATATTTATATAAACATTAAAACTGAAGTACATAATTTAGCAGCAGTGAGTAGAACTGGGGGAAAAAGTAAATGTTTCCATTCTTCAAGGAAGCCAAACTATTAACAGCTCATTGTTTCTCCGCATAAAGCTGAAAATTATTACACACAGCACCTTTAAACTATGAAATGTTGCCAACTGAAGTACCAGCAGCTTTTGTAGACATTTCTCAGCTGGTTCGTAACAGTTAAAGTCTGCAAATCACCCAGATAATTGCTGTGATCAAACACAGAGTGCAGAAGAACCAAGAGGTCACCGCCAGGACCTTCAGGTCAGTCCATCACGAGCTCCATGTGTGGCTGTGCTTCTATATGTGTGTTCAAGGCTTCAGTGGGAAAGTTTCTGAGAAGGAAATCAGAGAGAACCAATGTGTGTGTGTGTGTGTGCCTGTGATAAAGCTATTCAAGGACAATCCACGCAGTCTTATGATTCTCCCTTATAGATGTGGATCAGTCTCGAGGCCAATAAAGTGAATGAATATCTGATCTTTTACTTGTTTTGATTTCATTTCTCTCGTGTGGAATGAGCATGTGCTGGACTTCCTTAATACATACTGATTGGCTCATTTCCCATGAACCCATTAGTATAAAAGAAGCCAGACAGACACACACACATACAGAAAGATGCACAGAGGGAAAAATATCCTACCGTTCATTGTCTTTCTGTGTGCCAACCACACACACACACACAAAAATCGCTATACTATTAACCATTCTTGTCTAAGTTTAGCAACACTTTCTGAACCCGATGGCCACCATTCAAAACTCTTTAAGAGTTAGTCGTTTCACTGATGTGATCAAAGCTAAATTCTTGTGAAGGACAGAATGTTCGGTTCATGTTGTTCTGAGGATTGGCTCTCTTAACGGCATGTCACGCAGTTCTGCCATGAACAGAAGCGGCCTTAAGTGATGCTTCACTTATCGCGGAGGAATCCTGTCGCGGGGCCAGACTTTTTCAAAAGTGCAGTCGGTGTGAATTCACTTGCCGTAGCATTTGTTTTGGAATTTTGGTGTGACTCTGAACTTGACTATCGTTCTGTGTTTTTTGAAAAGAGTAATACTGCCCTCTGTAGGTGTTCGAACACATTTAGCCAAATCTTGTTCTTATGAGCAAACAGAGAGACCGGAGAAAAGGCAGCGTATCCAAGATACACTCACACACGTCACACGGGGACTCAAAGTCACACACTCAGTGTGTTCTCAAACATTGCTCCCATTAGGATTTGAGGGGAAACCACAAATAAAAGAGTGGCTTTAGGCTAGTGACTATAAGAAAAGCAATGGGGACACAGCATGTCACGAAGACACACACGCAGGCACAAACCCTAAGGCCCTCAGCATGCAGAGGAACTCACAAAGGAATATTCTGTCAATCAGCCACAAACAAGTAACAGACTGTTGATTACTCACCCTGCAACAACTCAACTAGTAAAAAAAAAAAAAAAGTCAAACTTGGATGCTTATCATTCCAGTCCTCTTATAAGACGCTCACCACTTATACTCACAACATTTGAAATGATAAAGTGCTTTTTATCATTATAAATGTAGAGCTTTTATATAGACATGATTTTGATGTCTTTTGTACGTGAGATGTAGTATTATGTATATTCTATGATTGTATTTATTAATATTTAGTATTATCTTTTATTTATTTTTATTTTAATGTAGTATTTTTAGTGCTTTATTTTAGTTAGTGGTCAAGGCAACATTTGTATAAAGCATAAAACGCTTTTTGTAAATGTTTTTATAAAAGTATAAAATATTAATTACATAAAAATATATATTAAAGCTGAAACCTGGTGCTACATTTTGTGAAGAAAACAACATACTTGTAATTCATATCCTTTTTTTGTTCGCTTTACTTTTTTCTCTTTTTTGCATTTCCTTTATTTCAATTAAACATTAATTTTTTATATTTATAGTTAAATTGTTCAACAATAAAACTACTCAAAATACCCATCCCCCCTCTTTTCCTGAAGGCACCCTCACTATAAACAACATTTCTGAAAACCTTCGTGGCAAAAACTTGCAAAATACTAAGTGTTATGTCTTTTGTATGTGATGTGTAGTATTATTTTAGTATCATTTACATTCTTTATTATAGTATTTATAAATATTTTGTATTAGCTTTTATTTTCATATTTGCATTTTAAGTTTTAGTCATTCTAATACATAATTTTGTCATTAAAATGTTTTTTTTTTTTTTTAGCTTTTATTTCAATTTAGAATTTGTTTTAACTAATTTTATTTTAGTTAGTGGCCAAGGCAACATTTCAAATTTTTTCAGGTTCAGTTTTAATATTTTTAACTAATATTTTATTCCAGCTTTATTTCAATTACTGAAAACAATTTTAATACTTTTAGTTAACAATAACAATGTTGATGAGGCAACAGTTTCTAAATAAAATAGCTTTTAGTAAATATTTATATAAAATCATATTATTACATAAAAAATATATATATATATTAAAGCTAAAACTTGATGTAATGTTTGTAAAGAAAACAGTATATTTGCATTTTTTTATTTTGTACTTTTTCTCTTCTTTTTCGCACATTTATTGCCTTTTTACCTTTAATTAAATTGATTACTAAGGGTGGGAATCTTTAGGTACCTGATGATTCATGATTCGATTAAAAATCGATTCACAATTTTATGATTTTTAATCACGATTCACAGTTTTTCCATCACATTTTTTGTGCACAGCGGACATCAAATGCACCAGTATTTTGATACAAAAGCACACCAGTCTATAGTATGGGTAGTCCTGACTCAAGAAATTATTGTTTCCTAATAACTATTATCTTGCTAATAAATCACAAATATTTTACACTTCCCATTAGGGATGTCCCTGAATCCGAATACCGTGTTCGGAAAGGAAATGGCATGTACTACAGAACCCCTAAAGGGAATAAATACGAGATGGGAGGAAAAAGAGTTACTCTGATGCTTTCTCTCACAATTATATTGTTGGGTAATTATTAATAGCCATTATTAATATGCTCGCTTTTTACTTTCACTTTCGAGATTCGCGATCGCACGTACAGTCTATACATGGAGTGGCAGTACCTACCACACATTTTACAAGATTAGATGTTTGTCAGTGGTGCTTAGGATCTGCAAATCATTTTATGCAATTTAATGTAACAGGCAACGCTAGCAGGAAGCTAACCATGTCCCTTTAGTGGTGTAGAATGCATTGTTTGTTTTCCGTGCCTTTGCAAACACGGATTCAGGCGCTTCCCTACTTCCCACAAAAACAAAAGATCAATAATTACTTGCCCTTGACAAAAATGGGTCAGGATGTATTTGTTTTTCTTCCTCCATTGCTGTTGCAGTTGGTATTTTGTTCTGACATCATCATGTTGTTATTATTAGGCCTAAGCTAGACTATTATTATTGTTATGAACTAGAAAATCGATTTTTGAAATTTGTGAATCAATGCGAATCGCTAGAAGACTGAATCGTGATTCAAATGTGAACAGATTTTTTCCCCCACCCCTATCGATCACTTACATGTTAAATTATTCAACAACAAAACTGCCCATCCCTTCTGCTTTCATGAAGGCACTCTCACTATAAACAACATTTCTGAAAACCTTCTTGACAAAAACTGCAAAATACTAACAGTTTTTGCGATAACCCTGAATACACTGAACTAACTGCAGTATGACCTCTGCCTCACTGCACAGTGACTCGTGGCTCTGTTCCACCTCATTACGGCCAATCACAGGTAATGGCGAGCGGTCACGCCCAATCAGAGTTAAGTGGGTGAATTGGCCATCCTCTGATCGAGCCGCACAGCAATTTAACCTGATTGGTTAAATTGTTTGATTCTATTAGCAGTAAAAACTCTGAGACTGCTGTCTCCTCTCGGCAGTCGTAGAAAACAGAGTCACATTTTAAACATATCAGTCAGATGCAGACAGATATTCTTGTCCAGGTCTCGGACAAACATGCACTAATACATGTATTTTTCTGCTTTAGCAAGAATTATGTTAAGTAGCTCTTGACTAATGAAAACTACACACGCCGTTTAACAAAAATGTAACAACAAATGCACTGTCTTGTAGACAGTGAAACAGCTTACTAGGTTTAAAAGCGGTGTTCATGTGTTAACAATACCACACACGGTTCTTTTTTGCCTGGCATTTTACACCCATGTACCCCTGGGAAATCCAATCTCTGATGTCCCAGAGCGGAACACTGGAAGCTTTAGAATTGCATTAGTGAACGGTGATGTGTCATAACCCTCATACCTCAGGTGTACGGTGCGTAATAGCATGGTGGCCAGGCTAGCCGACACTCTCCCAGTGTTGCAGACCTGACTGAGACATGCCAGAAGCTCTGCGGGAAATGCTGGCAGGAAGTGGAGAATCTGAACCAGCGTCTTCTGGGATTCCACAGGCAACACCACCACACAGCCCTCCTGTGGATCTGCAATGGGAGACGTACATATAATATGTGACCCTGGACCTCAAAACTAGTCATAAGTAGTTTGGGTATATTTGTAGCAATACCCAAAAAAAACATTGTATAGGTCAAAACTATCGATTTTTCTTTTATGCCAAATATCATTAGGATATTAAGTAAAGATCATGTTCCATGAAGATATTTTGTAAATTTCCTATCATAAATATATCAAAACTTTATTGTTGATTAGTAATATGCATTGTTAAGAACTTTATTTGGACAACTTTAAAGGTGATTTTATTAATATTTAGATTGTTTGCACCCTCAGATTTCAGATTTTCAAATAATTGTATCTCGGTCCTATCCTAACAAACCGTACATCATTGGAAATCTGATTTATCCAATTTTATTTTAAAGAAAAAAATTTACCCTTATGACTGGTTTTGTGGTCCAGGGTCACATATATATCACACAGAACAACATAAACAGAAAAATGTTAATATAATAGATCTGCTATTCTTGTAAAATTTTTTACACCATAAATTGTCTAAAATAAAATAGTACTAATGAATAGAAAACTACTGCCATATTAAAAATTCTGAATTTCTTCCCTTAGAAATTTCTGGCTCATGGTGAATTGCCCTTGTAGGTCTATTTTGAGAATGATTATTCAGTCTAAATGTGAAACTTGAGAAAGGAAAGAGCTCCCCCTAGTGACACATTTACATATCTGCTAAAGCTCAACAGTGAACGAATGTCTGAGCATGAGAGGGAGAAAGAAAAAAAAAAGCAAGAGAGAAAGAAGTTTGCCCTGTCAGTGATCACAGATAGACAGACATTATTAGCTGCTGACGCACGCTGCTGATGTCATGAGTGCTAACACACACAAAGAGAGCGCTGTGCTCCCGAAACACAAAACTACTGAGAGCTTATATCACACTCAGAACCGGAGACGCCACCACTCTAATGCTCACCCTCACTACTGCCCAATCCCTTATGCAAGCCTTTTTCAAGCACACACACGTTATAGTATTGAGAGAGTATGTTAAACAGTTGTTTGTGTATATTAGTATATATTATTACCATAAATACTGCAAGCATTTTTCTGAAGACTCTGCAGAAGGTCTTTATTGCCCCTCGCGGCAGCTGGATGGATCGTCTCTAGCAGTTGCGCTGAGAGTTGAGGATTCCTGCTGCCCAGCTGAACCAACTGTACTGGCAGTGACGCCAACCAACGTGCCAGAATCCTGCTCCTAAAAAAGAACAAGACTTCAGACTTCTCATTGTCACAAGCTGCATTTCTAGACTTAAATAATAAAAAGAGTCTGAGGGAGTCTTTAATTCACTTGAATACAATTAATTTCACAAACCTGGACACATGGAAAACTGACAAACT
This sequence comes from Labeo rohita, assembly GCF_022985175.1. Classification (NCBI taxonomy): domain Eukaryota; kingdom Metazoa; phylum Chordata; class Actinopteri; order Cypriniformes; family Cyprinidae; genus Labeo; species Labeo rohita. The sequence continues at coordinate 17,386,668 of NC_066884.1, read as the reverse complement.
GATAGAACAACTAAAAAGACAGACTACATGAAAAGAAAATATAAACATTAAAGGGATAGTTCACCCAAAAATGAAAATCCTGTCATTACTTACCCTTGTGTCGTTCCAAACCCATAAGACCTTCACTCATCATCTGAATACAAATTAAGATATTTTTGATGAAATCTGAGAGCTTTCTGACCCTGCATAGACAGCAGCGCAAAGGACACATTCAAGGCCCAGAAAGCTAGTAAAGACATTGTTAAAACAGTCCATGTGACATCAGTTGTTCAGTGCTCCGAATTTGATTAAAAAAAAAACCTTAATTTGTGTCCCGAAGATGAACAAAGGTCTTACGGGTTTGGAACGACACGAAGGTGAGTAATGAATGACAGAATTTTAATTTTCAGAGATCAGGGTACAGGGTGTCACCAAAAAATAAATAAATAAATTCCGATCTTACTTTTTAACAGCAAATGACACTCTAGGCTAGTTTTTAACAGCACACTCAAACCGCTCACAAGAGCGCTTCCGCGTTCAACAGAGTATGTTAAAGGAGAAGTTCACTTCCAGAACAAAAATTTACAGATAATGTTTTCTGAGGAAAACATTTCAGGAATTATCTCCATAATGGACTTCTATGGTGCTCCCAAGTATGAACTTCCAAAATGCAGTTTAAATGCAGTTTCAAATGTCCACACTAATACATTTTCGTTTGAAAACACATCTTTTTCTCTCCGTTTTGGCCTTCCGTCCACACTGAGACGGCGTTTTTGGTCAAGGAAAACGGAGCTTTTTAAAAACGCTCTTCAAAGTGGATACATTTGAAAACTCAGTTTTTGCGTTGCAGTGTGAACTGTGAAAACGGAGGCTTTTGAAAACAATGGCGCATGTTTAGTCATGTGACGCATATTGTACCAATAGATATCCATGTTTATACCGGTAATTGTGGCTGTTATGTGCTGTTCACTCTCACACTGCTGCTAAAGATATATTTGTACACTCTTCCTATTACAGTTCTAAAATGATGACAGAAAATGTACTTACAGTTGCTATCCTGACTCCTGCAGCTAACCGTGAGGGCAGCTGCTTTTTAGATCAAACATGAGAGCGCGCGACACGGACGCGTTTGTGAATGATGAGATATTTCTGTAAATAAAATGATCCTGCCAAGAACTGCGTGAAAACTTATTATGTCTCTTCCGTCTGTATCATCTTAATGAGTTTTTACGCATGCGCAGTATGGCGAATTTAACGTTTTCCTACGTTTCAGTGTGGATGAGAAACTTTTGGAAAACGCTTGAAAACGCTAGCGTGGACGGAGATCATTTTAAAAAGAAAACTCAGTTTTCAAATGTATCCAGATTAACGTAGACGTAGCCCATGTTCCTGGAGGCCCCCCCAGCACAGCATGTTTTCCATGTCTACTTAAATCAAACACACCTGATTCAGATCATCAGCTTATTAGTACAGACTCCAAGAACTAAAATGGGTTTGTCAGATAAAGGAGAGATGCAAAATGTGCAGTGCTGGGGGGCCTCCAGGAGCGTGGTCGGGAACCACTGCTCTAAACGATCCCAGCCGAGCAAGACCTCCCATCTCATTTTTTTCTCCAACTTCAAAGTCGTTCTACATCACTGTTTTACCTTTTTTTGTAAAGGGCGTTTGATCTTCTTTGCTTTTCACTTTGTAAACACTGGGTCAGTACTTCTGAAGTTGGAGAAGAAAATGAGACCCGGTATTGACCTGGAGTGTTTGAGGTTAAAAAGTATATAAATTTGTTTAGAAAATGACAGATCATTTAGCTAGATAAGACCCTTCTTCCTCAGCTGGGATCAATCAGAGCTCTTTGAAGCTGCATTTAAACTGAATTTTGGGCACCATTGAAGTCCATTATATGGAGATAATTCCTGAAATGTTTTCCTTAAGAAACATAATTTCTTTACAACTGAAGAAAATGAAAGAAAGACAAGAACATCTTGGATGACAAGGGGGTGAATAAATTATCTGTACATTTTTGTTCTGGAAGTGAACTTCTCCTTCAAGTGGTTAAATGTACTCACTTCAACCTTTTCAAACTTTATGAATGATTATTTTAGGTTCAAGTGGTGTGTGTGTTAGGAGAATCACGATACATTCGGATTTATTGTGACAGCCCTGGATAAAAATGGGTGGTAGGCACCTACCGGGCAATATGAGGATGGTTCTGATGCTCTTGAATGTAGAGCTGACTGAAAAAGCGCAGCAGCAGAGTGCGGATGCTCACAGCCAGGTTCCTCTGCTGGTACTGGACAAACACAGCCTGCAGGAGATCATCTGTCACCACTGAAAACACACACATATGGATTTTAAATTCAGCAGACCTTTATTAAAAAGCAAAAAATTGTCCAGTGTAAACTGGCCTCACCGCGGCTGCGCTGGGTGACAATCATCCTCCACACCACCTCCAGTAAGGCTGCCAGGTGCTTTAAGCTCAGCTTGCCCCCATTGGACAATGTCTCCCTAATAAATACCCTGATTGGTCCAAGCCAGTCAGCATCTTCGGCTCCTACGTGGTCCTGGCCCCTAAGACTGAGTGTCACCATAACTTGGCACAATGTCACGTTTAGGGCCAGTGGTTCCACATTGGTGCCAGCAACCGATCCAGCTGCTACCTGCTGCCTAATCCTGAAGACAAAAATAGAGAGATAATTACTAATTACCCATTATAGATCAGGTCTATCCACCTTTATTTCAGTGCGAAAGTAAACCTATGGGTGAGACTTCCACCAGTACACTACAAACTAGTGTGCTCATAATTAAGATTAAGATAATTAGGATACATTAAAAAAAATATGGAAAGACACGTTAATTTGCAATATCAAGCCGCAAAACAAGCTGTTTTGTACAGCTAAAAATAGCTGGACGTGGATGAGACCGCAAGCCAGATACATAAAATGTACAAATGCTCATGCCCACTCTTATGGTGAGAAAAAGGTGGATAGGTCTTATGGGTTTAAAACGACATGAGGGTAATTAATAAGTAACAGAATTTTGGGTGAATTATCCCTTTGATAAAACATTTGGAATTTTTAGTCACCTCTTTCCATCAGCTTTCTTCTTGTGTCTTGCCACCTCCAGCAGTCCATAGGGAAAGTTCTTCATGAAGTGGTGTTTGAAATCTGTCAGGTATGAATTCCGGAACCAGGCGTCCTGCACGGTGCAGTGGAAACAGGGTTTATGTGATAGTTTATGTGGCTATGTAAGTTCAGCAATGCTGCTGCAGTGTAAGTGCATCTACCAATATGTCCTGTTGGTCTCTCTGTGGAGTAAGTCTTCTCAGTAGCTGCAGTATGGTGAGGATTTGGAACATAAGAGCCATGGCCTCCGCTGAGAGCAAGTGGCCGCTATCTGTCTGCACACGATCTCCACCTGCCGCCTCCACCCAGATCTCCAGCAACAGGGGCACCAGGGTTCCTGCAAAGCCCTGCACGGTCTCAGCCGAGCATAGTTCCTTATTCATTCCAGCCCCTGCCTTAGAGTCCGGCCTGTACACAACCAACATAACAAGGCCTTTCTGTCTTTCGATTCAACTGAAAAGTGTAAATTTTCGCAATATAATGGTACTAAAAAAGCAGTGCAGTACACTACTCCTGTGCAAATTTTGTTTCCTGACCATGATTACATTGTTTAGGCAGTGTGACATTTGGTTTATTTTGTAATTTATAATACATCAAATCCCAATGGGAGGACAAAAGTGGAAGTGTATGGAAAAGTTGTTAAATTAGCTCCTGTAGTTGAAACAGCAGAGCATTTTTTTTTTTTTTTTTTTTTCCGCTGAATGCAATGTAAGTCACTTTAGATAATGTAAGTGTTATTTGCTAAACAAGTGCAGATGTGACAAAAAAGATACAAATTTGCAACAGTTATTTAAAATTTAGTAGATTTAGTACATTTTGTGCGAGCAGATATGTGGTTTCATTAGTTAGCTGTCTAACAATCTGACATCACAATAAATTTTCTCTTTAAATCACAAGTAATCTTTGTTATGTCTGGTTAAAAAAACATTAAAGGAACGATTTATCACACTGTTCACCAATATTAACCCATTAACTACAAAATATTATGAGATGAATTGTAAAATCATTGAATTGTTAAATCTACTGTCTGCTCTAGTTTCATTTCACTAGTCATATACAACTGTTTACTTGTTGCCAAATTATGAATTTAGTTACCAGATGCTGGTATTGTACTGAAGACAAATTTTTGGGATCTAATCAGTTTTATTCTATACAAAAACATATAACTAGCTATAGAGGTTCATACTTGAGGTACCCAAAAGAGCTTTGTTACATCAAACCTTAAACTAGAAATTAATAAGGAACTATAGTAAAAAGTGAAAGAAAGTGGTTAACCCTGGTTCTCTTCATTTAATATTTAAATATAATATTAAAAAAATGACTTTGCAATATGCCGTTAAACTTCCTAAAATGTATGCTTGTCCTTGTGCCACACCCTAAATCTTGCCATTATTGTCCGTCACTAAAAATGAAAAATAACGTCTTAAAGTAATGCAAAAAAAAAAAAAAACACTAGAAATGTATTTATCCTTTTTATTCGTTTTGTTTATTTATTTGTTTATTTTTTGATGATACACTGCCTTTCAAAAGTTTGGGATCAGTACTATTTTTAATGTTCTATAAAGAACTCTTTTCTGCTCAACAAGGCTGATTTATTTAATTAAAAATACAGACATGTAATTTCTGAAAAATATTGCAATTTAAATAGTGGTTTTCTATTTTAATATACTTTAATTTTCAGCATCATTACTCCAGTCTTTAGTCTCACATGATCCTTCAGAAATCATTCTAATATGCTGATTTATTATCAGTGTTAGACAGTTGTGTTGCTTTGATCCTTTTTTCAGTATTCGGCATTTATTTAAAATATATTTAATACATCTTTTTTTTGTATCAATATACACTACCATTCAATGTTTGGGGTCAGTAAACATTTTCTTGCTTTCTGTTTGAAAGAAATTAATACTTTTATTCAGCAAGGATGTTTTAAATTGACAAAAAATTCATCGTAAAGACTTATATTGTTAGAAAATATTTCTATTTTGAATAAATGTTGTTCTTTTTAACTTTTTATTCATCAAAGAATCCTGAAAAAATATTCCAAAAAATATTAAGCAACACAACTGTTTCTGACATTGATAATAAATCAGCATATAAGAAAGATTTCTGAAGTGTCATGTGACACTGAGAGTAATGATGCTAAAAAAAAATTCAGCGTTGCATCACAGGAATATATTCTATTTTAAAGTATATTAAAATAACATTTATTTTAAAATGCAATAACATTTCATAATATTACTTATTTTCTGTATTTTTGATCAAATATATGTACCTTTGATGAGCATTAAAAAAACATTACAAATATTACCGATCCCAAACTTTTGAATGGCAGTGTATATTGCACGGCAAGCCAAATCAAACATCATCAGGCCCTAGTTTTGGCACCTCTGATATAAACAAATAACTTTCATGCAAAATATAGTCTGTTTATATGCAGGACATACTGATAATGGAAAGAGAAATGAGTCTGCAATCATTTACTGTAACAATTAAACATACCTAAGCTTATAAGCAGAATGTGGGGTCGGAACGGCTCCAGAGTTTTCAAACATTTGGATCTTGCCCTTGCCAAAGACATGATCCTCCCAACTCACATCTACAGGTTTCACCGAGCCTTTCTCTCCAGCCCACATTCCAAGGCCAATCCTGCTAGTCACACCTTCCTCCAGAGGTCTTTCCTCAACAACTGCCTGGAGAAAACTGCCCAACCTGAACAAATACACAAATTATTAGCAAACTACACAGAAGGAATAGAGAGGAAAGGACAGAAGTTATTTTATTTTTTAAGATTCAATACCTCAGCAGCACAGTGAGCCTCCACTGCTGTGCTGTTATTTTGCGATTTGTGCTGATAGTCAGAGCAAAGCCCCCTTTTCCGGATTTATCCTGCCCTGTTCCAGATTTTCGCTTTTGGGAGATGAGCTCTAGAAAATTTGTCAGAAGTACCGTATGTCTCTGAGACAGAAGTCCAGGATAGTGCTCCAGCAGCACATCCAGGACCCGGAGAGCATCTTCCTGGATGGCTTCTGATATGTGAGTCATGGCACAAGTGAGGTGGGCGCTGAGCAGGGGGAAGAAGGGAGCCACGCGTTCGGCAGGGATGCACTGAGCAATGAAACGCAGCAGACGCACCGCAGCTGCTCGCACAGAGCCATCTTTGTCGGTGAAGAGTGCCGCCACCTCAGAGAGCACCGCTGATGCATGTAGCTCAATCAGTGTAGGCTGAGCTGACAGCAGCTCCCGCAAACCCACCAGAGCTCCCTGCTTTATGTTACTGTTGATGTGGTGGAGCTTGGACAACAGATCCTGAGAGAGTGAGAGAAATATAGGGATGATTAAAACTATTTTGCCCCTCTATAATGAACCACAGAAAGATAAGGGTCAAAGTGTGACACTGTGCATTTTATATACCTTAATGTCAAGCTTCCTGTTTGTCGTCGGCCCCGAATCCGCATTCTTTAGCTGCTCTGGTAAATGGATAGCTTTGGATTTGAAGTTGACGTTTGTTGCATTGTCTGCTTTTGGCTTCTTTTTGCCAATCTTTAGCTGAACTTTCTGGAAATCACCTTGCCTTTTTTGCTTTTTTGTTTTCATCCTTCAGTTGTTATAGAAAAATAACTGTGACAAAAACAAAACAGTTATATTGGTTTTACATATAATAAATTAATATGGACATTTTAGAATAAATAATGAACATAATCATCTTCATAATAACTTAAGTTATTCACAAAATAAAATCGATGTAAAAAGCAAATGTTATAAGAACGGAAATGTGAAAATTGCACCGAACAAAATATGCAATGTTTGATCCTGATAGTTTTACACATCATTTGCTTTGCACTAGAATTGTACGTTGAACTAGAAATTCACAATATCCACCATGCAAGTATCACTCAAAAATCAGTTAATGTAATTATTTACAGCAGCAGATGTGTTTTATTACGTATGTATAATAAGCTGTAAACACACGTTTGATTTTGTTTATATCAGTATGCTTATGCGTGGTATTACGCAGCCATAAACATCAGCGATTAATCACATTGCACAAAATCATTTACCCAGTTTAAATACAAATACCACAATAGAGCTAAAACTTTAGATAAGTTTATTTCACTGACCACAGATATTCACTCGTGCTGCTGTTGAGCCATCAGGGGGTCCATCAACCTCTGTTGAGAAAATGGTCTGGCTAAAGAAATGCCTGATTAAATTTAACACCGCAACTTTTTTATTTTAAAGCTTGCTATATAAATACAGATGTTAAAGCACTTGTAATATATTTAGTTTTAATGTAAATATCTGTATACAAACTGCAAATTACAGTCACAAATTAAGATTGATTCAATCTTTGTCAGGAGCCAAACAAAGCTCGCTTCAAAATAAAAGTATTGGTTGTGATTCCAGTCCAGTTCACTTTTGTGAAGTAAAGAGAGTTTTAATAAACTCCATTAATTTCATACTTATGTAAAAGTAGATATCAACAACAGTCAACGTCAGTAACGACTGAATATCTTTAATTGTAGGAGTACAATTTTTAAAGAAATTAATCAGCAAACGTTCGTAATTATATACTTTTATTTTGGAAATAGGCGGGAAACAGTCTAGGGTCTTGACGGTATTATTTCGGCCCTGTTTCTTGTCGTGTTTCTGTTTTAAAAACGAAACAAGCGTTTGCTCAACACAAGGTTAGTAAAACAACATCGAACAGGTAAACATTTTAGCTACGCTTTAAAGAGCTGTGTTGTAGTGAATAGAGAGACGCGTTTTATGTTATAGTGAGATTAAATGTAGCTGCGTATAATGCAGCGTGAATGCGCATGATCTTTGTTATTGGCCAGAGGCGCCATTATTTACGTTCTCTTGCAACCGAAACTGTTCGTATTAGTTGCAAACGAGTTATTCTTACCCTTTTTGCCTTCAACAATAATCAAAATGCTGTAATATGTGTTTGTCTTTCTCAGCATGGAAGCTCGTCCAAATCCTAACAAGAAAGGCAGGGCCGGTGGGAAAGTGAGTCCTAGTAGCACCACATCATATCAGAACCACTCCATCAGCTTTATCCATACCTTACCACGTGGATATAGACCATTTGCAATATATCTCAAACAGTGGCCACTTAGACCATTGGTGGTCCATGAAAATGTCCGTTAGTAAACAACAATTTGTGATTAATCTCAGAATGAAATAAATATTCACTCTATCACATTTGTAAATGCATCGTATTCGATGTCACCGCAAACGATTCATCCATGCATTTTTTTCAATCTGATGATTTTTAATTAAAATTAACAAATTTTATTTTATTAACATAATGGTCAGTTTGCTGGTAAAATGCATTTTGGTAATTCGTGAATTTGTACTCTACCTAAAAGTGATCATAATGATTGATGTAGTTAGTGGTTGAGTGATTTCACCCACCCACCTGTTTTACCCTTAACTCTGTTATGCCATGAAGCTCGATTTGACAGTGCTTCAATCTATGGGCTATGGTTTTTATTCAGAGGAGTCCCCACCCCCACCCCAACCTTTTTTTTTTTTTTTTGCTTTGCATATTTTAATACAGTACAGAGCCAGCAAAAACACTGTGACCAACTGTAGTTGGCATAGTGTTGAAGAGGTGCAGGAATCCTCAAGTTTAGCTGACTGTATGACATATTTCTCAAGCCTCAAATAGTTAGTCTCTAAGAGATTAATACTAAATTGGTATTAATCTCTGCCCCTGATGTCTGTGAGGGTTAAAAGTATTTGCAAGCTCATGTGATAACTGAAACCAAAATTATTACATAACAATGAGAATGTTAAGGAGAATGGTTAAGTGGTCATCACATTCATTGCAGACCTTGTGTAGCAGACTTATGTGATTTTTCTAAAGTGACTTAAATGTACACTAATATTCAAAAGTTTGGGGTCAGTAAGATATCTTTTAATATACTTATAGAAATGAATGGTTGTATTCATAAATTACACATTAAATTGATCAAAAGTGGCAGTAAAGACACTTATAATGTTACAAAAGCATTGAATCTGCTTCGAAACGCTGTTCTTTTAAGTTTTCTATTTACCAGAGAATCCCAAAAAATGTAACCGTTTACACCAAAAAAACTTCATCAGTATTGATAAGTGATTTTTCATGACCAAATCAACATCATGTGACACTGATGACTGAAGTAGTGGCTGTTAGAAATGTAGCTTTGTCTTCACAAAAAATAAAATCTAAAATCTAAAATCTAATAAAACAGAAATGTTTATTTAAATGTTTCACTGGTTAATTTAAAAAAATGCAGCCTTAATGAGCATAAGAGACTCTCAGAAACCTAAAAAAAAAGTACTGCCCCCAAACTTTTGCAAGGTACTCTATTTCCACAATCTGTCATTGATCTGAAAAAGTGCCGCGATTGTCCTGTAAAAGACAGATAAGCACTACAAAGTAAAAAATAAAACATTCTGTTTGAAAACAGGATGTTACTTGCAGACCATGTTATTCTATCATCCCATTTGTTTTCTTGTGATTAGACTTCCATTTTTGGGGAGATTGATAAAACACGATTGTTCTTCTAGCCTGAGAGTGTCTGGTGAAGAGACACTTTGTGTCCTCCCGTCCATGGACCTTCACCCTCTACTTTTGCAGTAGAGAGGAGAATTTAAGCAGTGGAGGAGGAGAGCGGATTCTGCTCTTCACCTCCGGTGCTGTTACATCTCTCTAATTCCTCTCTATTTCTCTCCCCCATCAACGATTTTATTTGTCGTCTGTGACAGAAAAAGCAGCAGCTCTTCAGTGGTGACATAGGTAAGTGCCGCCCTCAGAACCCTTCAGTTCTGCCCTTCAGCTGTGCCTGGCCTTGGTAATGTTATTGCCATGTGCCGCTTCTGGGGGTTTCAGAGCTCTGGAGCTTCAACCCTGAACACAAAACACAAGCACAGCTCTCAGTCTAGCACCTTTTTCAAACCAATGCTTTGCACTATTTGAACTGCGGTGTGCTGAACAACATTAGAAACATCAACACTGAGCTCTTTCGAGCAACATTAGAAATATTAAGACCTGGTCTCACCATGTGCTTTAACGTCAGGTCGAGATCCATATACACTCGGAGGTTGGGTATCCCACCTTTAATTCCTTTATGCCCGCTTAGGGTCTTCTGTCCGTATTGATTGTGGCGACTTGCGCAGGGCATGCTTTAAGCTGCCTAAGGAAAGTTAACATGAAATTTCAGGTGCTTTTAGGCTTGAACTCAATTAGAACGGTTACACCGCTGCAGTGTGATCAGTTGACGTCTCAACCGGTGTGCTTTTGTCGTTGTACTAGAGTTGTGGACAGTAAAACAGCAGGTGCCACGGCAGCTTTTTTTTAAAGTCTTCGTTCAAATCTGTTGAGTTTGTATATGTTGTTCAGCGTTTAAGCGCAGAGAGTTGTGGCTCACTTGTCTGACCACAATTTTCCATCAAGTGTGACTGTTGCCTATATGTAGGCCTGGGAGTATCTAATGAATGGGTGCTTTAAGCACTCAGCTAGTTTTGTTTTTGGGATACAGTAACCACTTGGTACTGTTTCAGTAGAGTGGGAATACTGTCTTCTGTGCTTTAAATCCAGGTTCACAATGCTTGTCCTTGTGCCTTTTGATTTTACTGATTCATGTGTGTTTCATCAGTCTTCACTTCCAAGAATGGATCCATCCAGACTATACCCTGTCTGAACAAACGGCTCAAATCGGTTACAGATGCTGTTATTGGTGAGTAATGATAAATGTTTTATTATACCATAATATAAATGGAAGCTAATAGGCTTCTTGGTAAAGGCATCAGTTTTATTGGACTCTTTTGCTAATTAAATTAAACATGAATTTAACTAATTAACAGTGTTCATAAATGTCCATAATAAACGTTTAGACACATATAAATGATCACTGTATTTTTAAATTATATTTAAAGGAATGGTTAATTAATTAATTTCTCACCCTCATGTCGTTCCAAACCTGTAAGTCCTTTGTTCATCTTCAGAGCACAAATTTGAAAAGCTTTCTAACCCTGCATAGACTGCAACATAAGTACCACGTTCAGGACCCAGAAAGGTAATAAAGACTTTTTTTTTTTTTTTTTAAATAGTACATGTGACATGAGTTGTTCAGTTTTAATGTTATGAGGATATGAGAATACTTTGTGTGCGCTGTTGTGGCTCTCGCCTTTTTTTTTTTTTTTTTTTTTTTTTTTTTTTTTTTATTAAACTAATAGAAGTCTCTCTAAGCCGGGGTTTCAGGCGTCAAAGTTGGAAATTACTGACAAACAGCAAAGCCGAGATGTCCAGCTGTACATATGAAATCTAGGGTCTCCGTGCTCTGTTTATATACCATTCTGTGAGTTTATTTTTTAGCTCTAACTGCTATCCACAATTATATTTCATGCATTGAAACATAAACTGCATGCTCCCCTGTCATAAGAGTTCCTTTAACCATAGCTTTGAAAATGCATCTTTCTTGTGAGAAATATATAGAACCACAATAGCCAAAGAAGAGAAAAGTATCAACTTTATTCAACAATTTATGCTGACGCAGGAGCCGGTTCAGTTCTGACTTAGAACCTTGTTTACAAGCGGAAGAATGTACACGCATGTGTCATGGTACGCTCGTGAATGTACGTCAAAGACTGCCATTGTTTTTGTTTGTTTGCTTTGTAAGGCAAAAATATTCTCATAGCTTCATAAAATTAAGGTTAAACCACTGATGTTACATGGACTATTTTAACAATGTTCTTACTACTTTTCTGGGCCTTAAATGTGTCAGTTGCGTTGCTATGCAGGGTCAGAAAGCTCTCAGATTTAATAAATAACTATCATAATTTGTGTTTTGAAGATAAGCGAAAGTCTTATGGGTTTGAAGCAACATGAGGGTGAGTAATTAGTGACAGAATTTTCATTTTTGATGAACTCAACAAATTTTTAAAACTGTCATCCTTGTTCATTTTTGGTTTTAAATTGTGTTATTTTATAATTATTTTGCTTCCTTAAATAGCTTCAGTGTGCTTGGCTAACTACATATTTAAAAGGATAGCTAGACAGTATTTTAAACTTTAGTGTGTGCTTTGTATTTAAAGGCCTGCAGTACATATGGGAGTATCGAAGCCCATCTAAGTCAGTTCCTCCCCATTACCAGTGTAAACTGTGTAAAGTTCAGCGGCTGCAAAATGAAATGGCTGCTCACATCACCGGCTGGAAGCACGGCTTCAGATACATGGTATGATCTTCACAATCACTTTATGTATAGATATTAGGTATGCAACAATACAGTAAGTCCATGGTTCAATACGTACCTCAGATTTTAACCACAGTTTTTGGTTCAGTTTTGATTTCTTGCCACTCAGGTGTGTGGGGTTTGTTTTTTTTTTTTTGTTTGTTTTTTTTTGTTTTTTTTATTGCAACAAATTAACAAAATACTCCCATAAACCTCTGTACACTGGAAAAAATGTGGTTTAATATATGTCTGCTTAATTTTTCTTTAAAGAGAGGTTTTTTTTTTTTTTTTTTTTAAACGCAAAATAGAATGGTTTTTATTCATATTGGACGCCAGAGGGCGCCCTCATGCAGAAAGTCCACGTATGTGTCAAAGAAGTATCACTGATGACATTCCTTTCCAGCATCTCTAATATGGATAAAGGCATCGCTATTAAAAATAACAAAAAAAAATGATAAAGGCATCGCTATTGCTGTAACTGAATAAAAACAATATATAACGTTAAATGTTTTGAATGATGAAGATGCTCTGCGTGTGTTGCTTTTTTTAAATGTAAGCGGGGAAGCGTTTCCTCATTTCAGCACGTGTAATCGCGGTCACACATACAGCAAATTCCGAGATAAATAAAAAAAAAAAGGAAGTTATTTAAATGGAAAACCAAAAAACCACAATTCATAAGCGCGTATTGAACCGTGGATGTCGTAATGAACTGTTTGATATTATATTGAGAATTGTGACATCCCTAATAGATATCACAGATTATCTCAGTCTATGATTCTGATGCAGTACGCAGCCAACTTACAATGTTGTGTTGTTTTTTTGGAAAACAGAAGCAGAACCACAAAGACAAGGTTCCTCATGAGGAAGAGGCTGCACTTAAAGATCCAGCCATCAGGAAAGCCATTAAAGCTGCTGCAGCTGAAGTGGAAAAAACAGAAGGAAGAGGTCAAATTAAGGTGAAAGAATAAATGATGTGCTCTAAAGATTAAGTCTAGCCTCACACTAAAGCTTTTTAATTATACGTTCTTGTCCTTTTTTTTTCTTTCTTTCTTTCTTTCTTTCTTTCTTTCAGACTGTGCTGAAGGAGCCATTTGAGATTGTGGCGTTTCAGAGCATGAGTAAGTGTAATTGTCTTCTGTCATACACTATCCAATCTACTCCCAATGAATAATGAATAAAGTCCTACCTTGTAGTTTTTCTCATTGGATATCTTGTTTTACTTGGAAAGACATTATCTTGTGGAAGTAAATATATTATATATATATATATATATATATATATATACACGGTATATCCGTGTTAGCAACTGACCCTTACTTATCGCACACATGTAAATGTCAAAATAATGCATAAAAGTTGCAGGAAGTCTTTATGTTCAGTCCTTATCTTTGCTTATCATATCCCATAGTACTAAGTAGATAAATGTAATATTGTTAGTGCATATTTAATCTGTCTAGACTTAAAAGTCTTAAATTTAGTTATCAAATTTAAGGCCATCAAGTTTTAAATGGTACAAGAATGTCTTAATTATGGTTTCAAGAGGTCTTAAATTTGGGGACGGAAAGACAAGAGTTGCGTTACGGCTGTGAAATACATTATCTGTAAATTTTTGTTCTGGAAGTGAACTCCTTTAAAAATGTCTTAAGTCTTAAATTTGAGCTTAAGAATCCTGCAGATACCCTGTTAGACTACTAAATCAACAGCAAACCAGCTCCAGCTGGTATTTTGTTCCCATTCCTCTGTATCTGCATTCAAGGGCTGTTTAGTTTCCTTGACCTTCCAGTTCCTGAAAGCACCTCATAGTTTCAAGCTTGTCTCAGACCATCTGCACATATCAGAAATTTTGCTAGTAACTGTTCCAAACACTGGTTTAAACAATACTCCAAGTTCACACACATTTGACAATGGAAAATGTGAATATTTAAAAATCTTTTGCACATTTGTCCTTTGAGGACTAATTGTCAATGAGCAAGTCAATGTTCAAGAAAGGCATTTAACAAAATAAATAGATACCACAAGAATCATTTAATTTCTTGTTGTATTTACCCAGGTTTTTGCTCATTGCCTAATTTAGAAAGACACCTCTTCTGACATCTTCTAGCGCTATCCCAGTATCACTTCCCTTCTAGCATCCTTTAACTCCAGTTTCTGTTGTGCTGCACCAGACATGCACTCAGAATTAAGGAAGCCTCATGACCTGCTAAACTGGGAAGTTTAGTTATTTCTGAACATGTATGATGTTTAAAACAAGTTTGCACAATATTTTCCTTTAGAAATTTTCCTCTTAAATAAAGAACAGTCAGACATTCTTTTGAGATTTTATTCTTGCTAGAAGGTCAGACAGTACAGCAGTGAACTCTGCCATATGTGTGACAAAAATAAGTGAGTATGCTTCACTGCTTTTATACCCTTTTGGTCTGTTTTTGTGGTAGTTCCTGCCCCTTCTGCCTAAGAACCACACTCAGAGCCTTTGGTCTTGATTTCAGATGACAGACTTGATTTACAAAGAGAATAAAGCCGAGAAGCAGAGCAAATCTATCTACGTTCTTTGTGTTGCCCCTTTTATACAGTTTCTTTAAGGCGTGTTCTATACCTTATGTATATAATTGATTTCTCTCTAGGGTGAAAGAGAGAGGCCCCCCAGACTTGTTTCGATATAGAACGAGACCCTTGACAGGTCCATCTGTTTCTTATTTCTGAGGGTCCATACAGTTTCACCATGAGGGCCTCTGTCTCCCACCAAGGTTTCTAGGCATCTAGGATTATAATGGAGGAATAATTTGATATATAAATGGCTACATTAACATTAATTATAATTGATTAATTCATAGCTTGCCCAATAAAATCTACTACATTTTCAAAGCCGTCTCCCTAATATTACCATATATACTTAAGAAAGCATGATAAACACTTGATGTTTCAATCCTCACGTAGCGTCTTCCCAAAGATTCTTTAAAATAGGGTTTTACTTTTGCCAGCTAGTTACTTACCTGATGTTTGTTTTTCTTAGAGTCTGCACAACCCAATCCAGCATTTGGAGGACCTGCTGGTCTTCTCGGGCCTCCTCCTAGAGGGTTAAAACAAGGTTAGTGTCTAACCAGTGTGTTTGTTTGGGTTAATAGATTTAGAATGTACAATATATTTGCTTAAACTCCTCACATCCTCAGGTGGTCCATATGGAGGTCCCATGTTCATGGGGGATTTCACACCCCGGGGTGGCATGATGCCTGATTTCCCTCCTGGCATGCGTGGAGGTATGGATGAACCTCCCATGAGAAGAGG
The DNA here is from genome assembly GCF_022985175.1 of Labeo rohita. Taxonomy (NCBI): domain Eukaryota; kingdom Metazoa; phylum Chordata; class Actinopteri; order Cypriniformes; family Cyprinidae; genus Labeo; species Labeo rohita. The sequence continues at coordinate 17,371,067 of NC_066884.1, read as the reverse complement.
TTTTTCTGATATGGGAGACTTCACCAGCCCAGGTCGCTTTGGTAACGGCATGCCTGGACCAGACAGGGGGATGATGGAAACGGACGACATGCAACATTTTCCTGACGATGGACCCATGCGTATGGGTCCAGATGGCTTTGGGCCTGGTCAGCGTAAGGAGGGCAGGGGCAGACCTTTCCCTAATGACATGCCCATGAACAGCAGCGGCAACAGAATGATGGGACAAGGCCCTAAAGGCCCGGAGAACAATAGCCTCCCTGCAACACTGCTCAAATATCTGGTACTATTCTATTTTGGATATAGAGTGCTTGTTGAAGCACTTAATTTGTTTACATTATCAACCATTTGGAGTTATTAAAATTTGTTTTTCTGGTTCATTATCAGGACTCTTTCCGTATTGAAAATGAGGATGATGCGCAGATTGTCTTGAAGGTCACACAGAAGCTCACAGATGTTCTGATGGAGTATCGCCTTAGAAGTATTTCATCGGTAAAGGCTCTCATTTATGCTCTATTTTTTAGTTATATAGTATAATTGGAATTTTAACAGGAATTCAAACAAATTCTGGTGTGATTGCTCTGTTAGTGCGGTTTATTTGAGTAAGTGTGAACGCTGCCATCCCAACCTTGGTGCGCTAAACAAGCAGACCGAGACTGCTAAAAGATGGGTCTCGGTCTTCCAAATGAACTCTGGTGTGGTTCGAATAAAATATAAACGTGACATGGACCAAATACTTCTCAACGTACCAAAAACAGGAAGTAATGACAAGATGCGACGCTATGCAATTTGATTTCACAAAGGGAACACGGGGTGTTGTTGTGGTTCCCGTCTCTCCCTCTTGAGTGCCAAAAGATAGACTTTATTGCTGATACAATCAAGTCAAGTTTTCTATGGAGAATTGTTTCTGCCTGGTCCTCTCACACACACATCAACCTGAGTTATTAGGGAGTCCTTGGAGTTACCGTTATAATTTGAAACAGATGTTCTTCCACACCATGGCCTTGCTGGTGGGCCCCTAACAATAACAAAGGACATGCTTGCCCAGTTAAATGTAGAACAGAACTATGGTAAAATAATTTGTACATGATTCTTTTATATTTTGGTTAATAAAATCTTCCTCAGTATATCCAAAAACAAACTGAGCAGAGGGCAAACGTGGAGCAACGAGGAGGTAAAGTGCCTTTTATAAGCTCTTTGTGAGTCCACAGGTGGTGAAAATAAAATCATATACACGCAACGAGCGTGCTTAGTCCAGAACACGGCATTAGGTGTATTCGACTTAAAGCGGCGTTGAGCAGACCAGTCAGTGAATGGATGCTTTGATGTCAAACACCCGCAGCACCGGTTTAAGTCGAACTTACCTTTTCCTTTTGTTTGGAGTGTTCAGTGAGTTCTGTCACAAAATATACGTCACTCAACCTGACCAGTCAGGTTGTGAACATATCACTATGCCTTTAGGTTTGGTATCTTTAGGTTCATTGTCGAAAATGCCACTGTGAACGCTAAGCGGACTAGAAACAAATGTATCATTTTCCTTTTTGGTCCGGACCAAATGAACCAAATGAACCGAACTACAAGTGTGAATACACCCTTAATGCTGCGCAATCCTGGTCATTATACTAGGGCCCTATAAAATCAGTTTTTTTTTTTTTTTCCCCAGATTCAGTTTTTTAATTTTTCTGGATAGTTTTTTCTTTTTTCTCTTTAACTTTTCCTAGACTCTGTTTTAATGGTTAAATTATTAAAAAGCATGTCTAATTAATTGTAATCATGAAACTCATCACTAAGATCACTAAAAACATAATTTTTAAGGTCCTATGAAATGTGATTATTTTTGTCTCAAATTCAGTTTTATTTTGACCAAATTCTGTTCTGATTTAATTCTGTTCTGGTTTCGTTAAATTGTAAAAATCAAAAGCATCTTTAATTTTTATTTTTATATATATATATATATATATATATATATATATATATATATATATATATATATATATAATACATACACATACAGACACACATTGTTGTGCATTTAAATTTTTCTAGTAATAAATTATGGTAACAATTTTTTTTGTTAAATATTCCTTAAAACGTAGTAGTAGTATCATTACATTAAATAATAAATAACTGTCACAGTTTCTTCAAGATAAACCAGACTTTTATTTTGACAGGTTGCTGTGAAGACCTTTAAGTTTTTGTTTGTATATGATGCAACGATAGTTTTTCTCAAAAGAAATGGCAAAATGTTCATGAAGTGACTCAGAGCAGTTCTGGAGATTGTTCATGTACTCCTATAGTGAGGCAGCAGAGGCTGAAAACACTGAGAGCATCAGGCACTTCAGTATGTGTGTAGTAATGAAAACACACGACGTTCCGCGTTATATAGGAAATTCCATTTTTAGAACTAGATTACGTTACTTCCATCAGCGTGTCATAGGGCCCTATTATATGAAAATAATTGACTGCAGAATATCAGCTGTTCCAGAGAGCTGTTGTGGAGGTTTCTGCCGCTTCTGTGAGAAATCACTCGAAGTCTTGAGGTTTTTTTTATGCCAGAAGATAGACTATATTGTCAGAGACAACAAAGCCGAGAGACTTAGCAGAGCATCTCCAGAATCTGTATCTGCACACTCTTTTATACAGTTGTTTCCACAAGGCGTTTAACATAGTCCTTCTACCCCTATACAATGTATACATTTTACTCGGGAAACATGTGCTCATAATATCTGATTAACTTGATTATTCTCCCACTTGCCTCCTTATATACATGGTCATGATGGTATATGAGGAAGATTTTATTAACTAAAATATAAAGGAATCATATCCAAATTATTTTACTATTATAGTTTTGCAGTTCTACCCTATATTTTGCTGGACAAGCACATACTGTTATTGTTAGGGGCCCACTGGTGAAGCCATAGTATGGGAGATGGTCGAGCACAGTATGCCCTTATTTGTAGAGTTACTAGTAAAACCATGGTATAGGAAACGTCTGTCTCCCTCATAGTGTTTACTTTAGGGACCCCCCAATAATTTAGGTTGACATGCTTGCGTGAGAAGACCAGTATAAAAAGCTGTCCTCAACCAAGTAAAGATCAGTATAGACAACTCGGCTTGATTGTTTCGGCAATAAAGTCTATCTTTTGGCATCAAAACCCAAGACTCAAGAGTAATTCTTTGACGGGGAAGAGGGGAAACCACAACATAAACTAACTTCATTACACATTACACTCTTCTCCCGGCCTCTTTATGTCCTTCTGCAGGCCCTCCGTACATACAAGAGATACATGATTATAATAGTAGCTTACACACACAGCTATATTCACACTGATTATACTTGTTTACTTCAGACTTTGGTTAATAAAAATCTTCTACACTGTATAATAACTACCCTGTAGTTATGTATAAGATTCATTAAAAAAGACAAAAAAAAGTTTAGTTTAGTACTTCTAGAGCACAAAACTATGTTTTAGCTTTAAGGTTGGTTATTGAGAAACAAGTACATTTGCATTGTTATTGTAAACAATAAGGAGTCAAGGAAACTGGTTGCAGATATGTTTTATGCAAACATGTCTGAGACAGGATGTGGTGGTTTTATATGCTTGATTTCCTTTTTTAAAGTATGATGAGGTTTTCATTGAAGGCTTTAGTGATCTCAAACCAGTTTCACTGGGCTACTTCTAAAAAATAAGGTTGAATAAATAATCTTTCTGAAAAATCTGAATCAAACTAGTGGCAAAAGAACATGTTATAAATAATGAACAACAAAATCAACCCATCTGTCACATGATTAGCATTCTTTTTAACAGCCATGCTTTAGTTTTTTAAATTTGAGTTGTTTTTCAGGTGCCCAGTGTGAAGCCCCTGCCCTCCATGAACTACTCGTCCTCATGTCTTCCAAACAACTCTAATGACAGATTCTCCAGCGGCATGCCAGGTATTGCACAAAAACGTACCGCTCATTTGCAAAGCACACAAAATGGGCATTATTACATGTTACATAAAATAAAAATCATTTTGTAAACTTTACAGTAAAGTGTCAGTGTTAACATTAGTTAATGTATTAACTATAATGAACGACAATGAAAAATACACTTTTACACTATTTATTAATCTTTGTTAACGCAAGTTAATACAAATACAGTTGTTCATTGTTTGTTCATGTTAGTTCAGTGCATTAACTTATGTTAACAAACACAACTTGTGATTTTAATAATGCATAAGTAAATGTTGATATTAAAATTAAGATTAATAAATGCTGTAGAAGTATTATTCATTTTTAGTTCATGTTAACTAATGTAGTTAACTAATGAACCTTATTGTATAGAAGTGTTTTTGTTTGCCAGCATTTTTGTGTGGAATTTTCCAGCATCATGACTATAAGTGTCAGATAAAATTACTCACAGCCTGATAGTTTGGTTTACGCCGCCCACCCCGCTTTAGAATCTTTGCTTATTTAACTGCCATATGGAACATTTGGTAACACCTCTATTATATCTGTAGGTAAGACAGACATTTAGAGATGACATTGTTGACATTTAAGTTCTTACTCTCTCCATAACACAAGGGCAAAATGAGAACAGGATTGGTTCATTTTCACATGGCTTATGCAAAACAGAACTGAGGCCACAATAAGACAAAAATAAGCTTTTGTTAGGGCACAGTTCTTGTTTTATAATGCTGGTGATCATTTCAACCCTAGACATAAGACATAGACATAGAGGCTGGTAACAAATAATAATATATTTTTATCATTTAACTATTTGGCATAATGCATAAAGTTCATTTTCACTCAGACTGCTCTACTTTGACAGGTCCTTCAAGATTCTACAACTGAACGTTCATCTGATGGATGCAGCCAAGACTTGGATGCAACCTGCTTTGCCATGGCTTTTTTGACTTTGTTCATGACCAAACTTTTTTTTTTTTTTCTTGACTTTTAGGCTGCTTTGTTTTTACAGTGTATACATGGGTAGACTTATTTTAAATGTTTCCTTTTTTCCTTTCTCTTTTGATGAAAGAAACCAGATTTGTAGCAACACAATTTTAGTGAGTGATTAAACAGTCTTTAAGTGAAGTCAGTGAAATCCTCAAACAGTGTGACTGCTCGTTTCTAAAGGTCTGTTGCCATAATGTGTAAAATAAATAGTTCCTTACAGAACCTTGTTACTTTTGTATGATTTGTATGTCCTTTCAGATGTCCTTGCTTCAATCAGGTTGTCCCATAGTTTTTATTTAAGACGTTCATCCAAGATGTTCATGTCTTTCTTTCTTCAGTTGTAAAGAAATTGTTTTTTGAGGAAAACATTTCAGGATTTCTCTCCATATAGTGGACTTCTGTGGTGCCCCCAAGTTTGAACTTCAAAAATGCAGTTTACATACTTCTGCAGCTATGTAGGATGATTTTCTCCTTTAGGATGAACTTTTCCTTTAAGCACCTACATTGTCTTATACAGGTCACTGTTCTCCACTAGAATTTAGGCTCTTCATTGGTTCTCCAATGACCTTCTGATATCTGTAGCTTACTTACACTGGGAGATGATGTGTAGGCACAGTAATACTGATATATCAATATTGATCAAAAGCAGCATGCTCAGTGTTTTGTTTCATTAGGGTTCTGCTTGAATACTCATGTAGACCACATTTCATTTCCCCAACTTGCCTACATGGTGCAGTACCACCTACGCAAATGACAGCAATGCAGTGTTATTTTGCCTCCGCCTTGACTGCTCTCAGTGTACCTATTCAAGTGTATGAGAAAAGGAATGGTGTGCTGCTGTTGATGATACAGATTTCATAAGAAATATGTATTTTGGAACACAAATTAAGTTTTTCTTTTTTTTTTTTATTTTTGACCGAACAATTCGAGACTGAAACATCACAGGGATTGCAAGTGACATTTCTATCAAATGTAATTACAATATAATATTAAATATACATATCAAATGAAAAATATAAGTTAATCCAGTCCCTAGGACATCAGAAACAACAAAATGGTTGTTTTAGTTTCTTCAAATAGGCATGTATACAGATGCCAAATCAAAATACTGGATATCAAAATCGATAGTAGAAAAAAAATGACCAGTTTGAATGTCTTGATTGTAACATATTCCTTCTGTTGAACTTAAAATATATACAGTTAAACTCAAATGGCTTAATATTAATATGCAAGACAAGATATGTGATATCTGTTTTTAATTAAAGCCAGTAAGCTGTATGTTCAGCTACAACCAAAGAAAAAAAAGTGCAATATATTGTCATTCCACTTGAATTTTAAATGTGAAAGTCCACTTGAAGCAGTCCTCAATAGTTTGTCAGCCATTGTTTGAAATACAATATCTTTTTCTTTTTTTTTTTTTTTTAGGTGCACTCCTTTCATGTGGTTTTACTCTTCACATTGTTGTACCCATAATCACTTGAGCACATTGCTTGAAAAAGTTTATGTACAGCTCACAGAGCTAAATGATCAATGAATGAATTACACTGTCCTTCAAATGAATTAATTGTCTTTGTTTACACCACTTCTGGTGGTACTGAGAATATCTTACATCTCCAGTTGTTCACCGTGTACCAAGTATCTTCTCCTTCTGTTGACGTGTGATACAAGTGAGTAGAATTTTTGCTCCCATGAAAAACTTTCCATGAAGCCTCTGGGCATGTTTGGCCGTTTTCTCACATTCGAACTGGACGATGGCTTCGCCGACACCTTTGCCCTGGCTGTCCACAAGCAATATGATTGCATCATCGCAGATGTTAAATTTCATGAAAAAGTCTTTCACTTCTTCTTTCCTAACATCTGCACGAAAATTGCGTGCATATACACATGACATGGTTAGATGTGCGTTTCCATAAGGCGGCGGCCTCCAGCCTTTAGCACATCGGTTTCTGCCGAGTATAGCGATCATTTCTACTTTAGTAATGGGTGACACTTCGATGTTCTTTAAGCCAACAGTTGTGCCATTCATGTTCAGAGCTGAGGCATAGTCTTCCTCATGCTCGAAGGTGATGAACGCGGTGCTTGTTCTCTCTGCATACTTGTTTAATAAATGCTTAATTCTGTAGTTTGGGATTGCGTGACAGCGGAAAATCTCCTTGATCTCCGTCTTGGTTATGTTCTTTGAAAGATTATTGACAATAACAATGTGTTCCGTTTGAGGGGATGGAAAGTTCCGGCAGTATTTTTTTGGAGATCCAGAATTGGGCTGCTCCTCTGCACTTCTTTTGGCTGAGGAACTTCTCATTGCATTTCTTTCTGTATTAACTTCTCTTTGTTCTGAGAAAGTGTGAGGTTTGATGTTTTGCGTGCAATTTTTGGACTGCTCCACAGCATCCATCCACATCTTCTCATGGGCAAGTCTGACCTCAACATTGTATTCTTTGAATTTTCTATGGCTGTATTTCAGCCCCTCCTCCGCATCTGAAAAACTGGTCAGCTTCACCAGACAGCACCAGCCCAGTTGCAGTCGAACATTTGTGATGACCTCCAACACTGGGAGTCCCAGTAGAAACTGGTAGACCTCTTGCTTGGCAACAGAGTCAGGAAATCCATAAAGCCGAAGGTAGCCCGGTTTAGAAGAATTGAGGTTTTCTCCTCTGCTCTTGTGTTCTTTGGAAGCCATGTCATGATTTATGTCCTGCTGAGCATCTGTATTTGCTCGGTTGTCAGTTGAGGACCATTTATGTGTTTCTGCAGCATTTTGTTTGAAATTTCCAGGCGCTTGGCATTGATCCACTTTGTCATTTGAAACCGGTCCTTGAATGGCAGTCATTAGACTAAGCAAAAGAGCTCTGCTGGTGTCTGGTGGGGATGATGGCACTATTTTAGTCTCCAGTGCTGTGGACTTTGGTTTATTCAGACTTGACTCCATTTTTCTCTTGAACTCAGCCAGGCTACTAATATGTAATGTAATAGAAGAGCCTCTGAGGAGTTTTCCAGAGTAGCGCATGGCTAGTTGGCCTTCTTTCTCTGAATTAAAAATGATGAAAGCTTCACCCATCTCACCACCAAGAATATGCACACCACCCGTGGGTATGTGCAAGCCATGGAAAAAACTTCTGATATCTTCAGGTCCTGCCTCTGTGTTTAAACCTTGCAAACGCAGAACCACTATTGTCATGGTCAGATTCTTCTCACAAACCAATGGGATCTGTTAAAAAAGCAAAAAGCAACTTTTGAGATCAGTTCGTGAAACATAAAAAAAAAAATCACTGTTGAAACTTTTCTCCTTTTTGTTCAAAACGGACAAAAACACCTCAGGAAATCCCCTTCAAGCTGAACAACCGACACGAATGCGTCGTCGGAGCTTTACTTACCGTCTGTTTTTCTCTGAAACTTATACCTCAATACGAATGCTTCTCTTCACGCGACTATTTTCGTCAGCGCAAACACGCGATAACCTGCAGGCAGCACAGCTCACGCGTCCGGCGGGAACCGCTCAACTTCCTCTCCCAGAGACTTTTAAGGGCGCGCGCACGCTGCACGCCTCCTCAGCGTAAACAGGAACAGCTACATCATCAAGCGTCATCTGCACCATGGCGACGGGGACGCTGAGAGCGTTCGTGTGCAGTTTCTCCATCATATTTCTGTTAAAACTAAACGTTTTTTCCTGCCAGCAGTTCTCTATATCTTTTCAGCAGCCTTCGGATTGTGGTGTGGAAAGTTATTTTGACATTTCGAGCTTGTCTTGTGTGAAATGCGGGCCGAATCAAGTAAGCAGCAAATCAGGTACGTCGTGCACAGATTAACGTTCGTTTGCTTTGTTTTGACCAGTCTAACCTGAAAATGACATAAGCTGTACGCTAAACAGAAGTCATTTACTGATATATTCTCACATTTGCTATTAATTTTACATGGAGTAAGTATTTTGCGAGTAAATAAACTGCATGCTGGCTAGTGAAACGTTATGCATTTGCAGCTGCACGTAACATCATTATAAACAAAGTGTATGTCATTATAAACATGGAGCTTTTGTAATATGCTTAATTGTAAACTAACTTGTGTGTTTATGTGTGTTTCTGCCATATAGGATTGGCATGTGAGTGTCAGACTGGTTTCAGGGTGCTGGTCCGTAACGGAGCGTCCATCACGTGTCAGCAGTGTCCTGATGCTAATCAGGTTCTGTATTGTATTTGAATTACTAATTTGTGACCCTGAACCACAAAACCGAGTTGTACTATTGAAGAATCTGGAATCTGAGAATCATGAAATAATGAGAAAATTGCCTTGAAAGTTGTCCAAATGAAGTTCTTAGTAATACATATTACTAATCAAAAATTAAGATGATATATTTATCAGATATTTACAAAATATCTTTACATGAAACATCATCTTTACTTAACATCCTACTGATTTTTGGCATAAAAGAAAAATCAGTAATTTTGACCAATATAATGTGCTGTTGGCTATTGCTACAAATATTATTGGTTTCCTAAGTTCTTATATGATTAATAATATTAGGAATACTAATACTGTTATACATTTCTATGATTGCTCTCATTCTTAGGGGGTCACCCAGGATGGGTATGGATGTATCCGCTGTCCTGGAAATTTAGGGGAGAATGGCAAGTGTCAGTGTCCTAAGGGAAGTGTGCTGGGTAAGTGGTTTTCATTTTAGTTGTATATAAATAAACATGATTCAATAGAGGGTTTGCACTTATAACACAATTTGGTCAGTTACCCAGATATGCGGGCATATTGGTGATACTCGGATGTAAACAACAACATGAATTTCACGGTTAATGTACTACTGAATACGTTCTTTTGCTAATTTATGTTGTCTAAACCATGGAAAAAATGTGTGGAAGCTGCTAAATCAAATAGAGAAGGACTTAGTAAGCAGAAAAAGGCTATATTTTGACAAACAAAAGTTAATAGGTGGTAAAGATACATACGAGCAGTATTAATTAAGATATTAGCTTAATATTTCACCTACCTGACCAGAAATGATAAGCACAAACAGGAATGTTGTCAAGATTCTTGCCCTGGAAATCCTGGTTCAGTTTGGCCAACCACAAATGCCTTTTGTTCCTCAGACACTCTTGCACTCTTTTCCTTGATTTGTTGTAACTTTTAGCAGTCTGTATTATTCTGAATGTTTTTCCCGGTCCGAGCGATTAGTACAGCCCAAAATGTGACAATAATTGACCATTTTCATCAGCAAAATATGTGAGTTTCATTCGCTTCAGTGGTTTATGATTTATTTAGTGTTTATGATTTTATGGCATGTCTGTATTGTTCAGTGGAGAGAGATGGGAATGGGAATCCATTAAATGAAGCACGATGTGAAGCATGTAACGCAACAGAGCCTGCTTTTTCTGCCCCTGATGCAACAGGCAACAGGTAAACAGGCTATTTCTATCAATGCTACTGGATTTCATGTTGAGCTTCATGTTGTATAAAATAATTCATTTTGTTTGAACGTGTATATTCATAGGTGTGTAAGGTGTGAGGACTCCTTCATCAACTCATCTCTGTCTTGTGTTTGCGGGGCTTCAAATGTACAGGTGAGAATCTTAGGCATTTACATTAGCGGGAAGTAGTGTATGTATATGTTGATATAATGCACTGAAAGTGATGATTGCATTGCTCTGTTTACAGGCAGGTGGGATGTGCTTTTCCCCTCCAAATGTTCTGCCTACCTCAGTTGCCTCAAATGTCATCTTTAGCCAAGTGGTAAGAATTCAAAGTTATCATGAATTGTGTTTGTGTACTCTTATTAGCATGCTGAGGTTTGTTTTTTGTGTTACACAGACCCTCTCCATCCCATCAGCATGGTTTTCAAGCTTCTTGTATTCTTCAGCAGCTGCCTGTTTGGTAAATTTCTACACACTTGCACAAGCCTGTTTTAAATGTTTATATGCTAAGCTTTGCTTCAAACATATTTAAAGTTTTGCTCATTTTGTTCTGTAGTCGTTCTCCAACCGAACAGCATGTCAGTCTCTGGGCAACATGTGTGTGATGAACATGCACTCCTCTAGCACCATCAACAATGATGCCTGTAGGCTCTACAACACAGTCGACAAAGCAACAGCTGCCCAGGGCAGCAGCCAGGACATCTCCTACTGGTAACACACATACAATTACTATATAGCACTTTACTGTTTTCTGTTGGATCCTATTAAATGATATAATTAGCTCAGTGCAGATCTTAAGTGTATTTTGCCATAATGATCAGCTGACTATGCTCTCTTCAGAAGGTCAATGAGACCCTAGGTTTGAACCCAAACTATTTGAAATTACCATAGGAGATCATGTGCAACATAAATTTTATCTGTTATAGATTTAAATACAGTGTGACTCATTTAAGATCAGTTGTTTCCTGTTTGAGAATAGATGTGGGTAGACTTGATTTTTATCTGATATATTACATATTGTTATATTTTGATATTGTTATGAAGTGTAAATTCACAATTAATGGGCAGAAGAAGCATGTTTACTTGTGTTACTTGTGTTTGTGACCCTCATATATCCTCACCCTCATTTGTGACTCTAGGAGGACAAACCTACCTTGGCTCTACTATGGATACCAGCCTGGGTCAGCATCACGGATTCTACAGAATGAGCCACTTCCTGTTGGATTCAGCTTTAAAGGGACACAAAAGGTAAATGGTTTAGACTCTCAACATATCGTAAGCATAAGCATAAATGTTGTCATTTTCACAAACCTTCCTCTCACTTTCAGAACACTAATATTGAGCTGCGGGCTGCTGTTTATTCAGTGCGTGGGGAGTTTCTGAGGTGGGAAAGCGTTGGTGGAGGAAACCTCCAGGTAGGCGGGCTTGATCAATTTTTCTTCTGTGGTCGAATTCACAAATAATTCTTAAAGGGATAGTTCACCCAAAAATAAAAATTCTGTCATTAATTACTCACCCTCTTGTCGTTCCAAACACATAAGACCTTTGTTCATTTTCAGAACACAAATTAAGATATTTTTGATGAAATCCAAGAGCTTTTTGACTTTTTGCACAAAAAGTATTCTCTTAGGGTTGAACCACTGATGACCTTTCTGGGCCTTAAATGTGCTAGCTGTGTTGCTGTCTATGCAGGGTCAGAAAGCTCTCGGATTTCGTTGAACATATGTTAATTTGTGATACGAAGATGAACCTTATGGTTTTGAAACAAGGGTAAGTAATAACAGAATTTTCATTTCTGGATGAACTACTCTTTTAGGAATTAAATTATTCTTAACTGCTATTTTCTTAGTTTCTACCTTAAGAATAAAGTTTAGAATATTTTGTGTTCTTTAAAACTATATACACAGCACATTAAACACATTTAAAGTGTACTTAGTAACATTTTATCCAACTTCTTAAAATTGGTCTTTAGAAATGTAAAAATTGAAATTGAAAGGCATTGTGAGAGACAAAAATGCTTAATTAAATCCTCTATAGCTCTGTCCAGACACCCCTACCAGACAACAGTCCGCATTTACGTTTGGGACGGCCTACAAGCAGAGTGTGAGTCTGACATATTTTGCAAGATGTTTCTCTGTTTGGTCAATATACATGTTTTTATTTTCAGCTGGATATGTGAATGTATGTAAACGTTTGATTTTATTTTTATTTATTTTTTTTTTTGTCTTCTTTTCTTAGTGTGTGCTCTCTGTGTCAGAGCTTCTAAATGGGTATCCAGAGCCTGTGTTCTATGACGTGTTCTTGGTCATTCAAAAGCCACAGGAGGACAAGCGTCTTCTTGCAGTGCCTCTCCTAAATATCAACCAGCAGTTTAATGGCCAGTTTACTAATGAGGGTACAACATACAAACATTTTGATCAAACACTTCCATATCATCCATATCATGCTGCTTTATCACCATGCTGGCTTCTTTTTTGTCAGGATCTAACATGAATAACTGGTATCTCACCCGGAGGCTGATGCTTGTGGACACGTTGAGTGGAAGGGAAATGTCTTTGAGTTCTACACCCAAGGTCATACGTGTGGCCACTAACATTAAGATCGGGTAAATTGGCCTACTATACACTCACAAACACATGACATAGTGTGACCACACAAAGTTTAATGTCCTGCACTCAATAGGTTTCAGCTGGTGCCGAATACACAGAAAGGACAGGTGTACCCACCTCTGATGACTGTGACTTACTCAGATATACTTGTCACTGACCCCAGCACACAGACTGTTGCTGTAAGTCTGCAGCATGCCTTTATACTCTGTTGACAGAAGAGATACATGATAGTTTAAATGTAATAAATAATAAACTGTTTATATGATCAGCCAAATAGGTTAATTTCTGTTTTTTTGTACATATGTACAGGTGTCATTCTCTCTTGAGTATACAATGGACCAGGAAGAAGCTCGGGTCAAAACTGACGTGAGTATAAACAGCCGAAGTCATTTTTCTGTTTTATGTTGGTCAGCTTATTCATATGTGGATTCATATCTAGATTGCTCTTGGTGTACTGGGTGGGGTGGCAGTTGTCCACTCTTTATTAAAGACAGCAAGCTGGAAAAGAAGAATCGCATCTCCTCTCATTGACCTGCAGGTAAAGACTCACATATAGAGATGATTATAAACGCAATTCACAACACAGATGCGTAATAATGTACTGTCTGTTTCAGACCATTATGAAGTTTCTGGTGTTCTATGCTGGTGACCTGGCAAATGTTTTCTTCATCATCACAGTTGGAACAGGCCTCTACTGGCTCATATTCTTTAAGGTTTGCATTTGTTGTGTCTGTGAGTAGCAAAGTCTAGTCTATTATGAATATGATTAAGCCTTACATGAGGTTTTTCATTTTTCTTTCTTTCTTTCTTTCTTTCTTTCTTTCTTTCTTTCTTTCCTCTCTATTTTTCAGACAGTGGAGGCAAGTCTATCACTTTTTCTGTTAATGTAGTCTCATCCATTTATCAGATATCAGTTTAGTGTTTCTTTGCTTGTCTTCCACTGTCTTGTCAAATGAGTTTTTTTTCTAGGATGTGCAATGTATACATACAATTGTATACATACAATTTACGGTCAAAAGTTTACATTCCCTTTTCAGAAACATTATTAGTGTAGTTTTTTAAGCTACATTTTAAGCTCTTTAGGTCTAAAGGTCTGTTCACATTAAGCGCTGTGCAACACTGTGTTTCTGACACCCACTTGTCACAGATAAGAAAGGAAGTCGCAGTATTTCTGTATGTTATCAAAAAAGCAGTCAGTATACTCTGTTTGTGTGTGCCACCAAGCCATAGTTTTGTAAAACAGCAGTGGTTCTGGTCACGTGAACAAAAGCATGAATCTTATCGGTTCGTCATTGTGAACATGCCTTAAAATAGAAATCAAGACATATTATTTTTGTGTGTCTCCAGGCCCAGCTATTTGTGTCTGTGTTGCTGCCATTACCAGCCCAGGAGGAGCGCTTTATTGTTTATGTTGGCTGTGCCTTTGCTTTGAAGGTGAGTACAAATATGAACATTTGCTTATTCACTACATTATTTAAGTACATGTCTGTTGTTTCCCTTCTTTCCCTTTCTTCCCAGGTTACCCTCAACTTTATTCTTTTGTTACAGATTGTACAATTTCTTCACAAACTCTTTGTTCAGCTGACTGTGGATATTTTCTTTATAGACTGGGAAAGACCTCGTGGTAAAGCCAGTAAACATGTGGAGGGTAATTTTCAATGTGCTTCTCAAATGCGTGTTCCGTTATACCGATACAGGCTTTTAATCGATTTTTTTCTATTTTTTAATCATGCATATTTTATAATTGCGTTGTAATGTGCTCAGGGTCTGCTGAAACAAAAAGTCAGGCATCTCCTGTCAGTATCTGGAGAACATACTTTGTGGCTAATGAGTGGAATGAGATTCAGACCATTCGCAAGATCAACCCCACTTTTCAGGTCATTGCTGTGCTCTTCTTTCTGGAGGTGAGGCCACAACCACAACATCTTTGTTTCAAAACATCTACAGTTTGCCTCAAAAATGAACATTCTGTCATTAATTACTCACTCTCATGTCATTTCAAACCCGTAAGACCTATTCATTTTCAGAACACAAATTAAGATATTTTTGATGAAATCCAAGAGGTTTCTGACCCTGCATAGACAGCAACGCAACTGACATGTTCAAGGCCCAGAAAGATAGTAAGGACATTGTTAAAATAGTCCATGTGACATCAGTGGTTCGATCGTAATGTTCTGAAGCTAAGAGAATACTTCTTGTACACAAAGAAAAGAAAAATAATATTTATTCAACAATTTCTTCTCTTCTGTGTCAGTCCTCAACGCACATTCACAAGAGTAACACAACACGTGTGTTGTGCTGCTGATGCAGGAGCCGACATTCTGATGTAGAACTCAGATGTGCTGCACCTTGTTTACTAATTGTTGAATAAAGTATTTTTGTTTCCTTGGCGAACAGAAAGTGTTCTCAAAGCTTCATACAATTATGGTTGAACCACTGATGTGAGATGGACTATTTTAATGTCCTTACTACCTTTCTGAGCCTTGAACTTGTCAGTTGCGTTTCTGTCTATTCATTTGTGTTTTAAAGATGAATGAAGGTCTTACAGGTTTGGAACGACATGAGGTGAATAACTCATGCCAGAATTTTTGTTTTTAAGAACTACTGTCTTAACAAATGTCAAATATTGTGCTTATAGGTTGTAGGCTTCTCAAATTTGGCTCTAAGAGATCCCTCATCTGACCTGCGTCGGTCTCCTGAGGCATACACACCTCCATACAGCCTTATACTCCGCTATGGCGTGGCTTCTGCAATGTGGCTTTGCATTGGCTTAATACAGGTGAGAACATACTTAAAGGGGTCGTCGGATGCCCATTTTCCACAAGTTGATATGATTCTTTAGGGTCTTAATGAAAAGTCTCTAATATACTTTGATTAAAAATTCTCAATGGTTTTGTAAAACAAAACCCTTTTTACCTAGTCAAAATCAGCTCAGCAAAAATCATCTCATTCTAAGGGGTTGTTCCTTTAAATGCAAATGAGCTCTGCTCACCCCGCCCCTCTCTTCTCTCTGTGGAATGACAATCTTGTTTACTTTAGCCGCATTTAGCCGTGTTTAGCCGCTAAACTTCCTAACTACCACGTTATAAGGAAAGGCGATTGCAAAGATTCATAAAAAACGCTTATACACACTTCTGCTGTAAGTGAAGCTGGATCATGAATGATTCGCGCGAACATAGACCGATATATGTAGATCGGGAGGCGCGTTCTCTTCACAAACAAATGTAATCTACTGCATCTTCAGCGGCTCAGATGTCAGAAGTAAATGACGACCACTATGTTCATTATTACATCCAGCAACACAACACCTCAGTCGCTCAATCGGAGATATTCTTGTCTAATTTACATCCCTGCTTTGGCATCGAAACAAGGACTGTGGACTGTGACAGCTGCTCTGGGGTAAGAGCTCATGTCAATCAACTATCATGGGAGTGGCCTCTGTGGGTGTGACGCCACACCGACAGGCATCTCAGAACGGCTCGATTTGAAAAAGGGAATATTATCTTTACAGATTAATTAAAAACCACTGCATGGATTTTTAGCATTATAGGGTAGATTTGTACATGCACTGCCAGCACACATTAATGTTCAAACAACATGAAAAAGTGAACTTAGCATCCGATGACCCCTTTAAAGACATGCAGCCTGTCTCTTTGTGCTGTTTCACATTCTTTTTTGTGTAATTTTGTTTTAGGTGATATTCTTCACAGTATTCCATGAACGTTTTGTTGAAGACAAGATTCGACAATTTGTGGATCTGTGCTCAATCAGCAATGTAAGTATTAGGTTAGAAAGCTTCTTTGCAAATAGACTATGTTCATAGCCAAGAAGTGTACAATTTTAGATTGCAATACATGTTGCTTGATTTTTGTCTTCTCTTTCTTTGAATGCGTGTATTCATGTCTGTTAGATCTCAGTGCTGCTGCTGTCTCATCGATGTTTTGGCTACTACATTCATGGACGCTCTGTTCATGGTCATGCAGACACTAACATGGATGAGATGAATACAAACCTGAAAAGGGAGGCGGTAGGATGAATTTGAGTGTTACATTTAATAATAAAAATTTGAATGGAACACTTATTGTTAGACTTATGTTATTTTTATGCATTTTAGGAGAATCTGTGTGGCCAAAGGGGACTTTTACCAAACTCAGACACTCAGACATTTCAGATTTCAATAACCAACCGCCTGCGAACACAATATGACCGGATAATCGAGCCAATCAGCAGGGTATAAAAACAAACGTAAACACTTATTTTAAAAGTGGACCTACCATAGGCTTGAATTGTTTTTTAACAATAAGACGATAATGTTAAAGATATTTAATATTAAGAAATTTTATTATTATGTAGCAAAGTAATCTCCCACACAAATCACTCTCAGTAAAGATGGCTAATAATGTCTCAACCCCTACAGAGAAGTGGGCCCTCAAGGTTGGTGGATGCTTCAGCCAATCCATGTGAGCAGAGCACAAGAGCTTACCATACCATGAACCGATTCCTGGGCTCTGTCATTGATCATGTGAGGGTTCCATTTCGTTGATGCTTGTGATTTGTTTATATTGGTTGCTTTGTGTTGATTTGCTCATTCTGAAAGCTGTTTTTCTCAGGCACATCGTGAGATGGATTACATAGTGAAAGATAAGCTGCTGTTTGAGAGACTTATCGGTATGGAGTTCATAGAGCCACTGGATAAAAGCATCTTCTATAATGGTAAAAAAAAAAACACTCTTTTAATCTGTTATATTTATATTCCCCCTAAATAACTAAAGTACTCCAACACACATCGCCACAATCCAAATCCAGTTGACCCTTCGCAAAAACCCACCCTCCTTAGTTACTGTTGCTATGTCAGACAAACAACGCCACTCTGATACTACATATCATGTGAATGATGATGAAAAATACATCCCGGAGCAAAGCGAAAACTGACAACACTGACAGACAAGACAGAGCAGGTTCATTCTGGTATGAAACAAGGTCTCAGCTTTAATTTTTTAAAAGAATTTGAAACAATATTTACCGTTTGTGGCTCTTTGTGTCGTGACAGATCACTGTATTGCCTTATTCAATCGACACGTGAACCGAACATCTTTTCTTATTTACTTAAAGCACAAAATAAACATGAATGAACATCAGACAGTATTTTATTTCAACCACGGAAAAATGTCAGTACACACAATTTTACAAGTTTAAGTCCACGAAAGTTAATCTACTCTCCTGTCTGATTTGTTTGTTGGACAAAATGGCAGATTCTGCATTATGATTGGTCAGATCGCCTGTCAGTCAAGCTGTTTGTGAACGGTCAATTCCAAATCAAAATATTTGTCCTCACCTTTAGGTTGAGAGCGCTGTCAGCTGGTTAAAAATTCAAGGGGAAGTGCCTTTTGCTGACCGCAGCAAGAGACAGTTGCTTTCCTCTCGCCTCAGTTCTCTGACAGGATGTCAGTTGCTCTATTATTACTCTATTATTAAGCAATGTTTACTTAGGGACAGTGCTGAGGTTTTGTAAGTTCAAAGCATTAACCTCGTCTATCATGGTTTCCAACTCAGAATAAAATCCATTAAGTACAATAATATCTTTTACCATTTTCAGTAATCTTTATTTATTCTCTCTTGCTGTCTAATTAATCTTATCATCCTTTTTTCCTTTAGAGACTCTTTCTTCGTAGCTTTGTCTTGCTTCCTTTACAAACCTTGCACAATTAAATCACTCATGTCAATTGTGTAGGTCACCTGGTTCTTTGTTCAGGAGTCCTGTCAGTAGGGATTTGTTAGGAGAGTGCATCTCATTTATTGGATCTATTGGATTGGATACAACAAATCTTATCAAATCATCAGTGTTTTAAGTGATTGAGTGATTTCTGTGTTTGTCTTCCCTCAGATGATTCACACTCATTCGCTGATGTCCTCTTTTATGGTAATGAAGCTGTGCTGTTGGTCTTTGACACCCTCTTTTTCTGTGTGGTGGATCTGGGCAGTCAGAACTTCATTCTTGCAGCTGTGTTAACATACCTCCAGCAACTGGTTAGTATATGTGGGATAGGGTAAAGGAGACGTTCACTTCCAGAACAAAAATTTACAGATAAGTTACTCACCCCCTTGTCATCCAAGATGTTCATGTCTTTCTTTCTTCAGTCGAAAAGAAATGCTTGTCTTGTCTAGGTCTGTGTGAATTGTTTTTTTCCAGTTCAAGACAGTTAGGATATGTCAAAAAAAACCCATCTTGTTTTCTTCCCCAACTTCAAAATCATCCTACATCGCTACAGAAGTACCGACCCAGTGTTTGCAAAGTGAACATGCAAAGATAATCAAACGGCCTTTACAAAAAAAGGTAAAACAGCGATGCAGGACGATTTTGAAGTTGAAGAGGAAAACGAGACGGGAGTTTTTCAACATGCCCTGACTGTATTAACCCGGATAACACAGACTATGCATGCGCGTCGCAGAGACGAGACAAGACAAGCATTTGAGGTTAAAA
Source organism: Labeo rohita (assembly GCF_022985175.1). Lineage (NCBI taxonomy): Eukaryota > Metazoa > Chordata > Actinopteri > Cypriniformes > Cyprinidae > Labeo > Labeo rohita. The sequence continues at coordinate 17,351,627 of NC_066884.1, read as the reverse complement.
AGTATATAAATTATCAATTTGTTTTATTTGGGATCGTTTAGAGCCATTTGAAGCTGCATTTTCAAATTTGGGGGAACCACTGAAGTCCACTATATGGAGATAATTCCTGAAATGTTTTCCTCAAGAAACATAATTTCTTTACAACTGAAGACATGAACATCTTAAATGAGAAAGGGGTGAGTAAATTATCTGTACATTTTTGTTCTGGAAGTGAACTTCTCCTTTAATGACCTGGTTTAAATCGACCGTCTAGAGGTGATGATTAATACAACGTTTTAATGTGCTCTCCTTCAGGTCTTCAGATTAATTCGAAACGGAATGGGCCGCAGGAACCTAGCCAGCAAAACTCTGGTTGACAGACGATTTCTCATCTAGCTCCTCTGCTTAATCTATCTGCTTTCTGTTGTCTTAATGCTGTTTGTGTTTATGCCATCACAGCCTTCAGACTTTTGTATTGTTTTTGTATAAAAGTATTGTTTGTGTAGGATTTTTGTACTTTCTATCCCAAGCAGTTGGGATTTGATGTGAAAAATGTTTTGATATTGAAATATTTTTGACCAATTAAATCAGTTCTTGGTTTTTATAACAGCCTTCCAGAGTAAATTTGATTCTACATGTAGGCAAAGTAGTTTTCTTCAGATTTTTTAGAAGATCTTCAGAGCACACAGACACAAGAGATGGCACGTAAGTGTTCCTTTTGTCAGTTCTGTGTACATAGTTTTCCTTGAAGACATGTATGTTTGCAAATTCTTTTTGATACTTGTTCAAAATTAATTTATAGGCCCCAGCGAGAATTGAACTCGCGACCCCTGGTTTACAAGACCAGTGCTCTAACCACTGAGCTATGGAGCCTCACCTGCTCTTGTACCATCCTTATTACCATATGAAAGGTATTGACAATCTTTGTGCTTCTGTAAGGGGTGTGTCTGGCATACCAGAAGTGAGCACTAGTCAGGACAGTCATGTATACGTCACAGACATCAAGTCAGTCATATCTCAAGAGGAGCAAGTTATGACATTTTGATTAAAGATTACAAAGTCAAAAAAAAAGTTATTCTAATATGCTGGTTTGGTGCTCAAGAAACTTGGTGCTCAAGAAACATTTCTTCTTATTATCAACACTGAAAACAGCCGTGCTGCTTAATATTTGGTTTTACATCTTCTACACCATCTAACCAGATTGGAAAATAATTAGTTATCTAATTGAGAGACTTGCTATATTTGCCCTTTTTTAGGATGGCTGAATATCTGTGATGTTTCTTAACTTTCAGTTTTTGTTTACTCAGAGTTGAACACTTCATATCAGAGCTGGGGCCTGTTTCATAAAACAACTTTACCAAATTAGTCAGGCTTATTTCAGTTAGTCTGACTTATTGTCAGTTAATTTGGTTCCATAAAGCAAATTTACCATAGCTCAAGCTCAGGCACTCTGGCAATTTATGCTGGGAAACTTACCAGGGGTGTGTTTCCCAAAACCATCATTAGCTAACTATGGTCATTAATTTCATTGAACTCTATGCCATGAACAAACTTCCAACTGCAGTCTGAAGGTCTGGCTAAGCTAGACTAAGGAAAGGCTAACTGTTAGGCTAAGCAAGGGTCAAACTCACAACCCCTGGTTTACAAGACCAGTGCTCTAACCACTGAACTACAGAGCCAGACCTGTTCTAAGGCTGTCCTTATTACCATATGAAAAACCCTGTGTAGGACTTCAAAGGGTGTGTCTGACATTTCCCTGTAGCTTTGATTGTTTAAAGTTTAGGAGGAATGACAGGTGATTCATCTGTCACAAATAGCATTCTTCTATCTGTGTAACTCCATTGGTTATCCAATCCTAGCACATTATAATTGTGCTATACAGATTATAATAGAAAAAAAACAGCTGTGATTTTTTTTCCATGGCAATGTTTTCATTTTTTTCCTATATGCTTGTTTTTTATATATACTTTTTTAAACTAAATGGATATTTATGAAGTAAAAGTTTTAAGTAATAATGTGCCTTTACCATATATTAGATTTCACCTATATATTTCCTAATAAGAGAAGACTACACACACAGATGTAAATCAGAGCGATGAAAAAAAAAAATCTGTCCCAAAAAGTTTTGGCCTATTATGGTCAATTTCAAATTATTAATATTTTTTATATAATTTTATATATTTTAATATAATCACACTTAGTGTGAAATTATGCATATAGTCTGAAGTCTTTGGTGACTTTTGCAGTGATGAACAATTATCATATCTATTTGAGTGATTCTCTTTTATTGACAACCATTTACGTCTGTAAATTTGTGTTTTGGTAGTGGCTCAAAAGCATCCTTTAGGTAGTAATCAGGCCCCAGCGAGGATCGAACTCACGACCCCTGGTTTACAAGACCAGTGCTCTAACCACTGAGCTATGGAGCCTTACCTGTTCTAGTGGTGTCCTTATTACCATATGAAAGGTACATATGAAAAACCCTGTGTAGGACTTCGAAGGGTTTGTCTAACATTTCCCTGTAGCTTTGATTGTTTAAACTTTAAAGTTTAGGAGGAATGGCAAATGACTAATCTTTCACAAATTACATCCTTTTATCTGCGTAACGCTATTGCTCATCCAATCCTAGCACATTATAATTGTGCTATACAGATTATAATAGAAAAAAAAACAGACATGATTGGTTTTTTTCACGGCAGTGTTTTAATTTTTTCCTAAATGCTTGTTTTTTATATATATATACTTTTTGGATATTTATAAATGGATATTTAAGAAGTGAAAGTTTTAAGTAATAATGTGCCTTTTCCATATAGTAGATTTCACCTACATATTTCCTATAAGAGAAAACTACACACACAGATGTAAATCAGAGCAATGAAAAAAAAAATCTATCCCAAACAGTTTTGGCCTATTATGGTTAATTTCCTATTTCCAAATTATTCATGTTTTTTTTATATATATCACACACTTAGTGTGAAATTATGCATATGAAGACCTTAATGACTTTGGCAGTGATGAACCATTATCAGATCTATCTGAGTGATATGCTGCTATTGACAACCATTTATGTCTGTAAATGTTTTGGTAGTGGTTCAAAAGTGTCCCTCGGGTATTAATCAGGCCCCAGCGAGGATCGAACTCGCGACCCCTGGTTTACAAGACCAGTGCTCTAACCACTGAGCTATGGAGCCTTACCTGTTCTAGATCTGTCCTTATTATCATATGAACAGAGTCTGGCAGTCTGTGTGTCTCTGTAAGGGGTGTGTCTATCTGTTGACTTACTGTTGTTTACACTATGCAAACTATGCTGTTGTGTGTCAAAAGGTCACTAGTAGTAAGTCAAGTTTAAGTCACAAGTTTCTTTGCTTGTAAGTCACAAATGTCTTTGCTTGGCTGAAACCATTATTGGTTTTTGTGTCTTTTTTTTTTTTAGATGGGCCAAGACCTTCATAATTTAAAGTACATTTGACCAAACGGGTGACTGCTTGTGATGAATAGCATGCTTTTCAGTCGTACAATATATTATGACTGAATATTATATTTAGCATATGTTATATATTATCTTAATATGGGGGGGGCGGTGTTGTTGTTGTCAGTTGTCACCACCGCCTCTTCTGCCAAGAGGTGGCGACAACTGCCCGTTTAAAAAAACGTTTGTTCATTCATTCATTCATTCAGGAGATTCCAATAGTCAAACACTGACTCCTTCATTGAATTTTTTTGTTTAATTTTGTTTAAATGAATATATGTTTTTAAAAGACTTAAGCAATGGACATTTTGTGAGAACCACTAGTAAATTACAAAATTTTGTTTAGTTTTCTAATCTTTTTTTCTCCAGAATCGGGAGAGAATCATGGTCTCCAATTTATTAAAAACAACTGAGATTCTCAGTTTATCCAGAATTGTGAAGCTCTTGTTTAAATGTTGTTTATTACTGCATATAATTCATTAAAATGGAAGCTCAATTTACATTACATGACTATTTACAAGCTCTGTAATTGATGCTATAAATGCTTGGAAATGATATTTAACATTTTTTAAGTGTATTTCTTATTCAGTAATTTTATATAACACAATTCATAGCCTTTAAATTCTGTCAATATTATTAGATCCCTTTGAAGCTGCATTTAAACTACATTTTGGAAGTTCAAAATCGGGACACCAATAAAGTCCATTATATGGAGAAAAATCCTGAAATGCTTTCCTCAAAAACCATAATTTCTTCACAGCTGAAGACAGAAAGACATGAACATCTTGGATGACAAGTGGATGAGTAATTTTTTTGTAAATTGTTGTTCTGAAAGTGGACTTCTCTGTACTTTTTGGTAAGAAAGTCAAAAACACATTCTACTATATCAAACTTCTAAAGTTTGGACTCTCATATTTAAGGCATGATGACCTTCTAGGTCATGGACAGATGCCTTCGGGTCTGCCACACTCTTAGAAAAAAAGGTTCTTTACTCAACTCCAAAGAACTCTTTATGCCAAAAAGGTTCTATGTAAGGAGAAAAAAAGATTATTTTAAAAAGATCTTTCTTTCTTTCTTTAAAAAACACTCTACTGTATGGTGCAGGCATAATAAATATAAGAATGGAAGTGAGCTAAATACAACTGAAATCACTCTTCATTAACTTTAAACTCTCGAGATTGGAGGAACCAGAGCATGTCTGCTATAAATGACAACCAACTAATTAACCACTCATTTTCTTCATTCAGGCATAGGGCTTTTATTTTGAAGTTTATTTTGAATCTGCTAGTTTCATAAGGGCTCTTCAAGAAACTCTTTTGACTCCTCATAGTTTGCACTGACTCCGATTGACTGCACAAGACACGGTGACAGGATAACAGCAAGTTGGTGAGTAAATAATCATTTGTTATTTTATAAATAATTATTGCTATTTCTTTTATTTTAATCATCACCATTTTTACTACAGAGGAGAAAAGTTCACTTAATTTAAGATGGTAGATCTAGTAATTGCCATAAATTATTTAAACTCAATAGCCAGAAGAAAAAAAGAAAAGAAATATACTATTCTGTCGAACTTCCTGAGCACCGACACCAAATACAGTTATATTATCATTATTATTCATTTTATTTATTTACTTATGAGGATGTTTAGTAATGTAGGCTAATAATTAACGTTACCAAAGCAGCATTTTTAATTGATAATAAACTAACGTTTATTATGACGTAAAATAACCTGTTCCTTCTTGAAATAACGTAATCTTTTAGTGTAAATCTAATAATACGTTTTAGCTGAGATGAAGTATTTTAACCCACATTACTGAATGTTAATTTGGTTGTTAGCTACAAATAGGAAAATTTTTGGCAACTTCCTGAGCACCGACACCAAATATATTTATATTATCATTATTATTCAAAATTTTTTAATTAATATTTAATTTTAAATTAATATTTAAATTTTTAAGGGGGCACAAATCACGTTGGGGGTGGGGGGCTCTGTGGTGTTTGTGGTTAATGCAATCTGTGATCGCGTGCAGAAGGGAAAGCGTGCAGTGGTTATTGTATGCGCGCTATTTTTTCAATCTTCACTTTCGAAAGCACAACTTCAGCAAGGAGGGGAGAGGTTGTAAAAGGGGGCACATTGACTCGGGGTGGCAAGGACCACAAATGAACCCCCCCCTGGAACAATGTAGAAATGTAGAACAATCTTTTGTGTGTAATTTCACTTTTTCGGTTTTATTATGATTAACATGGCACAGTAGGGGAGCGCGGGGGAAAACCTAACCTAACCTTTTGAAGATATCACTGAATATTTCTTTTACCAGAGTAAAAGGTCATTTCTGGCTGAAGTAAATTTTTTATATTTATTTTTTTCTATTATTTTTATGATATTATTTATTACGCTTATTACGTTGCAACACTGCGTTACAGTGTGTTATTAATGGATTTTAATAAGAAACCGCAAGAAACAGGTGGATAAAGACTAACAATCAATGATTAATGTTCAGAAATTTGTATTTCATTTCAGAAGTGACTTCATCTCATAAACAGCGTTTCTCAACCTGAAAGGATGTTACGTATAAATGACAGAGGACATGAAGAACTATACTATAGTGGGAGTCACCTGTGGCTTAACCAGCTCAAAAGCAAGCAAATACAGAATGCCTATCTGTATAAAAAAATCCCACAATACCCTAAGGAGGTGGAATTCAGAGTGACAAAACTTCGGCATAACACTAACTTTAAAGGACTCCTTGGCATTTGGAATTCTCAGGGATTTACAAAGCCGATACCCAGCGACTCAGCAAAACACGATCTGGTATGGTGGAGCCCAGACATTTCCAAAAAGGACATTACTTCGGCTGAGAAGCAATACTTGGATACCCAACAGTGTTATGCAGAAAAACCTTTCCTGCACAGGTTCACCACTTCCCCAGCCTTTCTGTCATCCTCTCGCATGGGGAACTTCCGTTTCAGCATGCCGATCGATAAGCTGATGTGTAGCTTTCAACAACAGTTCTGTCCAGACCAGAAGCCCGACATTCGCACCTTTGAGACTGTGGTCTATAAGCAGGAAGTGATGCATTCTATTGTGGTTCACGCGCCTCATGCACGTAACCTGTTTTCTGAGTATCCCCTTCTCGAGGATACCCAGGATCCAGCGTGTGTGTTCCATGAAGACACCATTATCTGGCGTCCACAGGCAATCTGTAAAACACATCGTTTCAGGCTGTCTCGTGACATGAAAGCTATTCCGATACCTGTAAAAGCCAGAAAAGAGTACATGTGGGATAACATCGCAGTGGCATTCCATGTTCCACATGGACAAATCTTCCACTTTAATGAGGAAATTCTGTTTGAGAGTCTCAGACTCTGTGAGGGAGCTTATCCAAAACTTAACACAGAAAAGTTTGTGAAGTGTGAGTTTGGCCCTATCAGGCCTTAAAGAAAATATGAGCATCCGTTACTTGAAGCTGGCACAGAAAATAAAAGTGATCAGAAAGTTTTTGTAATCACACATGTGGGCAAAATATATATATATTTTTTTTACCTGTACTTTTTTTTAATTGTCCATGCTGCATTAATAAAGCATTAATGCTGAAAAAACAATTCTGGCCTCTGACCTGTTTTACATGAATGGTGGCTTTTGATGGAAAGAGAGATGCAGAATTTATTGTTTATCATTTTTGCCTTGCTTCCACTGAATACCTCTTTGTTTAGCTCATTCATCTCACAACAGCACTAAAGCACAAACCTTGAACCATGCTACATTTTGTAGACTACTGCTTAATGAAGAAATGTAGTGATTTTCTTTACTTTCTTTATCCCTTGTGTTACCTTTTGGACATTTTTATCCATTTCAAATAAAAAAAATATATATTGCCAGCTGCATAAATTTTGGCACATGTGTGTATTTTTATTGGAATTTTACTACTTCTCCTCTTTAATAAATCTATTTTGCACTAGATACAAAAAAATAGCTCCTCTCAGGACCTTATAGACAAAAATGAAACCCATTAAAACTGCTATTTTTAATCACAGTGCCATTTAGTTGTAAAATGATGCAATTTTTGTTAACAGACTTTCATTCTGTTGGCAAGGCTTCAAAATTAAATTTTGTACCATTTTTTACCAGATGGTGCCATTTTTTCAGATTTGGCAAATACTCGCTTTATTCTTGTTTTCTCCTTCTGCATATTATAGAGCCAGCTGGATAAATAATGCCGCTATAATTGTGTGGGTGTGTTGGTATGGATGTCAGAGTGTGGTTTGTATGTGTGTCATAACAAAAATAGTGTGTGTGCTTGTAATATCTGAGAGAGAAAACTCCACTGCAAATCACAAATCCAACCACTGTGTGCACCACCGGAGTTTTCCTGGCATCTAATGCAGAAAATTTGGTATTGTGCCCAAACAAAATCTTTCTGAAAGCTCATTTGTTGAGATATCAACCTCAAATTTGGAACACAACTTGTTTAGATTCATGGCTTTGCTTTTCTAGCAAGTTTAGACATATTTCAACATATTTAATAAAATATATATTTTATATAAAATTTTGTTCATAAAGCATTTTCATAAACCTAAACCTCTATAACTTGGTTTCACTTTTTAAACTTTTTCTACTTCAACAATAATCTCCCATGGGTCTTCTTTAAAATGAGACCAAACTTAAGTCCGTGCTCCGTAGCTTCAAATTTTTATGACAGTTTTTTGACATGGACATTTTTGTCCACTAAGGACCAATGTGTAACTTTTTTTATTGACTAAGTCACTAAAAGTTGCCCAAAAATGCTTATATCATGTTTGGTACCATTATGAATGTTCTGGTGTAATTGGAAAGATGGTCTCATTCCCATGTAAGTATAGACAAGAATAAAGGTCTCAAACTATAGAGAATTCTGTTCTGGTTCTGCTGATGGAGGATGTGACCCTGCTAAGGTCTCTGGCAAATGTTATTTTCTTACCCCAGATTAGATGTGACCCTTCAGGTCACACAAAATTACCTAGTAAAAGTTTGTATTGCTTTGAATTTATGGTTCTCTGTTTTGATTGAGCTGTTCAAAGAGAACTGGCAAACTGCTCAAGGAAGCATCTGTAAACAACTTGCCAAAGCATCTCTCTATTGCCTGTATCCTGACCTTTTGACTTAAAACTTTACTCTCAAAATATAGTCTGTGTTTCATGCTGATCAGTTGTGTAACCAATTTCAATGAATTTAGATGTTTTCATTTTGATTGACATGTATAATTTTGTCTGGTAAATAAATGTTAAGCTTAATTTATTCTGGATTCTTCTGAAATCATTATTTGTAGAAGTGGTGTGGTGTTATATAACTTCCACACATGACACAACCAACACTATTATTTGCTGTTTAAATTATAAAACACAATTTAAACATAATAAATCACTTGAGGATTGTGCTACTGATCTGTGGGTTCATTTTCACACTTTTATGAAGCTGAGTAGGAATGTCCTTTATTCTTTTTGAAGCATGCTTCGTCATGATAATACATGCCTGTTGGATGGGGACCTTTGGGGACTCCAGAAGTCATTTAACTGAATAGCTTTGGTCTTTCACTTTCTTTTCACCAGAAAATGTACTTTTATTTGCCTATACAGATGAAAACAAAATGTTAGTAATTGCTGGAATTCCCCACATGTGAAGTGCAGACAAGAGTTGGCCTTATTATTGGATATCATTGCAACAGAATTATTAATGACTTGTTAGAACAGCAACATTAGAGACGTGAAATGCTGCCTTTAAGTCTGCCTGATCATTTGTTTCCTCATTTTATTGTCAGGCCTTTATTTACAGTAATGCAATGTATAGACAGTTGCAATCAAAATAATTCGACCCCCTTGACCTGCAAGACATTTTGCTGCAGAGAACAATTCTATTGCAGCATTAAAACGGCATTAAAAAAGTATTAAAACAAATGTGGTAAAACATGCTTAAAATGTTTATTGGAAAACATAAAAAAAATTATGTGACACAAAAAGGGAAAGTATTACTTTTAATAAAAATTTACTTCTGGAAACCCACCACATATATATAATAAGAATGTACAGTGACAATTTTCTGGGACAATTTTACATTTTCTACTGTAATGCTATGCAAATACTGATTACATCCATTCAGGGGCGAATCTAGAAAATAATTTTTAGGGTGGCAAAGGGGTGGCATGGGGTCTATGAGGGGTGGCAACACCAAAGCCCCCATGCATAGTTTTAGGGGATTTATAGTCTGACATAAACAGCTGTGTTCACAAATATTGCATTACCATTAGGTAATCATCTATACTGTTTAAAATGAAAAATAAATAACATTTCAATATCCATCACGGCACCAAGTTAATACAAAACAGAAAAAACTTCAATAGGTTATAAATATTTCTGAGCTTCTATCACTAAAGAAGACATGCAGTTCTATTAGGCCACTTAGATGGGATAAATCACATTTTAGTACAAGTTTAAGAGCAACAAAAACATTTGAATTTCCTAACATTAGAAAGAAATACAATAATATCAAATCACTGAAACTGGATCAGTTTTGAAAACAATGTTTGATTTTATTAACAGAGGTGGGAATGTCTGTAATCATCCACAACACACATCAAACATGTACTCTAGCAACACCCCAGCAACTGCATAGCAAGAGCCTAGCAACCACCCAGAATATTCTAGCAGCCAACTAGCAACACTTTAGCAAACATCTAGAACACCTGACCAAACTATTTATGTTTTTAAACAAGACTTTAAGACATGCCAGCATAAATTTGTCTTTCAAAATTTTCAATCTAGAATATCACAAGTGTTCTTAAGACTTTCCTACCAATGAACACTCATGAGATCAATAACACTATTACAAAAAACAGATACAGATGTATAAATCCGCAATTAACTTTTGGGAAAAATAGATTTTCATTTTACCACTGTAAAGTAATCTTGCAGCAGATAAAAAGCACAAAAATGTTCAAATACCAAAGAATTGTATATGAACTTGGTAGGCCACAATACCACAATACAGTCCAGAAAAAAAAAAAAAAAAAAATAAGTTAGCATCCTTAGCACATTTGGTCAAATTTCATTACAGTATACAGCACTATAGTAGTTTCTTGGTCTATCTCAGTCATTTCTCAGTTCTGCAAAAATGCAGTACACATATAGGCCTACTGTATATATAAAAAAATGGTTACAAATCAAAATTTGACAGTCACACGTTTGAACCTGTACATTTACTGTACATATAGAGTAGTGAAATTTCCATAATCTGATGTGCTGGTACTGTGTACTGTAAATGTACTGTATGTGTAAGTATAAATTCACGTGTTGATTCGTTCATTTCTCTCCTCTCTCCGTTTTTAGGATGCACAGATTCTGATTGGTGTCTAATGTTTAACATAGTTTAACTCATTGTTAAACTTTTTGAGAAATGTGTCTTTGTTTTGAGAGCTGAATGAATGGTTCGGGAAAATTTGCCAACTAAAATAAAATCAGTTATATTGTTAACAATCGAGAAAACTGCAATAGACCTACGACTAGATTCTTACCTCTGCTATAAGTTTCCGTGATCGGCATCTTCTTATTGATTTCATGTTTATGTTTCGTCAGATTTGGCATAAAGGCCTATGATGAAATTGGAGCGAGCGGTCGGAGAATCGGATCACCAAAGAATTACGCGATGAATCTCAGACATATCTGGATTAGATTTCTCAAAGGACGAGTTAGCCGAGAAGCAGTAATTATTATCTGATTTACGAACAAATGTAAAAACAGTTCGTTAATGAACTGGACCGCGCTTTGTGTTTTTGACTTAAAAAAAAACGGTTCATTAGAGTCATTTGTTAATGAAGCCGACTACACTGGGCCATCGTGAACAGTTTACTGAAAGACGTGTTTTTGCCTTTATTATTTAGCCTTAAGTGTCATCGCTGCTGCTGAAAAGTGGCATATGAATGCACATGCAAGCGAGATAAAGCGCGTCATTTTTATGAGCGTGAAGAGAATCCACCTGTGACAAAGGACATTTGTGCCTGAGCATTTTGATGCCCACCGCATTACAATAATGCGTTCTAGACATTTGTCATTAAAATAATGCCATAGAAACCCCCTCTAACGAACTATTAAAATAAGAAGAAAGTCGCGTCTGATTTTTTTTTTTTTTATAATTATTATTGGTTAAAGTGAATGGAGAATGTCGTGTTTTTCCGTGTGCGCTCAACCATTTCCGTCGGTGGTCCTATCCCTTGATGAGGTCCGCAAATCCTTTGAGCAGAAACTATGCCGCAAAAAGGTTAAATAAAAAGTTTTCTTAAAAAGATAAAAGAACGCATGGATGTTTTCTTAATATAATCATTATAAACCAACAGACTAATGAAAATGAGGGGCATTTTCTCAATATGCGACGTGCGGGACAAGGGGTGAAAATGCTGTGCGGTACAATGCGAAACGTGACAGGTGGTCACCCTAATCTCAGGTGATTGCTGTGTCTAATGTCCGCATTCACCCCTCATCACTTCGTTCTGGCATAATCTGGAAATGGCAGGATACGCAATAGAATATATCTTCGATAAGTAAACATGTCAGCTTTTCTAAAAACGAAGGGGGCTATCTAAAAAAAATGAGGAGAGGGGAAAACATGAGTTAGTCAAATCCATATCTAGGTTATTTTACTAAAGCTGATGATGGTGTGAAAGTTGTGGAAAACCAAGTGGACATGGACATGGCACATGGAGCAGATAAAAACACAGCTTCATCGTTCCCACAGATTTAAGTTTAGTTTCATTGTAAACTTACTGGATGTATAGCCTATTGCTTTTTGTGTTTGAACGTATATTCGCTTATGGGTTGAGAGATAACCTGGTTGAAATATGTAAATCGTTTTGCGCGTCATGATGTAGGCTAATCCTTTTATTTAAATGCATATTAAGCGTTATGGTTTAAAACAAATTTAACCGTTCAAGGACATTAAGCAGCAAGGCAGAATTAATTTTGGCAAATACGCGCGTAAAGGTGATTTCAGCTTGATTCATACAGCGCTCACCTGCTCGTGACTAAACTGCCTGTCTGCTCATCAACGCAGTCATTTGTGTCTTAAAAATGAACGTAGTGTAAGGTAAAGCATGTGTAGTAGTAGGCAATACGAGATCTTGTCATTATATGAAGAGATTTTAAAGGGACAGTTGCTGTCATGATGTACTCACCCTCAAGTTGCTCTAAACCTGTATGAATATCTGTGTTCTCCTCAACATTTCTGGTCCCCACTGACTCCAATAGTGTTTTTTTTTTTCATACTATGAAGGGAGGTCCAGCAACTGTTTGTTTACCAGTATTGTTTCAACTATATTTTTTGCGTTAAACAGCCGAAGAAAACTCATACAGGTTTAGAATAACAACAGAATTTGTGTGAACTGTTTCTCTAAAGCAGCCTAGATGCTGTTAACATTTGTGTCAAACATTAGAAATAAATCACTCACTGTCCTTGACTGAATCACTAAATTAATTTTTTTCCCGTTTTATTGTAAGTCGTGACTGTTTACTTGTCTTCAGTAAGCTTGTTTTTATTAGGATAGTTTTTTTTAAATGAAATTTTAATGCAAAGAAATCAATAGGATAAAAATCCTGTATATATATATATATATATATATATATAATGTGTATATATATAATATATATATATATATATATATCATTATTGTGACGGGGGGCCCTGCAGTAAGTCATAGCCCCGGGGCCCAGTGAGGTCTTAATACGGCCCTGCCCTTGTGGTATGTAAAAGCACGTGAAGTCGGTATAGTTGCCCGTGTAGAGTCGTAAATGATCGGTGTGGTGTAGTGAGTTGTGTGTGGTGGTGGGGTGTGACATGGTGATTGACAAAAGGAGGTCGGGGTGGTCATTCTCACTAACCCAAATAAGCTTTAATGGTTTATAACAACCCCACCCGGCCCACCCCACCTCAGTTCAAGCAGCATTTGAATATTGTGGCAAAAAATGAAAATGACTCACCGCTTAAGGGACAAACCCACTCAATTTGTCTTTTCTAAAGTTTTATTCTTCATAAAGAAGGTCAGACAGTCATACAGAAACACAAGTTGCTGTTGAGTGCGACGAAGAAGGGAGGGTTTCCTCCACCTTTATATCTCTTCCCTAGCCTTCAAGATTACATCTCTCAACAGCTGTACTTTTCCACACATGGTAAGAAAGTCAAAAACATTCTACTATATTAAATTTCTAAAGCTCAGACCTTCATATTTACGGCCATGATGACCTTCTAGGTCATGTACAGATGCCTTGGGGTCTGCCAGTTGTTCCCCTGAGCCCACACTCTTAGAATAAAGGTTCATTGGGGTTCTATATGAAACCTACTGTATGGTGCAGGCATAATAAATATAAGAATGGAAGTGAGCTAAATACAACTGAAATCACTCTTCATTAACTTTAAACTATCAAGATTGGAGGAACCAGAGCATGTTTGCTATAAATGATAACCAATTAATTAACCACTACTTTTTTCTTGATTCATGCATAAGGCTTTTATTTTGAAGTTACATCTGCTAGTTCTATAACGGCTCTTCTCTCTTGACTCGTCACAGTTTGCACTGACTCCGATTGACTGCACAGGACACGGTGACAGGATAACAGCAAGTTGGTGAGTGAATAATCATTTGTTATTTTATAAATAATTATTTCTATTTCTTTTATTTTAATCATCACCATATTCACTTAATTTAAGATGGTAGATCGAGTAATTGCCATAATTTATTTAAGCTCAATAGCCAGAAGAAAAAAAAGAAAAGAAATATACTATTCTGTCGATTCTGTCATTCGGCTGTTAGACATAATTATTAGTACGTACGACGTAATACACAATTCCTTATTTGTTATTAGAAGAAGAAAAAAAATATATAATTAAATTATTTTGGAAGTATAGAGTTGTCTAAAATGTACAAAAAAAGGATGTGGTCAAGCTGCTATTAGAAATGCTTTTAAAATATTTTAGTGAAACTTTTGTTCATTTGTTTTTCTTGCTTTGGACATGTTAGTCTGTTAGTCTGTCTAACTTAGAAATGCCCACAGTTTCGATTTCCAGACAAACCAGACACTACCAGCTGTGTTACCCACGATAAACTAACGTTTATTATGACGTAAAATAACCTGATCCTTCTTGAAATAACGTAATCTCTTAGTGTAAATCTAATAATACGTTTTAGCTGAGATAAAGTATTTTAACCCACATCACTGAATGTTTGGTTGTTGGCTACAAATAGGAAAATTTTTTGGCAACTTCCTGAGCACCGACACCAAATACATTTATATTATCATTATTATTCATTTTATTTGTTTATTTATTTATTAGTGTATATATGAGGATGTTTAGTAATGTAGACTAATATTTAACTTTACCAAAGCAGCATTTACCTCATGTAAGAACATCCTGTAATTAGCTGATCACACGCAAACTGAGTTAGGTAAAAATATTAAGCTATTTCCAGTGGGCTACGATATTTGTATTTGCGGCAGGTAGGGATGCTAGAATGCTTATAAAAAAAATAAAAAATAAAACGAACGACTTAGGGATCGGTTACTTTCCAGCCTTTAACTGCACATTTATTGAGGCATGTGATTTAAGCAGATTTCTTGTGGGTACTCGATCGACGTGACTTGTAAAAGTCCAGTGAAGATTAATAACAAATAAGTGACTAGGACTGTTTTGACAGCATGTGAAGACTCGCTAGTAGACGTGCTAAATATCACAAACGTACAAAGGCTATAAAATGTTGCCGAAGAATATCTCTAGAGAACATGCTTGAATTTTATAATTCAGATCTCAGTGTTGGTCTGTTCCAATTTTTTTTTTTCATGGTTGACATAAAAGTATCGCCGTGAGTATCCGCCTTATTTTCTGGTAACAGCAAGCGCAGCCATTGAATTTTAATATGTCTGGTTTCCGGTCTGGGACAACTCGTTTTGCTGCTTGGTATTGCAAACTGATGTGTCTTACCATATTGTTTTAATGTATTATCTTAATTATGAACACACAAACAGTTTTACCGTTTACTGCACGTTATTATTCTTCTCGTTATGTCCCAATGGCGGCTTATGAACCGGAAGTCTCACACATGACCAGAAATAAGCTTACTTCTGCTCTGATAAATAAGGTGGATATTTGTTGAAAATATTGCATATAATGCTAACACGACAAAATATACATTTGTATTCTTACAGTGCAACACGTCATTACACTCCCATTTCAGAAGTGACTTCATCTCATAAACAGCTTTTCTCAACCTGAAAGGATGATACGTACCAATGACAGAGGATGTAGCGAACTATACTATAAAGGGAGACACCTGCAGCTTAACCAGCTCAAAAGCATGCGAATACGGAATGAATATCTGTATAAAACAATCCCAGAATACCCAGAGGAGGTGGATTTCCAAATGACAAAACTTCGGCACAACACTAACCTCCAAGGATTCCTTGGCATCTGGGATTCTGAGGGATTTAAAAAGCCGAAACGCAGCAAGTCAGCAGAACGCGATCTGGTATGGTGGAGCCCAGACATTTCCAAAGATGACGTTACTTCGGCTGAGCAGCAATACTTGGATACCAAACAGTGTGATGCAGAAAAACCTTTCCTGCACAAGTTCACCACTTCCCCAGCCTTTCTGTCATCCTCTCGCATGGGGAACTTCCGTTTCAGCATGTCAATCCATGAGTTGATGCGTAGCTTTCAACAACAGTTCTGTCCAGGGCAAGAACCAGACATTCGCACTTTTGAGACTGTGGTCTATAAGCAGGAAGTGATGCATTCTATTGTGGTTCATGCGCCTCGTGCACGTAACCTGTTCTCTAAGTATCCCCTTCTCGAGGATACCCAGGAACCAGCGTGTAAGTTCCATGAAAACACCATTATCTGGCGTCCACAGGCAATCTGTAAAACACATCGTTTCAGGCTGTCTCGTAACATGAAAGCTATTCGAATAACTGTAAAAGCCAGAGAAGAGTACATGTGGGATAACATCGGAGTGGCATTCCATGTTCCACATGGACAAATCTTCCACTTTAACAAGAAAATTCTGTTTAATAGTCTCATACTCTGTGAGGGAACTCATCCAAAACTTAACACAGAAGAGTTTGTGAAGTGTGAGTTTGGCCCTATCAGGCCTTAAAGTAAATATGAGCATCCATTACTTGAAGCTGGCACAGAAAATAAAAGTGATCAGAAAGTTTTTGTAATCACACATGTGAGGGAAATATTTGTTTTTTACCTGTTTGTTTTACTATTTTAAGAATATAATTGTCCATGCTGCATTAATAAAGCACTGATGCTGAAAAAACAATTCTGGCCTCTGATCTGTTTTACATGAATGGTGGCTTTTGATGAAAAGGGAAATGCAGAATTTATTATTCTTTATCAGTTTTGCCTTGCTCCCACTGAATACCTCTTTGTTTAGCTCATTCATCTCACAAAAGCACAGGCATGGAGCACCATGGGATGTTTCCAAAGCACAAAGCATAAGCCTTGAACCATCCACATTTTGTAGACTACTGCTTAATGAAGAAATGTTGTATGATTTTCTTTACTTTCTTTATCCCTTGTGCAACCTTTTGGACATTTTTGTCCATTTCAGTTTTGTATTTTTATTGGAATTGTACTATTTTACCCCTTTAATAAATCTAGTTTGCACTAGGTACAAAAAAAAGTTCCTCTCAGGACCTTAAGGACAAAAATGTCCCCATTGAAACCCATTAAAACTGCTATTTTTAATCACAGTGCCATTTAGCTATAAAATTATGCAATTTTTTTTATAGATTTTTATTCTGTTGGCAAGGCTTTAAAATTAAATTTTGTACCATTTTTTACCAGATGATGCCATTTTTTCAGATTTGGCCAATAAAGCAAATACTCGCTTTATTCCTGTTTTCTGCTTCTGCATATTATAGAGCCAACTGGATAAATAATGCAGCTATAATTGTGTGGGTGTGTTGGTGAGATTGTGGTTTGTATGCGTGTCGTAACAAAACTAGTGTGCGTGCTTATAATCAGTGTTGGGGAGTAACTAGTTACATGTAACAGAATTCCGTAATTTAATTACAAAATAAATGTAATGTAATGTGAGAAAAAATGTGTAATTAAATTACAGTTACTTTTGAAAAATGCCAGTGATTACAAAGGGAATTACATCAGAATTTTTTTCACACACCCACCCCCTACTTACAGATTTAATTGACTTCTTTCATAAATTGCACTGACTGCTCTAAAATGAGACACCAATGTTTCAGCAGTTTAGGACACAGAATAGGACACATGCTTATTCGATAACTGTTTTATTTCCTATTTGGGTTTATGCCTAAACTTTATTTTTCAAGATTTTTTTTCCCAAGGCATTGTTAGATGCTAGTGTTTTCTGTCATAACAATGCAAACATTTGATTTCAAACCCAGTACACTGTAAAAAACAATTTGCTGAGTCAACTTAATAATTACAAATAATTTGTAACCTGGCTGCCTTAAAATTTTAAGTTCAGTCAACTCAAAAAAATTTATGTTGATTTAGCTTGAAATGTTAAATTACACTAAGTGACAACTTAGATATTTGAGTTGAATCAACTTAAAATTTTAAGGCAGCTGGGTTACTTACCCATCTGTTAAGTTTAGCCAACACAAATATCTAAGTTGTTACTTAGTACAACTTAACATTTCAAGTTGACAAAACTTATTTTAGTTGACTAAAGTTAAAATTTGAAGGCAGCAGGGGAACAAATTATTTTAAGCTGACTCAACAAATTGTGTTTTTTATTTTTTACAGTGTATCATAGCTATTAAACTATTTCTTGTTATGATGTTATTTATGTTATGATTTTGTTATGACATATAGCGCAAGTTCGAGTTCGATTCCCGTCTCAAGGTCCTTTGCCGATCCCGGTCCCTCTCTCCTCCCAGCTCTTTCCTGTCATCGATCCCGGTCCCCTCTCTCCTCCCAGCTCTTTCCTGTCATCGCTCTACTGTCCTATCACAATAAAAGGCATAAAAAGCCCCCCCCAAAAAAGTAAAAAAAAAAAAAGTCTGAATTTGTGGTGGCTGTGCTTTAAATTAATTATTATTATTATTAATTATTAATAAATTATTATTATTAATTATTAATTATTATTACACAGCTCAGGCTCAATCGGGGCAACTTAGGTCAGTGCTATATGCTTGATAATTTTTCTTGGTGGAAGCTTTGTGTTTGGTTAGTTCATAAAATATTAAAGCTTAATTCAATATTATGTGGACAATTTCTTAATTCTGTCATTCTGGTATCGTGGACTTGCTCTACTGCTGTCTTTTTTTTGTACACTGTAATGAATTATAAGATTGTAAGATTGAGAGAGAAAAACCACTGCAAATCACAAATCCAACCACCGTGTGCACCAGTGGAGTTTTGCTGGCATCTAATGCAGAAAATTTGGTACTCTGTCCAAACAAAATCTTCCTGAACGCTCATTTTTTGTGATATCAACCTCAAATTTGGAACACAATTTGTTTAAAATCATGGCTTTGATTTTCTAGCAAGTTTAGAGTTCAGCATATTTAATAAAATATATATTTTATATAAAATTTTGTTTTTTATAAAACTTTTTCTACGTCAACAATAATATTTAAAATGAGACCAAACTTAAGTCTGTGCTCTGCAGCTTCGAATTTTTATTTGACAGTTTTTTGACATGGACATTCTTGTCCACTAAGGACCAATGTGTAACTTTTTTTTAATTGACGCATAAGGTACGTTCTTTGTTAGATGCTTTTATTCCTCTTTGAATAACATGTATTAAGTTTATGTTCTTATACACTGCATTAAATTCAAAATTTGCATTCCACTTAGTCTCACATTCTACTGAATAAAAGAGAATGTTGTTCAGACTTCTGTGTGAAAGTTCACCTGTATCTCCACTGTTTTGGAAAAAAGATAGCAGCAACGCCCAGAGCAGCTTTACCTCGAGGAAGAGTTGTGTGTGTGTGTTTCTCTTCTATGTTATGTCCTCTTATTTTTTGTTATAAGATCCGGATTGACAGCATCAAAGTGGTAGCTAAATCTATGAAAATGCTGACCCTGACATGCATGGGTCATCTTATACTGTGTGGGAATGGTCTGACCTCTTCATTAGATTGTGCTCAGAAACTTTCTCCAGAACAGACCCCATGCAATAAAACAATAAATCTGAAGAAAGAAGAGATTACAAAGGGCACAGATTTTTTTTTGCTCTGTCATCATCATTGGCCACTTATTTACAGGGTCGCTGTGATTTTGCCAAATAAGACATGTCTTTTGTTGACCCTGGATCAACATTACTGTCCAAAAATATAGACTTAACCCAATCCCTTCCCCTAAACCTAACCATAACCATAATTTATTCCTAAAATCAGAGGGAAATGATAGCTGATTAACAAGGGTGTAGAAGCATCTGATCATAACTCTGAAACTCTGATCATAAGCCTAAAACTGACATTTCCTGAAAAGTTATCCCTCAATTCTGACTGGCTGATTTAAATTTTATTACAGGATCAACAAGGGTGTTGATCCAGGAACATGTTGTACTTGGCAAAATCACGTTCACCTATTTACAGGCCTCTTCTCTCCGCTCCCTCTTCTTTCCATCTGGGGAAGTCACTTGAAAGTTCACCAAAAATGCTTATATCTTAGTAATACACCGTTTTAACCCTTTCATGTTTGGTATCATTATGAATGTTCTGGTGTAACTGGAAAGATGATCTCATTCCCATGTCAGTATAGACAAGAATAATAGTCTCAAACTATAGAGAATTCTGTTCTGGTTCTGCTGATGTAGGATGTGACCCTGCTAAGGTCTCTGGCAAATGTTATTTTCTTGCCACAGGTTAGATGTGACCCTTCAGGTCACACAAAATGACCTAGTAAAATTTCCATTAAGTTGTTATTGCTTTGAATTTATGGTTCTCTGTTTTGATTGAGCTATTCAAAGAGAACTGGCAAACTGCTCAAGGAAGCATCTGTAAACATCTTGCCACACCATTTCTCTATTGCCAGTATCCTGACCTTTTGACTTAAAACTTTACGTTTCATTCTGATCAGTTGTGTAACCAAATTCAGTGAATTCTGTTGTTTTCATTTTGACTGACAATTTTGTCTGGTAAATAAATGTTAATCTTGATTTATTCTGGATTCCGAAATAATTTTTTCTAGTAGTGGTGTGGCATTATATAACTTCCACACATGGCACAGCCAATACTATCGTTTGCTGTTTAAATTATAAAACACAATTTAAACCTAATAAATCACTTGAGAATTGTGCTGCTGATCTGTGGGTTCATTTTCACACTTTTATGAAGATAAGTAGGAATGTCCTTTATTCTTTTTAAAGCATGCTTTGTCATGATAATACATATATTTTGGACGGGGACTTTCGGGGGTTTCAGAAGTCATTTTACTGAAACACTTTGGTCTTTCACTTTCCTTTCACCAGAAAATGTACTTTTGTTTGCCTACAGCTGAAAAAAACAAATGGTTGGTAACTGCTGGCATTCCCCACATGTGATGTGCCAAGACAATAGTTATTATTGGATATAATTGCAACAGAATTATTAACGACTTGCACTGGTGCTAGAACAAGAACATTAGAGACCTGAAATGTTGCCTTTAAGTCTGCCTGATCAGTTGTTCCCTCATTTTATTTTGGGGCCTTTATTTACAGTAATGCAATGTATAGACAGTTGCAATCAAAATAATTCAACCCCCTTGACCTGCAAGACATTTTGCTGCAGAGAACAAACTTTTATGAAAACAACTCAAAGCATCAGTAAACAATTAGAGAAAGTTTATTAATACACATTTGAGTGATTCTTAGAATGTAACATGGATGAATCATGACCATTCATTCTTTCTTCAATATTATGTGACAATTTCTTAATTCTGTCATCCTGGTATCATGGACTTGCTCTATTGTTTCATACAAATGCAGCTGCTGCTATTTTTATTTTTTGGACACTGTAATGGATTATAAGATAACTAACAAACTAGTACTACTACTTAATTATTTATGTGGTGAAATGTTGTGTAAGAAAAGTGGTATGACTGCACTGTATCCCTAAAATGTCTAGTTTGAACTTGCCATTTGCTAGCAACTGATTTCTTCATGGAAGCTTTGCGTTCAAATATTTCAACTCAAATCAATGTTTCGTGTCTAATAATTTTGCCACAAAACGTCTAAATAATCTATCGAGCAGCTGTGTAATAAGTGAGATAATGTACATTCAGCCAGTTGTTATCGTAAAATAAAGATGTATGTTATCCCTTACTTATTATAATTTTAATTCAAGTGATAAAGGAATTTGAAAGTCTGACAGTAATCAGAGTTAAGTGCTACTGTAAGGTTAACTCTGCCTGGTTTAAATGTTTTAAAATGATTAACAGTTGAAAATATTTTAAAGTTAGAAATGTAATCAAGTAACTAAAAGTAATAAGTTACATTACTTTAATAAAGTAATTGAAAAGTTACACTACTTATTACATTTTAAATCAAGTAACTTGTAATCTGTAACCTATTACATTTCCAAAGTAACCTTCCCAACACTGCCTGTGAGTTTGAATGTCCAAAACGCAGTTTAAATGCAGCTTCAAAGGGGTCTAAACGATCCAAGCTGTGGAATAAGGGTCTTATCTAGCGAAATGAACAGTCATTAAAAAAAAAAAAAAAAAAAAAAAAAAAACATTTATATATATTCTTAATCTCAAATGCTCGTCTTGTCTAGCTCTGCCTGCATGTGTACTTTGTGTAATCCGGAGCAATACAGTTAGAGTATGCTAAAAAAACTCCTATCTCATTTTTGTTCTGGAAGTGAACTACTCCTTTAAGACAATTTTGTTTCCCACCATACAAACAAGTGACTAAAAAGAGCAGTGTTGAATAAGGGTTGAATAATTATGGCATAGTTGTGTTATTAAACAACCCTAGAACTTGAAAATATTACATTATATATTGACATTATCACTTTTAATATGCCAGTAAACTGTTATAGATGCAATTTTTATAAAGTCCTGGATCTTTAGAAAAGCTTGTATTTGTAAAGTACTGCAGTCTCTGGGGGTGGTGGGGGCTGCTGTCCAAATGGCCGTCTCATTTTTCATATCAGTAATGAGTAATGAATAATGAGTTTTTGGTCGTTCCACCCTGTAAACAGAAAGTGTTAAAGATGTTCAAACAGTTAACAATAGGCGTATGAAAAAGTTTCTAACGACTGGCAGGCGCCGATTTGCTGATTTTGAAACAAGAGGGGTGGAAAAAACACCCTTTCGTTCAGTGTTTCTTCCGGAGCAGAAGAAGTGCAATCTGAAATTACCGTCTCTCTGGTAGCAGGTAACGTTAATATATTGCAATTTATTATTTATGAACGGTGTTGAACGAGCGTTATCAGTATCACAGTTTGGCAAGTAAATGTGGTAAAATCGAAACTTAAAATGTTCGGCATCATTACAATCTCTCAAAAGTGTAATTAGGGTAAAATCATTCAAGTAATGTCGACGATGACAGCTGATGGCATATTTGTGCAACTGCTGAATGTTTGTTTGTTTTTAATTATTTTAATGAACTCTAAGTTTCTGGCGCCACCAGGACCATTTTTAATTCGCCTCTGTCACGACTCTAAAATATGCTGCACATAGCACAAAATTTAGTTCCTCTTTTTGGACACGTTTTCTTTAAAATAACTTATAAAGTAGAGACGGTAAAGGCAAGCAGACCTGACTACACCTGCAAACCCAAGTTTTCATTTTTGTTTTTGCTTGAAAAGCCAACTATGGGTTGTTTGGTTTCATAAGACCTGCTGTAAGTGTTTTGCAAGAAGAAAAAAAAGAGTGACTGAGTAAAACATATGAAAAGCTAACCCTCATCTTTTTCTCCGTTTCAGAAAGAAAATGAGACGCACAAATAACCGAAACTTTAAAGAGACATACTTTGAGGGACAGCATCTAAGTCTGTCGGACCTAAAAGAAACTAATATACAGAACAGATACCTGTATAAGAAAAACATCCCTGCTTATCCAGAATCTGTGGAGTTCCATGTAGAGAAAGTGTCTCATGTCACTGGAGAAAGTGGTCTTAGGGGTATTTTTCTCGATTCAGGGTTCAAACAGCCACCAGAGCTGGTGGCTGATGATCAGCACCATTTTCTCTGGTGGGATTTAGCAGTCACACCTGATGACATATCCTCAGCAGAGGAGCATTTCCTCACGTCCTTATTCCCTCAACGAAGAGCTGCTCAAATTCGCAACCAGCCACCCGTCCTTGAACGCTTCACCAGCTCAAAGGCCTTCCAAGAAAAGTCTTCCTATGGAAACTTCCGCTTCACCTTTTCTCTTAAGGAGCTTCTTTGGCACTATGGTGAGCAGTTCTGTGGTGGACACAGTCCAGTTCTGCGTGTGTATGAGACTGTGCTTTACCGGCGAGAGATTCTCTATAAGATTGTGGTGCATCCTCGTCACATAAATCTTTATGACTGCTGTCCTCGACTGCCTGATTGGGAAGACGGCGTGTGTGGGTACTATGATGGGGCTTTGTGGTGGCGCTGTCAAGCCCCCTCTGAAACCTACAAGCTGAAGCTTGAGGTGAACAGGCTGAATTGTAGTGTTCATGTGAGACCCCACAAAGAAGAATACTATATGTGGGATCAAGTGTGTGTAGCATTCCACATGGAGCCGGGGTGGGTGTTGCATGTGGACCAAAACAGGCTGTTAAAAAGGGTGAATGTGTGTGAAGTGTCTCAACCGCGTCTTCTGAGACCTCCCGAGACTCCGTTGAGTTTAAACGAGGCTGAGCGTACACTAGCTGATCTTAAGGCAGAAATGGGGAGAGCTGAGGCTTGAAGCTAAACACACCGCAGTCTTTGCTAAATGTCACATTCACATGGAATAGCAAATAATGTCATTGATGTTAGTTTCATTAAAAAGCTTATAGTGCACAGTAAGAAACATTTGTGAACTCTGTTGTGCATATTGTATTTCTTTTGCATTAACGACTCCTATCAAGTAGCATTGTACATTGCTGTGAAATTAAAAATGTTTTAACTAACAAAAATTTTGCAGTGCCATCTTTGTAACGGATTTATATCAGACTCGCGGCTAATCGAACATGAAGAAAATCCATGCAAATGTCACATTCACATGGGATATGTTCAAAATATTCCTACTGAAAATGTACTCACCTGTGGTTTTACTCAATAGACCCTAATAAAAAAAAAAGTAGTTAGAGCTTATGCTATACCCAGGTGTAACCAAGATGTCTGTCTAAGATGGCTTGATCTGGAAATCATCTACTCTGTCCAAACATCTGACATCTGTCTTTAAGATGTCAATTTTACATTTGCATTTTAAATCATAAACATCTTAAAGACATTTAATAAATGTCTATTTGACATCTGATAGCAAACGTCCTGTAGACGTGTCGCATATGAGCAAACAAAAAATATGTCTTCCAGATTTAAATGCACATGTTAAATGGACATCTCCATGATGCACGTGTGCTATCAGGGTATTTAATGCTATTTCCTCAGAAGACATCTATTTGACGTCTATACTTACATCTGGAAGATGTATTCTTTAGAGTGTTTGCTCATTTGCAATACGTCTATAGGACGTTTCCTATCAGATGTCAAATAGATGTCTATTGGACGTCTTTAAGATATTTATGATTTAGAATGTATGTAAAACTTACATCTTCCAGATGTTTGTACACAGCAGATACTTTCCAGATCAAGTGATCTTTATCAGACATCTTGTAGATGTATGTGTGCTATCTGGGGAAAGCTTACCTGTCTGTTAAGATCCTGACAAACTTAATTTTACACCTTTTGAATGCATCTGAAAAAACTGCATCACAATATGCTAATATAACTTAGTATAGCGTGGTATGGCAACTACATTTTCTTGGATCAGGAAGCCCTCTACTGGCCTGGTGGTGAAACCTTGCCAACACATCCCTGGAGACCACCTTCCTTCGTTTACAGTGAGAAGTATGATCAAACACATTTCCCACCACAAACATAAACTGTTCATTCTTGTAAGTAGCCTATCTGACAATAAAGTTGACAAAATCGCGAACGACAATATAATATGCTAGGTTTAAGTAAGGTCACAGCTCATGTCCAATGATTTACAGGTTTTCGGTTTCAAAGGTCCGTGACGGTTTATTTCAAACCGGAAGGCGGGAACATCTTGGGTGGAATCTGCTGATCATTTTATTGCAGTGAGCAGAACAACAGCACAGAGCTTTTTAAGCGCAATAAAACGTCCCTTTGACACAAGGTAAAGTGGACAATTCAGTTATGAAGTTAGTATTTTATGTCTAGTAGCTGTATTGTCCTTAGTAAGCTATCGTATTTTGCTTCGAACAAGTGCTTTTGTATTTTGATAATTTGGCGGCAAAGTCGGGTAGAGGAGGAACCGAAACTAAAAGCCCTCTTGTATGATTATAGCGAGATGAAATGACTGAAACGCCTTAAAAAAATAAACCCGCAAAACGATATTTTGGCACCCTCTAAATGCATTTTACTGTCTAGACTAGCTAACGAAATGAGGACAAGACACAAGAAATTAAATCTTGTTATCCTGACTGTTTGCTTTAATGATACAGTATTAGACATGTTCTGTTTTTCTACATAAACTGCACTTAACTGAAGCTTTTTCGGTTTGTTTTTATTTGTAAATACTGTGACCTTTTAAAATAGATGGAAAGCTAATTCTCATCTTATTTGGTTTCAGAAATGGCGAATCAAAAAGGACGTTACTGTGAACGGACGACTTTTGAGAGACAGCATTTGAGTCTGTTAGACCTAGAAGATCTTGGTATAGTGAAAAAGAACCTGAACAATCCTATTTATCCAGAATTAGTGGAGTTCCGTGTAGAGAAAGTGTCTCATGTCACTGGAGAAAGTGGTCTTAGGGCTATTTTTAAGGATTCAGGGTTCAGACAGCCACCGGACCTGGCAGCTAATGCTCAGCACAATTTCATCTGGTGGAGTTTAGCAATCGCATCTGATGACATATCCTCAGCTGAGGAGCATTTACTCACGTCTTCATTCCCTCATGGAAGTTCTGCCCAAAACCAGCCGCCCATCCCTGAGTACTTCACCTCGAAGGCCTTCCAGGAAAAATCTGCCTATGGAAACTTTCGCTTCACTTTTTCACTGAAGGAGCTTCTCTGGCACTACAGCAAGCAGTTCTGTTATGGTCAAAGTCCAGTTCTGCGTGTGTATGAGACTGTATTCTACAAAAAAGAGATTCAATATACAGTTGTAGTGCATCCTCGTAACGTAAATCTTTATGACGATTGTCCGCGACTTCCAAGTCGGGGTGATGGTGTGTGCGGGTACTCTGACGGGGCTATGTGGTGGCGCTGTCAAGCCCCCTCTGAAGCCTCTATGAAAAGGTTTCATGGAAGTGTTGATGATTACAAAGTATACAATGTGTGGGATCATGTGTGTGTAGCTTTCCACATGGAACCAGGGTGGGTGTTGCATGTGGACTGGAAGAGGCTGTTTAACAGAGTGAATGTGTGTGAAGTGTCTTATCCACAGCTTCTGAGGCATCCGGATACTCCATTGAGTTCAAATGATGCTGAGGATATACTTGCTGATCTTAGGGCAGCAATGGGCTATAGGCCGAAACCACAGACCATGTAGATATTACATTCATAAGGAATTGGAAAGAATAATGATGCTATGCATGCTAGTTACATAATTTACACCACTAGCCAT
This sequence comes from Labeo rohita, assembly GCF_022985175.1. Taxonomy (NCBI): domain Eukaryota; kingdom Metazoa; phylum Chordata; class Actinopteri; order Cypriniformes; family Cyprinidae; genus Labeo; species Labeo rohita. The sequence goes on along the minus strand of NC_066884.1, from coordinate 17,324,413 downwards.
CATTAAACAGCTTAAGTGCACAGCTGTCATAATAAAAATACATAGCCTTACTTACAAAGCAGCGCCATAGTTTTCAGTCAGTTAAGTCAACTTAAGACATTATAGATTTTTATATTCCACACCTAGTGTAAACTTGGCTATAAGGCAGATGATGCAAACTTTATGCAACAGTTATCCTAGCTACATAGTTAACTATCTAGTCTAGTCTTGTTTGATGAATTATTAATGTGCCTTTGCACTGATCATCACAATTAAGTAAAGAATTAATCACATTGTCCAGTTAAAGCTTTTTATAATATGGGACCCTGGTCCACAAAACCAGTCATAAGTAGCACAGGTATATTTGTAGCAATAGCCAAAAATACATTGCATGGGTCAAAATAATCGATTTTTCTTTTATGCCAAAAATCATTAGGATATTAAGTAAAGATAAGTAAAGAAGTATGAAAGAAGTACTTCATTTTTGATTAGTAATATGCATTGCTAAGAACTTCATTTGGACAATTTCAAAGGCGATTTTCTCAGTATTTTGATTTTTTTGCACCCTCAGATTCCAGAATTTCAAATATTTGTATTATGGGCAAATATTGTCCAATCCTAAGAAACCATACGTCAATGGAAAGCTTATTCAGGTCCAGGGTCACATATATTTAACATTTTTATTATACATGTATGTTAACAGTTATTTTGCACTCTTTTTAAAAATTGCACTTTTGATTCTCTCCACCAGAGGTCCATGTTGGCTAGCTGGTAATATTGCTTTGTCATATTTTAACTAAAACCTTGCTGACATTTTCTGTCATTATTATTGCTTTATTCTTTTATGTAGCTTTTTATGATTATGTTTTTTTAAATGCCATATTTTAGTCAAATGTCTACTTAAATCCAATGTCTAAAATTATTACTTTAACTGTTTAAATCTGATCACTAAAATTTGAATTAACATTGATCAGTGATGTTATTTAATGTCATGTCTGCTATTGCTATTGCTAAACCAATAAATATGACTATACAACAGCAGTTGGCTTCCTAGTGTTTTTTTTTTTCATTAGAAAAAAAGCAGAATTTGAGTTTACAATCTTTATTTCATGTAATTAGCGAACCCTTTAATTCAGGGCTTGGTTATGCTATTTTAAAAGCTTGTACAGCTGTTGGTTTGTATTTGGTTTAACTCAAGTGTGTGGTTTGAGCTCAATGCTTCCAGCTGAAAGCAGCATTGCCAACACCATATAAGGCCACTTGGCTCATACAGATGATGTCATCACTATAGTCCTGACTGGAGATTCTCCTTTGCCCTATGCAAATTGTGAGAGAAAGAAAGTGAAGGAGGTGTGGTGAAGAGCAAGGAGAAGCAAGAGCACATACATTTGTAGGAACTGCTAAAATGCATTCAACTGAAGCTTGCTTGTAAGATGTTTCAGTGTGTGGCTTCCAGAGAATGAAAAGCTAGATGCTACTTGCTTAAACTGGGAAAACACAAGAGAAAAAGAGAAGAGAAAGAAACGGGTGGGGAAAAAGAGTGAGGCATTGTAACAGCTGCCAGGAACTGTGACAGTGAGAGAACTACTTCGCTTAGAGGAATCGTCTAACCATGGGGAAGTCAGGTAAGTACACAATTCACTTCCAAATCCCTGTCTCACTTTAGCATTTGTGAAGTTGTCAAATATGTATTTTTCTCAGTCTGTCACTGCCATCCTCTGCTGTTGAATGAAGTTTTGTAAGCACAGGTTGAGTATATGCCAGCTTTATCACACTCTATGTGTGTGCTGGGGATTGTTTGCTACTCAATCCCTGCTTTGTTTGAGTGATAGCATCATGTAGTTGGATTGATGCCCCTGCAATAGTGGCAAGCACAACTGTTTGGCATAATAGTTGTTGCATTTATAGCAGAGTTTGTTAATGTTCAATCTTCTTTGTCAGTAATATATTATATTGCAAATCAAATTAAGATATGCTTCAATGGCTTGTTTTTTTTCCTGTTTCTTCCCACTCATACGGCAAAGGACATCAAACTAGTACTAGCCTTGAGTAATGCATATTTTAAGCTGTATGTTTGAGTTTAACAAAGAATAAGAAAAAAAAAAAATTGCAGTGCTTTCTAATCTCTTGCTATTGATTCCCTGTTGAATTTGCAGCCTCCAAGCTTTTTTGTGAGGAAGTGTTGAAGACTCATAATGAGTACAGAAGAAAACATCAAGCCCCACCTTTAAGTCTCAGCAGTAAACTGAGCCGTGAAGCAGCACGGTGAGATATTTTTTTCATATTTTTGCTGTTAATTTCTTAGCTTCTTTGACATTGCTTTCATCTTTACTACAGTTTGATGGTTTTCAATTAGTCCATGTTTCTTGTAGATATGCTGAGAGCCTTGCTAGTACCAGGATTCTGAAGCACAGTGTTGAATCTAGTAGAGGAAACTGTGGAGAAAATTTAGCATGGGCATCTTATGATCAAACAGGTACGAATCCTCTTCTTCTGTCTGAAAGTGTCCATCTGAAACATATTTATATGTTAGAGTGTAGACTGCCCTCTTCTTCTCTTTGCAACAGCTGGGACTCATTATGAATTGACTACCTCCATGTTCAGTCTAAAGCTGATTACTAAGTAGATTGGAATGCCTGGCTAGTCTGGGGTGATTTGTAAAGTGTCACTAAATGTATAGTGGGTCATATAAAGTTTCAAGTTATACTTTGGAATCTCCAGTTTGATTTACTATTATATTGTAAATAACCAGTTTGCACAAATGTTCAAACACCCATTCTACAAAATAAGGAATTTGTTATGATTTAAACTTTTGAAACATTTTTAAAACTTTCTTTTCATAATAAATGCCCAGTTCTGTCATTAAACTCTAGATGTCGTTAACACAAACTGATGATATTCACAGCGTTAAACTGCTTGTAGCAACCTGATGTTTATATTTACGTTTAAATGGCTGGTTAGCATTCAGTTGAGCATATTGCAGCGTGCTTGCAGAGTTCCTCTGAAAGCTTACACCTCTCCAGTTCCACCTGTATACAGCTGAGGTCAAAAGTTTACACCCTCCTTTCAGAATCATTAAAAATGTCAATTATTTTACCAAAATATGAGGGATCATACAAAATGCATGTTATTGTTTATTTAGTACTGACCTGAATATGATATTTCACACAAAGTGAGTTTACATATAGTCCACAAAAGAAAACAATAGTTGAATTTATGAAAATGACCTGGTTCAAAATGTTTTGAATATAAAGTTCCGGGTAAACGTAACTTATTTTGTCTTCTGGGAAACATGTAACTGTCTTCTGTAGCCTCTGAAGGGCAGTACCAAGTGGAAAAATATGATATTTAGGCAAGATAAGAAATATGTACACATCTCCATTCTGTTCAAAAGTTTTCACCCCCTGGTCTTAATGCATTGTTTTTTCCCTCTGGAGCATCAGTGAGCATTTGAACCTTCTGTAATAGTTGCTTATGAGTCCCTCAGTTGTCCTCTGTGTAAAAAAAACAAAACAAAACAAAACAAAAAAAAACGGCTCAAAATTATACAGTCATTGTTGGAAAGGGTTCAAATACACAAAAATGCTGAAAAAGCAGCAAAGAATTGGATTTTTCTGAAGAACAGCAGCCAGTTTAACTGTTCAGGACAAACAAGGGACTCATGAACAACTAGACAGACGAAAAAAAAATCAGCTGTGGATCATTCAGTTAACAACACGGTATTAACACGGCATTCTCTTGTGGACTATATATAAACATCTTTTATGTGAAATATCTTATTCAGGTCAGTACTAAATGAACAATAACATGCATTTTGTATGAATCCTCTTATTTTGGCAAAATAATGAATATTTTCAATGATTCTGAAAGGGGGATGTAAACTTTTGACCTCAACTGTAGATCTTTGTGCCGCAGCTCACAGCATCGCATCGGCATATGTACTGACAGTAGCAAATTTCTGTGCTGCTTTGCAGCAGCAGCAATAATCTACAACAAAAGCAGCAGCAATTCAGCAGCATAGCAGATCTGTTCTGCCAAGACCAAATACATTAACAATGTCATATCCATTACTGTGTTAAAATCTTCCAAGAGTTATCATGACAGAACTGATTTTTTTGGGGCCTGCCCATTTTCCATGAGACTCTCTGTGTTTTGTGTGTGTGTGCGTGTGTATGCCGACAGGTAAAGATGTGTCTGATCGCTGGTATAATGAAGTGAACCAATATAACTTCAACCAGCCAGGATTCTCCTCTGGAACTGGTAAGCGTATTTACAGTAGTGGTGTTTGTTGAGATCTACTTACCTGCAGTGTTTACTTCCAGCTCTTATCAAACACAGCTTAAGGTCTTTCTGTGCAGTAATGCTAGACTTTGTACTTCATTCACTTCCATTCCATACAGCTTATTTGACTGCCCAAAAACCCCCCTAAAATCAATCAAATGACCAGAAATAAGACCAAATAAGACCAGAACATCATATTTAGCTGGTTTAAAATGTTCTTTTTAGTAGAGAAAGAATGTAAACACCATTTACCATTTTTTTTTTTAAACCTCTTGGCTCACTTCAATCCAACTGTCAGTCTTCTCTGCTCTAGAGATGGTGAGGATGTGCACTAAAATCAAGCCCTATCCTCTATTTTTTGCATTAGTTTAACATTTACTAATGTATTATTTATAATTTATTTACTTTAAACAGAAGCACTGGTGAGTGACATCATATCCTTTTGTGTCATCGGAAATAATTTTGCATGAAACTACATTTTTGCAGGCTGATTTGCATTAACCGGATTAAGCACCCCTTTTTTTATTCATAACCCCTGTTTTATAACCAAATATAATACAGAGGCATGCAGCAGATACGCTTGCCTCAGACAGTGTAATACAATATTTTTCAGTAGTTTTTGTTTTTTTAACTTGTAAGATGTGACTCAGTCTATTGGAATGAAGCTTTCCAAAGCTTTTCCCTCCCAGGCACAGGAAATTCCCATAAAATTTAGCTATGAGAAATCTCTTACTGTGTGATGTCTCACTTACAGCTGTTAACTCACCCCCTCACCTTTTATTCACCTAGCCTGTCATTAGCTTCAGCCTGCAGGAAATGAGTAATACTATTCACCACCTCAAGAGGGCAGAACATATTTGAAAGAATCACAATTGTACCATGGTTGCCAGGTTTTCACAACAAAACCCTCCACAATTGCTACTCAAAACTAGCCAGCAGCATTTTTAGAGGGAGTCCCTCAGTTAAAAATCTCATTCCGGGGGTAAAACACACGTTTTTTGGTGGGGTTCCCCTCATAAAATTGACATTCCAGTGGCTAAATATCACGTAATTGGCATCGCTTCAACCCGCGGACATGAAAAACAACCCGCCACACTGTGGTGAAGTATTCACTGAACTGTACAGCAGCTGATTTAAAATCCTCTTAAGTGACTATATAGATTGTGGATAACATCTATACTGACTCTAAACCTGTAAATATGTGGTTGGAAATTTAGGAACGGGTGTTTCTGTCGCTTGGCAATATGGTGCTGTCAACATCAAAACTATGTGTTTGATTCCCAGGGTAATTAGCTTTGGATAAGCATCTGCCAAATGCATGAAATGTACTTGAGTCCCTTATTCCTCTCAAATGTTTTCACTCGGTCTCTCAGCATATAAATATTTAACTAAGTACTAACACAACCACCACAAGGTTTATATGAGTCAAACATGCATAAACACTTTGTGACAACCACACGGACATCCTATTCCTCGCTACAATACACAGCAAGTAATGTAAGAATCTTTTTGTTCTAGGTCATTTCACTGCAATGGTGTGGAAAAGCTCGAAGAAACTAGGTGTGGGTAAAGCTGTGGCCTCAGATGGTTCTACCTTTGTAGTGGCACGTTATTTCCCTGCCGGCAACATTACCAATCAGGGCCACTTCCAGGCCAATGTCCTGCCCCCTAAAAGCTGATCCAAATGTAGCTGGACACAATGAGAACGAAGGTAGGGAGGGAAATAGAAAGAGGACGGAGAACAGCTGAAATTGGAGAGACTTTTACCTGAAGGACCAAACACGGTGATGGTTGGCTTTAATACACAGATCTTACTTGAATACAGCTTCTGTCTTGACATGTTTAGCCTTTATTAACTTGAATCTGAAGAGGCTTATATTAAACTAAAACGTTGAAGCTAATGCTAGTTAGATTTTTACAAAAAAAACAACATTTATAGTGCTAAGGTTATTGTGTGCCTGTGTGTCAGCACAACGGTATTAAAAATTATTTTTCAAGCATGAACCAAATACATGTATAATCACATACCTGCACTACACTAAAATCTAATGTGAATATTTCTTTTGGGATGCAGTTTTCTAAATGTGAAAAGAAGTGTGCGACCCCACAGTACATTTAAATGCATGAGATGCTGCAGAAATAAGTGTTGGTAGTGACTGATCATTCATCATTATTACTTTGGTCGTCTTTGTATATTGATATGGATTAAAACTGACAGTGTTCAAATAGTCTATCTGATGTCATTTCATTCAAAATTGAGTACAAATATTATCTATGACTTGTTGTTGGACCATTGTGCACAATCCATATTATTTGCTCAAACAATTACAATCTTAAAACATGCTTCTTTAAAAAGTTTAAGTGCAATATTAGTGCCATGTGAACTCTTTCTGTTTGCAAGATAAGATATAAGGTCAGATTCAAACCATCAGCTTTGAGGAGATAAGCTTTTATTTCTACAATCCTCTGATCTACCGGAGCCATTAAGGCAATATTAAAAGTTTGTTCAAAATGTATGATGGTACATTTTTGTTCTTAAGGTGCATTTATATGATTCGTAGATAATGTTGGGAAACAAACAGCTCTGGTTGTAACAGATTTATTTCAGCAGGAGTTTGGGCGGTGCAATATAGCAGCATTACTTGGGGAAGAAAACACGCAAGGGGCGGGGAAGATGTCTTTTACATGGTCAGCTCCTGAGAACAGACACAAAGAAAACAAAATATCAATAGCAGTTAAAGGGTTTGTTGTGCTTGTGAACTATTGCTGCCTCCCAGAATTATTGTAACACCTTGAAAAACTTGTGTTAACAGTAATAACTGATGAAAAAACTAAAATGTTTTTTTACAGTTAAAATGTAAAACATACAGTTGAAGTCAAAACTTTATGTACACCTTGCAGAATTGACAAAATGTTAATTATTTTACCAAAATAAGAGGGATCATACAAAATGCATGTTATTTTTGTGTTTAGTACTGACCTGAAGATATTTCACATAAAATGTTTACATATAGTCCACAAGAGAAAATAATTATTTTTAAAATCACTGAATTTATAAAAATGAACCCGTTCAAACGTTTACATTCTTAACACTGTTGTTACTCGAATTATTCACAGCTGTGTTTTTTTGTTTAGTGATAGTTGTTCATGAGTCTCTTGTTTATCCTAAACAGTTAAACTGCCTGCTGTTCCTCAGAAAAATTCTTGAGGTCCCACAAATTATTTGTTTTTTAAGCATTTTTGTGTATTTGAACCCTTTCCAACAATGACTGTATGATTTTTACCCTGCACTTCAAATTCTTAAAGGAGAAGTCCACTTCCAAAACAAAGATTCACATATAATGTACTCACCCACTTGTCATCCAAGATGTTCATGTCTTTATTTCTTCTGACGTAAAGAAATTATTTTTTTGAGGAAAACATTTCTGCATTTTTCTCCATATAATGGACTGATATGGTGCCCCAATTTTGAACTTCCAAAAAGCAGTTTAAATGCGGCTTCAAATGATCCCAAATGCGACTAAACAATCCCAGCCGAGGAAGAAGGGTCTTATCTAGCAAAATGATTGGTTATTTTCATTTAAAAAATACAATTTAATCCTTTATAATCTCAAATGGCAGTTCTGAGGCAGAAATTCTGAGGCAGTTTAACTGTTTAGGACAAACAAGGGGCTCATGAACCACTATCACCAAAAAAAAAAAAAAAAAAGATAACACAGTATTAAGAATCAAGTGTATGTAAACTTTTGAAAAGGGTCATTTTTATACATTAAACTATTATTTTCTCTTGTGAGCTATATGTAAACATCTTTTATGTGAAATATCTTGTTAGGGTTAGTACTAAATAAAAAAAATATTTTAAAAATTTTGAATTGGAGGAAATCTAGTGTAAAATAAGGCATTATACTGGATGTACAAATGCTGAAGGGCTAAAATGAAAGCAATCTCTCACCATAATGGCATTGACGATGTCATTCTTGTTGTGGCGCAGTGCACGCACTGCTTTAGCTCGAGACACGTTGGCCTGTGCCATCACCAACTCGATATCTCTCTGCTCCAGCCCACCCTCATCCAGCTTACAAACAGAGAATAGAATTTGGTTCATATTAATTCAGCTGCTTCATTCAGACAAGCATCTTTCTAAAAGGAAAAGGCCATCCAAAAATGGTGTCAATAATTCTGTCATTATTTGCTGACATTATTTCTTCCACAGAAAATGTTTTGGATTGAGACGAAGCTGAGTAAATAATGACAAAATGTTCATTTTTTGGATGAACTATCCTTTTAATGGAGGAAAAAATGAAAGATTTATACCTCCTCTTCTTCTTCGCTTTCTTCTTTTATGGTCAGGCTTGGCGTGATGTCTGACGGCAGAGGTGAGGGGTCAAGAGGAACCTTAAATTTCTCTGCCGCTGCCTTGTGTACCTGCTGTGACAGGTCTTCAATCTGAGAAGAAGAGACAGACAGAAAGCACAGATGATGATGAACACAGATATAAGATATAAATATTTAAATACTCATCTTGCAATTGGAAATCTGTGCCATTGCAGCCAGATACTGGAAAAATATATGGGAAAATACCAACCTTGGCCTCTCCAAAGACTATGTAAATATCTGAGGCAGGGCTTTTGAACACATCTGGACGTGTAATGACAAAGAGAATGTTCTTGGACTTTCGAATGGTGATGCGTGTCACTCCGTGGATCTGTTTCAGCCCGAGCTTTGACATCGCCTTGTAATGAAAACAACCACATGGAGGAAAAGAGAGTAGGTCAGGGACAATAACAACAGTGAGTATTAAATAACCCTGAGTATTAAGACTTCTATGGCTTAATATAACATAAATGATGTCTCTTACTGAAATATGTAGTAGACCAATAAACAACTTTTTTTTTTTTGTTTTATAAATATTTTGGACTATGGGGGGCTCCATTATTATGATGATGTCAAATGGCTGCATTTGGTGAGCTACTGGCACTACCTGTTGCTATTTTTACTGCGACACAACTTGGAAAATAAAATACTTGTACAATTCCACATTGTGGAATTTATTCAGTCAAACAAGAGAAGCGATGTAAGTCTTCACTGCTTTTCCTAGCAATAAGAAGAGGAGAAAAGAATGGGGAGGTGCCCGTGGACAAATAAAACTTCCTAAAGACCTGTGTATTTGTTCTCTCCACTTTAGCCCTGATGACTTTAAGACTTTTAGTAGACCACAGCTACTGAAAGAGTTTATAAACGGCAGAGACAAGAAATGCTAGATGCCATCCTGACAGCATATAAACATGCCGACGCTTGTCATGATGCTGCAGCCACCGAAGGAGTTTTTCAAGCCCTGTTTACACTTGGTATTAACATGTTTTTGTCGATCTGATCACGAGTGGACAACGCTAAGTACAGGTGTAAACAGGGTGTAAAACGTTTTGAGCTTATCCACATTCAACCACATCAAGGTGGTCGAAAACATATTCAATCGGATTGCTTTTGTAGTATAGACACACATGTGGTCGAATGCATTCGAACAGCTGCTAAAGACCGCCTACTCTCCGCCGCCTACTGACCTAATACGTATTAATTGCGAGACGTACAAGGACGCGCACTTATCAGATGGGATTTAAACTTTGACAGGCCAAAACAAAACAAAACTAAAGGCGCTGCTCTCCGCATTTTCTCTTTTATCTAATTTTGCAAACTAGCAGCATTAAGGACAATTGTGCGATAACGACAGAGGGATCCGCCCATTTACCCTCCTCTTGATGTAATCAGCACCACGGGTGGTCAGAAGTGGTCGAAAGTGGACAGAAGAAACGGATTAAAATGGCAGGTGTAAATGTGTCTATGTGTCTCCATTGTCCATTTGTGATCTGATTGACCAAAATTCATCCTAATACCAAGTGTAACCAGGGCCTCAGTGTGGATTTCACTCAATATCCAGGGATGTTTAGACTCCTTGTGGGGAAAATCTATAGTACAGCATTTGATTTAATTTAATTTGTTTATGTCCATCGCCACCCGTAAGCTCTTTAAGTAATGGTCATCATATCAGTATTTAGTTTTAAGTGTTTTGTTGCAGTAAAAACAGCGACTAGTAGCGCCAGTAGCTCAATGAGTGCAACCATTTCACATCATAGTGGCGCCCCTCCCATAGTCCAGAATATGCATAAAACGACGTGGATTTTTTTAAACAACATAAATAGCATAATCGGTTTTATGCTACATATTTTAGTAAGAGACATCATTTATGTTATATTAAGGCATACAAGTCTTAATATCTAGAGTTCCCTTTAAAAGGGCAAGCAACTGGATGTGCAGTCCAACCTTTCGTGCTTTTTTCTCACTTCGACTTTGTTTGGCTCTGCTCACTGACTCATCAGCAGGTGAGTGTGATAGCTATAGGAAAAAAAAACAAAACAGAAGATATAAAGAGAGCATAGTAGGACGTAACATTGTCCATACGGTGGACTCAAACTAGACTCAAAAGTGAAAAAAAAAACTTTCTCAAACCACTTACTAGCTTTTGAGTTCCACTCACTCATTGTAATTAATTATTATTTTTTTTTTTTTAAATCAAGATAAGAAAAACGTTGTGTATTCTGTTATATGCATGTTGCATTACTGAAAAGACCTGTGTTCCCTGTGTTTTTACCAACACTTTACATGACGTATGATTAAAACAAAGTAACATTAGTAAGCTAACATGCACTACTGCTCTATGCTAACTAGTAGTTAAACTGTAACATACTCAACTAGGACAGTTTGACATCCAATTTTGAGTTTTACGCAATTCAGGGACCTTTCTGAGTAGAAATCAAAGTTTAATTAAACTAAGTTCAGCCAAGAATTATTTTTGGACTGTGAGCTACATTTGTAATGCAGTTCACGAAGATCGTTGATGAATCTACAGCCCACCTGTGGATTTGAAGGTCTCAGCAATGTCCCACTGGGTTCCTCTAGCTCAGGCACTGAGCCATCACTGTCTGTTTCATTACCTGAACCTACTGAAAGAAAGGAAAAAAAAAACACTAAAATTGTTTCGCTTTGCTAGAGGCCATAAAGACGGTACTTGAGAAAGATGCTAAACATACTATTGTTTTTGAAGGGGAGATCCATGTCCTCTGGGCCTTTTGATCTGTAGCTAATTGGGCACACGTCTCGCTCTATACTCTGTCGCTCAGCATGCTTTGTTTTTACCAAGTAGTTTGGTCTTGGACTGATGCAGGGGAGCATCTCTCTTTCATCTGGCGGATTCAGTGTTCTTTGAACATGGGCACTGTCTCTTTGTCCAGGTGATGTTGTGGACTGGGACTGTTCTGTTCGGTGTCCCTTACATACTATTCAAGAAAAACACCCGATAAGCATACAATTAAATACTACTGATTCCAAGTATGAAACAAACATATCAACTAAAGAAACAAGCAAAAGTTTACCTGGAGGGTTCTCATGTCTGCATGGTTTTGCTGTCATGACTGTTCTCTCATTTTCATGATCGCATGTGTCTTGAATAGGAACCAAAGCTGGTGTTTGTTCCTCTGTTTCCCATGCTGCCAATTCCATACTGCTTATTGCAGGAGTCCGAAGAGGACTTTGATAGTCAGGTTGGCTGGGTTTGTTTTCTGGAGCTGGTTCAGTATGTGAGAAGGCAGCAGATGTTTGGGAGATGTCTTGGATGGGCTGTGACTCCTGAATAGGAGTTGAGAGATCTTCCTCCTGGACAACTGTGGATGAACATGTTGGAGAGACCCTGTCTTCTTCTGAGCTTTCTATCCTGAGGGGTGAACTGTCCCCTACGTGATTGTCATTGATGTCTCTTGTGCTTTCTGTCAAACTTTCTCTGCTCAAAGAACTGTCCGAAAGTTCTTTCTGCCCATCTGACATTGTAAGATCTGTTGTCTGAGTTACAACCACTGGCTCTAAATGAACAGACTCTTTTGGATCAATATAGCAAGGGTCAGGGGAGCAAAAAATGGATTGTTCTGGTGTTTGATCAAGTTCAATGTTTTCTGTTATAGAGACATCCTCTTTTTGCTGAGTTTCACCAAATTCCTCTTTCACTGAAAATGTATTAAAACTTGGCGCTTGATTACCTGTAGTCTCCATTTCCTTTCCTTGGCACTCGATCTTTTCATTTTCCATTGAGGCTGTATCTGCAGTGTTGGTTTTAGGGGCATCAATTACCTTTGGTTTTGTGGTATGACCTGAATTAGCAATCTGTGCTGTTTTTGGCGTTGCCTCATCACTGTCAGTTTGGGAAAGACCTGATTTATGTGAATCATCATCATGAAGATTTTTGTTCTGCTCCAGAAATGAAACATCCTCTGTAAAATCTTGTTCTTCACTCTTTTGGCATGTTTTCTGCTCCTCTTTTCCCTCATGTGAGTCAGTGTCATCTTTCTTCTGCTCCTGAGTATCAGTTGTAGTCTCTTGTTCAGGAAGTTGCCTGTCGGTGGTTTTAGCTTCATCAGTTGCTGTTTCATTTATGTGTGCTCTTAACTGAATTACTTTCTCCCCCACAACCTCATTTGAAGCCCCATCATGGGAATCTGATGTCTCTTTATGTGAGACAGAAATCTGTCGGAGAATTGTTGCTTCTGAGGAGTCAACAATCTTTGTATCAGTTGGTTTCTTTCTGAATGTGAAGGTGCCAAACGATCCTCCTTGCAAGTCGAATGTGAGTTTGTTTTCTGAGACAGATTCAGTGTTTGTTTGTTGAGATTCTGAATGACCCTGATTTGAAACTGGACCAGCATTATCTGATTGGTTACAAATGACTGTTTTTGAAGAAGATCCACAAAGATCAGTGTGTTCTGGTGTGTTATCAGGTTCTTGAGAAGATTCCAGATCCTGAGATGGTTCAGAAGTAATTTCCTCACTTTCCTTCCTTAATGTGTCTGAAGATAAATCCTCTGGAATGTTAAAGTCTGTATTTGGAGTTTGATCTTTCCCATCTTTCCCATCATCTGAAAGCATATTTAATGTAAGTTCTGATGGAGTGCTCAGGATTAAGGGTGTGCAAGTTTTTTCTGGATCATTCCACGATGGCACCAGACTCTTATCAGAACTGCAATGTATGAGCGGATTGCTCTCTGGATTTTGAAGGTTATTTGCATCATCCTCACCCCCTCCTGCCTCTGAAAGATCTTGAATTGACCTCCAGCTGGCAATGTTTGACTCAACCACACCAACATCAATGTCTGCCATTTTCTCTTGGAGGTCACAATATCGGTTGTTGTCCTCATCATCACCCATGATGTCTTCTCCAGTAGCAATATTATGAGCGACCGGAAAATCTTTACTGTGCACTGATCTAGCTATCTCACACATGAGTAGATTTTCAGCCTCAAAGTCACAGCATTCACCTAAAGACAAAGGATCCCTTGGTGTCCAACTCTCAGAGTAAAGTTCCCTTTCCGTCATACTGCTCTCAGAGTTCTCTTTCTTTGGCGAAATGACAAGTCTGCTGTACGTGGAGCAGGACATATTTTGAGAGGCATGGTTTACGTCATCATTAGCAGGTTGATTCTCTGTCAGATTATCTTGATTCATGGAACGTTCAAATGGTAAAACATCAGCTGAGGTTAAGTTATCTGCCACGTCACACAGTTCAGGATAGGCACAAACTGGAATGTTTGTGGGGCTGCAGTCATCCAGGTATGTTAGTTGGGGGACTCCCTTATTTAGGTCATTGGTTGCAGTTTCTGCTAACTGCAGTGATGTGTTCAACTCTATACTGTTTCCATTTTTCTGATCCAGTTCCTGGCTATCATCTACGTTAGTCTCGCAGCACATGTCAGCAGAAGTAGCACCTGCCACACAGGAATCAATTGTACTACTATTTTGTTCCACTTTGTCTTGATCAACAGATAATGTTGGATCATCTGTGGGAATCTCCTCTTCTTTCTCTGAAGTTACCGTGACTGTTGAGGGATCTGTACTTTGTTTGGCTTCCTCATCCATTGTTTTGATCTGTACAGTCAGTCCTTTTGAAAGCTCACTCTTAGTTTCAGAAATTTGCTGTGCCGTTACGCTTTCACCCTGAGCATTGCAGTCTGCCAGATTCGGTTCGGATTGCGGTTCTACACGTGGAAGCTCAGATGATCCGGAGGATATCTCCATTTCACTCTCACTGCCAGAAGATTCAGGTTTTGCATGGCTTACTGACTGCACAGGTTCATCTGGCCCAGGGAACTGTTGGGAGAGTTCTGCATGCTTTTCTGTAGAGTACAGATGGTCATCTTCATCCCCGTTATAAGACGTGGAATCAATCGAGTCCTCAGTGTCATCCTGATAGGCAAAGGACTCATCTACACCCTCATTTATTGAGTTCTCTGAAAGGGAATTTAGGAAGGATGCCGAGGTGTCATCTTCATTTGACACCTCTGCTCCCCTTTCAAACCTCCTAGCTGCCTCTTGTTGCTCTGCCTCATCATTATCCACATCTTCATCATCACACTCATCTTCATCATCCTCATCATCATATTCATCTACATCAGCTTCCTCCTCTCCAGCAGCATATGCATCCACATCATTCCCCTGCTCATCATCAGTGGGGAACAGGGTTATATCCATGGAATCTGCCTGGAATATCAGGCTTCCATGAAAAGGCAACATAGAAGCAGGAATCATTGCTTCACTCCCAAGCCCGTCCTCTCTAGAAAAGCCATGGAACAGAGGAGCAGAGGAACCTATCTCGAGATATAAACTATTACTGCTATTACTTTCTACGTCTACAGTCTCTGAAGAGTCGGTGGCAGGGGTTTTGCTCCCTGTATCCAGTGCAGCAGTTGCATTATCTTCTGGTGTTAGAGGATGATCCTGGCTCACAAATAGCTCTGAGAAACAGGCATTGAAATCCATTTCAAGACTTTGAAGTGGATCATTAAAAGTTTGAGTTGCATCAGGGGCTCTCTGGAAATCTCTACAGCCTTCAGACACCCCTGTATCCTCCTGATAGTCTGTTTCTCTCCTGGTGCTGCTGCTCTCTTGTGTGGAGACTTGTTCTGTCACCCAATGAGGACTACAGGTGTCCCTTGTTGGTATATCCACTTCACAGGCAACATCTTCCAGCAGCTCTGGCATTTCAGGTTTACTCAGACAAGCATCCCTCTCGTTGCCAGTTCGATCATCTCCAAGCTCATCGCCAATCTCTGAGAGGGACCCCACATAGCATGCAGGAGCTTCTTGCAGCTCTGCCTCGGCTGTTAGGTTTGGGGAGCATGAGTGGGAGGTGCTGGAGGTGTATGAAGTCCAGCTGCCTCCCTCAGCAGTCATGTAAGAACCAGAGGGAGAGGTAGGAGGGGAGCACAGATCAGACTCATCAGTTGGGGAACCTGGACTTTGGCTCGGGCTCCCTGGGCGCCACTGTTGCTTGAGGTGTGAGCAGTAAGCCATCTTAATGGGGGTGGAAGGGGCTGTATAGTAGCGATCAGGATCCAGTCCTGGAAGGACACCAATGCGTTGTGGATCAACAACATAGGGAGGCTCGGAAAATGATAAGGAAGGCACTTCACCCTGAGATAAAGACAGTGGCTCTCCCTCATTGTCTGGGAAAAGAGTACCACCGTCTGTCAATTCAGCATCTTTCACTTTGGACTCTAGGACTTGACTTTCAAATATCTGAGCTATGCTTTTCTCCTGTTCTGGAACTGAAGTCAAACTCTTAGCCTGATCCACAGTAGAACTCACCTGACCAGTATCTAGTTTTGTATTTTCATCGAGCCCAATATGACATTTCACAGAAGGTTCTGAGGTCTGATGTCCTGAACTAGGTGTCTCTTGATCTATCTGTTTTCTGAGCAGCACTCCACTTTGTGTCTCCATGTTTCTCAGCAGAGCCTCTTGCCCCATTACCACCCTTGAGTCCATGGTCTCTGGCTCTTGAAAGTCACTTTCTATTTCAGATCCAGTTAGGACTTTGATCCGCTCCATTTTCACAGGACCTCGTCTGCAGCCTCCTCTACCAAACCGCCCTGTTGGTCGGCCGATATTTCCAGAATGCCCTTCTAATTCAAAACTTGCACCCTCAGGCTGTGGGCGAGGAGAAGTGGATGGTTTGGCCATTACCAGGCGGGGTCCAAATGGAGTACATATTGGGGAGAGTTTTGGTGGGCTGCTGGGAGAAGGACTGGAGGCACTGTCTGTCGGAGTTGAGGCTGAAGAGCTGGATGTTTGACCAGACAGATCTAAAAGATTAAAGGGAAAAGAATGATTACATTTTATTTGATATATGAAAATCTGCATAGAACATTTCTGTGGCAAAGAAAATGTTTATACAGTCTTTTACAGCAATTAGAAACATCCTAAAAATAGAGTATATTATAAAAATCCTTTTTGACAAAGAATTATGAAATGCCTAGTAAATTACTTTAAACTTCAATCAGCTAACTGATCTCTCTTTATCCATATATGCTGCCCCAAAGAGGAATAGTAGTGCCACTTAAATGTCACTGTATAAAATATTCAGTACAGTCTTGCAAAAGGTCATCTGAACTGCAGTTATATAAAGTGTTTTAAAATGAACTGCATGCAACAAATCCAGCAAAACAAACCAAATTCTAGCCAGAAGTAATGTAATGTATGGTGGGATAACATTACATATCAAAACATACTTGAGCAACTTGTGACAACCATTTGGTATGATTTTTTTCTACATAAACTTGTCCACAAGTCCTGATCAAACTTAAAAGATATCGTGACTAAACTATTGTACTTGTATTCAGGAGAAGTGAGGGCTTTTTGCTGGGGGTGTGATGGGGCCTGAATGGTCAGCCCCGTGGGGAGCATTTTAATGTCCAGGGAGTAATTGGACATCTTTGAGAAACAAGGCTCTTTTTTGCCTGCACGGCAAACTCAGAGTGACAGCATGGATTTTAAAGAGAGCAAAATAAGCAGCAGTGTCAGCAGAAATCTCTTTTTTTCCTCTCAGGATTTCTAACACAGCTGCATGCACAATGTGCATTCGTTTAAATGAAAAGGATAGAAAAGTAAAAAAAAGTAAAAGCGTATGTGTAAGTACATGTTCTCAGACAACTGAATTAGGGAAATACCTAACACTTTATTGTTAAAGAGAATGGAAATGTTATCTGTCATAATTGCAGTAGTCAACAGAGATGATAGATGCAGTGATAGTAATGTAGCTCATTATACTCAACAGATGCATGACATTCACATGACATTCAGCGCATGTTGCATTTTTCTAAATGATTAGCACAGAGTAGTTCCAGCTCTTCACCCACTGCGCTGATTATCTGACAACTTAGTCTGTTGCAATATGGAGTTAGATTATTTCCCCCTTCTCACATCAATCTCCTAAAATCTCCCAGCATTATAATAACCTTTCAATAGACTTAAAGAGCAGATCATATGGATTTTTTAAAAAATATCTTTTTTGCAGTTTGTTACATAGCTATCCTTCAATGTAAACAGTCTTCAAATTTGTTAATCAAAACAGTACATGATAAATATATTTTTTTTCTTTGCCATATCTCCATGCGATTTATTGCACTTCAGCATAGACTCTCGCATGAGTCGACGCTAAATACAACCTGTCTTTGTCTTGCACAATTCTCATTAAAACTTGTGGTCTGACATCATATCTCGCCAGCACTGATGACATCCATGTTGTTCTTGGACATCCTTTTTTCATCTTGGACGTTCAGGTTGCTTATAAATAAAGATATTGTCTTTCAAAAGAGTCAATTCTGAGCCGCCTTAACAAGTCATCATATTTACGAATCTTCTGCCTGTTACCGATATACGTCACTAGGTAACACATTACCATAATCCCCGCCTGCACGCGAAATACGAACACTCTGACCTGCCCACAAACACTTCCACTAGTAAGTTTGTTTACATCACGTCGAGAAGACGCTGTGTTCTGCTCTGTGAAAGCAACTTTTTGTTTTAATTGCCGAAAGATCATAATATGAAGAATCAGTGGTTAAAGTTAATTTTCTCCACGATAACACAGCAATTCAATTCGAACATTTTGTGGTGTGTCTGTCATTTTTTTTGAGGAATACTTCTCTATTTGCTAAAGGCTTGTTCATGAAAGATAAGTCCATACCTTCTTTATTTAGACCAACAAGTGTCTCCGAACCACAACCTGTAAGTACGATTAATATGTTATGTGCAAATTTCAATTGAGTGCTCAAAATATCAAGGCTTTTGTATTAATATGTAATGTATACCTAGTGCAGCTTTAGGTTTCCAGGTAAACCATGATATTACTGTCTTAGTGAAATAGAATGTGTCGATTAATGTAGACTGTTGTTCTAATTACTTCAATTAAAAATAATGTAGACATTTTGGTTTACAAACTGTATTGTTTCATCAATTAGTCACGTTAGCACGTGGCTAACTTATCCACCATTTTGTTTTGTGAAGTGTTTACAGTTTAGCAGCTAAACTTTAGCTGTGGGCACGATTCACTTGCATTGTATACAGAAAGACCAATCACAACAGACTTGGCCAGTTGACCAATCAGCGCAGAGTAGGCTTATGAAAGGGCGGGGTTTACAGACCTTAAGCTCAGAACGGCTTCAAACAAACTGTTTCGAAATCATTGCAAAATGATTCTAATATTAAATGTATATTCTGAGAAAATTACAATGTTTTCTGACCTTAGATGCATTTAAACCTGTTGTAGGGGACTCAATATTAGGACACTTTAAAATACCATATGACCTGCTCTTTAATGTGGATTATTATCAAAATCTTTTCTTTTTGACATTAACGTGTTGTATCCTCAACTTTTTTGATTTTTTTTTTTTTTTAAAATACACCACTGAAGCTCTGACAAAGATTTTCTAAGTTTGTCCTTACAACATCAAAGACTTGGCATGCAAGCCAATTAACCTGAACACTTGAAAACATCTGCAACACTAAAAGGCAAAGTTGCAGACCTAAATAACCTGAAGTAATGCAGGCTTGCTGACATACACACACACACACAAGCACACTTCCTGCCTATATACACTCCTTTATATTGACGTTTGCATCTCTGTGTTTTTCCTTTCCCATTTCGTCCATTGTCTTCTTTGCCCTTCTCATTATGTGTATCACTCTCTTTCTCTGTATCACAATCTTATTCCCCTCCCACTTGTCTCCTTTTGTGTCCTAAAACCATCACCAGAGGGCAGATCCATTTTATTGTGCCATAATAGTGTGTATCATTGTGTGTACAGCAATTTGAGCTAAATTGTGTGTGTGTGTGTGTGTACTTGACAGTGGAGACTATAGGCTAATTGTTCTGCTTAGTCATGATTCAAAAAGATAACGTCACGCCTTCTGTTTTCTGCACAAGGCAGCACTGTTTTGGAGCTGTATGCAAAGTGATTCTTGTGTGTGTGAGTGTTCACAAGTAAGAGGGGCCTTTGTTGCCTCAAAAACGTCATTTGCAGAGCAAAATCACTATTGGGAAAGGCAGCAGTGTGTTTTTTGTTTGTACTTGTGTGTGCAAGTTCTGCACACTTTGTCCTACTCCAAGTTACACCTGCTCGAGGCACGTCCTCAAATAAAACAACAGATGGACTTACGGTTGTGTATGCGACCGTGTGTCCGACCTCTTTCTTGATTGCCCTTCACTCTCAAACCCCTGCTGTTTGCCAGGTAGGATGAGCAGGTGGTGTTAGAGTTCAATGTTTTGGTTTTCAAAATCTAAAAACTGTGTTTTACTGTCAAACACAATGTGGAACAATGGAAGTGAGTGGATATCACCACCATTCCAAACGCAGTTTCAAATGCTTACATACTTGCGTAATACAGCAAGTTGTGAGGAATATCTGATGCAAGAGAGGGATTCTACAAAATCGTTTTCCATTGCGTCCAATAGACGTCAAACATCATATTCATTGACGCAACAATTATTGCAATGAAGAAAGATATGCATTGTTAGGATTTTCTGACTTTCTGAAGTAGTGGCTGACTGAACAATGCTTTGTCCTTAGAGACAAGTGAATCTGAATGATGAAACATCCCTGTTATCTTACCAATAGATTCCCCAATGGTAGGTCTCTCGTGTCAGCTGCAATATGATACTTGTCAACAAATAAACCTTTCATACCTAAAAACTCTAGCTTTTATTCTGAGGAAGTATATGTGGAACCGGCCTTGTTAATACATGCTTAATACATACAAGACAAATTAACCCCAATTGTCTGATCATCCAGTGCCTGACCTATCTGATTCCTTGGCATGTGTGTGAGTGTGCGTGTGATGTAATTGAGAGGGACTGAATAGAAGCAGGCCACGCAAACCCGATCAACATCCACTCAGCTTATCTTGCTCTCATACTGGGCCAACACATTATTCAATTAAAGAACATCTCTGGTACTTTCTCAGTGCTTTTAAATATTCAATAGCAACAACGAAATGCAAACCAACTGAAAATGGAAAGCTTTTGTTTTTGTAACAAACGAGTGTGGATTGTATTATAGCTGATGCACCTATTCTTTTCTGAGCACGCAAAAGTAACAACAAGTATTTTAATGCTGACAGTAGAAATTATACACAAAACTGCATCTTTGCCAGGTGGGCCTGCGAAAATGCTGTCATATTCCACTCTGCTATTCAATACCACACCCTTATCACCAATAAACACAAACATTATTGTCCCATCATGCCATCGTGTTCTGTGACGCCCAGTTCGACACATAAGAGGCGACTACAAATTTTACGAGCACTTGGTCCCAGGTCTCCTTTCTTCTTATTAGTTCAGTTATCTAAAGATAGTGCCGACAAACTGTCACACATGAGGGTTCTCTTTTTTAGGGCAATCTTTCCGCTCGTTCAAACACACACGTACACACGCACGCCTGGAAAATTCCATGCCTTTTTGCAGATTGTGCTTTCTTCGCTAATTATTTAATGTGATAAGCCTATCTAAGCACACTAAGGGTCCCAAACATCCCAGAAGACAGTCTGATAAGCATTCACTGCATCAAGACAATTAACTCCATTACAAGCCATGTGCCAAGAATTTAACCACCTACCATTAGCACAAGATGGAGTAACCAAAACAGTTTGTGTTAAAGCTACTAATCTAGCACATACGGGCATTATTCCCTAGACAAACAGCATCTATATTTTATCCTAAAGTAACATTAGATCAGTGTCATTTCATGCAGGCATGTTACGGACACCTATGCACTTGTCCTAAACAGCCTTGATTCCAAGTGATGCTGTAACTTGGGGTCCTGAGAGTGATGCTGTGTCATGCTCTTGTAATTGCAGGCAGCAAGGAGGAGTGTGTGTGTGTATGTGTGTGTACTACAACCACTTAGCGCACACAATGCTCTTTTAGGACTCTGCTGGATGATGTTTCTGGGTGCGGCTGGAAGTGTTCCTGATTTCTGGTTTACTGTCCTAGCAGATAATTACATTACACACATGCTTTCAGCCGAGCATCCTTTGTGTACTTCCACATACGTCCTTCTTGTAGCATGCTGTGAGATGTGTGTTTGCTTACCTGGTCCTGGCAGCTCTGACTGTGGGTCTCCAGAGTCTAGAAGGCCCTGCGTGGGGCCGCTTCGATGTGCAGTCTCACCGGGCATCTCTGTGTGGCACAGCCTCTGACGCACTGCCTAAAAAACAGGAGCCAGTAAACTGAGGACAGAGAAAACGAGTGTAGGATGTTGCCTCCTCAACGCAAAGATACAGATCCGTGTTCACTGCGCGTGCATTGATGTCAGCGTGCATGTGAGAAAGAGAGAGAGAGGGGCTGCAGAGCCACGCCGGTAACAGCATGGGAAATCTGAGAGTGAGCTGCAGTATTCTCTCTGATTACGAGAGAGCCCGCCCCAATCGGACTCTCTGTCGCTCTCATTACCCCTCCCATCCTCACTGCTCTGCTGCCTCATAACCTCACTCTCCCCCTCCCTCTCTCTCTCTCTCTTGCTCTCTCTCCTTCCCTCCTGCTCTCCCTTCGGCAAGTGGGTCTTGGACAATGATGTCAGCAGATTTCTGTATCTCTTGGAGGCTGGGGGATAGTAATATAAAACACAGCAGGCAAAAAGATAGAGATACTGTGAGCTGAAAAAAACAAAATCTACTCTGATAACCTGAAAAAAATATATGTTTGAACCAGCCTAAGCTTGTTGGTTTTAGCTGGTCTCCCAGTCTGGCTAAGCTGGTATTTAGTGTCTAAAACCCCTCTAAAACCATCAAAACAGATTGGGAGACCTGTTAAATTTGGCGTTTTAGGGCAGTTCAGGTCCTCCCTCAAAACTGGGTCTCCAACAGACATCAGCTTATACCGGATAGATACTACAATACAATACAATAGCTTTTTACATAGTGCAAAATAAAACAAATTTGATTTCATTTATTTTACTTGATAAACTGTTAATTAGTAATAATTTTAAAATGTGAGTAATTGAACATCATTACAACTGACATCATTAATAACATCATTAATAACTAAAATAAATGATACATTTTATTACTTGATTACATTAAAGATTATTGTGAATACATGTAGGGTAAGTGATTATCAGGATAATCTGGTATCTGTATACTATGCTAGTACATAGGCTAACTAAAACGGACATTAAAGTTCATTCGTGAATTAAAATTTCATGATATTTACTCACCCCCCATGTCATCTAACATGTTCATGTCTTTCAGTTGAAAAGAAATGAAGGTTTTTGAGGAAAACATTCCTGGATTTTTCTCCATATAATGGACTTCAATGGGGGTCAATGGGTTGAAGGTCCAAATTGCAGTTTCAGTGCAGCTTCAAAGGGCTCTACAAAATTCCAGTTGAGGAATAAGAGTCTTATCTAGCCAAAAAATATATACTTTTATTTACTTTTTAACCACAAATGCTTGTCTTGCACTAGCGATGCACATCCTGAATTTCACACATTACATAATCATGTTAGAAAGGTCACGAGTGGTTAATTCTTTGTCTGTGTACTTTGGTTCAAAAAATTAGAGTAGGGCGAAAAACTCGTCCAACATTGTTGTTTTACCTTTTTTTGTACAGGGTGGTTGCCTTTCTTTGTATGTTTGCTTTGTAAACACTTGGTTGGTACTTCTATCTACTTCATGTGTAACCTTCCAATGTGACTACGTAATGTGTGAAGTTGTGAAGGCAGAGCTAGTGCAAGACGAATCTTTGTAGTTAAAAAGTACATAATTTTATTTATTTATTTTTCAAAAATGGCCGATTGTTTTGCTAGATAAGAACCTAATTCCTTGGCTGGGATTGTGTAGAGCCCTTTGAAAGTGCACTGAAACTGCAATTTGGACCTTCAACCCGCCGATTCCCATTTAAGTCAACTATATGGAGAAAAATGTTTCATTTAATTTCTTTTCAGCTGAAGAAAGAAAGACATGAACATCTTGGATGCACAGGGTTGAGTAAATTATCAGGAAATTTTAATTCTAAAGTGAACTAATCCTTTAATGGTTATTATAACAGTTCTTTTATCATATCATGATTATGTAGGAATTATAACCAGGCACTAAACAGAGTTCTTATTAAAACACAAATTTGAGCCAGTAGGATTGCTTGGGCTCCAAATGGAGACTTGATTTTGAGGGAGGACCTGATTGGTCACCACATCACCATGAAATGTAAGTTGTGATTATTGTGATGTATATCAAAGTGAATCTGATTCCCAAACAAAAAAAAAAGTATTGCAGGATGTAATTTTTTTCCATTGGGAATTGATTGGATTATTGTCGTTTGCTATTCTTGCAATCTCATGTGAGTGTCAGGTTGTTGGAGAGGAGGGGTCATTACAGATGTTATACAGATGTTAATCATCAATAAAATATTTAACAATGTGCATGGATAGATGTCTTTAAAGTGCAGTATATATATAAATATATATACACTCTACCAGTCAAAAGTTTTTAAACAGAAAGATTTTTAGTGTTTTTTAAAGAAATCTCTTCTGCTCACCAAACTTGCATTTATTTAATCCAAACAATAGCAAAAACAGTAACATTTTGAAATATTTTTACTATATATTAATATAACAGTTTTAAAATTTAATTTATTCCTATGATTTCAAAGGTGAATTTTTAGCATCATTACTCCAGTCACATGATCCTTCAGAAATCATTCTAATATTCTGATTTGCTGCTCAAAAAAAATATAATTTTATGTTGAAAACAGCTGAGTAGATTGTTTTGAGGTTTCTTTGATAAATAGAAAGTTCAGAAGAACAGCATTTATCTGAAATAGAAATCTTTTGTAACATTATAAATGTCTTAATCATCACTTTTGATTAATTTAAAGCATCCTTGCTAAATAAAAGTATTAATTTTTATAACCCCCACTACCACCACCACACATACACAAATTACTGACTCCAAGCTTTTGAATGGTATAGTGTATAATGTTACAAAAGCTTTTTATTTCAGATAAATGCTGATATATCTTTCTATTCATCAAAGAATCCTGAAAAATAATGTACTCGACGGTTTTAAATACTGAAAATAATAACAATAAAAAAATGTTTCTTGAGCAGCAAATCAACATATTAGAATGATTTCTGAAGGATCATGTGACACTAAAGACTGGAGTAATGATGCTAAAAATTTAGATTTAATCACAGAAATTAATGACATTTTAAAATAAATTCAAATAGAAAGCAGCTATCTTAAATAGTAAAAATATTTCACATTACCGCGTTTGCTGTATTTTGGTTCAAATAATTAAAATAAAAAAATAAAAAAACTAAAAATATTACTGTTCAAAAACTTTTGACTGATGTGTATTTATTTAGCATTATTTTTTTAAATCCATGTGCACAAGTAAACTTTAGTAAACTCACAATGACATTTCTTTTCTGATGACCGGTTCACTGGCACAAACGTGGGACAATAATTCATAATCCTTCAGCAACCTGTCACTCACATGAGATTGCAGCAATTAGCTAATAACAACAATCAAATCAATTCTCAATGAACACAATCAAGTCCCTCCGTAAATGTTTTCTTGGTCAAGAAGATATTTTTCAATATGTTTCACAGTAAGGAAAAAGAGAAAAGAAAAGAATGCAATTTCCATTTCATGCCAACATTAAGACCAGCAAACCAGCAATGGGTGTGTTTTTTTTCAACAAGAAGCGGTTACATGATAGCCATACTGCAGAGAAACAATAAAATAATGTTCTCCACATCCTTCTCGCTATACAACACATAGTCACTCCCAAGGGAGCATGGCATCAGTTTTGGTTTTAGCATCATGCATTTAGCATTATGCAGTTTGTTCCAGGCAAAGATGTTTGTTTAGTTGTGGCAGGCTGTTAGTGAGACATTATAACTATAATATATTGTGCTACATAATATCTTAAATTCATAATGCAATTTATAAAACAGTTTTGGAGTACCCTAAAATGACAGAAGTGAGAGTCCTGAGAAATCCTCTTTCTATGATATTATTATTTCAAATCAACAAGATAAAAACAACATCTTTAAAAATCAATGGAACTGAGCTTCATGAAAGTGAGAGTGAGGGATACTGCAGTAAATTTAGCTACAGCGTACTGGGCTATGTTTCCACGGCAACTGTGGGGGAGAACTCATGGATGCTTTAGAAAGGGAATCCAATATTCAGCAGCTTCCAGTACTGGCAAGACCTAGGGACTTTCCTGAGTTTTTCTTCTCTTTCTGCCTCTCACTTTCTGTTTCAAGCATCCAGATTGTTGTCTGGAATTTTAGGGAACTGGATGACTGGAACAGTCAGACAGGGTACTTATTCACTTCTCTCAATACAATTATATATAATAAAAGTGAAACTGAATAAGGACAGAGACAAACATATAAAGATGACTCACTAATTTGATTACTTCCAGAAAAAGGGTCGCAGGATTTCCTGGTAAAATGATAGATCAGTTTACTCCAAAATGCACAGACACTACAATTGTGTTCATATGTGCTTAATAAACATGTACTGTCAAAACCATATGCATTAATAAGGAGTTGGTTCTGCTTTTGCTGCTGTAACAGTGTAACAGTTTTGTGCAGGCCAGTTAAGTTTTTCAACACCAGACTCAATAAAACATTTAAAATGGGTGCTAAATTCAGACGACCCAATAAAAATGACAGGAGAGGGGCATCTATCATAATAAATAAATGGTCAAATAAACAGTATGAGAGATGTGTAGGAAGAATAACTACTCGTCACCTTCTCTGTAGCCTGCAGAGAGGTCAGCTCTCCTTCATTCTTCAAGGCTCTTCAGAGGGGCCCCTGCGTAACGCAGACTGACTGAACTAACCCGAGCTGGGGTCAACCTGCCCTTGAAGATAAGGAAGGCTGGAAGGACTAAAACAAAACTTGTTTTCTCTGGCACATATAAATATACATGACAGGGGCTGGGCTCCTTAATGGCCTATCATAACGCAAAGTAACAAACAATTTTTTAAGCAAATAATTCAAACCAGAGATGTATTTTTCTTTTAATAGGCTAGCAGTGGTAGTTATGCCATGATGCATGATTCCCCAAAGAATCTTTCAGTGAACAGTTCTTGAAACCTTTTTTTTTCTTATTGTGTAAAACATTTTAATATTACAAAGACATTTTGTACACTTATCTTAAAGTTTCTTCATGAAACCATATATGTCAAGAAAGAACCTTTATTTTAAGTGTGCGGCATTAGAATTACTATCCCTTGTTTCATCCCTTGAAAATTTTCTGATTTCTAGCAGGTGAACATACTTTTTCCAGCAGGGGATGGTAAAGTTTGGCACAGCCAGCAGTTTGGAAAAAAACTTACCCAGAGTTCACTTTGAGACAGAGTGTAGGCACGATTCAGTGAAACTCTCGTCAGATAATAAGCCGTCGAGTCTGTTTAATTGCCGACGATTATCGTCTGCAATAGATTAATACTGGCAAATTGTTTTGCATACTTTTTAACTATGTCTATTACACAACAGTTAAGTCTTTGAAGTTGCTCGAACAGTGTTCAAAGCGTTGAAACTTAACTGTTTTATTCAATTGTTTGCGTTTTTGACAAGCTGTTCTTTATGAGCGAATCACTGAATCATTAAACCGATTCGTTCGAAACTGATTCAGTCAGGAACGTCCATTATTTGTAGTATCACGTGACTCGGAAACTTGTTTGGTTTTCGCTAGCGGGGGAGCAAAATCGACAAAGTAACCTGGAATATTGTGTCTGAAATGTAAGTTACGCGATTTTAACATTTTATTTAACTGTTGTGTTGGTTGGCAGTCTATCCAGAAAAGATGTAACGTTAAGACTTTTTGATGTCTATCCTAAAATGTTTGGATGCTTGTCTTTGCGTTACATCAACCAAGTTAGTTTATCTATTTTTAAGAAATAGACCAAAGACTTTCAAAGCAATATTTAATTTCGTTAGGTTCCGAATTATACATGAGTAGCCATGATTAAGAAGAAAGGTTAACGTTCATGTTTAAAGGGATAGGTCACCCAAAAATAAAAATTCTATCATTAATTACTCACCCTCATGTCGTTCCACAGCCATAAGACCTTCGTTCATCTTCGGAACACAAATTAAGATATTTTTGACAAATTCCAAGAGCTTTCTGACCCTGCATAGACAGCAACACAACTGACACGTTCAAGGCCCAGAAAGGTAAAAATAGTCCATGTGACGACATCTCTTTCATGTCAGTCTTTGCTAAATATTATACGTTTATATATAAACATATTTTTTGTTAATTGATAATAGACAGCTCATTATTAAAAAGACATTTGTTAGATTCTGATCTATATCAGGACATTAGCTCAGCACCACAACAAACCATAGCTCAGTGTCTGTTTATTAAGTCTTAAGTCATAGCAACTGATAGAAAAATAAATTAACACCAGTTTCACATTTCATCAGCGTTCTATGTTACACAAAATACTGAGATATAGAACATCACAGCATGACTGCAGACAGACAGCCAACATTAGCAAACCACATTCAGCAAAATACAGCAATGAGTCACCATATGCCCTCTGATGAAAATACGAGATTAGTTTATATTAATAACACGCAGTGGAAACAGAGATGAAAGTCTTAAGTGAAGAAAATCCATTCTGTGCTCAAAATCTTTCAAGATTTCAGCTGGAAAGTCTATTCTTCGTAAGAGAGAATGTAACTTCAGTAAACAGGTCTAAACATACCAGAATTCAATGATGATGACCATTCCAAAATAAATATTTAAAGGAAAATATTTATTAAAATCCAATATGTATTCTTACATACTGCCCTTGTTTTACGCATATTTCATTAAATCACAAGCATATTTGCAAATGTACAGATATCAGGTGAGGCAAGTATAGTTATTTTACTTCTTTTTTTTAATTCACACCAATAGAGTGGTGCTTTGTAAGTGTAATGAAAGTATCCTTAAGTACTAAACTCTCAGTCCCTTTTACCATAAATATTTCCAACCCAACAACTGTCTCCTTGGCAACAAGGAAAGCTCCATGTGTTGTCTAGGCAACTGCATCAAAAACAGACGGTGTATGTATTTATTATAAGTGGAAGGAGAGAGTGTTGAACGTCCAGTTGTTTGTAAGGACGTGGACAATTAACACAAAGCTCTGATAATGTAGTTGTTTTCCCCCTGTGGTAAACATTGCTTATGCCCTTCAGATCAGTCACGCTTTTATTTCACAACATATGCCTAGCTCTTTGGCTCCGAGTTTCTTTTTTGGGAAGGCAGCGGATACACGACTCTGTTGCTTCCGAGCATCTGCTGATTCCTGGAGGCTCTGCTTTCTGTTCATGCAGAGATTGATCAGAGCTCCCAGACGCATTTGATTTCCACTCTGATGTTCGGGTGGATCGTGGTACTTGAGGATGCTGCAACAGTCTCTAATTGTTTGTGTAGAACTCAATATCTGTCATTCCCTCACCTGTAAGTCATGTTATTGTCTGAGGCCGTTGATGTCTATGAGCAGCTTGTGTCAAAGGCATTTAACATTACTGACAGGCTTGATGGCTCATTTAGCCATGTCCTCAGCCACTGCCTTCCCTAATTTGTCTTTCAAGTAAGCCACTTTCTGCCAGTCGGACTTCAGCTCCAGCCATTCAAAGTACGGCACCTGTAGGAGAACACATATGAAGTGAGATTGTGACACATCAGTGTGTTTAAGAAAGTCTGGTCAACATTTACTGTTTTTTTGAATCATTTCAATAGCAATCCATGGAATCTGAAATTTCCAGAACAGTTCCAGAATGATTCCAAACCTTGGATTTGCTGCATTGGCAAACAATAAGCTGTTTGGTTTCAAAGTGACTTAAATTTTTTGAAATTTTGCCAAAATTAGAGTAATGTGATCGCAAAATCAGTTGTAGAAGATGGAGAAGTGTTATGAACTCTGGCGCATTAACATGGCTGTTGTCAGCTAGCGCATCAAATGGAAAGAGCATTATGTCATCCATGTGCTCAGTTGGAAGTCAAGACGAGTCCAGCCAACTCTATCTAACTGTACCCCAGGAGGCCGAGGGCTAACAGGATTGGCCTACATGCTGCAGACAGAGCCTGAGTCCTTTTCCACAGTTCTGTCTTTACTGCCGCTATTTATAACCCAAAGCCAGGGGGGACTGCCTGCCATGTAATAGCTGTGACAATAGGAATAGAGCTAATCAGGCTAACTACACAGGTATTATAATAAGGAGAGCATGTCAAATAAGAAGTGTATTGTGACACTGAAGACTATCATTAAATGATGTACAGCTAATACTGACCATCTAACCCCTAATGGCTAATTACAGCATGCTTACAAAATCAGCTGACTGTTGTAAACACTGCTGACCTTGCAGATCATTAAAACTCATTTACCTGTTACAATAACTATAATGTTAACTATAAAGTTTTAATAATCGTTCTAAAGGGCTGTTTTGTAGCAAGTATAAGTATAATACAAATAATGTTTTAAAGGAGAAGTCCGCTTCCAAAACAAAGATTCACATATAATGTACTCACCCCATTGTCATCCAAGATGTTCATGTCTTTCTTCAGTCGTAAAGAAATTGTTTTTTGAGGAAAACATACATTTCAGCATTTTTCTTCATATAATGGACTGATATGGTGCCCCGATTTTGAACTTCCAAAAGGCAACCTCAAACGATCCCAATGCGGTTGTAAATGATCCCAGCCGAGGAAGAAGGGTTTTATCTAGTGAAACGATCGGTTATTTTCATAAACCAAATACAATTTAAATACTTTTTATTCTCAAACACTCGTCTTGCCTTGCTCTTGTTGAACTCTGTGTATTCTGCCTCAAGACAGTTAGGGTATGTCAAAAAACTCCAATCGTATTTTCTCCCTCAACTTCAAAAATCATTTCAAAATCATTCTACATCGCTGCAGAAGTACCGACCCGGTTTTTGCTAAGTAAACATGCGAAGAAGATCAAACTCCCTTAACAAAAAAGGTAAAACAGCGATACAGGATGATTTTGAAGTTGAGGGAGAACATGAGATGGGAGTTTTTCAACATACCCTAACTGTCATGACCCGGAACAAAAACAGTTTAGGCAGAGTGAGACAAGACATTAAAAAGTATATAAATTGTATTATTTTTATGAAAATCACTGATCGTTACACTAGATAAGACCTTTTTTTCTCGGCTGGGATCGTTTACAACCGCATTTGGGATCGTTTGAAGCCCCATTTAAACATTTTGGAAGTTAAAAATCGGGGCACCATAGCAGTTTAATGGTGAAATGTTTTCCTCAAAAAACGACTAAAGAAAGAAAGACATGAAAATCTTGGATGGCAATGGGGTGAGTACATTATATGTGAATCTTTGTTTTGGAAGTGGACTTCTCCTTTAATAATTCACCGCCTTGGAATTATAAGGTTCTATCTGCATTCTGAGCCTTTTTGAGATATTGAGCTTCAAATTTTTTGCTTTCCATAGACGTCTGTAGATGGAACCCTTTTTGTTTTTGAAAAAAAAAAAGGCCCAAAATGTACACAGCTTACAAAAGAAACATCACATCATGTAAATAAGTTTATATGTGATAAGAATATGTGAATAACTCAATTTTGACAAAAAAATGGCAGATAGAACCTTATAATTCCAAGGCTGCGAGTTGTTCTAATTCTATCAGAA
Source organism: Labeo rohita (assembly GCF_022985175.1). Taxonomy (NCBI): domain Eukaryota; kingdom Metazoa; phylum Chordata; class Actinopteri; order Cypriniformes; family Cyprinidae; genus Labeo; species Labeo rohita. The sequence continues at coordinate 17,293,103 of NC_066884.1, read as the reverse complement.
TAAAGAAGTCACCACAACTATATAAAGACACAGGTGAACACTATTGTTAAAAATCACGTTTAGTTGGGGTTTCTTTTTAGTCGATGAACAATAAAAACATTAACAGCCATTCAGAATGTACTCAGCATCAAAGAGCTTGAACTGTTAAAGCGGCAGACAACAAACAGTGCATGCTTATAATAAAGAGAATGTTATTGTGCGTTGATGTGGACGTCAATATAGTTACAGTTTGTGTAAACAGACCTTGATTCTATGAAACAAAGTCAAGATAGCACTGTAATCACATTCAGAACAATTTTTTTCAGCTTATTAAAGGCTGATTTATACTTTTGCATCAGATCTATGCTGTAGGCCATGCACTGGTTTTCATTTATACTTCTGCGCTGTTGTCTGTGTCAACGTGTAGTTACACATGGGCTACGTTTACTCAGCAAATGTGGCCCAAAAATAAATTTTTTGATCCGGAGTGTGAATAGCACAATCCACATGGAATCTGATCTATTCAATTTTGATTTGTGCCACGTCCATATGTGGTACTAAATCCAATACAGATGTTTTGCAATGCAACCGCAGTCTGAACAGTATCAGAATTTATTTTCACTTTTACGTCACTCTAGATCAGGGGTGCCCAGCAGAGTTTAGCTCCAACTTGCCTCAACACACCTGTCAGGAAGTTTGTAGTATGCCTAGTAAGAGCTTGATTAGCTGGTTCAATTGTGTCTAATTGGGGTTGGAGCTAAACTCTCCAGGACAAAGTTTGGGCATGACTGCACGAGATCAACATTCATCACGATTCTGCAGCATGGGAGTCACTTCAAAGATTTTACATAGACAAAGTTATCAAGATAGTTGCCAAAGGTTGCTAAAGAACTACAGTGAACTAAAGTATTACAGTGACAACACTATACAAGCAAAACATGAGGGCTTGTATCATAAAGTTTCAAAACTCTTCTGTCACATGCCTTTATTTTTTCACATTGCCCACACATAACTAGCTGGCTTCTGCAGCAGATCACACTAAAAGCATAATCGCTTACGTTATGTCCTCCTTGTTTACTTCTGTATGATGGCGCCTTGTGCAAGTGTTGCCAAGTCCACAGTTTTCCCATGGAATTGGGCTACTTTTTCCACTGTTGGCGCAGATTGTTTTCTCCCAGAGAATGCGATTGGGCTAGTTTTTAACTAGTTTTAAGAAGCAATTGGGCTGATTTTGTTGTGAAAACATGGCAACCCTGTTCGTCTTGTCTTTTTGCGCATGCGAGTCGGTTTAGAACCATGACCTGTTCACATTGGAAATCTGATTTTGGTGAAATTTAAAACAACAAAATCTGAGCAAAAATTGTAGCCATGTAGACCACCAGTAGGCAGTGTCCACAGGAATATTGCTGGTGCAACTCAAAATATAAGGTAAAAGCCAAAGAAGAAGCTGCTTGTTGTGTATGTTGTCGGAGAAACATCAGTAGTGATGGCAGTAGAAGAGAGCTTAAACATTTAAAGTGCAGATGACATGTTCTTCCTGAGAATGGGCTTTTATACTTAAAGGAATAGTTCACCCAAAAATTAAAATTCTGTCATTAATTACCCTCATGTCATTCCAACCCCATAAGACCTTCGTTCATCTTCAAAACACAAATTAAAGGAGAAGTCCACTTCCAAAACAAAGATTTACAGATAATGTACTCACCTCCTTGTCATCCAAGATGTTCATGTCTTTCTTTCTTTAGTCGTAAAGAAATTAACTGGATTTAATATGGTGCCCCGAAATGTTTTCCTCAAAAAATGTAATTTCTTTACAACTGAAGAAAGAAAGACATGAACATCTTGGATGACAAGGGGGGTGAGTAAATTATATGTGAATCTTTGTTTTGGAAGTGTACTTCTCCTTTAAGATATTTTCAATAAAATCAGAAAGCTGCATAAACAAGCAGTGTAACTTAAATGTTCCCACTTCCCAGGCCCAGAAATGCATTAAGATTAATTAATTTTGAATTAAGTTGTTATAATTTTTTTTTTTTTTTTCTCCCCACAAAAAGTATTCTCGTAGCTTTGTAAAATTAACCACAGATGTCACATGGACTACCTTTCTGGACCTTGGAACATTTCAGTTATGTTGCAGTCTACAGAGGGTCAGAATGCTCTTGGATTTCATCATAAATATCTTAATTTCTGTTCCAAAGATGAATGAAGGTCTTACGGGTTTGGAACAGCACGCGGGTGAGTAATTAATTTTCAGAATTTTTATTTATGGGTGAACTTTTAATATTAACAGAGATGTGTTTTCATCTCCTATCCTTGTATTTCACTGTGTCTCACCTCCACCACTATAAATCCAGCCAGCTGTAGGTGGCGTTTCTGCATGGCAAAGCGGCCCAGAAGATCCTTGCTTCTAAGGCAAAAGTTAGGAAACTCCCAAGCCACAAATGCTATTCTGCAAATAGACAAACACAACTGACAAATTTAGAAATCACCTTCATATGTGAGCTTAAGACAAGGCATTCACTTTAACACTCACCTCCGTGCCCCTGCAGGTAAGGCATCACGTCCACCACCTCCAGGTAAATGAGGGGCTTTCAATTTCTCCAAATCAATAGGTTTATTTTCTGAATCTACCACAATCTCTCCATCTGTGGTAAAAACAATCAGCATAATTACAAATTAGCAGGCAGTTCTGTTAGACTACTGCTTAAGCATTCATGATCGAGGGTCCTGGTATCGTTCTGGTATTCACAGTTACTACTCACCTATCGTCCAGCCGTATACAGTTTTGACGGCTGTGCGGAGGGCTTGCGTCCTTCCGTTGGTCAGGCTTTGAAGGGCTGTGTGTAGGCTGCTCTGCAGAGGGGTGCTGACCTCCACTTTACCCTGGGAAGCTGGCAGCAGCACAGCAGGGGATTGAACAGTGATTCCTAAAGGCTCCAGCTGAGCAAAGGCAGAGATATGCAGCAGTTTCAGCCGATAGCTCTCAGTCCTATCCACAATGCCACCTGTTGGATAGGTCAGAAAAACTTTATCATGACGACTGCAGACTGACTATTGTGCACAGATTGACAGCCTTGGTCACTATGAACTGTCCTTGCATGAAAAAGAAGTGTATGGTAATTGACATTCATGCTTGTTTATTCCATTTAAAAAATAACAGCATACAAGATAAGTCAACATGAGGGTGAATAAATAATGACGGTATTTCATTTTGGATTAACATTTCATTTGTTACTTAAAGTTCTTCACTGAAGTGCCTCACACTCACCAAATCTGCATTTATTTAATCAAAATACAGTTAATATTGTGAAATATTATTATAATAAATTCTATTTTTATACATTTTAATAAAATTTATTCCTGGGATGGCAAAGCTGAATATTCAGCATCATCAATCCAGTCGTCAGTGTCACATAATCCTTCAGTAATCATTCTAATATGCTGATTTGGTGCTGAGGAAATATTTATTATTCTTATTATTGTTAATTAATTGTTAATTGCGCTTGCTTAATATTTTTATGAACACCAAGAATCTTTGCTTTCTCTGAATTCTTTGAAATAGAAATTACAGTGTAAAAATGTAAATGTGTTCTTGCTGAATAAAATAATAATTATAATTAAAAAAACTTATTTGCCACAAACCAAGGGTAGGGTATGTTAGATCTGCCTGGTGAAAGTAAAAACAGATACTGGACAATTAGGCTATACTGCCACCATGTGTTTCAGATAAGAACAGCAATTGATATTAAAGGAGAAGTTCATTTCCAGAACAAAAATTTACAGATAATTTACTCACCCCCTTGTCATCCAAAATGTTAATGTCTTTCTTTCTTAAGTCATGAAGAAATTATGTTTTTTGGGAAAAAAAAAAAAAATAGTGGACTTCTATGGTGCCTGTGAGTTTCAACTTCCAAAATGCAGTGTAAATGCAGATTCAAAGGGTTCTAAATGATTCCAGCTGAGGAGGAAGGGTCTTATCTAATGAAACGATCATTTATTTTCCAAAAAAAAAACCTGACAATTTATGTACCTTTTAACCTCAAATGCTCGTCTATTCTAGCTCTGCGTGAACTCTGTGCATTCTGGTTCGATACATTAAGGGTATGTTGAGAAACTCCCATCTCATTTTTTGTTTTACCTTTTTTTGTAAAAGATGTTTGACCCTTCTTGCGTGTTCACTTTGTAAACACTGGGTCAATACTTCTGCAGCGATGTATGACGATTTTGAAGTTGGAGGAGAAAATGAGATGGGAGTTTTTCGACATACCCTATATGTATTGAGCCGGAATGCACAGAGTTCACACAGAGCTAGACAAGATGAGGATTTAAGGTTAAAAAGCATATACATTGTCATTTTTTTTTTTGAAAAAAAAACAAAAAATTGGAAGTTCAGACACGTGGGCACCATTGAAGTCCACTATATGGAGAAAAATCCTAAAATGTTTGCCTCAAAAACATAATTTCTTTACGACTGGAGAAAGAAAGACATGAACATCTTAGATGACAAAGGGGGTGAGTAAATTATCTGTACATTTTTGTTCTGGAAGTGAACTTCTCCTTTAATCTCAGTAGGACATAAGAAATGTGAAATCAGCAGTTTTCCCAAAATGAAGAGTACAGCCTTTTCTGAATATTTTTAGCACATTCATTCCTACGCACCTGTAAGTTTCTTCTGGAAGTCATATTTCGTAACAGAGGATATGTAATCAGGATTGGCCTGGTTCAGCACACACAGCGACCAGACTACATCGGTCTTCAGAAAAGGCTCTAAATTCTGAAAGGAACCTTCCAAAGCTTTGTGTACCTGTAGCCACACAATAAAACATAATTCATACAAGCACATACATAAACACCCTTCACTGCAGTTAATCAAGGATAATAACACCACAATATTACCACTCTTATTGGTTACCTTTTGGTAAAACTCCTCTCCTTTGCCGAGTTGGAAGTTGAGTTTGGCGAAAGATATGATTAGATTACACACCTGCATAGTGCTGTAGTTTCCACTATTACTCACATAGTGCTAAAAAAACAACACAGAGGGAAAAAGAAACATGTAGATGGAGACTGGTGAAGGAAAGATGATTAAAATCAAACTAAATGAAAGGTTACCTTCAAAGAAACTATAATGGGTAGTGTTGATTTGATTAAAAATAATTCCAACCTGAGCAAAGCCTTCAAACAGAGGCAAGTGAAGCCACTTGAGAAAGGCTAGAGACTTGGCACAGCGGGTGACATCGAGGGAACTCAGTTCTGATAACCTAGGCAATAGCTCCGCCGCTATTCTCTGAAGCACTTGTGTCTGATGAAAATTCAGCTTACCTTTTATTTAGAACACAATTAGATTTTTAGAATTTTTTATACAAGCCTAGGCAAAATGGTGTTTAATGAGGTTAATTAAAAAAAAAAAAATTCTCACTGACCATAAGCGTATGCAATGTCAAGCAGCAATGGTGTTTTTAGTTCAAAAGAAGGTTTCTGGTTCAGGTGGTATGAGAGAGCACGTAACAAAGGAACGGCCCGTCTGTTCTGAGAGGCGAGTGCAAATGCCACCCTCCGGATATCCTCTGCGCTGAAGCTCTCTGCCAACTCCAGAGCCTGGAAAGCATAAGATAGAGTCCAGTGTTTGACAGTCAAGTCTAATACAGCCTAATGCAATTTCAAAAGTGTGTTCAAATGTTTGGTTGGCTAGCTGGCTAAAGGTGTTTGTGTGTATGCGCTCACTTTGTCCTCCAGTTTGTCCATGAGAGATGGGGTGAAAAGCATAGCACGGCCCATGAGAATGCTGACGGTACGACTGTCACACAGCTCTGTCCAGCGCAGCTCCAGTTGTTTCAGCAGAGCTGCGGTAAGTGCTTCGTTTTCATACCTATCTCACCAGAAACAGAAACATTATAAGAATAGACCAGCTACTTACTAGACCAACTACAGTATCAAGAACTTAAGAAGCTTTTACATTTACATTTAGTCACTTAGCAGACGCTTTTATTCAATTAACTTACAAATGAAGACAATGGAAACCATCAAAATCAACAAAAGAGCAACGATATGCAAGTGCTATGACAAGTCTCAGTTTTTAATTATATAATAAAAAGAAAACAGATAGAATAGAAAAAGAATAGACCAAGCTAGTGTTAAAGGAGAAGTCCACTTCCAGAACAACAATTTACAAATAATTTACTCACCCTCTTGTCATCCAAGATGTTCATGTCTTTCTTTCTTCAGTTGTAAAGAAATTATATTTTTTGAGGAAAACATTTCAGCATTTTTCTCCATATAATGGACTGCTATAGTGCCCTGATTTTGAACTTTCAAAATGCAGTTTAAATGCGGCTTCAAACGATCCCAAATGCGGTTGTAAATGATTCCAGCCGAGGAAGAAGGGTCTTATCTAGCGAAACGATCGGTTATTTACATTAAAAAAAAATACAATTTAAATACTTTTTATTCTCAAATGCTCATCTTGCCTTGCAGTCCTTGAACTCTGTGTTTTCTGGTTCAAGACAGTTAGGGTATGTCGAAAAACTTTTCTTCCTCAGTTTCAAAAATAATTTCAAAATCATCCTACATCATTGCAGAAGCACCGACCCAGTCTTTGCAAAGTGAACATGCAAAGAAGATCAACACCCTTAATAAAAAAGGTAACACAGCGGTATAGGACGATTTTGAAGTTGAGAGAGAACATGAGATGGGAGTTTTTCGACATACCCTAACTGTCATGAACCGGAACAAAAACAGTCCAGGCAGAGTAAGACAAGATGAGCGTTTGGCATTAAAAAGTATATAAATTGTACTATTTTTATGAAAATAAGCGATCGTTTCACTAGATAAGAACCTTCTTCCTCGGCTGGGATCATTTACAACCGCATTTTGAAACGTTTGAAGCCGCATTTAAACTGTATTTTGGAAGTTCAAAATCAGGGCACCATTGAAGTCCATTATATGGGGAAGAATGCTGAAATGTTTTCCTCAAAAAAACATGATTTCTTTACGACTGAAGAAAGAAAGACATGAACATTGTGGATGACAAGGGGGTGAGTACATTATTTGTAAACTGTTGTTCTGGAAGTGGAGTTCTCTTTTAAGCCAGGCTCACACTACAGGATTTTAGCCTGATTTTGCCCTGATTTTTCCCCTCCCGAGAATCGGAGCAAAAATCTTGTCGAGCACCTCGATCAGCCCTGATGTTCAAATAACCTATACATAGCTAACTTTCTGAGGTGGTAATCTAACTATACATATACTATAAACAGTTGACTATACACATGACCTAAGACAGACTATACAAGTACTTTACATAATTACTGTGCAAGAATAGATTAAGAATAGAGAGTGTTAGAGTTAGAAGGTCAAATAAAGATGGAAGAGATGTGTTTTTAGCTGTTCCTTTAAGGACTCGGCTGCTCGAATTGAGTTGGGCAGGTCTTGACTGATGTATGTATTTATTCATATCAGTTAATTCAAAGCAGACGCATACAACTATTTAAAAGTCTGGGGTTGATAATATTTTTTTTAAGGAACTTTCTATTGCTTAGCAAGGTTGCATTTATTGGATGGATTTAAAAACAGTAATGCTGTGAAAATCATAACAATTTAACAATAACAGTTTTCTGTTTTAATATATTTTAAAAAGTAATTTACTGTATTCTTGTGATGGCAAAGCTGAATTTTCAAATGCTTCTTAATCATCAATATTGAAAACAGTAGTGGCTGCTCAACATTTTTGTGAAACCATGACACCTATTTCTTGGATTCTTTGAGAACAGAAAGTTCAAAGGAAAATCATTTATTTGATTTTTTTTTTTTCCCAATATAAAGTCTTTACTGTCACTTTTGACCAATTTAATGCATCCTGCCTGAATAAAAGTGTTAATTTCTGCAAAAATATATGAAAGATCCCAGTAATGTAATGTATTACAGAGCAGAATTAAGTCAAATCAAATAAATTCAAAAATATATAAAATAAGACAGGGAAATATATATATTTTTTTAATTCAGTTAGTCTTCACAAAGTTATGTATAATTAGACTGATGCTCATTAAAGCTGCATTTATTTTAATCAAAACTCCAAAAGAGTAATATTGTGAAATATTATTCCGTGTAAAATAACTGTTTTCTATGTGAATATATTTTAAAATGTAATATATTCCTGTGATGCAAAGCTGAATTTTCAGCATCATTACTCCAGGTCTTCAGTGTCACATAATCCTTCAGAAATCATTCTAATATGCTGATTTATTATCAACGTTAAAAACAGTTGTGCTGTTTAATATTTTGTTGGAATCTGTGATACATTTTTTAGGATTCTTTAATAAATAAAAAGTTTAAATAACAGCATTTATTTAAAATAAAAATCTTTGTAATAATATAAACTACCATTTAAAAGTTTGTGGTCAATACATTTTTATTCTCTCTCTTTTTTTCTTTTTAATGAAATAATAATTTTATTCACAAAGGATGTGCTAAATTGATAAAAAGTGATAGCAAAGACATGACATATATTGTTAGAAAATATTTCTATTTTGAATAAATGCTGTTCTTCTTAACTTTTAATTCATCAAAGAATCCTGAAAAAAAGAACAGGTTCCAAAAAATATTAAGCAGCACAACTGTTTTCAATATTGATAATAAAAGTAATAAATCAGCATATTAGAATGATTTCTCAAGGATCATGTGACACTAAAGACTGGAGTAATGGCTTATGAAAATTCAGCTTTGCATCACAGGAATAAATTATATTTAAAAAAATATTAAAACAGGAAACCATTATTTTAAATTGTAATAATATTTCACAATATTACTACTTTTTCTGTATTTTTCACCCCTATAATCATCTAGTTCATAATTTTCCTGACTAGCAATTTCTAAAATATTCAATTTTAAATTATCATGCGGTAATAATGACTGTGATTAGGAATCAAGCTTTGTCAAGCATTAAAATCCCACCCTTGTCGCCGCTGAAAGGCCACCCAGTCCACCAGGTACGCCAAGTGACGGTAGGTGAAGCGCCGGATCCTCCAGAGCACTTCATTCTGGATGGAGCGGAGTAGAGGGGCATCAGAAGGGAGACCCAACATCGTGAGAGCACGTAGAAGACCCACCAGAGATCCATTCCACACTGAGGACACCTGTGAAAGAACAAAAACAAAGATAATCTTACACTGTCTCAAAATCTGTGACAAGTGGACATTCAAGTCAATCTTGGTTACCTGAGAGTTCACAGTCTCCAGCATGCTCTCGAAGCGAGGATCCTGCAGGATTTCTTCGCCACCCTTCTCCGTGACCCGCAGGTTCAGCTGGACTAGACACCTGGCAGCATCGCTGGCAGATCCGCCTTGCTCTGCCCACAACTGAAGCACTTCCTCTGGGGTGGATGCCTTTTCAACAAGTCGGACTAGTGGTGTTTGATCATATGGCAATGCTGTCTCCTCCATTCTAGCCAGTTCATTGCCCTGACAGAGGTGTCTAGCAGAGGGTCGGATCCACGACAGGGATGTCAGGCACACTGGTTCTGTCTGGTGGACTGTGAAGTTCTGTAGCCGGGCTGAGGCTGTGGCAGCCTGGGGGCAGCGAGGAAACAACCGCGCCCATCTACACAGCAGCCTGGTGGTCATTTTGAAAAGGGGACTTCCTGTATTTAACAACCAGTCAAAACATTTGCACCCGCATCTCACCCGAGCACCTAAGAATCAACCAGACAGCACATATAAGTTTTAGTTGTGAAAAAAATTAGCTGAGCTTATATAAAAATAGCACCAGTCAGACATCGATATTTATATATATATATATTTCTATGGTGGTGTTGCCTTTAATTAAGCATTTAAAATAGAATTTAGCAAATAGAATTTTTTTTTTACTTAAATTATTTTAATAGTGCTGTTGTTTTCTCCGAATATACTGAATCTAATCATCATATAAAGATCTGTCAGATGTCTGAATTACCTGGCTGTCTATCATGTGTTAAAGTCTATTCTGACCTTGCCGATTTGGGCAGGCGCCGCAAAAGGCTTATGAAACTGTCAACATTATCAGCAAGATTTTTCAGCAACCCAGTAAACACTGATGCAGTTAAATAAACATGCTTAAGCGAAACTGAACAGGACCGCGCTGTTACCACCGATAAACCAAAAACTGCTTTCTTACCTTATAAAATCAGCTTTTATAACAGCGGCGACGACATTCACATGTAGGATAAGGATCAGTAGGAGTCGCGGAAGTTTTGCGTCAGTGAACCGGCAACACGTGATTTAGACAGCGCGTTGTGATTGGATGGCATGCCTACGAGTTACAAAAAGAAACTGAGCCTTGTTAATTGTGGGAGAGTTTACTTTGCAGATGATGTAAATCGTTTGGAAAAATCTGGTTAATATTTTTATTTACTTACAGTAAACAAAATTATAGATGTCTGTTTCAAATTATTATTATTATCATTTTAACAACGTATTTTGGATTTTTTAAACTTATGTATCTACACTTTCGGATACTTTGGAAATACCTGCTGTGTGAATTTGGTGGCTAAAGAAACAAAAGCAATTTTATCTTATTACTCTTTTATTAATTTAGCAAAGTCAAAAAATATGAATTCACAGATGATAAATAAATAAATAAATAAATGACACGAAATGCTAATATTTTTTTTCTGTCTGAAATCAAAAAGCTTATAATATGCAGTCAATTACATTTTTTTTTTTAGCCTTTTAATTATTTTTTTAACGTTGAGGGTTGGAAAAGTTACTCTAAATAAGTAATTCATTACTAATTACATCTTCAACAATGCAGTTAGATTAATTACTGTGTTTAAAAAGTATTGTATTACTTATTATTAATTACTTCCTGAATCCCATATTAACCTCGACCAGTTGAACAATACAGTGACAGATTTGAAACTGCTAATTCTTTTTAAAAATAAATCATATAAAACTGCATAAATTATTCTTGAGCTGACCAGAGTATTTAAAGGAGTAGTTCACTACCAGAACAAAAATATTACAGATAATTTCACCACTTTTGTCATCCAAGATGTTCATGTCTTTCTTTCTTCAGAAGTAAAGAAATTTTTTTTCTTGAGGAAAACATTTCAGGAATGTTCTCTATATAGTGGACTTCTATGGTGCCCATGAGTTTGAAAGTCCAAAATGCAGTTTAAATGAGTCTTAAAAGGCTCTAAATGATCCCAGTCGAGGAAGAAGGGTCTAATCTAGCTAAATGAAAGTTTATTTTCTAAAAAAATGAACAATTTATATACTTTTTAACCTCAAATGCTCGTCTTGTCTAACTCTGTGATGTGCATGCGTGTAATTTGGGTCAATACAGTTAGGGTAGGTTGAAATACTCCCATCTCATTTTCTTCTCCAACTTCAAAATTGTCCTACATCGCTGCAGAAGTATCGACCTAGTGTTCTGAGGTTAAAAAGTATATAAATTGTAAATTTCTTTACAAAACAACCGATCTTTCGCTAGATAAGAAACTTCTTCCTCAGCTGGGATCATTTAGAGGTCTTTGAAGCTGCATATAAACAACATTTTGGAAGTTCAAACTCACGAGCACCATAGAAGTCCACTATGGAGAACATTCCTGAAAAGTTTCCTCAAGAAGCATAATTCTTTACGACTGAACAAAGAGAGACATGAACCTCTTGGATGTCAACGGGGTGAGTAAATTATCTGTAAATTTAGGTTCTGAAAGTGAACGCTAGGGAAACCTGCTGTTCGTTTCAAATAGGTGCAGGAAAAAAAAATTCAGGAGTGTGTGACAGCTAAAATGTGTGCTAAATGTTTAAAAGACGCTTGATATATTAACATATAAACTTACAGAGTAAACATGTAAAATAAATAAATAAATAAATTCTTTTTTTAGTTTTTATGCTCAGAGTTGTTTCATAATTTACATTTTTGTAACTTACTATTTGTAAATTATGAAGTTATTTAGACTGGATACAAGAGGGCGACAGACTAGACAGAAGACAGTGGAGAAGAAGTTTGAAAACAATATTTTTTCACTGTCTGTGGCTCGATTCCGCCAAAAGTAAACCCTTTCTCGAGGCACTGCAATCTACCGTCACTAGTGACGTCATTTCACTAAAATGATAGTTTCTGATCAGGAAGTTTCTGATATTCTCTATAAAAGCTTGGAAGGCACGGTATCAGGCGTATCATCACCACAGTATTTATTGGCCTGTACTTACCTTTCAGAACCTATATATTTTAACCTCAATTACTTGACTCTGGTTTTAATATGATTTAGATTCTGGAAAATAGCATAAATGTTATTAAAATTACATCAGTGGCCTGGTGAAAAAAACAGCATATGCTGGTAGGTGTGTTTTGATGCTGCAAACATGACCAGCAGCATGACCAGCATAAACCAGCAAAAACCAGCAAAGGACCAGCATAAACCAGCTAAGGACCAGCATAAACCAGCTAAGGACCATCTTAAACCAACATCAAAACATACCTACCAGCATATGCTGGTTTTTCACCAGGGTGAACTGTGTAGCCGTGTGAGTTGGAGGTAATATAGGTTTAAAAGTTAATAAACACACAGTTTTCTTTTCAGATACGCACAACCTTTTCAAATAAGTCATTAACAAACACTGTTAATGTTGGTTTATATTTGCTAAATATATATTCATTAATTTAAGGAGAGTTTTGCAATCTAGCAAGCGGGAGAACTATTGCAGGCAGTCTAGAAAAAAATATTCATAAAGACGACCAGCAGGTGGCAACATTGATTAATTTATTAATCAATTTAATTCACCTTCCACTTGTTCAGTTTTTACTTTTTTTTTTTTTGTTGATGGTGATAGACATACATTTATTACTTTTTAAAAAGCTGGCTTGATTGAAATCATATTTGAGCTAGTCTGGTGATTGGTAAGCTCAGCCATAAAGCTCCAGGTTTTGTGTATGGAACAATATAAACTGATTGAATTTATCAAATCCTTCATTAACCGCTCCACTGGTATTATTCTCTAATGGGAACAGAGTGCACACATGCACAATAGAGGTCTATTCTGGGTTCAGTAATAGCATGAAAGCAGCAAACAAAATGAACATTTTGCAACATTTTGTAGAAGATGATTTCGGCTAAATCAGCCTAAGCTGTGTCTATAATGGAGAGCTGCATCAGCCAAGATTGCAAAACATAATGGCCAAGAAGAAAATAGAAAATTAGATATTCTGTTCTATCACACAGAGGTACTAACAATACATTGTTTCTGGAAGTAGTTGCATGTTTAATTTACTGTATTTTGTAGTTTGGCTGATTATTTTCAGGATATTGCAGTTGTGAAGAGTGGAAAGTCTTTTGAAATGGCAATGTGGTAGAAGGATAGAGACATGGTTAAATATAACTATACTGAATATTATATTAAATTTATATAATATAATATTTGATTGGTTGTTGCATTAGTGGTCAGAAAGGAGGGACTCTGGTGAGTCCCAGAGATGAGTAGCATTTAGTAGCATCCAAAAAAAATTCAGGTCTGGAAACTGTAAAGACAGCCTGTTTGTGTTATGAGTGAAAGAGAAGTAAATTTTTTTGTCATTTTTCTCCTTAAAGGTCACGTGCCAGGCAGAGGAAAAGGGAAATGGTTCAATCTCATACAAGGCTGTTATTTTATATATTGAATTTAAGAGTTAGAAAAGGGCAAGTGAAACATTTTTCAGTAATGAGGCAGCTCAACTGGAGGTGAATGGAAAGGATAAACTTTTAGAGGCAGTGCAATGTGAAGCGCTTTCATTAACTACCTTTTTCAAGTGGCACTTTGGAAAGAGAGAGCGAAAGTGAGACACCAAAAGAAGAACGGAGAGTTACAGTCGCTGGTGATTTACACTCCATTCCATCAGCTCTCCGCAGCCTATGTAGTCATCTGGTTAATGGTGTGATTTACATTAACGACGCAGAGAGGTTCAGCCCGTTTTACAGTCTTTAATGCACACATCAGAACTCTGACATGCTTCGTGGTAAGTCGGGTCAATTTGCATACGCTTCCGATATGTATCTCAAGGTGCTTTGAGACGACTCCCATAAGCCTTTGAGATAGATTTGTGTAATGTTTTATGCCGTGTGAAGAAAGGCGTATTTTAACCGACCTTTTAAAACTCAGTCCAATCTTCTTGTAAAACTGAGGTGCATTTCAATGTCTCTTAAACAGAGCAGAAGGGTAGTTAGTAGGCCAGGTTAAGTGGAGTTAAGTATCTGTCAATCACACTCATGATAGTTTAATAGCGATAAGCTGAGAGCTCTGGCCCCCTCTAAGGATCTTATTTTAGAGGTCTCTTAGTACAGACGTCATATTTTATTGCTATTGCAAATGTATATTTCAGAAATCGAGTGGGTTAGGCTTTGGGGATCTGTATAACTAGAGCTAAGTTCATTCTGAAGGGAGTCTGATGTCCTGATTTAACTAAGAGGGTAGGCAGTGAAAAGCCTTAAAGAGCACTATCAGTGAAATAATAAAAGAGCTATGCATTCTAGTCTTAAATGTAATTATGTCTCTTATAATGATGAAAACACTGTGCATGTGAGGAGAGCAAGTTTTAATAAGTTCATTGTTGCCTAAGGAAGCACAGTTCTATGAACACTATTATCCAACAGCTAGTTCTGGTCTGCAGATTTGATTGGATGAGAGTCGTTCCAAAATCTGATACAGTCCAACAGCACTGGGAAATTTTGTACCGCTCTGGGGTGCGTTTCCCAACAGCAACTATGGCCATCATTAACAAAAGAGTTCAGTGAGACCATAGTTAGCTAATCGTTAGTTAGTTCCACTTAAACTGTGAGATAAAAAGTCGCATTTATTATTATTATTATTATTTGACTTTTCTTATTAGAATTGTGTGTTTTAGACAAGAAAATAACCTTAGAATTGCAATTGAAAAAGTCAGAATTGTGAGATTTAAAGAGATGTCATTAATTCTGTCATTAAGTACTCACCCCCATGTCGTTCCAAACTCGTAAGACCTTTGTTCATCATCAGAACACAAATTAAGATATTTTTGATGAAATCTGAAATGATGGATTATTTTAACAATGTCCTTACTGCCTTTCTGTGCCTAAACGTGGTAGTTGTGTTGCTTGATTTGTGTCCTGATAATGAACGAAGGTCTTATCGGTTTGGAATGACATGAGGGTGAGTAATTAATGACACAATTTTCATTTTTAGGTGAACTATCCCTTTAAAGTTACATTTATTACATTTTTATTCCATGGCTGAAACGGACTGTGTCTGTGTAGTGGGCAATTTCATTGCAGGTTACAATATAACCCTAGTAGGTGGCAACAAGAGATTCCCTTCATGAATTAATCACTAACTCATTATTTAACCAATTCATTCAACACGCTGATTCAATCATGAACAAAACAATTGTCTTCTTCATTGAATCATCCACTCAACTGATTTGTTCAAACCACAGATTCTTTTATTGAACTTGTATAAAAGCAATATCACACGGTCTAAATATCTAAATATTAGTGCATTTGTGGTTTCCGGAAAAACAAGACCCTTGCTATGTGATATTAATTAGAATTTAGAGCATATTTAAAGGTAAAGTGTGTGATTATATTGACATTAAAATTACACTACCATAATATGTAAAAACAACTATAAAGCCCTATTTGGACAGGCTCAGTTTCACATGGAGAGGTGGGATAAAATAATTATCACCTGAGCTTCTCAGTGATTATAGTACTGTCTGAATGTGCCATCTCAGTAATCATTATGGACAATGTCAGTAAAAATTACGGTGAACTGTACCTTCTGTAAAAAGGGTACAGAAAAATTGCCTCAGGTAATGCTAATCCTGTGCAAATACACATAATTTTCCAAGTTTTTTCAAGTATGGAGGTACTCAACAAAGCATTTAATTACGTTCTAGGTGGTGGGACAAGTCTGTGGCAAACCTAAAGTGTTTCCACATACGACACATACCATTCAGATCAAAAAGAAGGTTGTAAGCACTTGTTAGAGGCACAAAACTCCTGTTAGCTTTAGGTAAGTCCCTATTCTTAACAGAATTTCTTCCACTTCTGGTAGTTTTACTGAGATTTCTTATCCCGTGCAAACTGGCCATTAATATTACAGACATCCTGTGATAAAATTACATTACCCCATCTACCCTTGTAAAACTAATCCTGTTCGCATAGGGCTTAAGTAAGCAATTGTAAACTGATTTCCCTGAGAACTGTGGGATTTCTTTAAACATCCTGATCAGCCTCAATTACCAATGTTGGGTGTTGTTTACAGACTCTAGAGTCTTTCAAAAATCACATACTTCAGTTTTATTTTATAAAAAAAAACAATGACTCATCCTGCAGGTCATCCAAGATATAAATATGTTTCTTCAGTCAAACAGAGTTAAAGAAATTTAGCATTACATCGGTTGCTCACTAATGGATTCTCTGCAGTGAACGGATGCTGTCAGAATGATGGTCCAATTTTTTTGTACCTTCTGGTGATGTTTTTTTTTTTTACTTTGTATCGAGAGCATTTCATCTTATGTGTGCACATACTCTGTATTATTTTGTGTCCTGCATTGTCCTTTCAGGTATGGTGACCAAACACACTCTCACACCCCCAGATTGCTTTTCTTGGGTAACGTGAAAGCAATGTATACATCTCCACTGAAGCGAATCAGACTCCATTCTTTTCATCTTCTTCTATCCCCTCTATCTTTTTCACTCACTCTCCCTGTTGTATTGTTGTATCACCACCTCTCTAACTGTAAGGTTGTTGTTCCTGTCTTTCTCTGCCTGGTGTTTGCAAGTTCCATTACGACATGATGATGGCTCTGAAAGCCCATCTGAAGTCTGTCTCGCCGTTGGCTCAAAAGTTTGTTGGTTTTGTTTATCTTTTATTTTTCTTTCATCACAGCCTTATTTTTCTGTTCTCCAACTGCCTTGCACTTTGTGACCTGTTTGGCAAAGATGCAGACAAGAAGATACCAGCTCTGAATTCCAAGCGCCGTGCTATGCCATGCTATAAAAATGTGTTAGAAACATGTTCACACTATGTATATGTGCACTATATTACTGCTGTTATTATCTGCTGTAGTCAAGCTGCTAATAACGGTATTTTTAAAACAGAGAGCCATGTGCATATTTTGCCCATGTCTGCTGCTTTTCTCACATTATTGAAAGTATTTATGGTGGTCTATTTGAGCGTGTTGCCAAAGAAATGATTCTTACCAAGACAGTGATTCTTTAAAGGTTTAGTTCTCTGAAAAATGAAGATTTCATCATCATTTACTCACCAGTTCAAACAGCTCTTTTTTGGGAAACACAAAAGGAGACGTTTTGAAGAATAGCACTGGTCGCTCTTTTCATTACGATGAATAGGGATTGAGGCGTTAAAGCTTCAAAAAGGACTCAATCACCATGAAAATATCATAAAAATAGCCCAAACGACTTTTGCATTTTATTCTAGCTTTGTGTTGGACTGTGGCTTTACAGTTGAGGTCAAACGTTTACCTCCCCCTTTCAGAATCATTAAAAATGTTATTTTGCCGAAATAAGAGGGATCATAAAAAATGCATGTTATTGTTTATTTAGTACTGACCTGAATAAGATTGTTCACATAAAAGACGTTCACATATAGTCTACAAGAGAAAATAATAGCTGAATTTATAAAAAATGACCCGGTTCAAAAGTTTACATACACTTGATTCTTAATACTGAGTTGTTAATGATCCACTACTGTTTTGTTGCTTAGTGATAGTTGTTCATGAGTCTTCAGAAAAATCCTTCAGGTCCCACAAATTCTCTGGTTTTCTATTATCTTTTTGTGTATTTGGACCCTTTCCAACAATGACTGTATGATTTTTGAGATCCATGTTTTCACACAGGACAACTGAGGGACTCATATGCAACTACTACAGAAGGTTCAAATACTCACTGATGCTCCAGAAGGAAACATGATGCATTAAGAGCCGGGGGGTGAAAACCTTTTGAAATTGAATTTGAATAGGGTAAATATAACTTATTTTGTTTTCTGGGAAACATGTAACTATCTTCTGTAGCCTCTGAAGGGCAGTACTAAATGAAAAAAATATGATATTTAGGCAAAAAAAAAGAAAAATGTACACATTTTCATTCTGTTCAAAAGTTTTCACCCCCCGGCTCTTAATGCATGGTTTTTCCGTCGGGAGCATCAGTGAGCGTTTGAACCTTCTGTAATAGTTGCATGTGAGTTCCTCAGGCTTCCTCACTGTGAAAACATGGATTTCAAATCATACAGTCATTGTTGGGAAGGGTTCAAATGCACAAAAATGCTGGAAAACCAAAGAATTTGTGGGATCTGAAGAATTTTTCTGAAGAACAGGACTAACAAGGGACTCATGAACAACTATTACTAAAAAAAAGAAAATTCAATTCAAGAACATAGTATTAAGAATTAAGGGTATGTAAACTTTTGAACCGGGTCATTTTTATAAATTCAA
This sequence comes from Labeo rohita, assembly GCF_022985175.1. Taxonomy (NCBI): domain Eukaryota; kingdom Metazoa; phylum Chordata; class Actinopteri; order Cypriniformes; family Cyprinidae; genus Labeo; species Labeo rohita. The sequence goes on along the minus strand of NC_066884.1, from coordinate 17,274,686 downwards.
CTATTATTTTCTCTTGTGGACTATATGTAAACATATTATATCTTATCTAGGTCAGTATTAAATAAACAATAACATGCATTTTGTATGATCCCTCTTATTTTGGTAAAATAGTTAACATTTTTAATGATTCTGAAAGGGGGATGTAAACTTTTGACCTCAACTGTATGTTGATGATTTCACACTGGATAAAGCAAATGAATTGCACTTACCAAAATACTGTGATCAATTAATTTTGTATCTAGTTCTGAAAATGATTCTTAATGAACATTGTTTTTATTTTCTATGCTTTTTTCTTTTTTTTAAAATAGCTTTCCAAGTTATTTAAATGAATGAAAGGAATGAAACAAACTCATAAATACAATCAATGCCACAGTCTGTTGTTTCATAAGCAAGCTTCAGCTGTATGAGTCATAATCATGTGTTTCTCGTGCAAATTAAGCTTTGGATGTCAAATCAAATGCTTTCAGAACAAACAAACGAAGCTTCAGTATGATGCATCAATCTTCAAGTCTCCTGAAATCACACAAAATGTTTGTGTGAGGTAAATTTAGGTTGTTACTCTGATAACATTCGTCTTCCATGAAATGCTAACCTCAGTGGTATGTACTGGATTTATTTTGGAGACAGCGCAGCTTCAGTTATGGGAAATCATGTGATTCATCTGCTTGTTTTGAATTAGTGAATTGTTCTGTTTACCATTGGTGTTAACCCTTTTAGCTTTCACCATGCCGATAATGGTTTTTTATTGAGGAAAATGGGTTCTAGATGAACATGCTGTGCACTATTGTGGAATTTCACATCGTCAGTTGGCCAGCATCAAAACACTTTAGAATTTTAAAAACAGAATCCACTTTGAGTGGAGTAGGAATCCATTTTGTGACCTTTGTGACCATAACCACATGGCAAGAAATGTCTAAAAATTCCTGCATGCCATAAAAATGAAACTGGATAAAAAATTTTAGTGGAGAATCAACAAACGTTTCGGTCACAAGTGACCTTGCTCAATGTCAGCTTTTGGACATAAAACAAAGAAGCGCATGACCTCTTTGTAACCTTTTCACTTGTACACACGAGGATGGTTGTATAAATCTGGTAAATCTGTTTTGTAGTGAGGCCTGAAGAACACGGATTACACCAGAGGTGTGATTACTGAGTGTGAGACCTCTTTCCCTCAGACACAGACGTCTGCGCACATACCTTCACCCACAAACGTCATGCACGTCCTCTTTCAAACGGGCTTAAGCCTTTAGAGACGTGACCTTCAACTCCGTTCCTTGAGAAAGTGAGGGAAATAACTGTTTGAAATAAAATAAGTCTGAGAGGAAGAGGGACCAGGGGGACATGGTGAGGAGCGTGACCTCTAAATGTGAGACTCCCTGTGTGTGTGGTTGTCATGCACATGATTTCACTCTCTTTTAACTTTTTTAGACGAGTTTTTCGCAGCCGTTAATAATTCCTGTGATCTTTTGGCTGTCGGCAGTCTTGCGTATGAGCGAAAGAAGTGACCTGTGATCAACAATGTCTAAACTGAAAGTAAAATGTTTCATGTGCTGCTTCCTCATGTCACTGGGAGGAAATGTGTAGTACAAAGCACTGAATATTGAGCATTGAAGAAGTGAATAATGTAAGGAGTAGTGTACAGTCATTGTTACTGTTACGTTGTTATCGTCTAGGGGTGGTGTTGTTGCAAAACAAGATGTAGGCCTACAGCTCAGCTCAAGCCTCTGTTACTAATTCGAAAACTTCACTCAGAACTAGTAACAAAGGAACTTTGAGTTGCTTCATTAAAAGCTTATTCATACAGTATTAAAAGCAGTGTATTATATGGAGTAGAGTATTATTAGGGATAGATGGGCTGAGTGAGCGTGATTACCTGCATCTGATACAGCATTCATTCTTCAGCGCCATTTCATGTACACAATAAAACATTAGTTTGAATGTCCGCTGAGGAAAGTGATATCTCCCTGTCATCAAGCAATATCAAAGTTGTACTATCATTACAACTATCCTTTCATCTTTTAAGGATGATTTTCAATGACAGCACTGCTCAGTGCATTTATTGGCTGCGTCTTACAAGCTGTTGCTGAAAAATAAACATAACTTCCTTGTTTACAACAGTGTTTCAGTCTCTTTCAGTATAAAAGTCTTTACTGCTGACTCTTGTCGCCATCTAATGGTGGAACAATGTATCTAAAATCACCATCACAAACATACTGTTTCTCAATATTAAAGACTATTATTAATTACTACTATTATTTTTTACATAAAATATTATTTATTGAATAATATTTAAACAACAACAGCCATCATAAAAGTTGCAATTCAGTCACTGAGGCGAAATACAGCACTGAAGTTACAAATGTAACTTTTTTATATTTTGCCCTCAGGCAAAACTATTTGCTCTGGAATAAATAACAGATTAATGAGATCAAACACTGCTAGCTAGATTTAGCCAAAATAAATTCTATCTCATGTTTAACCACTATAGAGACAATCAGAGCTAGCAGCGAATTCCAGATCTGGCCGAGGTAAAGCTGCTTTCGGCGGGATCATGAGCACTGACGACCACTGACGCCCTGGAGCTCACATTTTCGAAAACGTTGAAGCAACTTTTCAAATAGATTTTTATTAAAAAAATGCACGTTTAAAGTCTAAAAACTCTTAAAACTACATTCCGTGACACAAAAACAGTATTATTTTTAAAATTATACATAATATGCGCAACAGACTTCCGTATTCTGTTAAACAGGTCTTGTCGATTCCAGTGCAGGGGTGTCAATTAAACACACCTGATCCGACTAATCAAGTCCTTTAGGCTTAATTGAAAACTGCATAGTATGTGTGTTGGAGCAAGGTTGGAACAAAACTCTGCAGGGCTGCGGCCCTCCAGGAACTGAGTTTGACACCCCTGACTTAACAGCTTTGATATTGATTGTATTCAAATATTTAAGTAGATTAAGAGCAGAATAATGAGTAATGTACAAATGTATGAATTAATGTGGTAAACATTATTAAAAAAATAAGTTGAAATAATGCAGACTGATGGGTTTAACAAAAATGTATCCATCCAAAAATGTAACCATCGAATAAAAGCCTTTTAACTCACAGAAGGTATGTTCTGAAAGGTTTATAAGTTATTATTGAGAATAAGTTCCTCTATAGAGTAAATGAATGGGGTTTTTACTGTTCTGTTCCACACAGAAGGAAAACGCTATGATTAGTGAAAAACAAGTGTTATAAATGGAAGCAAAACAACTGATGACGTTGCAGAAAGTCGTGAGGTGGCTTTGAAGCTAAAAGGTACATTCAATGGCTCAACAGAGTGGTGTCATTAAGTAGAAACTTGCAGATGAGCATTTATAAAGGCAGTAAACAGTGTAAGATCACACAATGTCCCTTTACAGCAGTGAGAAGGCAGACATGATAAAAGCGACTGCAGAGAGATTGAGCTCTGCCCTGCACAGATGCATCTGAACAGCATGAAGACACAAATGACCCCGCATGCTCAACTGCTATCCAATCAGTGTCACTTTTAGTTTCTCATGCTCATGCAGACAGATGGGAAAAATTCTTTCAGATTTATAGAAAACGTCTCGCTGGGTGTTATCTGTTTTTTTCACACTGTGTTTTTTTTTTTTGGGGTGAAGGATAAAATGTTGCAATTTTGAGCAGCTGAAGATCCGTGAAAAATTTTATCTTTTTTTTGAAAAAGAATGAGAAAAGCAAACCTGGGGGTTTTGATGCATTGTGATAACCTTGGGTGAAAGAAAGGTAACTGATAAGAGACAGACATGAGTTTGGTTAGGTATGGGGCAGAGGACAATGTCTTTCCCTTGAGAAAATAAGATGTCTGAAATGGATAAGGTCTGCTCTTCAAATGAAAGAGAGAGACTGTGGGAGGGCGAGAGAGAGAGAGAGAGAGAGCGATAAGGCATGGAGAAAATGGTCCAAAAGCCTGAGCGACATCTGTAACCCTGAGCTGATGACAGCAGGGGGATAATCATAAAAAAAAAAGCACATGAAGGACAGCTAAGTTCCTCTCTACAAAAGATGGAATAAATACAAGCATGTTGCAAGAAAAAAAAAAAATTGAACACTGAACGAAATTGAAAAGAAGGCAGCGAGAACCTTTGGACAAGCTGCTAGGAACACACACTCACCCACACATGCAAAAACATCCATGCTGATTTTCATGAGAGAAAAGACAAACTGTCAAGGGAAAGGACAGTGCCAAGTTGATCCATGTTTCCTTTGCTCATTAAAAGATATCTGATACATGTCATTTCCCTTATTAAATTGCTTCACAAGCACAGGCTCGAGAGGCTGTTGACCATCTGGGCAATGTTCACTAGTACGACCCAGCTAAAATGCCTAATCAAGAAGCCTATATCCTTTGAGTCATTCTGAAAATATGGCAACAAACACATCCCTTGATCTTTCAGTCATAAAAAATGTTTACATTTTAGAGAAATTAAATTATATAACCTAGTATTTCAATAAGTTCTATTATACAACAGTTCTTTGTGGTCCTCAAATCTGATTGGCTGAGAGGAGTGTGATATTCTAGTGATATTCTAGTGTTTGTATTACTCTGCTTGTGGTATTTCTCATAGCGAGCCATGGCGGATGCCCAAATCTACTATAATTTTATAAATAATACTGTTTCTGTGTCACGGAATGTAGTTTTTAGGCAAAAATGTACTAGTTTAGACTTCAAATATGTTGAATGTGACGAAGACAGCAGGGTCATTCATAATAAAACAAAGAAAAACGTTCAAAACAAAAAACAAACATGGGGGTAAGATGTCGCTAAACTGTTTGCCAGTCCGGTATTCTGTCACAATACGTGGTCCAAAACAACATGAAGACGAAGGAGATAAGTTCAATAATCTTTAATAATTCCACAAGAGAAAGGGTAATTCCACGAACAGGCAGAAGACACACGTACGGATGTACAATCAATACTGGACAAAGGCAAACTAAACAGGCTCCAACTAAAGTAGGGTTGCTGACGAGGAGCAGACATGTGAGGATGCTTAATAAGACAAAGGTGAACTAACTAATCAGAAAAAAGAAAAAAAGAAGCTAGGTCACAGAACACATGGGGAATGAAAACACAACAAACAGTCATGTGGTGTGACACTTTGGTCTCATTAATCTATTATTTGTTTCAGAGCAAATAATTTTGGCTGAGGGCAAAATCTCATTCTCATCTCACATTATATTTTATGTAATTTAATGCTGTATATCAGAGCACTGCCTTTGTATTGCTGACTGAATCACCTAGCAACTTTTATGATGGCTGTTGTTTTTTATGAAATATTATTCAATAAATATTATTTTATAGTAGTAATAGTACTATTTAATAATGGTGTTTAGTATTGGGAAACAGTATGCATGTTTGTGATGGTGATTTTAGTTACTTTATTCCACCATTAGATAGTGACAAGAGACTTTTTGCTGAGTGACTCAGCTGTAAAAACTTTATATTGAAAGAGACTGAAACAAAGTTGTAAACAAGGTAGTTATTTTTACTTTCAGCAACACCTTGTAAGTTGCAGCCAACAAATGCACACTCTTTAACAGATGAAAGGATAGTACGACAAAGCTATTTCCTCAGCGAACATTCAAATTAATGTTTTTATGCAGAATATGAGATTGAGCAGAAGAATGAATGCTGTATTAGAAGCAGGTAATCACATTCGCTCCAGTCATAATACTCTACATAATACAGTGAACTTTTAAAATAGTAATACAATAAGTTTCAATGAAGCAACTCAACACACTTTCGTCAATAGTTCTAAAGTGACATTTTTGAGTAAGTATTGGAGGCTTGGGCTCAGCTGTTAAACTGTCAACTTGAGATTTGAAAGGAAGGAAGTAGTTCACACAACAGAGGGTTTTTAAAGACACTCCGTGGTTGTTTCTTATTTATTTAGACATTTGCACAGTCGAACTGTTGTATAAACACAATATCACACTTGTAGCTGTGATTTGCATGGCTATAAGGCACATTTAAATACCTGACCATGAAATATGAAATATTTTTTGCATCTTTTTGAATTATTTAAATGTATTTGTTATTTAGTGTATTCTAATACGTAATTAACAATATAAGTAATTTGCCCCTTAATTTCATGCCATTGGTGTGTTGTCTATTTTAATGCTTATTTTGAAAATAATGTATTACTTTCAAAGGTCAGAAGATGCTGTTTAAATGTGAACATGAGTTTTCCCACTATATTTAAATGATTAATTGAATTTTCAATAAATGTTTTACTCAGCTAACAGATTAGTGCCGGCAGTGCAAATTCAAAGCTTAAAAGTTAATTTTCGGACTTGCACCTTTGTTTTTTTTTTGACCCCTTTGTGTAATGCTTCAGTCTTTCAGATCACGCTCCCATGTTACATAAGCAAACATTCTGTCAGTGATGCAAAGCAGGATCCTATTATTGCCGGATGTGAGAGTCCATGCTGCTGGGGTTTGACTTTCACCTCTAATAACCGACGGTCGGTTAACCGACACGTACTGTGTGCTGTGTGCATGAGGGAGAGTGAGGGAAAAGCTTTTGCCTTCTAACTCACAGGTCAGTGTGTGATCATAGGGCTCTTTATCTAGACCCCCGGGTTGTTATGGATGAAATGGCTCACAGAAGCTGGGGGTCGACACTTAAAAAAAGCAACAGACATAGTAGTTTGTTGGTGTGTGTGTGTGAGAAGAATATATTTTTTTGACCTCCTGAGGCTTGTACTCCATACAAGTTAGCCATGCCATTTTATTTCATTGAGTAGTGAAAAGTTCAAATAATTACATGTAAAAAATGTATGCAATAAATCTAACTGAACTGATTTAAAGGGATAATTCACCCAATAATGAAAATTACCCCATGATTTACTCACCTTGAAGCCATTCCAGGTGTATATGACTTTCTTCTTTCATATGAATACGAAATCAGAGTTATATTAAAAAATGTCCTGGCTTTTCCAAGCTTTATAATGGCAGTGAATGGCTGTTGAGATTTTGAAGTCCAATAAAGTGCATCCATCCATCATAAAAAGTGCTCCACATGGCTCCAGGTGGTTAATAAACCTTGAAGAGGTTTATAGCTAGGGGTTGGGTTCTTGTTCAGTGTAGATTAACTACCAGTTGGACATAAATTTGATAGTCAAAAATTATAAACTTAGTAATAATTTTCAACCTGCACATCTAAATAATTTAATATAGTATCAAATAATTTTACTAACAGTATTAAATAAATGATTAAATATATAATATTGAAACTTAAGAACTTTATTTTCTATATAGAGCTCTGTACATCACAGAAACATGAAAACACAATGAAAACGATGAGTTATGCTGCAGTGTTGCTTATGTGTGCAGTGTAAAACAGGTCTAATATAGCAATTAGAAACTGAAAATACATAATTTTACAGACAGGAGTTTGCAATCACATTCTATCACACATTACTCAATTGTTTGCATCAAAATTCACAATTTACTTCAAAGTAACACAGCAATACAGGCATGTTTGACCAGACTATGACTGTCTCGGATAGAGCTTTTTTTCCCCCTGAGAGTGCATTTAATAATGTCTCTGTGCTTTTATAGCAAAACCCATCTGACCTTACACTGGCCTATTTATTGAATAGCAGGGACACAGATGCAAACACAGTGCTTTTTTTTCAAACTGTTTATTGAGTTCATTAAAACTAATAGTACAAATTAAAACTAAGTAAATACAAATAAAAATTATCAAAATAAAGCAACTGCTAAAAAGATAAAATATTGTTTACCTGTGATCATTAACCAATACCAGAGAACCTTGAACATTAAAACTTGTTGTTAAATTATCCAAATATTAATTTAAAATTCTTACTTAAAAGTTTCCCTCAGTAAATGTCGCAAATAAATTCAAAGAAACAGCAAGTCACATTAGAATATAACATTACATTAAACATAATATTTCGCTGTAGAAAGAGTGTTGTAAAACATATTTTATTAATCCTTGTTTTATTTAGAAGCTCACTTTATTACAGTGTACTTCAAGAAAATACTTGAGGGATATTTGAGGTCAAATGGGTTTGGCTGAGAATAAATCTAGGAATCTCTGCTCTGCAGGGAAACCAGCATGGAACCTTTATCCATTTTTGCATTTCTCAAGTGCACATGCTTATGTTATTGTGCTCTGGCAGCTTTTCATTCCCTACATATAGATATACATAGTATGACACATGTATAGCCTGAACAATCTCATCAGTATGTTCTAATGTAACAGTGGTATCAAACTAAAGGGTTAAAAGTAGTACATCCAAAATGAGAGAACCTGAGGTGAATATCACCTCTAAGGACTGCATGTTAAATGGGGGAGAAAAAAATAGATTTACATGATGGTGTGTAGCTGTGCGGCCACATCACAGCTGGTAAATGCTTTGATACCAGCTCCTGCTCTTTTTGGGGAGGCTGTAAACAGTGCATGCGAGGCGCTTTGATACACAGATAATGTGAATGTGAAAGAAAGTTATGAGTTTAACTAATATGTGCATGGGCCCCTTTAAAGAGTACATCTCTGATCACAGTGGAACATTAAGTTCCTGTTGTGCAAAACTGGAGAATATCATCTCTTATGTCTCTTGCTGTCTGTAAGAAGGTGTGTCTGTATAAGATTTCATATGAGATTTGTTTGCTCTTGTCAGCCAGTCTCTGTATGTAGTAGGCTGTGTTGTTTTCTTGAGGATAATTGGATGGACAAGTTTGCATAGCAACCGGTTCTCTCCAGCTTGTTTCAGAAGAAATGAGTGGCCTGTTAAAATGCACATTGTAATAAAAAACAAAAACATCTATTTATATGTCCGTAATCCATCTATCTATCTATCTATCTATCTATCTATCTGTCTATCTGTCTGTCTATCTATCTATCTGTCTATGACTAAACAAGGCTGATTATTAACTGCTAACAAGCACTTTTGAAAGAACAGAACGTACAAAAAAAACATGATTACAGAAAGCACATGTAATCGACTTAATGGGATAAACACTGTAACTGGTGGCCAAAACGCAGTTTCTTTATTCTTAACAAAATGTTTCATGGTGCTAAAAACAGTAGCAAAAGGGAAATATCTGTAGCACTTGATTACTTAAAACCTTTAAAAATAAAACTTACCATGTTTCATCTATCACAAATCTTACCACGAAGTTATCATCATTATATAATGTATTAGGATGTTTGATGCTGCTTTGAAGAAAAAAATTGGATAAGCCTTATAGAAGTAAGACAGCAGTCAATTTTGAACAAATGAAATTAAATAGACTGTTTCTAAAGAAAACAAGCTTTCATACCTTGGCACAGAGTTAATTACATGTGGTATTTCATTTATTTGCAAAGTAACACTTTGTACATTTATTTTGGAGGGAAAGTTAAAAAGTCACTATCTGGGTCATTTTTAGTCTTTTGGGCCTATACTCAACATGGAAGCCTAGAACTATTGAGCATATGGTATGTTTAGAAATTATTTTGATAAACAAAACATAAGTTTTAGTTAAATTGTCTTGTTAAAATTTGCAGCAATAATACTTGTGTAACACTGTTGACAGTCAATTAATCCACTCTTGACACAGGTTTGCAAGTTTAACCAATATTAGGGGAAAGAGAGAGAATGTAACTTCTAGTGTTTCATCCATGTGCTTGTAGAGGAAATGTCATCATACTTGGGGGGTGGGGGATGGGTTATATCACAATAAAGACTTATTATTTTTGAAGTGCACACCCAAATGTCTTAATAACCTAATCTAACTGAAGGCAAAACTATGAAATACATTTATATCTGAGGTAAGTTTAATGTTTAAATGCAGAGAATGAGCAATTTTATAGAGCAATCTGAATAACAGGGTTGTATGTGATATGAGCATCATTTTTGAACAAAAGACAAAAAGGCTTTTTCAGCAAAGTGTGACTGGGAAAAATATAATTGTGTACTAGAAAATTAAGCATCGGGGCTTTATATTGATGAAAATATATTCAAAAATATACTTCACGGACATGAGATGTACCCACAATTATAGAATGACCTATCTATCTACACTGTAAAACCCAATAGTTTACCTTACTTAGATATAATTAGTTATCTTTACTTAATTACTATACTTACTAGTTTTTATCAAGTTACAGCTACTTTCAAGGCAAATACAACAATTTACTTACTGCTCTGAGTGATGTTTACTTAAAATATTCAAGTAACCACAAAGAAATGAATGACATTATCTATCTGTCTATCTGTAGATAGATAGATAGATAGATAGAGCAGACACACTTGTCTTTTTGTAACTTCTCTTTAATATTGTTTAACACACTCGTCTTGGCACAAGCCTGATACTATAAAAACTTCACATCCAAGTAGATTTTGTAAAGGGCCACTCCAGTAACGGCGAAGGGTTTTGGCCCATTACAGAAGTCCGATCAGAGCGATGATAGGGTGAAGCCGCTGGATGTCTCCTATGAAAAACTCTCTTATAGCGACTTGCGCGCTTGCCCGTAGCCTATATATTATAGATGAGTGCTTAATAATTCATCGGGAGTTTTGTTTCCGAGCGAAAAGGCGGAAAAGAGGCTCTATTAAATATGAAGATACGGTAATGAGGGTTAGGTGTCGTGTTGCCGTGGTAACACGGAATCGCTGGGGAAAAGATCTCTTTGATGTTGTCTGGCGCGCGCTCTCGCAGGACAGGCTGTTTGACTGGTGACTGCGCGAAGGCGCACAGCACTTGACCCCGGCCGCAGCGCTCTCTAACCGAGGAACATGATGAAGGAAATACTCCTGTCTTAAGTCTGACTGCGATTAAATCAGCTAGACCAGGACAAAGAAATGAAGGTCTCTTTTTTTTCTTTGGAATAGCCCAACTCTGTGACAATAGTGTTGAATTCAGTTAAGTCCTTTCTTATGTCAGTCAAATAAAGGAAATAAGCTGTCCAACGCGGAAGTAAGCCTATGGGTGAGACTTGTGGTATATTAGCCGCTCTAGGGGAAATAACAAGAAGAATAACAACATGCAGTTAACGGTAAAACTGTTGCACTACAAACCAGTGTGCTCATAATGAAAATAATACATTGAAATAATATGGTAAGACACCAATTTGTAATATCAACAGGGTTGCCAGGTTTTCGCAACAAAACCCGTTCAGTTGCTACTCAAAAATAGCCCAATCACATTTCAAGGGGGGTCCCCGTTCCAGGTATACAATACACATTTTTTGGCGGGATACCCCTGGTAAAATTAGCATTCCAGGGGCTAAATATTACGTTACTGGGGTCCTGTTTTAGGCAGTGTTGGGGAGTAACTAGTTACATGTAACGGAATTACGTAATTTAATTACAAAATAAATGTAATTGTAATTAGTTACAGTTACTGAGAAAAAATATGTAATTAAATTACAGTTACTTTTGAAAAATGCCAGTGATTACAAAGGGGATTACATCTGAATTTTTCCACACACCCACCCCCACTTACAGATTTAATTGACTTCTTTTAAATTGCATTGACTGCTCTAAAATGAGTCACCAATGTTTCAGAAGTTTAGGACACAGAATAGGACACATGCTTATTCGATTACTGTTTTATTTCCTATTTGGGTTTATGCATAAACTTTATTTTTTAAGATTGTTTTTCCAATGCATTGTTAGATGCTAGTGTTTTCTGTCATAACTATGCAAACATTTGATTTCAAGCCCAGTATCATAGCTATTAAACTATTTCTTGTTATGATGTAATGTATGTTATGATCTTGTTATGACATATAGCGCAACTGCGCTCACGGTGACGCGAGTTCGATTCCTGTCTCGAGGTCCTTTGCCGATCCCGCTCCCCTCTCTCCTCCCAGCTCTTTTCTGTCATCTCTCTACTGTCTTATCACAGTAAAAGGCATAAAAAGCCCAAAAATATAAGTAAAAAGAAAAAAAAAAAAGTCTTTTTAAGAATTTGTGGTAGCTGTGCTTTAAATGAAATTATTACACAGCTCAGACTATTTTGGGGCAACTTAAGTCAGTGCTATATGCTTGATAATTTTTCTTGGCGGAAGCTTTGCGTTTGGTTAGCTAATAAAATATTAAAGCTTAATTCAATATTATGTGGACAATTTCTTAATTCTGCCATCCTGGTATCGTGGACTTGCTCTATTGTGTCATACAACGCAGCTGCTGCCTTTTTTTTTTTTTTTTTTTTTTTTTTTGTACATAGTAATGGATTATAAGATAACTAACAAACTGGTACTACTACTTAATTATTTATGTGGTGAAATGTTGTGTAAGAAAACTGGTATGACTGCACTGTATCCATAAAATGTCTAGTTTGAACTTGCCATTTTCTAGCAACTGGTTTATTCATGGAAGCTTTGTGTTCAAATATTTCAACTCAGATCAGTGTTTTGTGTCTAATAATTTTAACACGAAACATCTAAATAATCTATCAAGCAGCTGTGTAATAAGTGAGATAAATGTACATTCAGCCAGTTGTTATCGCAAAATAAAGATATATATTATCGCTTACTTATAATTTTAATTTAAGTGATAAAGGATTTTGAAAGTCTGACAGTAATCAGTGTTGAGTGCTACTATAGGGTTAACTTTGCCTGGTTTAAATGTTTCAAAATGATTAGCAGTTGAAAATATTAGAAATTTAGAAGAGTAATCAAAAAGTAATTAAAAGTAATAAGTTACATTACTTTAACAAAGTAATTGAAAAGTTACACTACTTATTACATTTTAAATCAAGTAACTTGTAATCTGTAACCTATTACATTTCCAAAGTAACCTTCCCAACACTGGTTTTAGGATATGTGATAGATGAAACATTAAGATTTATTTTTAAAAGTTTCAAGTAATCAAGAATTGAAGAAGTGCTATAGATATTTCCCCTTTGCCACTGTTTTTAGCACCATGTGTTGTTATGAAGAAAAAAAAAAAACAGTATTTTGGCCACTAGTTCCAGTGTTTAGATTATGTTATCTGTATCTATGTTATTCCCATGTGCTTTCTGTCAAGAAAATATAATCATGTATTCTTTGCACTTCCTGTTCCTTCAGAAGTGCCTGTTTGGGGTTAACTGGTTTTCTGAAATAATCAGCCTTGTTTTAGTCGTTAACCTCTGAAGATTTTTAATAATGCAAAGGGCAGGTTTGTATAATCAGTCTGATCTGAATATTATTTGTCTTTTTTGTATTTTTATGACATTCAGAATCCAGCTTATTCCTCAAAGGATAAAGGATGTCTGACATAGAAAACGATGGTTAAAAATATAGGCAGTCATGGATTGTGTTTTTGGGCTAATTTCCAAAATCCAGTCATGTATTTCAGTTTGCTTGGCCCTTGTACCACAATAAATTATGTCTGCTTTGCCATTAAGATGATGATCGCTTATTTTCTAGAGAGATCCGCCAAGACTGATTTGCAGTAGTATAGTAAGAGACAGTAAGAGGAAAAGTATAAAGCGACAGAGCAAGATATAAAATAAGTACAGTGACTGGCAGTAATTAAGTCCTCTTGCAGTGTGAAGATGTGATGGGTCCATAGTGTATGTGTCCAATGTAACAGCCTGCCGCTGCGATTGGGATGTAAGCTGTCCTTGTATTTTGATGTGCATCTGCTGATGGGCCTGACTCGCTTTCCAGAAGGCAGAAAGCAGAAAAGTGTTGGTGCTGGCTGACTGGAGTCCTTCTTAATGCTTTCAGCTTTCCTGAGACAGCGTTTAGAATAGATGTCCTGGATTGCTGAGAGCCGTGTGCCCGTGATCCTTTGAGCCGTTTTTCAACACCCTCTGCAAAGCAGCTGCTGTACCTGGATGTTATGCTCCTGTAGATGGAGTCTACAGTGCACATGTAAAAACTAGTCAGGACTGCAGTGGACACAAGTTTTTCTTAGATAGCTGAGGAAGTGACATCATTGGTGGGGATTATTAATAGCAGACTTTATGTACTCCGTTCATCTGAGAGTAGAAGTGAGAATGATCAATGCTAGTGGCTGCATAGATTTAGGTGTGTTTGATTATTAATCGATTGTTCATTGTATTATATTTATAGCACAGATTGTATATGTGTTATATTTATATGTGCATGTTGTCTATGCTTAGATAATTAGTGAATTCTAAGACTTATTTAGTGGGTTGATTCATTTCTGAGTGGGAGTGACTGCCCTGCAACTTGGCCCAGGCACTAAGGTGAAACGACATCATCATATATTAACACAATAACTAAGCACAAGTGTGGGCACATGCACGAACAGAAATACTGAATCATTTCATTTTCCAAGCATGTACTGTGATATTATAAGCCATAGTTAATAATAGGTGTAAAATCAGGCACCTCTTATCACTTCCAGACACATTTTTTGTATAAGGCTTCTGTAAACAACAGCATAGACAAGCTTAAGATTTGCTGTTGTTAACAAGTTTATGGTAATTTGAGATGGTCAAAATAGTTTATCTGGCTCTCAGCTTCACTATCTGAAAACAGCTTAGCTGACTAGTGAAAGGGATCCAAAAATTAAAATGCTGTCAAAAAATGTTTCACCCTCATGTCATGAGGGCCAGGCCAAACCTGTATGGCTTTCTTCTGTGGAACATAAAATAAGATATTTTGAATAACGTTGGTAACCAAACTGTTCTGGTGACTTGGACTTCTATTTTCTAAATGAAAAAAAACAATACTGAGGCATTGTTTAAACGCAAGTCCTCTGTCTATGATATTGCTTTCTCTAATGAACAAGACCTGAAATGGATGTGTCAGACAAAGGAAAGATGCAAAATGTGCAGTGTTGGGGGGCCTCCAGGAACGTGGTTGGGAACCACTGTGTAGGTATGTGTGTTGGAGCTAGTTGGGGCTAAATTGTGGATTGGACACTCTTGATCTAGTGGAAATGTTCTCATCTGAATCAGGAGAGAAATATGCACAGATTTCAAGATTAATATGGATTAATAAGCATTAATATGGATTACTGTATGTCCAGAAGCAATAATTAAAGGGTTTATGACATGGATTTTTAAAATTATTTTAATATGTTTCTTGAGGTTTTTTGCACAAAAAACATGAATATGTGGAAAAATGATTATTTTTAACCCTCATTCTGACCCTCTGTCTAAAACGACCTGTTTTAAGGCTTTGGATTTGACCACTGTTATGATTGGCTTACGTCAGCATGATAAAAAAAAAAAAAAAAAAAAAAAGGTAATTTCCAGACAAACATTATGAAATCAATTTTCTTACAGTTTGTGATGCAGCTGCAGTCAGATCTAGTACCACTTTATCTTTCAACAAATTTTTCTTTGTGAACAACACATTCTCACTCCCAACTCGTCATATATTGACACTTGGTCAGGACCCCTTTTTTTGCACAGGGCACCCTTTTAGCGTCATTTTTCGACATGCAGTGTCCTTCATTGCTTTAAATAAGAAACCCTTGCCATCATAATGCTAAAAGGCACTGGGAATTTTATTGTTATGATTTCATTATATATTAGGTAACAATATTGCCATTATTGCAGTGCATATGTTGAGGTGTGATTTTGTAATGTAAACAGTCACAATTTTTATTTACATTTCATTGTTTACACATTTATGAGCACATAACCCAACCCCTGCCCTATCTGTCAATAAAACACAAGATATAACAGGCAGATACAGCTACAGTCATAATTTATTCAAAAAGTATTCCAAGTCTTCCGAGGCCAAACGATTAATTTGTGAGAGGAATAGACATGATCCGTCTCTGTCCGCCGTAAAGCTCAGTCTGTTTATGCGTAAATACATTTAAAAAATGCCAACGCCAGAAGAAGAGTTACGTCAGCCTTGGTTGTGAAATGCCATTGGCTCTTGTGTGTCTCGTGACCGATTGCGTCATGCTAATGTTCGGGAGTATCTTTTTGAATGAGATGTGAGCGCGTTAACGGAGCGGGATCATTTTCAGCGATTAAAACCTTGTGTTTTACTCTATTTCTTTGCATAAAGATATTGTATGGCTTCAGAAGACTTGGAATGCAACACGACTTGTTTGTAATGCTTTTATACTGCTTGTTTATGCACAGTTTCTGCAACAAATACCTGTGACTGTACTTATATTTGCCTGTTACATGTTTTATATTGTTCAGAAGTGGGTGAGTTTAGGGTAAGGGTGGGTTTAGGTGCTCCAATGAAAGTATAAATTATACAAAATGATTTATGTTTTACAAATGCATGCAAACCATTAAATTAAGGCAAACAACTGAAATCAATGGAAGACCATGCATGTCCAAAAGTGATGCTAAAGGGGTACCTTGAGCGTCAAAAAATGACGCCAAAGGGTCCTGACCAAGCATCAATATGTGACAAATTGGGAGTGAAAATGTGTTGTTGTGAACTCTCCATGACACCGTGCCTCGTTTACAAAACAACATACTCTGATAAATCCTCTGACACGATCCGAAATGCCATTAAAAATGGACTATCCACTTGTTCCTTACACTAGGATCCTTTTGATGTATGTACAAAGACGCGAACAAGCTGTTTAAACCAAATGCGTCAAAGGAGCATTCAAGCATTCACATTTGTCCTATTGATGCCAGACTCAAGCGCGTGGACTGTGACAGAAAGCGAACGTGTATTCGTATACTGTATCCATTGTAGACAAGATAGCGACAGTGATTATAATTTGTATTTGGTTTTGACATGATGCGACACTTGCATTCAGCAATTCAGCCGTTAAATGACTGAACACCAGTGGGCGTGGACCTATGGCCTTGCTCTGGAGGCAGTGTTTATGCAACTGTTTGTGCTCGGATGGTGCATCATCTTGCACCTCAGATCCAAATGAGCCATTTTTGGAGCTTGATTAAATAAATGCTTTGTTTATAATGAGGAGGACATTTTAAGCTGTGAAACTAACTTAAAACAAGTATATTTTAATGGTACAAAGACCACTTACAGCATATGCCAAAAGATCAAAGCAAATTTAAATTTTTTAACGCAAGTTACGTTAATCAGATTACTTCTTTTCAAGTAACTAGTAAAGTAACACATTACTTTTAAATTTACAAGACAATATCTGAGTTACTTTTTTCCCCGTTTATTGATTGAAAATTGATGCTGTCCTGTTAACATGTTGAGAGAAATCAGGAGTAAGATGTTACTGTAGTTCTATTATAATTGTGAACATGCATTAATTCATCTCACTCACTCACAAAAAAAAACATATTCAGTTTTCCTCAAAATGAATAAAAACAGAGAAATGCAACTTAGAATATGATGCAAACCTACAATAATTAAATGTTAAATAATACAAATATCCTTTATGTATTTAATCCCATTTTATTAACCAGTGTCTTTGCTGCTGACCTTTGATGATCCAATTCAACCATACTAATTAGCAAAAATGACTTAAGATAAATTATTAATTATTATTATTATTATTATTATTATTATTTAATTTCTGAATAGTGTTGAACATTCTTCTTCTGCGGTCAAACGTACAGATGGGAACTTACATTTCCTTCAGCCTGAGGATTTTGGTGTGAAAGGGCTTTTACATTTGACAAATATAGAATTTTTTATATTAAAAACAAACATGCAAGTCCTGGAGGGATATAAAAAGTAACGAAAAAGTAACGTAACATTACTTTCCATAAAAAGTAACTAAGTAATGTAATTAGTTACTTTTTTTAGGGAGTAACGCAATATTGTAACGCAAGTAACTTTCCCCAACACTGCCTGTCATGACCACTGTAAAGGTAATATACTTTAATGATGGATTACTGTGATGTTTTTATCAGCTGTTTGAACTCTCATTCTCATGGCACCCATTCACTGCAGAGCATCCACTGGTGAGCAGATGATGCAATGCTAAATTTCTCCAAAGCTGTTCTGATGAAGAAAGAAACCCATCTACATCTTGGATGGCCTGAGTGTGAGTGAATCTCCAGTAAATCTTCATTTTTGGCTGAATTATTCCTTTAAGATATTTTTGGATCAGATCAGGTCGATTACATAATCAGTAGCATGTAATTTTTCATTATTTCGGGAGATACTGATGAGATTAAAAGCAACTGAAGCAAGCATCATGTCATCCCACCTGATGTGCTACAGATACTTCTGATCTTTGCAGCCAGTTGTGTGATCACACAGCCAAGAAAATGGTTTTCTGTTTCTGCCAATTTAATTCAATTTGCTGAGAGGCTACTAATTCTATATTGTCCAATGATGCCAAATGGAAGAACCTCTTTGTTCTATCAACATCGTTCCATTCTGGTTCACTTTTATGTCTTTTTGAACTTTGGTTGCAGATTGGTTGACATTATAGCTGGTTTTATATGATTGTCAAAGCAAACTAACATCTTTTCAGCAACATAGAAAGGCAATGTTTTGACCTGCAGTAGGTCTGTAGAGAGCTTGAGAAGAAGAAAATTTGGGAGGTAGAACTTTTGAAAAGCCATCACATGAAACAGAGACAGGTCTGCATGGAATCCAGAATAGATTACACTGTGATGGAGTTACTTGGGCATGTGTGTGTGTGTGCAATAGAGAGAGTTGTGTTTGTGTGTGGGGAAGAGCTCGGATGCTGTATTCTAGTTGCTTTTAAAGTGTCTGTAAAATGGGGCCAGCTTCATTCTGCAAGAGAAGAGCTGGATTTTTTGAGGAAATATACACAGGCGATAGAGACAAACACAGACGCTCACCGAATCCTCAGTACTGAGGCACTTTTGAGTTGTAACCCAAACAGCCTTTCATCATCCCCCTCTATGACGATACTTTGTATCACCTGAGAGATGTCTGTGGTGAGGCCACAACAAGTGCGCTTGGTGTGTGTTGCAGATTGTTTGATCACAGTCCCAAAAGGCACACGGTTTCATTCAAAGAGACACTCGTTTGCCTTTTTCCTCAAGCCTAAATAATTCAAAAAGACTATTGTTTCCTGTGAAAGCACAAAGTTTAAGCGAACTAAAACTGTGCTTGATGATAAATTATATATTTTTTGTAGTTTCAACATGGTCAGAGGACAATCTGTGGAGACCAGACTAGTAATGAACATTGAGTCTTGGTTAAGGCAGAAGCTTCTTCTGAGCAACTGTGAGATGGAAGACCTACCTGTGTAACTTTTCACACTCTGGAGACGTCTTCTTGGCATATTGCCATAGGCTTGACTTCTCTCTTCCACCTACTCATCTTTGATGTCACTCATGCCAAAAACAGAAATGACATCTCACACTGCATTATAATCTCTCTAATTAAATGTCCACCCTGCTGTCTCATTAGTGATGCTGTCATGTTTGTGAGTAATAATTCTTTTGTTTCAAAGTATATGTCTATGGAAATGACATCAGCATTACAACATGAGATCACTGTAACTTGGGTGGACCACATAGAGTAGATATAATTAAAAGTATTTGGACTGCCCAAAAATTGTCATTGGTCTTATTTATTTATGGTTATCCTTCAAGGTCGACAACCAAGGTATCTGATAAAGTCCTTAATGGTGGGTTAATGATTTTGCTTTAATTATTTAGCTGATATTTAAGATGGATAATGGAATTGCATTAATAATTCAACTCTGAATCTGTTTTAAATGTCAGAGTATAAATACAGAGATTCAGTGTTATTTAAACTAACACACACACACACACTCACACAAATATGCGTTTTTATTCCATATACGTAATACAAAAATAAAATCAAAATCAGTGAATATCCAATATTTATTGGTAAACACACTCAGAGTTGTGCTGTTGTGCTCAGAATAAGTGAAGTTATTAGTTTCTTGAAAGGTGCGCCCACAGATTTCCAGTCATATTTGTCACAAAATGAGCTTTGCTATTTTGGTCTAAGCTACACGCTTAGCAGCCTGCAGTTCTTCATAAAAGCACTATACAGAAAGGGCCATCCACCAGTGAAGGTGAATGCCAATGTGATTGACAGCTCCTTTATACTTCACGAGAGAGAAAGATGAGCTTTCCTGCAGACAGGAAAGCCCAGACCCAGAAACAGATCAAGAAGTAAGTTGCTGCTCAGTTTTGGATCGATAATATCTAAAGGGAAAAGCCCACTGGGAGGCTCTTGAGAGGAAATAGCCCAGAGGAAGCAGGTAATAAAAAAGACAAGTACTTTACACAATACAGAAGAGAGTGCTCTAATAAAAGCCCCACCACTGCTTCCTTTGTATTCTTTAAAGGGGACAGACAATATCTAACATGAACCCAAATGATATGGATTGGTTATGTTGTGAAGCACTATGAATATATGGTCTCTCTCTATATATATATGCATTTGTAAGTAAGTCCTAAGTGTAAAAGGCTTTTAAATGGAATTTGTAGTTTATAGAGTAACATGAGATCATGTGAGATGTAATCACAGATGTGAGTTGGAGGATCAGCTCCAAAGAATTTCCCACGGTTGGTTAACTGTAATATTAAAAACTGCCGTGTAGTGAGATGTTTTGAGAAGTCAAATTCTCTCTAGTTGTCATCTGGGCTTCCATACATTTGAGCAGATGTGTTCTCAAGTCTCTGTCATGAATCCAAGTCAAGTCTGAAGTCTAAGACTTTGCCAACGAGGTAAAATCCAAATGAAACAAAAGCAGAATTGTGTGTTTTGGTGTAGTTGATTCATTTCTGAATCAGTGTTACTGAATGAATCAACTTAGTGAATAACTTTTGTTCCTAAATGAAGTAGTGTTTAACGATTTATTGATTTAACGCAAATAACTTAACAGCTATGTTGCCTCCTACACTGTAAAAAATAAAAAACAATTTGTTGAGTCAGCTTAAAATAATTTGTTACCCTGCTGCCTTAAAATTTTAAGTTCAGTCAACTAAAATAAGTTTAGTCAACTTGAAATGTTAAATTGCACTAAGTAACAACTTAGATATTTGTGTTTGCTGAACTTAACAGATGGGTAAGTAACCCAGCTACCTTAAAAGTTGTCGCTTAGTATAATTTAACATTTGAAGTTGAATAAACTTTTTTTGAGTTGACTGAACTTAAAATTTTAAGGCAGCCAAATTACAAATTATTTTAAGTTGACTCAACAAATTGTTTTTTACAGTGTACTGGTGTAACACCATAACCTGCAGAAAAAGGCACTGAAAATATGGGATGTGTGGAGCACGCAAGTACAGACAAAAACCCTAGTTTTCTATGGAAATTTGTGTTTCACAGACGTACTTTGCGATTTTAATCCGAGTCTGTGTTTTTCTCACACAACTTCCATAAAATTTACAGAGGTAATTACCCACTGTTTTCCGGCAAATCTAATCCTGTTCGAATGCAAACGTCTGTGATTGCTGATGTTGTATTATCCCAATGCTTCTCCTCATTTTTTGGCTTACACTGTAAAAAACAATTTGTTGAGTCAACTTAAAATAATTTGTTACCTGGCAGCCTTAAAATTTTAAGTTCAGTCAACTCAAAAAAGTGACAACTTAGATACTTGAGTTGATTCAACTTAACAATTTAAGGCAGCTGGGTTACTTACCTTGCTTTTAAGATTAACAAGCACAAATATCTAAGTTGTCACTTAGTACAACTTAACATTTCAAGTTGACTAAACTTATTTTAGTTGACTGAACTTAAAATTTTAAGGCAGCAGGGTAACAAATTATTTTAAGCTGACTTAACAAATTGTGTTTTTTGTTTTTTACAGTGTACCTGAGCTACTATATGCGCACCAGTCTTGCACATGTTGCACCTTTCACTATGTATCGTACGAAAAAATAAAATAATAAAATCAAAAAGGAGAACCAAATCGCAGAAACTGCTAATACTGGCCAACAGTGTCGGGTATAATACTTGTCTAGATTTCTTTGCTCAGTTGTGTGGGCTTATTATAAGCAGCCATTTCTGTAAAGCAATGTTTAAATTAAAATTACATTAATACATATTTCATTAGACATATGCAGGGCGTATGTGATGCACGAAACCACATCACATCTAGAAAACACACTCACCTCTGAAATAAACACGGAGATGGTAGTCCCGTCTAAATTGGTACATGAAAATCGCAGACGTTGGGTGATAAGAATTGAATCTCAAATCTAGTTTAGAAAACTATTCCCGTCTGTATAGGGCTAAACATGGCAAAAAGTGATTAAACTGTTCTATGCTGTTGAATCAGCGCTTGTGGAAACAAAATCTGCTTGGTCAATCAAAATCGAGAACCAAGCCTAACTGTTATGTAATTATCTTTTGAAATGAATATCGTATTTATTTTAAGTTTGGAAGGAGGGGATCATTTACTTTAAAATCAACCTAATGGACTTCCTGTTATTTAAACAATGCTAGTATTCTCAGGAAATATTTCTCCTTTCTTGTAGACCTAAACATATTCTCTAATTTTGAGTCGAAGTCAAGTCCCAAGCCTTTTTTATTGCAAAGATGGCTATGCCATGAGTCGTTGGTTTATCTTTGTGTCTCCGCCGTTTGCTGAAGTCTTGCCCTGTCTCTCCCAGCCTTGACGGATACGGGTGACCTTCCGGTCCACACATGGAGTGATCAGGATTAGCTTTAGAATCAGAACCACGCAGGGGACCACCAGAGACAACATGTATGCTGGCGGCATCCACCACCTATATGATTCAGGGTTCAGAAATCTATTCCAGCCATATAGAAATGTGTGAGCGGTACAGAGCAGCAGGGTGAGGTAGCCCAGTTTGGACTGTAAAAGAAAGGAAGAGAAATCATTTGTTTTATCAAACACCATTGTCATTGTGCTTCTTTGATCATAGAAGTTTTGTGAAAATTCAACAATGAAGTTTTAAAAACCTTCTGGTTACATTTGTTCAGTACTGTATTTATATGCTAATGTAATATAATGATGGAAAAAAAAAACCCAGCATTGTTCGTATTGTATTATGCTTTCTAAACTAATTAGTAAAATCCTCTCCAGTGACACTTAAATTGATGCATTTCCACTGTCAGTGTAATACCTGTACAAAACGAAACTCCCTCCAGTTTAGAGAGTTGCTCACAGATGGAAGGGATGTAATTCCTAGCAGGACAAACAGCCCAAATCCAAGAATTCCCATGGAATAGTACGAGTCAAAACGCCAGGCTGCCGTGTTGTCAAACTCATAGGTTTTGTTATCTTTGACCTGCAAAACAGCATAAGTTCTTTAGTTCTATCGTTTAGTCAGAAAAAACATGAGGACGGGACTTAATTTGGTGAACTCTGGAATTTGTTGGATCTTAAAAAGTGGGTGTTCCATAGCCTACAAGTATCCACCGTTTTCTTAATGTAACCAGCATGGCCATTTATAAATTTTATGGCTTTGGCTTCCGGCCTCATCTGCGTCCAGCTATTTTTAGTTGTACAAAACAGCTCGTTTTGTGGCTTGATATTGCAGATCAGTGTGTCTTACCATATTATTTTACTGTATTATCTAGATTATGCATACACTGGTTTGTAGTGCAGACAGTTTTACTGTTTACTACACATTGTTATTCTTCTTTTTATTTCCCAATAGAGGCTAATGAACCGTAAGTCTCACCCATAAGCTTACTTCCGTGTAGAAGAAAAAGGTGGATAGCCAGGATCGAAATTTAGAGCATTATATTTTTATTAAATGTGCAGTAAGTAATTTCTGAGAAACGCAGATGATATTTCAAATCACCAAAACAAGCATGCACCTACCTAAAAAGGATCATTCCGCTATTTTGATAGGTCTGTCCCTAACATGCTATGCAACGCAGCCACCTCCCCCATCAAGAGTGGACACGCTCCTTACTGGTGATTGGCTACTGACATTCAACAGCATTTCTCAGAAATTGCCTACTTATGGAAGCCCGTTTCCGCCACTGAATAAATAATAAAAAATATTGCGACTTTTCATCTCACAATTTTGACTTTTTTTTCTCAGAATTCCATGATAAAAATGTGCAATTCTGACTTTTTCCCCAGAATTGTGAGATATAGACTTGCAATTGTGAATTATAAGTCAGAATTGCATGATATAAACTTAAATAAAATCAGAATTGCAAGCAGATATTGAAACACAACATTACGTTACTTGCGTTTTTAAATGTGTTATAGAAAACAGATTTAATGGAGTATTTTCACAGCACGTCAATGGTCTGTAATGTTGGCGGCACTAAATGTAAACAATGCCACTGGACCGAACAAAACTTGCATATTTTGCTGATGATTACTGCTGAAAATATCCAATTGTTGTGATGATTTGGGCTGTACTAATTGGTCAGACCGGGAAAAAACATTTAGAATACTATCCACCTTATTTTTCCCATAAGAATGGGTGCAGCCATTTGTAAATTTTTTGTGTCTGGCTTCCAGTCTCATCCTTTTCCAGCTATTTTTAGTTCACAAAAAGCTCATTTTGCTGCTTGATATTGCAAACTGGTGTGTCTTACCATATTATTTTAATGTATTATCTTAATTATGAACACACTGGTTTGTAGTGCAAACAGTTTTACCGTTTACTTGATGCACTTCGATATTCTTCTCGTTATTTCCCTACGGTGGATTATAAACCGGACGTCTAACACAAAAAGTCTAATACCAGAAAACAGCTTACTTCCGCATTGAAAAATAAGGTGGATAGACTGCCAAAAGTTATTACAAATCAAGGAGAAGAGCTCAAAAAACTGTCTGAGGAACAAAATGCGTTTGTTGTTAGCCATATGAACCAAGATTTCCAGGGCAATCTGGGAATAACGTCAGAATTGCAAGTTTGATTTTTTTTTTTTAGAATTCTGAGATATAAACTTGCGAGTCAAAAGTTAATTTTTAGGGGGAAAAAATACTGATATATTCTCAGGATTGCGAGTTTATATCACAGTTCTGGCTATATAACTTGCAATTGCATTATGAAGTCAGAATTGCAAGACATAAACGCAATTCTGAGAAAAAAGTCACAATTGCGATATGTAAACTGGCAACTGTGAGAAAAAGAGTCAGAATAGTGAGATAAAATGTTGCAATTACCTTTTTACTTTTTTTATTCAGTTCCAGAAATGGGCTTCCATACTTAGGCTACTGCACCTTTATTTTATGAACTTGAGTGCTTTTTTTGTAAAGAAAGAAAGAAAAAAAGAGAGCAATTTTCATAATAATCCCAGTAATACCCTATTATCAAAGTAAATGGGAAAAGATGTGAATTTTGTAGTGATTCCATATTGATTTTAAAGAGCTGTTTGGTAGTAAATGAATAGCCCATATTAGAACAGAATTCTTAAAAGTATTCAACTTACCAGTGAAATAGTGTAGACGTTTATCCTGTAGCGTACATAGTATCTGATGGGTATAACTAAAGTGTACAGAACATGTAGAAAACCGAAGGCCAGCGCTACTAGACCCAGCTGCTTCCTGCACAGCATCCAGCGATCCAGCCAGTCAGGGAAGCGACGGTACTTAGTGCCGTTATAAAGCTGAAGGAATCCAGCCAATGCTCCCGGCAGGTAACAGAGGGACAGCATCACGAGAGAGACGATGGGAAAAGCCTTGTTGGCCAGCGAGATCATAATGCGAAAAGCAATGTCTTTACCATTGGTAACACGCTCATAGATAACAATTCTTGTGAGCACGTAGAAGAATATGAAAGCTGTTAAACAAATCGCGATGTTGAGAGGAAGCCTCCAGAGAGGGAAGAGTTGCAAGGGCAGATCTTCCAACTCAGCAGCCGCTCGGAGGGAGCCTCTGTCCAGGGCCGTGAAACTGAGACTTTGAGCAATGTTCGTCACTTGCTGTTTAGCATCAGCGCTGTCTCCACAGATAAGTACCTATTAAAAAAATGTATGCAATTTAACGTGTTATAGAAAACAGATTTAATGTACTTAAGACTAATATTACATTTAATACATTTAAAATTCACCTGCTATTAACAAAACAGATATTGAAACACAACATTACAAGTTACTTGCATTGTTAAATGTGTTACAGTAAACAGATTTAATGAAGTATATTCACAACACGTCATCGATCTGTCACATTGGCGGCACTGAATGTAAACAATGCCACTGAACCGAACAAAGCTCGCATATTTTGCTGATTACTGCTGCTGAAAATGGTCAGTTATTGGGCTTATATGATTTGGTGTACTAATTGGTCGGACCGGGGAAAAAAAAACATTTGGAATACTATAGACTGCCAAAAGTCATTACAAATCAAGGAGCTCAAAATGTCTGAGGAACGAAATGCATTTATTGTTGGCCATACTGAACCAAGATTTCCAGGGCAAAAATCTTGACAACATTTGTGTTTGTTCCAGGCAGGTAGGTGAAATATTAGGCTAATATCGTAGTAAATCAGGGTAAAAGCCCTGGTGAAAAAAAACAGCATATGCTGGTTAGGTATGTTTTGATGCTGGTTTAAGCTGGTCCTTAGCTGGTTTATGCTGGTCAAGGTCAAGGACCAGCATCAACCAGCAAAGGACCAGCATAAACCAGCACCAAAACATACCTAACCAGCATCCCAGCATCAAAACATACCTACCAGCATATGCTGTTTTTTTTCCACCAGGGAGCAGGAGCACAGTTTTGAACATTGATTCTATTTTTAAGTAATGGAATTTAGTTGTTTATTTCCACAAAATGGTAGTGCACATTTAATCTTCATTTAAATTATAAACGTTAACCTAAATAAATGTGGTACAAAATGTCATTCATAGTTCATGATACCGTAATACATTAAGTAATGTTAAGGAATAGAACCTTGAAGTGTTAGCACAAAAACTACTCATGCAGCAAATTATTTTCAAGTGCTTTGATTGTTTTTGACTTGCTCTAACAAGTTGATATTCTGTTGACCTACACAACCCTTTGAGACAAAATTCTCCTTTAATAGTTATAGACAGCAGTGAAATATCCTCTGGGAATTAAATTTAGTTCACAGCAATGTGCAGTCTGTGCCTGAACAATACAATATGTTGTCACAGTTGGCCTTTAGAAAAAAAACAAAGAACAAGAAATTATAATCAAAATGAGAAATAATAACAAATAGACTGCTTGGCCGGGTGTGACTATTCATTTGTATTGAGAATCACACAAACAGGTGTCAAAGAACATACGCACTAACATAGCGATAATAATAGTTTGCCAGAGCTCAGATTCCATCTGGCCAGTTTCTCAACCACCACCTGCTGATGTAAATATGACTTTCCTACAAAAAGACTCTTTCGCTAAAGAGAAATGCTCGCCTCATTTCATGAAGAATGAACTGTTAAAACAGAGCTTTGTGACATGCACAGACATTTATACATGCATTAATGGCTCTTTTGTACTGTACGTTTTTGTTGTATGATATGTCATCCAGCTGCCTTACAGTACTGATGAAGTACAATAAATATGAAGTGCAGTGGTATGCCATTTATCATGTCTAATTTGTCTTTTTGTTCATACTATAATGACAAAAGCTCTTACAAACACCTGCATTCAAGGCTGCTTTGAGAAACGGTCTGTTAAGCTTGATTATTTAAATTTTAAACAGCTCTGTTGAAACCGGTTCTCAGTGCCCCTTGTTGCTTAAATGATTAACAACATTTTGTAAAATTTGCAGATTGATGCATGAAAATTTCTGTCTTAATCACTTCCTCTCACTAATTTTAAAGTTCTTTGATTGCTTCGTCTTTACAAAATGTGTTGCAAAAATCGTATGTGTATTTTCTTGTCTCATATTTTATCTGCCTGTTAGTACATTCTGTGTACCTGACTAAATTGTGTTTGTGTGTGTGTATGTGTGTTTTACCTGTCTGTTGGCATCTAGTCCTCCAGACTGCAATGCCCAGGCAGAGATGGTGTTGAAGGCTTTGACTACCGTCGCCCCTGGAACCAGCTTGCTCAGGTATTCTGCATTGGACTCTGGGTACAGACCCCTCTTGAGATTATTGCTGACGTCTACCAGCACCTTTCCCCCAAGGTCTGAAGCCAGGGAGCTCAAAAATCCATAGTGCTCCCTCTGCACAGCCACAAAAATCACATGAGCTTCACAAGCTGCTTCTGCGTGACTCATGATCTTTGACCCCTTAGGCAGCAACAGAGAGTTTTTAAGGCCTCGGGATCCATATACAACACCGTATCCCGACTGGAGCAAACGGAGCCCCAGCGAGCGTCCAAAATCACCTGTTCCAAAGATGCACACTGTCTCCAGTTTATGCTTCATCTCGCTGAGATCTGTCATTGCAACCGAGTTTGAATTCATTTCTAAAAAATAAGAGACAACACCATACACCATAAAATAAGTAAAGTTCATTTAAACTCTCAAGTAATGGCTATTACAAAGTGCACTAAACTAACACCATTTACACTTTTCATTTCAGATTTGGTACAAGTGCTGTGGCTGTAGATAATTATATTTCTGCTTGAGTGATTTAAATGCTTGTTTTTTTTGTTTTTTTTGCTACCACAGGCGATAATGGCATAATCAAATTTAATTATGGTTTATTTTGCTACTTTAAAACTACATAGGCTGATATATTGCAAAATACACTGATTACAACCTGAAGGCAAAACTAAAACCTAAATAATACAAAAAAAACCTTAAAAAATTCATTTGAAAATATTCAGCAAATGAAATGAAATTATATTAAATTAAATTAAAATGGTTTAACTTTATATTAGGCAGCCTTAACTGCTATGTACTTGCATCAAAGAATAAGAACAGTGTACTTACTGTGTCAAATATTGTATTGCAAAACACTTACGGGTAAGATTAAGGAGAGGTTTGGTAAAATGGGTAGGTTTAAGGGTGGGTTAAGGTGTAAGGGATGGGTTAGCAGTGCGATTATAAATGTAATTACAGATGTAATTACATGTAGGTATTTTTGAAAATATAAGTACAATGTAAAAAAGTATGTTCACAATAAGAGAATTGTATTAAATGATTAATTTAAATGTAAGTACAGTTGAGGTCAAAAGTTTACATACACCTTGCAGAGTCTGCAAAATGTTAATTATTTTACCAAAATAAGAGGGATCATAAAAAATGCATTTTTTTTAGTACTGACCTGAATAAGATATTTCACATAAAAGACATTTACATATAGTCCACAAAAGAAAATAATAGTTGAATTTATAAAAATGACCCTGTTCAAAAGTTTACATTCACTTGATTCTTAATACTGTTTTTTTTTGTGATAGTTGTTCATGAGTCCCTTGTTTGTCCTGAACAGTGAACTGGCCACTCTTCTTCAGAAAAATCCTTCAGGCCCCACAAATTCTTTGTTTTTGCAGCAAAAATTCTTCTGTATTTGAATCCTTTCCAAAAATGACTGTATGATTTTGAGATCCATCTTTTCACACTGAGGACAACTGAGGGACTCATATGCAACTGTTACATAAGGTTCAAACACTCACTGATGCATCAGAAGGAAACACAGTGCATTAGGAGCTGGGGGTGAAAACTTCTTGAATTTAAAGATCAGGCTAAATTCAGTTTTTTTTTGTCCTCTGGGAAACATGTAAGAATCTTCTGTATTTTCTGAATGCCAGTACTAAATGAAAAAAATATAATATTTAGGCAAAATAAGAAAAATGTACACATCTTCATTCTGTTCAAAAGTTTTCATAATGCATCATTTTCCTTCTGAAGCACCAGTGAGTGTTTGAACCTTCTGTAATAGTTCCATATGAGTCCCTCAGTTCCTCAGTATGAAAAGATGGATTTCAAAATTATACGGTCATTGCTGGAAAGGGTAAAAATGCACAAAAATGCTGAAAAAACAAATAATTTGTGACCTGAAAGACTTTTCTGCATGTATTTTGTATGTTCCCTCTTATTTTGGCAAAATAATTAACATTTTGCCAATTCTGCAAGGTATATGTAAACTTATGACCTCAACTGTATATAGTAGTTAAGGCCACCTAATATAAAGTGGGACAATTAAATTAAATTAAATTAAATTAAATTAAATTAGATTAAATTTTTTAATTAAATCAGAAAGAATCAACACTCACCGATAAAGATGAAAGAAATGTATTTTCAGGAATTTGTGCTCCAGTCTCTGGAAAATCCACTGATCACTTTAGAATCAGACCCTAATTGTTGAAATCGCTAACTAACAGTGTGATTTTATTGCAGAATTTCAGAATCGTCTGTGCCAGTAATCACTGTCGTCATATCCCCAAAAGCTGTTTAGCAATGTGGTGTGATCATCAAAACCAGCTTTTACTCTTCTTCTTTAATTCTTCTGCAATTTCTCTTTTATCCACTGGCTTTTCATTGCAGGACTGAGGCTGTTTCTCGCCTGTACGGGTCTGTTTATGAGCACATGTGTGTGAGAGGCTTTATTTATGAGCCTGTGACCTGCCCACAGCTCAGTGGGTGTTTAGATTTGGGAAAAGAGAGAGAGGTTGTTTTGTCAATGGATAAAGTCCAATGTGGAAATTCCAAAGCAACTGTAACTCTTGTGTGTGTGTGTGTGTGTGTTGAAAGACACATATTTGCTTGGATTTTCCCCCTGTGTGTTTTGAGGCCAAGACCTGCCTGGAAGTAAGTTGCGCAACAGTGGAATAACTGTGACAGTCTGGCCAAATATCTCAGTGCTTCAGAGACACTTTTTTCAATGGATCAGCACTGTTCTGCTATTAATCAAAAAGGAAAAATTACTTGTGTCAGTTGTTTGTAAATTCACTAAGAGGACTTTCCATAAACAGAATGAGCTTTTGTTTTCTTCATATGCTGCATAAAAGTCACACTTGTGTGACATATACTTCTTCCAGAATCTGATACATTGAATGAAGTTATCACAGTAAGCATGATCTGTTGCACCTCCACCCATCTGCGAGACCCACCAAATGTGTCATCCACCAGCAGTAAGCACATGGAGATTATGTATGATGACAATAATAGATCGGCAGACCCCTCATATCCACATTAGGGCTACCTTACCGAGGTTAAGACTTAAGGGGCGTAATCACGGCATGACTCCAATCCTGCATGATCAGCAATACATCACATACAGTAGCTCCTCATTACTCCTGTTCTGCTGGCTGAAAGCTGAGAGACTTAGTTCTTTGTCATTTATAATTATAACTGCATGTGCCTACCTGCAGTCTGGGCCTCTCCTGAGTAGGAGTGTGTGCGTTATGCTTCGCAAGCATGAGAAATGCAAGATCTAAATAAGCACACATGGTGCAGGTATGCATGGGATTGATGTGATAAAATGTGACAGATGTACAGATATTTATGTATGGGTAACGCAGAACGTTTGTGGGTTTAAAGGAATATTCCACATTCAATGCAAGTTAAGCAAAAATGAAAATTCTGTTGTTAATGTTGTTCCAAACCCATAAGACCTTCATCTTTGGAACACAAATTAAGATATTTTAGATGAAATGAGAGATTTCTGACTCTGCATAGACAGCAATGCAACTGATACATTCAAGGCCTACGAAAGGCAGTAAAGACACGTTAAGACATGTTAAAATAGTCCATGTGATATCAGTGGATCAACCGTAATGTTATGAAGCTACGAGAATACTCTGACGTACAACCCGAATGGGCTGCACTTTGTTTGCAAGCAGAAAACAAAGAAAACTTTGAAGATTCTGACAGAGAGGATGACTTGCAATTTTTATGCCCAGCCTTACTGGGCAAGACTAACACGGAAGAGAAGAAATTGTTGAATATTGTTGTTGAACCACTGATGTCACTAATTTAATAATGTCCTTACTACCTTTCTGGGCCTTGAATGTAATATTGCATTTCTCTCTGTGCAGGGTCAGAAAGCTTTTGGATTTCATCAAAATGATCTTAACTTTTGTTCTGAAGATGAATAAAGGTCTTATGGGTTTGGAATGACATGAAAGTGCATAATTAATGACAGAATTTTCATTTTTGAGTAAACTATCCCTTTAAGCTCAATGTAAATTGTTCGTGGAATAATTATGATAACCACTATTTATTTTACCTTCTCTTTAAAAATGACCAAATCTTAAAAAACACTTCACTTACAGTAAAAAGGAATAAGGCTAGTCTGTAAAAGTTAAAATACTCAGTGTTTCATTAGTATATCCATATATTGTATTTTAATGTGGGAAAAAAGAACTTCT
This sequence comes from Labeo rohita, assembly GCF_022985175.1. Classification (NCBI taxonomy): domain Eukaryota; kingdom Metazoa; phylum Chordata; class Actinopteri; order Cypriniformes; family Cyprinidae; genus Labeo; species Labeo rohita. The sequence continues at coordinate 17,242,683 of NC_066884.1, read as the reverse complement.
CCACTTTTAGGAACCTGTAAAACCCTAAAATTATTGTAAAATTAAGAGAATGACTTTACAATTCTTACACAGGTTTAATGTGAGTGCTTAACTTTATTCAGGCTCACATTTCTGCTGTTAAGTCTTCCAGAAATTAGCTTCTATTGATGGATCACTATGACCTTGATTTGTTTTTTGTAATTATATAATTTTTAATTAAAAATTGACATTGTATCTCAAATGCTTTTGACTGAACATAATTTGTATTTAACCCAGAATAGTGGACTATTGCTCAATGTTGAAATTTTGTGTGTTGCATTACACTCTGTCCACGTGTCCATGTGTTTAAGGCTGAACTGTGATAGAACGGTTATTTTTTTGGACTGCATGCAGTCATGGTTGCATTCTTTAGTGAGGGCATGAGTGATGAGAATCATTCAGAAAAGTGAAAAGTTAGCATCTGAAATTCACTGTTGGCCATTACAAACTCTAAATTGGAACACGGTCTGTCTACAGTATGTGAACTCGACTATAATTAAATACAGTCTCAGCCTCCTAGCTCTCCCAGCCATGAATAGATCTTCTCATTTGCATCTGGTATCATAAGGAAATGAGACCACAGTAACTAACAGAAAAGAAAGAGCAATTATAATATTTGGAGGACACTGGCCAAAAATGTCAGTAATTTCCAAGATGTCAACAAGAAACACAGAGGCACAACAGTGATGGTTACGGCAGATGAAGAAAGAAATGTTTGTTATGATGCCTGGTAAACCAAGGACAGATATGGAAGGCTAATGGTTTTATGCAGAAATTACAGGGTAGGTTCTCCAAAAAAAAATACCAGAAGTTTTTCAAGGAGAATTTTTAATATGTGTAAGAGCAAGGGCAAGACAATTTTCATTGTGACCAGAAAGACTATATTTAATATTGTTTCATTGCACGAAAGTATATATGTGTACTGGATCCCCTGGACATCGATTGTTTAAACTGATTCACCCTAATGGCCTCTTGTAAAATTCTTTCATTTTTAAAAACGTGTTTATTTGCTCAAAGACATTGAAGCACATTTTGAACCATTTTGTGTAATACTGTTGTTTTCCCTGAACAAAAATTTGCTCTCTTTCTTCCTCTATCTTTATCACACAAACACAGATGTATTTGGCATTCACATGCTGGAATATTTAAGGTCATGTCCCAGTCCCCCCAACCTCTTTGGCACTTCACGACCCAGAGCGTTTCCCATTCTCCTCCTGTGTTGAAATCTGGGGTTTATTTGGTTCATTAGGTACAGAGTGTGACATCATCCGAATGGGTTCTTTAATTTTTATTCACTGTTGCTAAATAGTGTGTGACGGCAATATTGCACATGAAGAGTAATCACATGGATGATATTTACTCACTGTGGGATGGAGACTGACGTGATGGGACGGATTTACATAAAAAGAATGAGAAGAAACATGGTGGCGTGTTACTCTTTGACAGCTTGATGAACATGGGAGTTCATCTGCACATATTGTCATGTTTTTGAAGGAGGTATCGGGAGAATACAGTGTTTGTTGTGTGAAGTGTTTACTGACTGTTATCTTCTTACATAATTGATGTGAAGAGCTGGGATTGCTTCCTCTGTTCTGATACAGTTTTTGACTCGGAAATACAGACATCAGACCGCAACAGATTTTGGTCAGAATATGTTCTTCCTGGCTTCTGTCACTGAGCAATTCCACCTCATAAATTCCCTCATTTGTTTTGTATGAGCAGAGAATGTTTGTGAGAACACAGATGACATCTGGCTAGTAAAATCTGTAGCACACCAATTTGGGCTGTATCCGGGAGTATTTTAAACTGTGTACTGTGAATTCCAAGAACTCCTACCATTTGCAGTGTTTCTTTTCCGGCTGTGGTGGGAGACGATCAATAGAAACCTCTGAGGGGGTGTGGGGAATTCTGGGATTGCTTTTTCCCCAGCAGGAAATCAGTGGCGGCTACTGGTCTGTCAAATAGGGGAAGCTCATTTTCGGCCTACATCATAAAATTGTCTATTTATTTATTCACAAGAATGTGCCTTATTGTCATAAGTAAGTCACAATGCAAACAATCGTAAAAAAAAAAGCTTTAGTTTTATTATGCAAAATATGATGTATTTTTTCTTTTAGTCAGATGCTACTATATAGTATAAATATTTTGCAATTTAAATAAGGTTATTATGGAGATTTATTTATTTATTTATTTATTTATAAAGTATTTTAATAGAAATATAAGGTTTCATTATGTTATGTTTTAACATAATGAAATTTTTCAAGATTACTATTTATATATATATATATATATATATATATATATTTATATTAATTTATAGTCATCCTCCATGTTAATATTTAATGTAGTAATCTATATATATATATTGATTACTACATTAAATATTAACATGAATGAATGAATGAACGATCTAAAAAAAATATTAAACTCTGTAAAAGTGAAACAAGGAATGTGGTGTATAATTGTGTGAAATGTATGATGAAAATCAAGCAATTTCGCCAAGCAAATATAAAGAAATAGGTTGCAGCAGTTTTTATTTCGACTGAACTTGAGAAATCCGCGATGGGACTGAGCGCGAATAGCTCCAGCGATTCCTTATAGTACAAAATCGCTGTCAGTCAAAAGGAGATGCAATCTTTCGACAGACCCTCCAATCATCACGCAGAAGCTCGGCGTCCAGGCCAGCCCACTCCTCATTTGCTCCTCATTCACCCCCAGAGACGCTGAGCGTCCGTGGGCGGGACATAATCGCAGCGTTTATCCAATGACCGTCTAGTTTCAAAGCACTGAAAAAAAACGTTCAAAGCAGCCCCATTGAAGTCAATGGACGCTGGGCTTCAACGGGGAAATGCACTGTGATGCTACGGGAATGTATGAGAAGAAAATCAAGTCAGCCGACCTGCTATATCTAACTGATTCTGAACGAACTCGTCTTTGAGATGAACGTTTTCTAACGCATTTTTAGTCAATAAAATGTTAGTACAATAGTACATAATTTGACCATTAATTTTGTGACATTATAGGGGAAGCTGAGCTTCCCTTGCAGTCTTAAAGAAATCGCCACTGCAGGAAATATGTTTTTGGAGCTGTATAACAGGACAGGTAACAAGTGGAGCTTATGTTCAGAATTTATTTTCTTAAATTCTGTTTTAAGTAGTTCACACACTCAAATTGTGCTCATGTATATTTTTACTGGCACTCACACGCCCTGTCTGTCAGATTAACTTTGTAAGCCGGATTTGTCCTTTAAGAGAGAGAGATAAAATGATAATGAAGGAAGACAGCATAGAAAGGAGAAAAAATATTGAAAAATCTCAAGTCTCCTAGACAACAATAAGGTGAAATGGAGAGCAAATAGAGACTTTGCCTTATGATTCTTATGATTCAATTTAATTTTCAGTTCGACTTCTAAACAGATCTCAACAATGACACAATCTATTAGTAAAGGTGTGTCTGTGTGGGGAGCGACCCCTAGAGATCTGAGGAGGTATTGCAAGTGGGGCTTAGGCAAGTTCTCAAATCTCGTGCACTTCCTCACATTTAAATTTGCCGCATTGATACAGAAGAGAACCAACGATGTTTGTACGCAGTTTGTTTCGCCCCTCCTTCTCGTCCTTATATGGTATAATACGCTGCATTGCGCTTGGGTAAATGATGACGTTCTCGTGTGTACAATTAATATGCAAGTTTTCAGGCAATAACGACTTAAATTGCATTCTGTTCCTCAAGCACAGTTGCCGTATGACTTTAGAAGACTTGGAATAAAGTGCATATATGCTATATGGATTATTTTTGTGATACTTTTATGTATGTAAAACCCATCCCATCCTGTCATTCATCATCCATCTCATTAGGTACAAACTCGGAGCAACGTGAGTAAATATTGACATTTATTTTATCTTTATTTTTTAGTGAACTAACTCTTAAATGTTGCAAAACCGTATCACTTATTTATGATATTGTCAAAGTCCCTATTTAAAACGACTTATAAAAGAGAGTTTGCACTTCACGATTTGGTCAGTTACTGTTTAGGCCATACCCGGATGTAAACAACAGCATGGATTGCAATATTAATGTACTACTGAATATGTTGTTCTCCTGATTTATGGTGTCTAAACCATGGAAAAAACGTGTGGAAATTGCTAAATCATACAGAGAATGACTTAGTGAGCAGGAAAGGGCGCAATATTTTGACAAACTAAAGTTAATAGGTGGTAAAGATACGTACGAGCAGTATTGATTGAGATATCAGCCTAATATTTCACCTAATGTTACCTGACAGAAATGATAAGAACAAACAGAAATGTTGTCAAGATTCTTGCTCTGGAAATCCAGATTCAGTTTGGCCAAGGACAAATGCCTTATGTTCCTTAGACAATTTTTTGCACGCTTCTCCTTAAATTGTTAACTTTTGGCAGTCTTTAGTACTCCAACTGTTTTTTCCCAGTCCGACCGATTAGTACAGCCCAAAACATGACAATAATTGACCGTTCTCAGCAGTAATAATCAGCAAAATATGCAAGTTTGTTCGGTTCAGTGGCATTGTTTACATTCAGTGCCTCCAAAATGGTCGATTGATGACGGGTCATGAAAACACTCTATATGGATTTTATTTTTTTTTGCAGAAAATAACAATGTAGACATAGACCTACTTGCAATGACATTCAATTCAGTAATTAGTGATAGACCTTTTTTTCCCTGATACTTTTCTCCAATTATCACGCGTGCCAGTAAACCTTGAGTTGAATTGGATTGAAAGAAAGGGAGGCGAAGGCATGTCAGGTGTACAAAGAATATTCATGTTTACAAGATATCACAGATGTGGGCAAGAGAAACATCTGACTGTTCCCACTGGGACTAAATGTGTGGTGTGTGTGTGTGTATTGTTTATGTGTGTGGCAGAAGAAGGAAACAATAGAACAATGTATGAGACAGACAATAGCAGACAAGAATGAGGGTGGAGGAATCCAGCCAATATGGAGCAATGCCATTGTAAAATACAGCAACCTACACTCATAGACACCTAAAATACATTCCCAGCTCACAGTATTAAATAAACACAATTACAAACTTATTCTAAATTTATTCTGGCAATAAAAATGTTTCAGTGGTTTGTGGGTGGAACTTGGCAAGAAGTTATATGACAAAACCCAACGGAAGGCAAGAGGGAGAGAGAAAGAAAGGAGGAAAGGAAGAGAGTATAATTATCACATCATTGGCTGTGTTTTATTGTGTTGTTTTATTGTGTAATTGATGAAATAGGACAGAGCTTTCAGAATTTTGTCTCGGATAAGGGATGCACCACAAGAGCGGAAGTGAAGTTTCAACCACATTGATTAATTTAGGAGAAGAAGGTTAAATTATCCATGGCAAATCTATTTAATGAGCAAATAGGTAGAATGAAAGAGGAATTATTCAAAACCCGGTTAATTCAATTACTCAGCTTTCTCCACTAAATGCTACTGATCTAATTCCTCTCCATTAGCGTAATTATTTCTGTGTTTTTTTACATCTCCCTCTCTCTCTCACTCATTCTCTGTGTGTATCATTCATTCTTTTTCCCCGCACAAGGTTAATTGCACACTTCAAGTGTTTTAACCCTGTGACCCCTCCCTGTGACCTTGTTGGGACTGACATTTGCGGGATGCTGACAGCTTAATTGGTCGTGCAAATATTGCTGCGTGCTTTAAATTTTCCAGAACTATCGACTGATTGTACATTTTTGGATGAGATCAGGTTGTTAGAATCACTAAGAAAGGCTCTTTTTTATCTGGATTTTTAGAAAAAGTAAAAAAGTAATCTCCATATGTCCAAAGAGGAAAATTTTGGCAGATCGTTTCTGAAGACCGTTTTGTCTCCAATGTACTGCCAAGTAAACCCACACAAACGTCCACTTTTCTAACAATCCCATAAACCTTTTGTGCACTTCTGTTAATATTGTTTAGTATTTTAATTGAGCCGTTTTCCTCATGAGAACCATAAAATGGTTCCCACAGTGTGAGTGATTTCAGATTTGACTTTCTTTGTGTGGGTAAACCCACACGCACAGCATTCTGAACGGAAGCTCAGTGTTTTTAGGTGAACTCCCTTTATGCAATCTGTTCTGCTTGACATTCACAGCCTGTTCTCATCTGTGCTTTGATTGGTCAATTCTGCCATGCCTATCTTCAAGGATGTCTTGTTATGCTTATCGAATACATTATACATAATTAGATTATCATGTCATGCACAAATGTTAACATTAATGTCAGGCGGCCGTGAACCTCTCCCGGTCCGCACACACACAAGTCTGCTTTCATGGTGGATCAATCACTTCCTGCTGTGCTTTTCAGTAGATTAGTATATTTTAGAGTTAGACTTATCTTATTAGACCTATCTGAAGAATATGTGTTTGTTTGTTAATGCTTTAGTTTATTGACTTGTTTTCAGTGAAAAAACATATGGATATTGACTATGTAATTTTGTTATTGACAAAATAGTCTTGAGTTGTTATTGCTTGGACAGTACTAGTACATCTTTGATAGCTGTGATAGGCCTGTGTTACGAAAGAAAAGATGATGCTCTTTTCTGTGTGTGTGCAGCATTTCAGAAATCACTGAGACTGTATTGGACACATTGTTGAAAACATTTGTAACTATTTTAGTGTAACAGTAAGCACATTCTGTGCGAACACTTACTACTCAACTAAATCCATGTGTCTTCACTTGACAAATTATTTGTTGTGCAGTGTTGAATAATGAAAGTCTGACAATATTTTGCCCTTATATTGACCTTATGCAAAGACAAATAAGTACCACAATTGAGATTTTATTGTAGTTTTTAAATCAGTATTTATTTTTATATTGTCTTAATATAATAGAATTCCTAATAATGTACTCAACACCATGTCATCAGATGTTCATGTATTTCTTTTTTTAGTCTAAAAGAAATTAGGGTTTTTGAGGAAACATTTCAGGATTTTTCTCCATATAGTGGACTTCAGTGGGGATCAGCAGATTGAAGGTCTAAATTGCGGTTTCAATGGAGCTTTAAAGGGCTCTACACGATCCCAGACGAGGAATAAGGGTCTTATCTAGCAAAATGATCAGGCATTTTCTTATACTTTTTAACCACAAATGATTATCTTGCACTAGCTCAACCTCATGCATTGCCCTTTACAAAAAAGGATAAAACAAAGATGTTGGATGATTTTAAAGTTGGTGGAAAAATTGAGATGAAAATGATTTTTTTGTCGTACCGTACCTTTTTGAACCGAAGTTGTTCACGTAATGTGTGAAGATGTAGATGCACATAGCAGAGCTAGTGCAAGATGAGCATTTGTGGTTAAAAAATATATAAATAATATATATATTTTTTTGGAAAGTGACATTGTTTTTCTAGATGAGTCCCTTATTCCTCAACTGGGATCGTGTAGAGCCCTTTGAAGCTGCATTGAAACTGCAGTTTGGACCTTCAAAACCTTGGCTTCCTTTGAAGTCCACTATATGGAGAAAAATCCTGGAATGTTTTCCTTAAAAACCTTGATTTCTTTTGACATGGGATAAGTACATTTTCAGGAAATTTTAATTCTGGAAGTGAACTAATCCTTTAAAGCAAATGTAAAGATACATTTTGGATTGGCAACCAGCTGAAATAATTTTTTTTTTTAATATTTACTTAAATATTTTATTTAAGTTTTGGTCTTTGGTTTTGGTTTTGGTCTTTTTATTTTATTTTAGTTATGGTTAATTTTAAGGAATGGAAATATTGTTACGTTATGCTGCTGGAAGTAGCCGTCACAATATGGTCATAAAGGAATGGGAATCAGCAATAACAATCAGATAGGCTGTGGTGTTTAGACAATGTTCAGTTGGTACTAAGGGGCCTAAAGTGTGCCAAGAAAATATCGCCTACATTATTGCACCACCACCACCAGCAGCCTGAACTGTTGATATAAGGCAGGACGGACCGATGCTTTCATGTTGTTTACTCTGAATGTCCCAGCAGAAATTGAGACTCATCAGACCAGGCAACCTTTTCCCAATCTTCTGTTGTCCAATTTTGATGAGCCCGTGAAGTGTAGCCTCAGTTCCCTGTTGTTAGCTGACAGGAGTGGCACCTGGTGTGGTCTTCTTCCTCTGTAGCCCATCTGCTTCAAAATGTGACATGCTGTGTGTTCTGAGATGCTCTCCTGCATACCTGGATTTCAAGTAATCGTTTAAAAATAAAGCATTTTCAATGATTCAGTTCAATGACTTGCTGAAAGACTTCATTGTTTTGTTCCTGACTGAATCTGTGTTGTTTTTTTTTTTAACTAATCTTATTTTAAATCACCTACTGGTGTAACATTGTAATGAGTACAGTCTTTATTTGAGGCATCAAGTCACTTTCAAAAAGTGATTTACTCTATTTTACTACCAATAACATCAGTGTTTATATCCAAACTATAAACTATTATTCCTAGTGCATCCATGATTATTTGAATGTGCTGTGTGGTTGAAAATCAGATATATACCTATATGTGACAACTGCTGAGATTTTGAACATGTTCAGGAAATGCATAATAGCCGAGCGTATAACAGTAAAAACGTGAAAACCACGAAAATTCTGTGTTTGGTGAGAAAGTGTTGTCTCATAATGGAAAATTCCTTGTTTGGAAGGGAAGTTAATGTTCAGATGTGATCTTTTAATGATTAATCATGAAAACTCTACTCAGTTGTAGCAAATAGTTATTTGAGATACTGTTGCCTTTCTATCAGCTTGAACTAATCTGTAAATCTGGAATCTACTCACTGGAAATGTTCTCTTTTCTGGACCATTCTCTGTAAACCATTTAGATGGTTGTGTGTGAAAATCCCAGTAGATTAGTGGTTTCTGAAATACTCAGACCAGCCCGTCTGGCACCAAAAGCCACGTTTAAAGTCACTTAATTCACATTTCTGCCCCATTCTGATGCTCGGTTTAAACATCAGCAGGTGCTAAATTGCTGATTAGATGTGATTTGATGATTAGATATTTGCATTAATGAGCAGTTGAACACGTGTACCTAATAAAGTGGCTGGTGAGGACTCAAGGATAAAACTCAACTTGAGCTCTAAGGCTGCATCTGAAATCACCCCCATACTATTAAATAGGGCACTTTTTGAAGGGACAGCCATTTGTAGTGGTGACCGCAACCATAGTGGACATTATCAAGTGCACTTATTCAATTCTATAATGCACTGCAATAATGAGTGTGCAACCAATGTACACTCAACAGCTAGAGAATACCAAAAATGCACTGTAAGGGTCGTGCCAACGGATAGATGGCCCCTGCACAGTGGTGGGCAGTAACGAAGTAGTTGTAATTCGTTACTGTACTTAAGTACATTTTTCAAGTATCTTTACTTTACTGGAGTAGTTTTATTTTGAGTAACTTTCACTTTTACTTCACTACATTCCAAAGCGTAAGATCGTACTTTTTACTTCACTACATTTCATAAACATATCGTTACTCCTTATAAAATATCACGTGCTCTGAGACGCACAAGCGGTGTCTGATTCATGAACAAACTGATTCTTTTCAATGAACCTGTTAAACTGATTCGCCAATCGCACCAAACGATTCATTCACGAATTGGAATGATCCGATTGCAGCTGTTCTCGAGTCGACAACTCATTGATTCAAGCGATCCGTTTAGAGCGAGACTCCAGTCAAATGAATTCACAAGTAAAAACTGGGAGATCTTGTGTGCGCGCGACCGATGCTGCGAAAAGTAAGTTACCAAGGTCGAATTTTCGTATTAATTTTTATAACTGAAAATCATATTTAGGTCAAAGCTGTCCGTTGTTTATGAATTACATCTGCTGTAAAAGGTGATCTGTTTAAGCGCACTGAAATGCTTGAATTCAGACGCATCAAAAACGAAAAATTTTAATAACAGCTTAAATAAAATAACTCATGCACATTCATATTCCTTGCTGATGTAACGTTAGCAGTTCTATTAAAATGCTAGCCCTACGTGACGTCTGTTTTTATATTGTTTAGCAACAGTATAAATGTTTATATTGTTTGGATCAGCTGGAGTAGACAGATATAATGTTTATTCAACTATACTGAAAATAAGTAAATATTGTTAGCTGATGCTAACTGTCTAGCAGGTTGCTGGTGCTAAGTTGAGATCATTTTTAGATATAAAGTCCACATATTTTTATTCAACCACCTAGATAGATTACATCCAAGGGAAAAAGAAAGGATGTGATGTTCAGATCATGGTAACTACAGTAATTATCAAAGGAAAGGAAATAATCATTATGTAAATATTTCCTTAAAATGTTCTTGCTAACTTCAGGCCTTATTGTCATGTCATATATAACTGTGACGTTATGCAAAACAAGCTTTAAAACACTTTTTTTTCTTACTGTTGAAAATATGATTGTCAAATCTGTTTTGTCTCAGGTACATTGCAGTGTAAGCTGCACATTGAATATTACTATATCACTCTCGTCAACATAGTCCATATCAACAACAAAAATTTATTTTTTGGGAAAATCCCAGGTTTTTTTAGCAGTAGGATTATAAAAAAATATGTGCTAATATAAAATTCAATTAAGTAGCCTATTTAAAATTGCAAAATTAATCTATCAGTACTTTTTTACTTAAGTACATAAAAAATCGGGTACTTTTGTACTTTCACTCGAGTAAAATTGAAAGAGGAGCACTTTTACTTTTACTGGAGTAATATATTATTATACGTATCTGTACTTTTACTCAAGTACTCAACTTGTGTACTTCGTCCACCACTGCCCCTGCATCTATCCATCACTTTTCCAAACTGCTTGTCCATTGTGGATACAGCTTATTATCATACAGATATTTTTAACTGATTACTAAATAGTTGATTGAGATTAATACATTTTAGTTTCCATGTCATACTATTGGAATTTCAAAATAAACAGCAAGCACAAATTATGCAAAAGTGGCAGCTCTTCCAGCGTGCTCAGAGTCTGAATTTGCTCACTCATTTTCATTCACTCCTTCAGATGGACTATATTAGTGGACTAATGTAGGGAATAGTGAATGAGGGTATATGGGGCAATTTGGAACATAGCATCAGATCTCTTATTGACTTTGATTTAAAGGAAGATGGAGAATTTGTTTTCAGAATAAAAATGTAGTTCTGGAAGCAGACGCTTAAATGTCCTTGAGATAATATTGGCAGGATTGGATGAATGAACTCATAGAAATTCATATAAGTAACAGAATCGTAGTGATTAATAGTGGCATTTGCGAACAAGACATTGTATCCTTGTTCATCCTCTCTTTCTGTCTCGATCTTGTCATTCAAAATACAATTAATCACAGCATCCCCACTAAATTCACCTCATCTACCCCCTGCTCGCTTCTCTGCAGGCCGAGGCTTTGCAGCTGTGCTGGGTTTGTGTCCAGATGGGAAATTCCTAATGGACAGCTGAAATGCTTCCACTTCAATCTCTCTTGAGTCCCAGAATTCTCATAATCATGATAGCAGCCCTAAGGGGATTTAACTACTTGGCCCCCTTTGTTGGGCGAGCAACTCTTGGTGGAAAATTGCAGATTTTTTTTTTTCTCTACTAATGACTTGATGATGCATTGCACCATAGAGAGAGAGAAATAGAGAGCAAATACACCTCATTTTGAAAGAGGTGAAATCTGGATTATGCTGTTACAATGGGCATGAAATAGATATTATGTGAATTTAGTCCATGATAAGGTGGACGCAGATAAAATGAGACTTAAAGGGACAGTTCACTCAAAAATAGCAATCCTGTTATTTTTGCACTCTTTTCCCGCTCTTTTTCTTTTGTGTAACATAAAAAATGTAATTTTTAAAAAACATCCCAGCCATTATTTTTCATATGATAAAAGTGAATAAGGACTGGGGATGTCAAACTCTTTTGATTTAATTATAGTTGATCAGTTCACAAAACTGGTCTAATTTATCTGGTTCTTGAGTTCTTACTGACTCAATGAACCAGTTGCAATTGAATCATATGGTTCTCTGGAGATTTAAAACATTCTTGATATTCCATAATAGGTTCTTCAGATGATTGATTTGGTTTCGGGGTTCTTCAAACCACAATACATAGATGTTTTCAACTATTAACAGCTCAACAGAATGGAGGGTTTTCAATGACAGCTTAAATTTTGTTGTTATGTACAGTTTGTCTAAAACTTTTGTAATTTCAGAGATTGACAGCCCAAGTTCTAATTTACTTTTATTATATGGAAAAGCCAGGATATTAACTTCCAGAATCACCTTCCACAGAAGAAAATGATATGAGTTTAAAACCACACAAGTAAATAATGACAAACATTTACTTTTGGAGGAACCATAACTTTAATTTTTTTTTTTTTTATTTGACATGCCTTCTTTTTCTTTTGCCTTTTTATTTCTTTTTTTAATAACTCTCTCTCTCTCTCTCTCTCTCTCTCTCTCTCTCTCTTTTAGACACTCTCCTGCTCTCTTTTTGCTGATTTTACTGACACAAAAAGAAAAGAAAGTGCAAAGGAAATCCACACAGTGTTTTAATTGCTAGGTTTAATTTGAACCGTGGTCCAAAATTCAGCTTAAAAGTTCCTTTGATTAAAAAAAAAAAGAGTATGAATGAACAAAAGAAAGATAGTCCAGAGACATATGTGTGTGTGAGAGAAAGAGAGAAACTGTTAAATCTGCTGTACATTATAGATGAGTCTCTGTCACTTTGGGGGAGAGTAGTGCATTATGGGTAAGTGTGAACAAGGACTGACATTTACTTTCTCTTCCTATCGCCTCCTGTCACATTAGGCCTTATTGCTCTTTTACTAATATTAATAAATCTTAACAGCCTTCCCACAACCTCTCCGAAACATACATACAGTATACACTAACAAATGTGATCATTTAACACATGCAAACATTGAATTTAGCACACATAAACTCATATTTCTATTCACTGTATCCTATGTAAGAAGAGAGATAACGCAATGTTGAGGAAATCTATACATGCACACTGCAGTTTTGAGTCAGGATGCTGAGATGTGCCGGAGGGATTGTGTGTGTGTGTATCAGTGTATGTGAAATCAGCTTTGTCTCTTGCCTAGCACTGGAAGGATATCTCTCGTTAAGACTGCCTCACACACAAGCATTCGTTCACACAGGCACACGTACACACTCCTCCGTTCAAGCCTCAGACGATCATTTATGTCTTTGTTATTGAAATCTCTCATTGTACATTTTGTTTTTGTGTTGTTCTGTAAAAGTTGGCGGTGTTGGTTTAAGCTGTTTTACCCTTTGTTAAAAATGTTCTGCAGACAACAGACCTTCCATTTAGCATCACCTATTCAGAGCTGATACAATTACTGAACAAAATCACTTGGAATAGCTTGTTCCTACTTCTTTTTCATAATCATTTAATGATATTTTTTTCACATTGTTAAAGTCTTCTATTTTTCCTACTCTCTTTTCTGATGCACATAAGTTATTTAGTCCATCACATTGGACAAGAAATAGAGACCCACATAAAAATAAATAATTTCAACATGGCTGTATTAAGATTCTTAAGTTCATATGCACTACCTTTCAAACCTTCTTTTAGGGGTTCCAGTAGTGCTGAAACCCTGTTGTTAGAATGGCCAAGGATCAGCAATCTCCATGTAAAACTGACTGGGCAGACCAAACCATAAGTTGTGGAGACTTGAAACTTGGAGGGATGGTAGTACTCACGCCCTCTACAACGTCACTAAATCTCGCCCCAATTGGCCTGACTGGGGCGCTACAGCAGTCAGTCGCTACAGAAGGGTATTTTGCATTTTTTGAAAAACCTACTTTTGCAAACTAATCCTAGGATTTACAGTCGGTTCTGAACCAAATCAGTGCAGGAAGATTCTCTGTTAGGGAAATTCAGTAATTATCAAAAGAAAAAATGTTGCACTTTCGACTCTCTGTCACAAAGGGACGGTAAAACGAAAGGGGCAGGGCGGCCTTTACTAAAACGGCTTACTTTACTATAACTTTTGAATGGAATGAGATATCTTCACCAAACTCACAATATGGATGTAAAAGCTGAGGTCACATGAAAAAAAGTCACAGAGCTTGGACACTTGATGGTGCTATAAGAGAGGGAAAACAAATAAAAACGGCCATAACTACATAACCATTTGTCTCATTGACATGAAACTTGGTATGCATGGTATTGGTCCAACGTGCCATAATTGCCTATAAGGACATTCACATATCTCAAAAAACGTGGCCACCATAGACCGATGAACTTACCCTTGTAGACAAGCTTAATGGAGGTCAGTTGGAACAAAACTCGGTGGGCCTGTTTAGGACTATGAGATATTTGAAAGACATTAGCCACTGTGGGGCGATATCGAATTTTTCAAGGACATAAACGATTATATATTGTGTGGTTTTTCACACATACGCACTGTATTCATAGCCTCCTACGGTAGACCTCCTCATTCCAAACAACTTTTCCTCTAGAACCATTGCTGTCAATCAAACCGTTTGTTAAATGATTGAGAAAATGTAAAAAGCCTACTTTTGTGAACTAGTACAAGTTTTTTTGTTCAAGCTGGAAAAAAAAACACTGCAGTGCAATTCTCTGGACTCTCTAAGTCAATAATTATCAAAAAAATCCTGAAATTTACTCTTTGGGATGCTATAAAGGGGTCGTTCAGAAAAGGGGCCTGTCCAGCTATACCCAAAAGGCTATAAAGCTTAAATGAAAATTTAAAACTTCACAAAACCTGGTGAGCACATGTGACAGGTGAGTCTAAATAAGCATGCAAAGTTTTAGGAAGATCGGACCACAGATGGCACTATAACAGGCATAAACGTTAAAAAACATAATATTTCTGTTAATGAATTTGTCAAAAATGTTTTTTTTTTTTTTTTAAATCATTGATTTAGGTCATTACAGGCTTAATAAATAATATGTAATGTATTTTTTTATATGTACTTTAACTCCTTAAAGTGCTTGAACCCCAAAACTTTCAAATAGTTGGCGCCGATAGCCTTGTGGGCAGCGCACTGATGTATGGTGCAGTTGTGCTTCAGGTGTGCCGAGTTTGATTCCGCCTTGTGGACCTTTCCCGATCCCATCCCCCCTCTCTCTCCCAATCACTTCTTGTTAGATCTCCACTGCCCTATCAAGAAAAATACAAAATCCACACACACACACAAAGTTCTATTCTATTCATTAAAGAATTCTGAAAAAATGATCACAATTTCCCAAAAATATTGTTTTTCAGCATTGATAATAATAAGAAATGCTTCTTGAGCACAAAAGCAGCATATTAGAATGATTTCTGAATGATCATATGACAGTGAAGTCTGGAGTAATGATGCTGAAAATTCAGCTTTGCCATCACAAAGATAAATTACATTTTAAATATATTTGATTATAAAATGGTTATAAACAGTGATAGCTTTGAAAAGTACTGTTTTTTCAGATATAGTTTTTTGAGATATAAAATTTTATAGGTTCTTCAGTTAAACAGGTAAAACACCAATAAAAAGATATTTTCTAATTAAAAGTTCTTTGTGTAATTTTAAAAGATTCTGACTGTACAAAAAAAAATTAAAATTATTAGGTTAGACTAATAATAAAGTACTTAAGACACTGACTCACCAGGCTTTTATAAATTATAATGATTGTAATGATTAGAATGAATTGTAAAAACATCAGGGGTTCTATTACATTATGATTATGATTTAAAGCATGTTCAAAGCCCTGCAAGAATTAATCAATGGTTTTTGTTTAAACATCTATTTATGTAGGATCTAAGTTTAGTTACGGCAATATTAATTAAAGCATAATTGTTCTTCGGAATTATTGAAATATCAAAATGTGTAAATCATGATAACATCCTGGAGACTTCACTTTAGACTTCACTTCTCCCTCCCCTCAAAACGACGTCTGATTAGACATGAGTTCCAGCAATCATTTGAGCTCATTATCTTTGGTGGCAGGGGGCATAATAATGTAGCTGCACCAATTTATTCCGAGAACTTGGAGAAACACGTGGCCAAGAAGAGATTAGGGAAGATTAAAAGATAATGGAGTCCCTCTTCGGTATAAATGAGCTTTAATTTAGAACGACTATAACTTTAGCTTGCATTTTGCTCGCTTTTACACCCAATTTGTTTAAATGCCACATGCTATCTTTGCCACTTTCATGTGAACCAGCATGAACTCTTACAGGTTTCCAACAAAACCGCGCTCAGGAGGACGTTCCAGATGCTAATATACCTTGTAATAATCTTTGGCAGTAATTCATTAGTGATGTATTTCATATTCAACATGCACCCTGATGAGCCGAGTAGAAGTTCCTAAACACAGGAGCAGTGGTTCTACAGTGCACACCAATCACAATCTCTTTGTAGCTACACGTTTGGTCCCGTAAGACTAAGAACAACGTTATATTAGCCTGATAATGAACAGTGGAATGGAAATTGCCATTGTTCATTCCCAGGTTATATTTATGCAGTGAGAGCGAGCATGACCTGCAGTGTAATTATGTAGTGCTACAAATTCATACTCACTCCTGCTGTAATTGAAAGATACATGTGCTCTGAATGGAGAATTCATGCTTTAGTCTGCATTACCCCTGGCTGTTTGGTGATTCATAATATCAGCTTAACAATGTGATGCTTTGAACTTGTTCATAGCTTTCACACCATCTTAGGCGATTTCTCAAAATGATTTTAAGCTATCAAGTGGTCGACCGCTTTATTCAAGTGCTTTTTGTGTTCTTAAAAAAACAGCCAAAAATTAAACCTCTCACTTTGCAGAGATGAATAAAAGATCATTTTTTTAGCCAGTGTGTGTGTGCGTGTTTGTTCACTACTCACTACTGTGTGTGTGCACTTGGATGGGTTAAATGCAGAGCACACATTCCAAGTATGGGTCACCTGTCACGTCCTTTCCTTTCCATTATTATACTATTTAAATAGTATACTGTGAAAGTATGACTTGGAAAGCTGCTGATGGCATTGTTCACCATACAGAAAAACAGGCTGGTTCTCCATAGAGTGATAGAGAATGATGGATGCCATAGTTTGTCTGTGACAATCTGTCATATGTGCTTAAAGCTATATAAACCAGTTATTCTTGATTTTTCTTAAAAATAAAAGCTTAAACTTTATCATGCTGGTTTGCTAGAGGGATACTGTAATGTTGCACCACCTCAAATAATACTACAAATGTAGCAATGTAATCAGTTATTTGAAAAGGCAAACAGACGACAACACTTAGAAAAATGCAGAGGTGACTTCTGGTAGGTCTATATCCTATTCTGCTTACAATTGGACATTGTTACAAGAATCCGACATCTGTTATAATTTTTTTTTTTACATTTTTACATTATTTGCTTGGAAGCTTACTTTAATTGAACTTCCTTTAACAATGTAATAAAGTAGTGAAAATCTAGAGATGCAAAGCATATCAGCACAGTATTGTATGCATGTATGTATTTATTTGTTTGTTGAATGTTTAATTGACCCTTCATAAAGATCTGCCCCGATTTTGCTACTGTTACTATGTCGGACTAGCCGTGCCACTCTCATGCCACACATCATGTTCTCAAGCAGTAAAAAATAGATTGCGAAGGAAAGAGGAAACTGACAATGCGCCAACAGACAAGGCAGAGCAGGTTACTTTTGGTACGAACCAGACTTAGATTTAAAAATGTTATCATTTTTTTTAAGAAATTTAAACCATAAATACTGTTTTGTGGCTCTTTAACTTGTTGTGACCGATCACAGTAGCACCTCAGTTCAAGAGGCACATGAACTGATCATCTCTTCTTCTTTACTGGTTATAGCATGAACCTCAGAAGGTATCTTGTTTCAGCCGTGGAAGGATTCGGCATTATGATTGGTCAGATCACCTGTCAATCAAACTCCTTACGAAGGGTCAATTGTGCTTGCTTATCCCCCCCCCCCTCCTTTCTTTTTTAAATGTGGAATTCAGTACTTGTTTTTAAAAACACTAACAACACTCTTAAAAGTAATATTTATCAAGTCTTAAAATTTATATCCTATTTTCATACTGTACATTATACTGTTACAATGCTTAAATTCACTTGTATCATTTAAACAATTGATTTTAGTGCTTAGTACCTTATTTTTAAATTTTATTTAGAGAAAATATCATTTTAGTATAGCTGCAAGCAGCGATTATCGGGATTCATGCGCTTTAAGGCATTTAAACACGTATGAAAAAAGACATTATTTAGCAAGCTTGTAACCACCTAAATCGAATAGTCCGATCTCCTTAAAACTTTGTATGCTTGTTTAGAATCACCTGTCACATGCTCACCAGGTTTTGTGAAGTTTTTGATTTTTCTCTTAGCCTTTATAGGATTTTTGGTAAATTTGGACAGGTTCCTTTTTAAACGACCCCGTTATAGCTTCCCAAAGGGTAAATTTCAATATTTTTAGATAATTATTGACCTAGAGAGTCCTGAGAATTGTACTGCAGTGTATTTTTGTAGATTGACTGAAAATCCTTGTCTAAAAGGTGCTCAAATGCCATCGGCCAGTGGCGGCCATGGTTTTTTGGAGATATGCAAATATCCATATAGACCAGGGGTGCTCTACCCAGTTCCTGGAGATCTACCTTCCTGCAGAGTACAGCTCCAACCATGATCAAACACACCTGAACCAACTAATTAGGATCTGAAGGAGCACTTGATAATTACAAACAGGTGTGTTTGATCAAGGTTGGAACTAAACTCTGCAGGAAGGTAGATATACAGGAACAGGGTTGGGCACCTCTGATATAGACACTTGTGGCACTTTGGACCAAGACTTAAAGTGCGATCGAATTTGAGGCATGTGTTTTGTCCGGCGTGAGCCAGGGATTCCAACAACATAGGATGCTGGAGCCTGCAATGGATGGTGTACGAGTTATGAGCGATTTCATACTTTTTATGGCTGTAGCGCCCCTGTCAGGCCAACTGGGGCAAGACTTCATGACATTGTCGGCAGAGTGAGCACTACCATCCCTCCAAGTTTCAAGTCCCTACGATTTACAGTTAGGTCTGACAATCAAATTTAGATGGAGATTGCTGATCCTTGGCCATTTGAACAATTACAATAGGGTTTCAGCACTACGTGCTATATAAATATAGCTATTTATTGTTATCAGCAAAATCATTATATTATTACGGATTATAGATATTGGCTTTGATTTTAATGTCAGTGCATCTTTAGAATGTTATATATGATATATGATATAGTTAAATATGAAATATGATAATATAGTTTCTTCTAATCTTAGTATTTAATGTCACCACTGAGATATTTCATAAAAGGCAATTTTCTAAAAAAGAAAACGTCTATTTTTCCGCATCTTTATCTTTAATGGCAGTGTTTTTTTTGTTGAATGCAGAGGTTTAAGGGAATGGCTAAAAATGCTATTAATCATGAAGAATCATAACCTGGTATTATTCCCCACAGCAGATAAATAATATATTTTCAGGATGAGGCAATATGCTCCTTTGGATAAAGTCCAAAATTGTTCATATGCAGGACTCTGCTCTGTGGGGAATTGACAAGGGATGAGAGGCTTCCTCTGGCTGGGTAATACGGGATGTTTCAGAGCAATAGGTCAGACGAGCACAGGGGGATAATGCAAACATAGCCATTGATTCAATGTGTGTGGGCAATACTTTATTTCAGACGTAGTAAGATGTGCAAGGAGGACTATTTTCTGCTAACTCAGCCCTCATGCATATGGTACGCCTGCCAGACTTGATTACAAGACTCTGTGCTGTTCTTCTTCTTGTGTGTGTGTGTGTGTGTGTGTGTGTAAATGGGAATGTATGTGTGCCTTTTGATAGAAGCAATTAAAATAACACGTCTCTGAATGAGCACATTATCACTGATTTTTTGCTATGGTTTAGTTTGGGTACACACATGTATTTGTGATGTGTAAAATGTTGTGTGTATGGCATAACCTGTCTATTTGGTCCTACACGAGTAGTTAACTGAAGGTCAGACCGTCACCACTGATTATTCTGTTGTTTGTGTGAGTGATTGTGTTTGCCACTGTGTGAAAAAAGAAGGAAAAGGGAGAAAGAAGAGGGTCAGTCTTATACCCTTTCTTCCATCTTAAAGGGATAGTTCAGCCATAAATAAATAAATATATTCAGTCTGATGTTTTTCCAAACCTGTATGACTTACTTTTTTCCTGTAAAACAAAAGAAGGTTTGAAGAATTTTCACTTTGCTCTTTTCCATATGAATGTGGATGGAGCTCTATTAAAATATTATAAAACCAGTTCATACAACAAATATAGAGTGCCTTGCAAAAGTATTTATTTTATCCATGTTTTATGTTGCAGTCTTATGTTAACCTGCTTTAAATTTATGTTTTTACACAACATCATTCTACACTCCATACACCATATTGACAAAGCACAAAACAGGTTTGTAACAACTTTGCAAATTTATTACAAATAAAACTTGAAGTGCAAAAGTATTTTTGGTACACTTGAAATTTAGCTCGAGAGCATTCATATTGCTTGTAAATGTTATTACACTTCGAGTAGAGTTAACCTGTGGCAAATTCATTTGAATGAGCATGATTTGGAAAGACATACATCTCTCATTAAAAAATCTTACAGCTGAAAATGCATATCAGAGCAAAAACCAAGCCCTGAGGTCGAAAGAACTTCCTGTAGAGCTCAGAGACAGGATTGCATCAAGGCACAAATCTGGGGAGAAGTTCAGAAAAAATTCTGCTGCATTGAAGGTTCACAGAAGCATGAAGCCTCCATTATCCATAATAGAAAAGGTTTGGAACAACTCCAAGCATCAATTCCAAGCATCACGTATGGAGAAAACCAGGCACTGCTCATCACCTGCACAGTACCTTCCCAAGAGTAAAGTGTGGTGGTAGTAGCCTCATGCTGTAGGGCTGTTTTTCAGCGGCAGGGACTAAGGGACTCGTCAGAGTAGAAGGAAAGCTCAGTGCACCAAAATATAGAGTTATAAATAGTTATATAGAGGTGAGGAGAAGAATGGCAGATAATTGCCAAATGCAAATGTGCAGAACTTCACATCATACCCAAAAAGACTAAAGGTGCTTCAACTAAGTACTGAATTTGAATACTTATGCAATGTACTTATTTCAGTGGGTTTTTTTAAATAAATTTGCAAAGTTGTCACAAATCTGCTTTGCCATTATAGTGTATGGAGCGTACATTGATGTGGGGAAAAAGTAATTTAAAGCAGTTTATCACAAGGCTGCAACATAACAAAATGTGAATACATGAAGGGTTATGAATACTTCCACAAAGCACTGTATTCAAAGTGTTCTGAGGCCATATAATACACACAACTGACACAAATGTAAGCCATTATTAACTGAAACCCTGGAAAACTGTAGTCATTTACTTTCAGTGTACAGACAACAGCAGCTTCGATAGCACTTATATTACATTTATAGTCAGTACAATAGGCAGGAAAATGTGCTTTTTTGTACTCTCTGCAATTCAGAAAGCCAAAACTGAAAGCCACAACGTGTGTGTCGCTTCACAGACTAGAAACTGTCTTTGCATGGGTGTGCGAGGGGTCCGCTGTCTTCTGACCTTCACTTTATGTATTTTTACTGAGTGTCAGTGGGCCTGCAATAAACACACACACAAGCACAGATTCTCACACCCACACACTCACCTTATTGGATGTATAACCTGGGGTTGTCTCTCACACAGGAGTGGTTTTCTGTAATGAAATTCCCAGTTGGAGTCAGGGCACATAAAGCCAGCCGGAATGAAATTCAACCACTGGAATCCCAGCCTTTCATCTGCAGCTTCGCTTTTCTGTCTTGTGTGTGTTTGTGTCTGTATTTAATGCTTGTGAGTATGTGTGTGTGTGACCTGATTTTGGGGGGTCTGTAGGTGTTCTGTTATCAGCTTCTGATGGATGTCTCTCTGTGTTTGCATAGCTGAATTCAGTATAATGAGACTCATTAAAACTCTCTTTTTAGGGGGGAAGCACAGACTCATGCACCTACCCATGATTATGTACAGTAGTTTGTTTTGTTTTGATAGCATCACAGACAGCAGGAAAAAACAATGCTAAATGCAAATAATAAAATGCAACTAAGCGTGTTATTGTGCTTATTTAGGATATCAAAATTAATAGTCTTATTGACTAAAAAAAGGGGGGTGAACAGTTCCCAGCATGATTTGTACTGACCACATTCAAGAGAAATTTAGAAAATGAATTAAATGAAAATGAATGTATGCTTGTGGTGCTGCTGATGTAGGAGCCGGCGTTCTGACATAGAACCCAGATGCGTTTGCATCTTATTTGCAAGCAAACATGCATCAAAGACTGACACAGAAGAGAAGAAATTGTTGAATAAAGCTGTTGTTTTTGTTATTCTCATGGCTTCATAAAATTACGATTGAAGCACTGTTGTCACATAGACTATTTTAACAATGTCCTTACCACATTTCTGGGCCTTGAACGTGTCAGTTACGTTGCTGTCAGATTTCATAAAAAATATCTTAATTTGTGTTACAAAGATGAATGAACGTCTTATGGGTTTGAAACAATATGAAGGTGAGTAATTAATGACAGAATTGTCATTTTTAGGTGAACCCCCTTAAGCCAAATTTCAAAGCTGTTTCTTTTCATACAGTCCAGCTGGATGGTGATTTATACTGCCAAGCTATTTCCACAGTATCTCAACAGCGGTGCATATGACTCTTGTGCTTCTTCCTAACATGACCTTTCCACCAAAGAAGAAAATAATGTAAGCTTGAAATGGCATAGGAATCATGACAACATTTTCATCTTTGGCTGAACTATTCATTTAAGTTCCAACTTGTGTGTGAAATGAAGTTCACAAGAGCTTGGCTGTAATGTAATTTAGAGCAGTGGTTCTCAACTGGTTTTGCTTCAGGAACCATCAAAGCACAAGCGGTGACAGATGACGGTGTAATGAAGGTGGAAGGTGGTCCCTGTGCGACCCGCCAGTTGAAAACCATTGATTCATAGTAATGGATCGGCAGAATGTGATCTGAAGTAATGGAAAATGTGAACTCATGGACTTGTATGTACTTTGTGGATATAGTATGTATTCACATACATAAAGTAACAAAAAAAATTATAGTGTCAGTAGATTTGTTGGAGCTCGTCTCTTGCCCTTTCTCAAGTTAGCTCTCCTTCTGTCTCACACTATCAGCAGGAACAGCCAATAAATTTAGCATGCTGTAATTGTGCAGAAAACCCAACAATAAATTTCTCTTACATTTACATTTAGATTGCTGAATATTTCATTTCTCTCAGTCTACACTGGCTGAAAGTTCCAGTCAGTGCCTCAGTATGTTTAAATCCAAATATACTGTTCGTGACCCCTAGATTTCACACTTCATGTATGTGTATGTGTGTGTGTTCTGTGTCTGTATGTGCGTGTTTCAGTGCATCTGTGTCACGACATGCCAGTCTCCTTTTTTGCCTCGCAGTAAGAAACACACAAAGCAACTGGAGGAAGGAAGGAATATGGACCGAAAAAGTCTGTTTAATATTTCATAATTTCATCAGGATATATGAAAGAGAGAGAGAGTGACAGGAAAAAGAGCGCAGATAGAGTGAAGGGGTTGGATGAGAGTGTGAGAATAGGAGACGAGAACCCAGCTGGGGGCAAAACTTAGAAAGATTAGATATCCAGTAACTCATGAATACAATTCAAAGAGCCTTTTTCTTTTAAATGACAGGCAGGTCTTTGCTTCATAATGATTGCATGGGCATCTTTTCATAATGTGAAATTGGCATTTTGTATTTCTCCTTTTTGAAATGTACACAAAAGAATTTGTACCCTGGTGATAATGGCACATCAGCAGTTCAGAGTGCTGCTAAAGCACACAGTAACTCCAGTGACTCCTGTGCATGATGATAACGCATTTGTGTTGTATACTTGCACAAAATCTTGTTTTTATTGGTTCACAGTCAGAAATAAATAGTGTTGCATTTACATTTAAAGTGTTTGGCAGATGCTCTTATCCACAGCGACTTGTGAAGTTCACAGATGAGACTGTTTTGATCAACAGATGGTAATTTGTAATTTACAATGTAATCTGCTAGGAAAATAAGCGCTTTCTGTGCAAATACAAACAAGTGCTAACTGGCACATTTAAACCTCATACAGATACAATAAAACCTTGTTTGAATAAGCCAGTGTGAGATTTGCTTACTTGGGTAATCCTTGTATTGTTGAATGAGAAAGTCTTGAGAAAAAATCAACTTCACAAAAGCTCATTAAGATCGATTGAACCAATTTTAGGGAACGTAATGACCAATTAGCCTTGCCTGATGGCACAGTATAGTCTATTGAAGTCAAGACACGCTTACTTGCATCTATATTCCAGACCTCCGGCTAAAAAAAGGTGTTGGTTTCATTACCTCTAATTACAATGAATTGTTTGAGGATCTCTTTCATCCTGAAGAGTTTCTCTGGTTTCAGCACCACAGTCAGTGGACAGTGCCAGTCAGTGCTCCCTGCGGCCAGCATTACACTTCTTATTACTTTTTCAATGGTTTTAAATTATTTTAATTTGCTACTGCAGCATATCCGAAATAGTGTTTTCGTTAGAATTGGCAGTTTATTGTAGTGCAGTTGCTAATTATAATGTTGAGTAGGCCTATACCAGCATTTTGGCCAAAGAAACATAAAAATGTGCTTCCGGTAGTAAATCGTCAGTCGTTTTATTGAAGTCAAAATTAGCATTTTATGTGACTTAATCGACTGCATGGATGCATCACCTAAAGTCATTTGTAAGGGTAATATTAAGCAGTGTGCAATTTATACAATGACTTTCAGGGGGGATTGACATTTTAAATGGAATTTAATAGACCCTTTTCACATTTCCAGGGGGTTCTCAGAAGCAGTTGCTGTCAGAGTTGTGTAAACTTCTTTAGTGGTGAACAGAAACTGCAACACATTTGCTACAATAGCAAAAGAAAAAAAATCATGATAGCATTTCTATAACCTTACAAAAGAGGAGAAAATGTAGAGAGACTCGTCAGAAGAGATATAGATCGCCGTCAATCAATTAATATAATACATTAAAATAATACGGTAAGACACACCAATGTGCAATATCAAGCAGTAAAACGAGCTGTTTTGTACAGCTGAGGCCACGTCCGTGTCGTTTTGGCCAGTGTTGCCAAGTCCATGGTTTTCCCGCAGAATTGGGATAATTTAACACTGTTGCAGTGGGGTTTTTTTTTTTTTTATGTCCATGGGTTGAAGCGACTCCAATAACGTAATATTTAGACCCTGGAATGCTCATTTTACCAGGGGAACCCCGCCAAAGGACATGTATTTTACCCCCCAAGAACACAATTTTAACGGTAGGCCCTCTTCAAAACGCAATTGGGCGGGTTTTGTTGTGACAACCTGGCAACCCTGGTTTTGGCCTTCCGTCCACACTGAGACGGCGGTTTTGTCAGGGAAAACAGAGCTTTTTGAAAACACTGTCCAAAGTGGATAAATTTGAAAAGGCAGTTTTAGCGTTGTAGTGTGGACTGTGAAACCGGAGGCTTTTGAAAACAATGATACATGTTTAGTCATTTGACACACATTGTACCAGCAGACATCTGTGTTTATACCGGTAATTGTGCCTGTTATGTGCTATTCACTTTCACAGTGTTGCTAAAGATATTTGCTTTGTACAATCTTCATATTATAGCCCTAAAAAGATGACAGAAAATTTAACTGCTGTTTAGATGAAACATGAGTGACCGCGACATGGATGCATCAGTGCATGATGAGATATTTCCGTAAATAAAATGATGCCAGATGAAGTGTGCAAAAACATATTATGTCTGTTTCATCTGTATCATCTCAGTGAGCTTTTATTAGGTTTTACACATGCGCAGTAAGGGAAATTTAACGCTTTCCGCCGTTTCAGTGTGGATATGAAACTTTTGGAAAACTCTTGAAAGCACTAATGTGGTTGGAGAGCGTTTTAAAACGAAACTCAGTTTTCAGATATATCTGGATTAATGTAGAAGTAGCCCAAAAACAGATACATGCATATGAGCCCGGAAGCCAGACCCATAAAATTTACAAATGGCTGCTCTCGCTTTAACGGCAAAAATGAGGTGGATATTTTCGGAAAATTTGAAGTGGTAACGTGACAGTGTTCCTTACCCAAAATGTACTGTTGCCTGACTAACTTACAATCTAACTTTGTGTCTACGACGCCACTGGTAGAAATGGCTCAGTAAATTAATTTTAGGTGTTTTTATATATATTTCTTTAAATAAAACACTATATTTTAATTCACTCCTGTGCCAAAAAAAAAGTCGCGTTAAGATTAATTATGCATGTGTGTATTATCTGTGAGCCAACAGTTAATGCGGACTAGATAGATAGATAGATAGATAGATAGATAGATGGATAGATGGGGATTTCTTAACACACTGATTGCATTGCAGCGCCCAAAACTGCCCACGTTCCGTTGAAAGCTTTATTACTCTCCCTCAAATCCCTCTTTAGCAGAGAGAGGGAGAACGAGAGAGAGAGAGTCAGTCAGCGCGTGCGAGATAGAGAGAGAAACAGAGGAAACCTCTGCTTTACACTCATTTGGACTCGGCTCAGAGCGCGGATCATTTTCGGCGCAGGGAAAGAGCATCTGCGATCGGACATCCAGCACATTCGTGAGAGAGTTGAGCGGTCAATTGAAGAAGCGCGCACTCCTTTGAAATCACGATAGCTAAAGCATCACTCATATTAAAAAGTACCCCAGTACTGAATTAGCACTGGATTGTGTATTTTTACATCACTCTACAGACGTGACTTTTTGGAGGGTGTTTGAGGAAGACATGACCTCAGTTGAAATGTTTCTTGTATTGGATATAAACAATAATGCTAAACGCTGTCTGTGGGACTGAACAATCCTGGCAACTCCAGAGCAGCATCCAATAACGACGTCTAGGCTGGAGAGCAGGTGCATGTCTCTTCTTAAAGAGGAAAACAGACAGAGGATGTGACAGAAATATGGGACACTGTTTCCGATTAGCAATCACAGCAGTTGCGTATTTTATCGGCGCGTCCTTGTAACGCCGTTCAGTACTGACTGAAGCGATCGGACCAGCGTCCTCCGGCTACTTCCACTCGGTGTAACCCCTGCGAGATCTCCTCCAAAGTAACTTGCACGCCTGGTCGTCCCTTGAGCCCGCTCATGGGTGACGCTGGACCGGATGGCGTGCTACTACCTTGTGATCAGCTCCACGCACCTCAGCAATGGACACTACCGGAGCATCAAAGGAGTTTTCCGGGGTCCGCTCTGCAAAAGCACCGGAGGCGAATCACCGGTAATACTAATCAATCGTTGTTTTTGTTTATTAAAGATAACGCTATTAGAAAATCATTAAGCACGTTTTGTTGGTCTGGATTGGTTTTATGTTTTAGTTCCCAGTTGTCATAGTTGAAGTGTGTTTATAAAACGCGTGTGACGGCAAAATCCGGACATGTACTTTCTGATGTCCATATATTAAGTGCGAGGACCTTTAAATGAAATGTAAAGAAGAGATGATTTAATGATCTATGAAACGAATGCCATCAGCATGACCTTCACTTGTAAACCGCATTAGACAGCAAAATCCTAAAAGCATTATGTAGTAGGGATGAGGGATTTTATGTATGTAATGTGTAAAGCATCACTGGATATATCTCAGATGTCAGGCTTGTGAGTCTATGAGGCATTTGTGACTTTATTTGTGCTGTGATTACAGACCCCTGACGCTCTCCTAACAGAGACTGATGGCAGGTCTTGCTCTGGTGGGCTCAGACTATTGAGCTGTATGTTAAACTTTGACCTCAAGCACTGTTCTGGTACTAACCCACCTATGGATGTCGCAGCACCTTGTTTACAAGCTTCAGAAACTGAATGGGAAATTCACTGATGGTCCTAACCATTCTAAAACAGATATCAGTGTATTTCTTGAAATGTCATTTTTATTTAAAGTTATTACTTCATCACAAACTACAAGTGAATCTGTCTCCTACTTTGAAAAAAAAAAGGTCTAGAAACCGTTTTCACTTTTCAGAAATTGCACAAATATTTACAAAGAAATGGCAAGGAACACACTGAATGTCATTTTGATATAAAGTAGGAAGACTTTTTTTTTTTTTTGTAAAACATACAAATCTCCAAAAAAAAAAAAAAGTACAGGATTTACTTTGAAACAGTTTTCACTCAGAAATTGCTAGTAAATGTCACAAATAACTACAAAGGCAAATGGCATGTAACATACTGAATGTAACAAAATTTTAAAGTAGGAAGACTCAAAAGTAATATGTTTTTTGACTCCACTTTGAAAAATCATTTTGCAGTGTAATGGTTTTTTTTGTCATCCATATGTATGTGTAATTCTTTAGAGGGAGTCATTGGCCTCTTCCACTGAAGATATTGTAGTTGTGTTTAGTCAGCATATTGAATAAATTTAAAGTTTCCTTTTGTTGTTTAATGCTTTGAAAAGAGCATGAAGCAAATCAGAAATTAGGTGAGATAAAATAAGGTCATAACAGGACATTTAGTGCTTCTATAGCCAAAAGAGAGCAGACAGAAACAAGCGATGAGAGCAGGGTGAGAGAAACATTTTTATCTTGTCCAGGCAGTTTCACCTGTCATTTCAGCCAGCATTATAATCCATTCCATTTCACATGCTTAATTGAGGCTGTGCTGGTGTATGTCACTAAGCTTTATGTCCGGTTCAGGTTTTTTACTGTTCGGAATGTTGTGTGTGCTAATGAAGACTTGTACATGAGCGAAGACTGACATATATGCAAACTGAGACTTGTACCTGTTGTTCCTTGTAAGTTGAGAGAGAAGTGTGTGTGTGTGTGTGTGTGTGTGTGTGTGTGTTTTACTTTTGGCCTTCCCTACAGGATGGACAGACAGTGCAGGCTGATTGGAAAGAAGCTGGGCTCAGTAGTGATAGTTTTGATGGGTAATTTCAGAGCAGCTGTTGTGAAGGGTGCATTTGCTCCAGCTTAAATCAGAGTGCCATGTTCACTCTAACTCAAAGCACGAGGAGGACACACACACACACACACACACACGATCACACAGGCACATATTCAAACGCACACAGACTGCAGAATGACATGCTCGGGTTTCTCTGACTGACAGCCTCTGTTGTCTTACATCACATAATAATCGTTTGTGTATGTTGCAGTGCTGTGCCCTCAAAATGTCAGATATGCAATAAATCATTTAAGCTTCGCTAAATGTCTTTAACATCATAATCCGGTCACTATGCAACATTTAGAGGGCTTTGTGTAAAAAGATTGGAAGCTGTGAAGGCCAAAAGAAAGCTGTGGGAACTGTTCTCATTTATGGAGGAAGAAACACTGGTGGTGATTCAAAAAGTGGGCATGTCGTGCTCCAGTTGTTCTCTAGCCTAGCACTAGAGGGCATCTCACTGGTGAATAATTGTCAGGTTGTTGTTCAAGGTTGAGTATTTTTTTTTTTTTTCTTTTTTTTTTTTTTTTGTGTGTGTTTTATGTTTTTTGTTGTGTTTTTACTGTAACAGCTGCCAGTGTTAAGTATAGCTTTATTCTTAAAAGTACTCTCGTTGCAACAAACATTGCAGTGCTGCACTGCTGCCGAACACAGTAATGTCTACAGAGAGCACAAAATGTAATAATCTAGTTGTTGCAATGTACTTTCTGCAATCTCACCAACTGTAAATACGAGACTTGTTGAGTAGTGTCAACTGTGTCACTGATTAAAAAGGCAGTTTTGATAAAAATTAAGCGACTCATCTCTTTCAACGCAGTTTGACTTAATCAAAAAAAAAAAACACCTTTGTCCTACTCTTTCTTATTCTTCCTTTTCTAGCTTGTACTTATTTGAACAATGCCTGATGTATGGTATTATGGGCACTTCCTGTGTCGATTTGCCTCTTTAGGATGAATCGCTTGATGTATTTCCCACTTCTAAGTCGCTTTGGATAAAAGCGTCTGCTAAATGAATAAATATAAATCTAAAAATGCAGAAATCAAATCACTGATAGACTGGTGTCACCAGGGTTGCCAGGTTTTCACAACAAAAACCACCCAATTGCTACTCAAAACTAGCCCAATCGCATTTCGAGGGGGGTCCCCCATTAAAAATTGTATTCGGGGGTAAAATATATGTTTTTTTTGGCGGGGTCCCCCTGGTAAAATTAGTATTCCTGGGGCTAAATATTAAGTTTTTGGGGTCGCTTCAACACGTGGACGTGAAAAACAATCCACTGCAACATTGTTAAAGTAGCCCAATTCCGTGGGAAAATCGTGGACTTGGCAACACTGGATGTCACGATTCTACCCATTTCAGATTCAGAAAGACAGAAAAATAATAATATAATAATTGAATAATAATTTAATTTTGAAACTTGCAGGGTTTTTTTTGTAGAGTAACCTCTTATATGTGTAAATATCAAGAACATTTGAATTTAATCAGTAACATACATTATTAACATACATTATTCCAGAATATTAAGAACGTTTGTAAAGGGATAGTTCGCCCAAAAATTAAAATTGCCTCATAATTTAATCACCCTCAAGACGTCCTAGATGTATATGACGTTCTTCTTTCAGACAAATCCAATCTGAGTTATATTAAAAAATGTTCTGGCTCTTTCAATCTTTATAATGGCAGTGAATGGGTGTTATTTCCAATAAGTCCAATAAAGCTCATCCATTCATCATAAAAAGTGATCCACATTGCTCTGAGGGGTGAATAAATACCACCTGAAGTTAACTGATGTGTTTTTGTAAGAAAAATATCCATATTTTAAACTTTATAAACATTAATTTGTAGCTTCATACACACATTCACAACAGAACACCATTCTGGCGGATGGCGTAGGATGTAGATATAGCATAAGGTACTACTTTGGCTCCGGTGAGAAGTGATGAACACAGAAGCACTGTGGAGAGAGCAAAACAAAACACCAGTCACAAATTTTAAGTACAAAATGAGGATTTGTAAAGAAAAATGTTGGAGAATTTCGATATTAGCCAAAAGTTTTCTTTGCTAAATAAAGAAAACTTTGCTTCCTTTGCTCCTGTAAACAAAACCTGGTTTCCATGAGACTACCATATCCTAACCGGAGCTTATGCTATACGCTTATGTCCTGTGTCATCCGTTGGAATAACATTCTTTCGAATGCTTATTTTGAAACTTACCATTTATAAAGTTACTGTTTTTATTATGGATAGATTCGCTCTATTGGACTTCTTTTGGACTACTGAAAAATACACCCATTCACTGCCATTATAATGCTTGGAAGTTTGGACATTTTTTAAAAAATATAATGCCGATTGGATTTGTCTAAAGTCATATACACCTAGGATGCCTTGAGGGTGAGCAAATCATGGGGTAGCTTTAATTTAAAAATTTAAACATTTTAAATTTAAAACCTAAGCGCTGGACACCACAAGGCTAAAAGTGCACCTGATCTTTTGACAGCACAGTTTGTGAATAGAAGCTGTTCTCTATCTTCCTTCAAAAAAACATGTTGCAGCTGAGCCCCAGATACCTAGTGTGCAATGATTTTGGTTATTCTGCAAGTCTTTTTTTTTTTTTTTTAAATGGAAAACCTAAAAATGAATATTAAGTGAAATTTTATACTGATTTCCCCAACCACCTGTATGCAGAACCCCCACTATTATTTTGAACCTACAATAATCACAGATTTTCTTTCTTTCTTTCTTTTGGAAGCTGTATTCAAAATCCATTTGGGATGGATTTCAAAAATCTGAAGGGTGCACATGCCTTCTCATTTTGGAATGAGCATGACTCCACTGAATCATCAAGTATGAAGTACAAACATACTGTCTGTAAACCTCGAATACATCAAGTCACCATTATTTTCCAGAAGGTTTGAAATACTTTAAAAAACAGTCTAAATATCACTAATTACAATATCATTACATTTTAGGGAGTCTCACCACTTTGCCACCACTCACTAACTTTGCCTTGTAATAGAAAGGAATAATTTTATCATATTTATTATACATATAACATATAATTTGATAATGATGATATATAATTATACCTTACATACTATATCATATTATATCATACTTTAACAGGCATTGACGCAATCTCATAGAAGAGATTAGTCATACAGTCATTACATGTACAGTATGAATTGCATTTTTTATGTGTTCTTTGACCCCTCAAAGGGGTTAATCCACATTCTCTCCCCTCCACCCTCCAGACCAGCATACATTGCCATAAATGAGAGTTTCTCTGCAGATTCTGCTCATAAAAGTCTTTAGAACAGCAGAAACAGCTGTATCCTCCTGCGCTTCCTGTGGCGTAGCCTTAAGACCAAAACTAAACCTTACAGAAGTGTTCCCCATCATTGAGTCTCCTGTTTAACTCATTGGACTGTAATGTCTCGGTCTCAGTGAGGTGTCCCAGAGTACTTATTTGGATCAGCTTTCCGCTACAGCAGTCAACACCTGTTCCTATGCCCTGTGGTTCACCCAGTATCATCAAGCTCGTCTTATGGGGCTCCATCTCTGCTTTTTGTGGAGAGGCTCCAAGCAGATCTTATGCCGAAGTCGCTCAGTATCTGGGTTATTCCCTCTCACTCCGCCCATGACGCTGTGTGGATGTTTGATGTTGAGCTGCAGCAGAGACCCGGTTTGCATTCCAAACTGCCGTCTCCCACCGCATTTTTAAAACATGTATGCCACTGAAGAGGCATATGTTGATTGCTCTGCCAGCATGAGTGAGACACAAATGCACAATTTATGTGCAGAGGCCATGAGTTTTAATTAGTTCTAAAACATTGCAGCTATTGCGTTAGCGTGAAGATGCTTGTTGGTTTGTGTCGGCTCCTGCTGAGATAAACATGCGTTTCTTCATGGGTTTGTGTGCATTAAATATGTTAAAATATTTTACTTTTTTTTGCAATTTTTCAGGGGAATCACCCAATTTTTTTTCTTTGCATTTATTTAAAATAGAAATCTTTTGTATCATAATATGTCTTTACTGTGTATTTTGATCAATTTGATGCATTCAAATATACAGTCAAACCAAAATTTATTCAGACACCTTCAGCATTACTGACATATCACAGTTTATTCACTATAGTTTAAAAAATGGTATTAAATATGACTATTATTAGAGTTAAACTGTGATAGAACTTATTTTTGGTCCCAAATTTTTACTAGTAGTCCACTGTATGAAGCATTTTTGGGTATAATATGTCACAGTTTACTTTATTTTGCTATCCTCAATTACATAAATGAATGCAGTGCAGTGTCCTGCACCCATTAGTAAAAAAATATCAAAAATTATATCTGGTGTCTGAATAATTTTTGGTTTGACTGTATGTTAACAGCA
This sequence comes from Labeo rohita, assembly GCF_022985175.1. Classification (NCBI taxonomy): domain Eukaryota; kingdom Metazoa; phylum Chordata; class Actinopteri; order Cypriniformes; family Cyprinidae; genus Labeo; species Labeo rohita. The sequence continues at coordinate 17,209,305 of NC_066884.1, read as the reverse complement.
CAAAACTTTTGTATTGTGGTGTATATTTGTTATAAAAATGCTAATATTTGAACTTTTATCTACAAAATCAAAATCATGTAGTACGACAAAAAATGCTTGTTGGAAATAATGATGAAAATGTGGACTCCCACATGTATTCCCACAAAGGAAAACATTTTATTTTACTTGGTTACACCACATGAACCTTTCTTGGTATAAAAATATTTTTTCAAAGCCATATGAAACCAACAAGAGTACAAAGAGTCATTTTCTGAGAATCTGGCACATGTTTTTCAACATAGCCTTTTCTTTCCTTTCAGAAGATTTTTTTTTATTTGTGGACATGAATCATAATGGCATGACGTTAGTTGCAGCAGTCATCATTTCATGAGCCTTATGGTCAGGAAACACCAGGGTGATGTGAAAACCACCGCCTTCCTGTAACAAAGATATTTCATTGCTAGTCTGTAGTTACGGATTATGGAGTTTGCCATTCGTGGTACTTGCATATTAGCTCTTAAATTCTTCTGAACCGCTGCCAGTCGACTTATATAATGCCACTCTGTGCTTTCTAGTTAAGAGCTGCCAGAGAAACCGTTATCTGTGATGCCACAACTTGCATTTTGACACAGTACCAAATAAAGAAATTAATTAACAAAAACGAGCAGGTGCTCCTAAGTTTCTTTTGGCCCCGTTGGGCTGTCATGTGGAGAGGCAGTTGTCCAAGTGCACACTACAAACACACACTAATGAGCATTTACTGTAGTAGTTTATTAAATGAGTCCAGATATAGTGGTGTTGCTATATGTATGTGTGCTTGCGTGTGTGTGTGTGTGTATATATATATATATATATATATATATATCAGTGGTCATTCTGACCAATATATTTGCAAATGTGGAACACACAGGAACACAAGAGGTGGGATTTAACGCATAAACCAATCACAGCTGAACATAACCAGTCATAGCCGATCATATCACGATGGAGGCATTGCCTTCTCTCACGTGACTTTCCCCCATTCATTCTCAATTACCCCCCACCAATCTCACTACAAGCTTTAGGGGTGTTAAAACCTGAGCGCAAACTGTGCATTAAGAGCCGGGGGTGAAAACTTTTGAGCAGAATGAAGATGTGTACATTTTTCTTATTTTGCCTAAATATCATATTTTTTTCATTTAGTACTGCCCTTCAGAAGCTACATAAGATATTTGCTCTGTGACTTTACTATCTTTTTTTGGCATGTGATTCTGTATTTCAGTCTTACAGTATATGTAATGATATAGCAATTGCTGGTAATAAGTTGTGTTTCAAATCTTTAAAGGTTAATTTGATACTTTATTTGTTCTTTTTCTCTCTGTCTTACATTGCAAGTGGCTTACTAATGATTCCGGCCATTCTGGTAATGAGTGGCTACTGCTGTACTTAGCTCAGCTGTTTTTGAGGAGCGTTAGCTCTGTTGCTGTGCTAATGGAGTGTAGCAGGCGCCGTTTAATATTCAGCCCCAGGCCTGGCCGCAGCCGTTCTCGGAGTTTGCCTGTCTGAAACTCTTTGTGTTGGGGTCCTGACGTTAACACGACCAGGGATCTCTAATCAAGCAGGAAGGCTAATGAATCACTCTCTCCTTTCGGCTTACAGTGCAAAAAAATACAAACAAAAGCCTGCACACAAACACACAGACTTTGCTTAACACACAGAGATGGACCCTTTTCACTTAAACACGTTTGTGGGTCATTTCTGCAGCGCTAATTTGCCCGATTAGCTGATTAAATGCTTTATGAGAGTCTAATTAATCAAAGAGGTCATCCTACAGTCACATACACACAGCGGCACATAACAGCGGTTCCCTGTGCCTCCAGTCTTTTGCTTTTAAGCTGAAAAAAAACCTGACATAGCGTGGGAGGAAGTAACAATAGACGAGAACCTATTGTTTTCAAACCGTAGGCAGAATTGGATGTTCATTAATGGCCCTCACTTACTGTAATTATGCAATGAATTAAAAGAAAGGTGAGGTAGAAGATAGAACGAAAAAGAAAGAGAGAGAGAGAAAGTGCCTGAGGCTGACACAGCTCAAAGTATCTCAGCCTCACACTGTTTTAACAGGGTTGGTGAGAGGCAGAGAGAATGACAGAATGGGTCTTGCTGGGTACCGGCAAATACACAGTCTAAATGGCTTGAGGATTTTCTAACATGTTTGAAAGCAATTTGTCCAAGCACTCAAAGGCCATTCTAATCAGGGGAAATGATTGTTAATGGCCTGTAAGTGTTTCTAAATGGGTCTAGAGGAGAGAGAGGGAGGCGGAGAGAGCAATGCATTCACATCCGTCTCTAAGGTGCCTTGTTTCCCCTCTGTCTTTCCAAGAAAATCTTTTCTAAGAACAATGCTTAATGATAAGCTTCATTTGAGGAATGAATGCAATGCTGATAAACAAGATAAGCAAGAATATAATTTAAATTATCATTTCAATCCACTGGTCCATCTCTGTCTAAAAACCCAAGACAGCAATATTTCAGGTGCCGTTTTTTAATTTTTCAAATGGTTTTCTCTAAAATATATTAAAATAGAAATTGTTTTTTGTGATTACCGATTTGAAATTGTAGTACTAATTCACAATATTTCAATTTCACTGTTTTTTTTTTAAATAAATGCAGCATCTCTGAGCATAATAGACGTCTTTCTTTCATAAGGATTAAAGGGTTAGTTCACCAAAAAATGAAAATTAGCCCATTATTTACTCACACTCCAGGCATCCTAGGTGTATATGCCTTTCTTCTTTCAGATGAATGCAATCGGAGTTATATTAAAAATTTTCCTGGCACTTCCAAGCTTTATAATGGCATGGGTGGGTGTTTCTTTTCAACAGTCCAAAAAAGTGCAATAAAGTGCATCCATCTATAATAAAAAGTGCCTCACACGGCTTAGGGGGGTGAATAAAGGCCTCCTGTAGCGAATCGATGCATTGTGTAAGAAAAATATCCATATTTAACAATGTAATAATCACTTTAATGTAGCTTGCGCCAACTGGTCGTACACGGAAACCATTCCGAGTGGATGACGTAGGAAGTATGCATTGCGTATGCGCCGGTGATTCTCACAAAAACCAACATTTGTTTACAGGAGCTAAGGAAGCAAAGTTTTCTTACTTTATCAAAGAAAAAAACAATCTCCTCTTGGCTTATATTGAAATCCTCCGACATATTTCTTTACAAATCCTCATTTTGTACTTCTAATTTGGTGACCGTTCTTTTGTTTTGGTCTCTTCACTGCGAGTCCGAGTTCGCCGCTTCTGAGCCACAAATGCTCATGCGCAATGCCGACGTCATGCGTCATCTGCCCAGAGTAGCTTCCGTATACGACCAGTTGGCGCAAGCTAGATTAAAGTGATTATTACGTTTTAAATATGGATATTTTTCTTACACAGATGCATCGTTTCGCTACAGGAGGCCTTTATTCACCCCCTGGAGCACTTTATTGGACTTGTTTTGGACTGATGAAGAGAAACTCCCACCCATGCCATTATATAAAGCTTGGAAGTGCCAGGATAATTTTTAATATAACTCCGATTGTATTTGTCTTAAAGAAGGAAGTCATATACACCTAAGATGCCTGGATGGTCAGTAAATAATGTGCTTATTTTCATTTGTGGGTGAACTAACCCTTTAAAGCTGCTGTATGTACTTTTGACTGTACCAAAGCATAAAAACACCATAATAAATTCACAGCTGTTTAGGAAAATGCTAAATTCCCATTCTTGTTTCTCTGAAAAACAATGCTACAGCCAGATATTCTACTTTGAAAATGTGCATTCTGTCTCGGAATTTCCGTGTGCCACTGCCAATTTACCCAATAGTATTTTGATACCCTGGGTTGCCAGTTGGTGGAAAACACATAATGGGATTTTTTAAAAACTCGTGTTGATATTCTTGAGGTTGTGTGTTCTTGTGTTGAGTGAAAAAAAAAAACCTCAGGTGAAGTTGGGGAGCCGGTTACTAGTAGTTGTAATAGTGAGTTGCAACAGTAAGTCTGTTGTCATGGGGATAACATTGCCAGAGGTGAAGGTGGAAGTTGTGCGGTTCCCTTGATAGACCACATTTTTTGTGGTATCAAACGATTGGAAAAGAAAGAGAGAAGGAAAAAGTGAACACTTCTGTGACTGGAGGTGGACTGTGTGTGTCAGGTTTGCGAGGTGAAGGTGAAAACTAAATGTCCCCAGGATGGTAAAACCTGAAATAACCACCACTGTGTGGACCAGCGAAAAGAAAAACAGCTTAATAAATGCACTTGCAAATGTAAAAAATGCAAAATGCAAAATGTCATTACCTCATACAAGACACTAGTAGTCTACATAAAGTAAGATGTGTTTGTTTTTCTTTTTTATTTGGGAGTTGGTAACTGTAACCGGCAAGACTGAACATCTTTTATTGTCTGCCTGTCATGAGTTTCCCAAAATGCAGTACAGTGAACTCTCTGAGAAAGATAAATATGGCAGGTTAACCTCTCCAGAATTGCAGTGTGTGCTGACAACGTTACAGACAATGCTTACAGAACTGGTATTCTGCTTTAAATCTATATACTATTTTGACAAAATAAATAAAAAACAAAATACCAAAAACTAAAATCAGTTGTTTAAAATTCTACAGGTGAAGTTGGGCATCAAAACACTACAATGTAAATTATAAAAAATGGATACTATTTTTTTCTTATATCAAATGAGATTTGCAAGCGATTACATTTGTTGTTAAATTGGTAGTGTTTTTAAAGATTAACCTTAAGTGAGCAATGGATGATGGCATAGGTAATCGAAATTAAATACCCTGTGACCGATAAATCTAATATCAGCCAGTAATGTATATGGTATCAATGTATCTTATATATTGCGCATCTGTAGTATTCTTACATCTCACCTTACTGTTTTTCTTCCACAGCTATGTGTCTCTATTCATTATTTGTGTGTCAAGATGAATTACTGAGTAGTGGGTTGCAGTTATATATGTGTGTGTGTGTGTGTGTGTGTGTGTGTTGCTGTTGTTGTGAATGTATGCATGAAGTTGTTGTGGAGCTCTAATTTTGAGTACAAAGCCGAGGAGAAGCCATCCATTGAGAGTACTAATTAAAGCCTGGAGATTTTTCAGACAGGGTGTTCTGACATTTAGCCACACAGTAACCTGCAATCAACAAACATGAAAAGAGAGATTTTTATATGAGTTATGCTACCTGTCACTATCAATACAGCTGCCGATGTACTCGATGAACTAGAAGATTTCTCCAGAGAGGGTCTCTGTGTGTGTGGATTTTGTGGGCAATGAAGAAAGACAAGTGAAAAGCTGAGGAATACAGTGATGGTACAATAAGCAAGCTAATTTTAATTCGGCTGATAACAGGGTAAATTTAATACAGCGGAAACTAAATAATATCCCTCTGACACTTTGAGAGTGGAAGGAGACTTATTCTCTGTGTTTCTCACCACCCAAAACAGTGGAATGAGAGCTGGAGCTGCTTAATAACAGAATTATTCATGCTTTTCCTTTCCTCTTCCTCCTTGCAGACACCGAAATAAACTACACTTCAAATTACTGGGCCAATCCCAAACATTCCCTTCTCCAGCAAAAACCACTTTGTCTCCCTGGACACTGCTTCCCAGCAGCTGTTTTCACACACGTTTCTGAGGGTACCCGTTTACCTCTGAAGATATTTCAGTGGTTATTAGTAGATGTAGGGAGCAGTAATTGCATCGTCACAGCAAGCACCAAAAAAAGCATACAGGCTCACTAATCATCAGTTTAACTACTGCATCAATCACCTTATCTCCGCTCCGCCATCCATTTAGCATCTTCACTAACTGTGCTTAGTAATTTATTCGTAGGTGGAAGTCTGGGTTCAAAAATAACTCTCGAAAAGAACCAAATGTGAGTAAAAATGGCTTTCACAATTGTACATAAAATACAATGACTTGCCAGTTGGCTGGTATAAACAGCTAAATATTGTCAAAATACAGTTTTATGGAAAATATTTATGACAGGTAAACTTTCACATCATCTTTTTTTTGGCCTTTTTGCCTTTATTACGATAGGACAGATCATAGCTGACAGGAAGCGAAGTGGGAGAGAGAGAAGGGGGCAGGATCGAGAAAGGTCTTCGAGCTTGGGACGCCCCTAGAGCAATTGCGCTATATGTCGTCACGCTGCCCACAAGGCTACCCTGTCTGAATAAAAATCTGCTGATTTGGATTTTGATATTAATATTAGTTAAATTAATTCAAATCATTGTGCTGTCAAATCAATTAATCACATCCAAAATAAGTTTGTTTACATAATGTACTGTATGTGTGTATGGAACATATTTATATGTACAGTTGAGGTCAAAAGTTTACATACACCTTGCAGAATCTGCAAAATGTTAATTATTTTACAGAAATATAAGGGATCATACAAATGCATGTTATGTTTTATTTAGTGATAACCACAGCTGTGTTTTTTTTGTTTATTAATAGTTGTTCATGACTCACTTGTTTGTCTATAATGTATAATCTATAAATGTAGTGTAAATAATGTTTATTTCTTTAAATTGTGTCGGATTTAGACATTTTAATTTAAAAAACATGAATTATTTAAAATAGATTGTAAATATTACCATCAAAGTAAGCCCCTGTGATTTCCACGATGCGGAAAACGCGGATGGAATTGCGCAATCCAGTCATAAAAAAGGAATTTACTGTATAATGTGGAATGTCACGGAATTACATTTACACGATATGGACATGCGTCTGTGAATATTAAGCTATACTATTTAAATATGAATATGAGGAGTCATTTCATTAGCATTTTTGTCTCGTTTGTCTTCAGGTCTCACAAATTCTTTGGTTTTTCAGCAATTTTGTGTATTTGAACACTTTCCAACAATGACTGTATGATTTTGAGATCCATCTTTTCACTCTGAGGACAACTGATGGACTCATATGCCACCGTTACAGAAGGTTCAAACGCTCACTGATGCTTCGGAGGGAAACCCAATGCAATAAGAGCCGGGGGTGAAAACTTTTGAACAGAATGAAGATGTGTACATTTTTCTTATTTTGCACAATTATCTTTTTTTTTTTCATTTAGTACTGCCCTTCAGAAGCTACGTAAGATATTTCCCAGAAGACAAAATAAGTTAAATTTACCCTGATCTGTAAATTCAAAAGTTTTCACCCCCCGGCACTTAATACATTGTGTTTCCTTCTGAAGCATCAGTGAGCATTTGAACCTTCTGTAACAGTTGTATATGAGTCTCTAAGTTGTCCAAAACAAAAACAACAACAACAAAACACAGCTGTGGATCATTCAGGTAACAACACATTATTAAGAATCAAGCGTATGAAAATGCTTCAGTTTTATAAATTCAACTATTATTTCCTTTTGTGGACTATATGTAAATGTCTTTTATGTGAAATATCTTATTCAGGTCGGTAAAATTAACATGCATTTTGTATGAACTTCTCATTTTGGTAAAATTATTAACAAATTGCAGATTCTGCAAGGTGTATGTAAACTTTTGTTTTGGATACGATTAATCGCGATTAATCGATTAGGCAGCACTATTACCAATCTTTGCCACTATTGTTTAAACTAACTAAAGACTGAGAGAATAATGCGACAGGAAAAAAGTAAGCAAACTGTCCTGCTGTCATGCAGCTAAATGAGAGTCTCTATTGATCTAATCAAAACATACTCAAGCACTCTCTTAGGAAATCTCCTGTTTGTGTTAATTGCATAAGTGAACAGGGTTGCCCTCGAATGAACTGCGCTCACACAGACACTCACATTAGTGACACAACTTTCAACAGTAGCTTCAACGTGCATAGCCTGTTTGTTGATTATAAACTATATGATTAGAAGTGCTGCTCATTACCCACTTCACACTGTGTTATTAAGCTCCTTCATTCATCATAACTGGGATTTATGATCTCCTGCAGAGACTGAATGCACTATTGCAGTTTTTATACAGCTGGTCTGTTTGCTCTACTCAACACTCTTAGCACTCGTATTCCTTTCCTTTCTCAGACAGGAATGAAGGAATACTGATGAAAAGCTTATTGTGTTTGTGAGTATGTGTGTGTGTGTGGATGGCAAGGCCTTAATCATAATCCTGACCGATCAGCACGATGAAGAAAGAATTCTATTAAAATATACAAAGGTAAACACGGATAATTAATTTCTTTGGCCTCTTATTAACCCCTTTCTAATCCTTTTTCCCACTCATACCCCCCTTCACAAACACACACAGCCTCACCGGCTGTGCTGCGGCTTTCAATAACATCTGTAATTATGGCATGTGATGTGTGGTAAACAGGTGTAGTGACGTCCATACATAGGAGTCTGACAGTTTGTGACTTCGTAATTATTACTTCTGCAGTATGATTATATTTATCAGTGTGTGAAGTGAACTGTACGAAACACACAGTAGAGGCAGATGATCTATAAATGTAGTGTAAATAATGTTTATTTCTTTAAATTGTGTCGGATTTAGACATTTTAATTTAAAAAACATGAATTATTTAAAATAGATTGTAAATATTACCATCAAAGTAAGCCCCTGTGATTTCCACGATGCGAAAAACGCGGATGGAATTGCGCAATCCAGTCATAAAAAAGGAATTTACTGTATAATGTGGAATGTCACGGAATTACATTTACACGATATGGACATGCGTCTGTGAATATTAAGCTATACTATTTAAATATGAATATGAGGAGTCATTTCATTAGCATTTTACAGTTTCTTTTGTGAAAAAAAAACCTATCATTACATTATATACAAACCAGGGCTGTCAAACGATTAATCGTGATTAATCGCATACAAAATAAAAATTAGAATTTGCCTAATATATGTGTGTGTACTGTGTGTAATTTATTACGTTTATGTAAATACAAATTAATGTATATGTTTAAGAGAAATGTTATGTACAAAATATTTTATTTATATATAATATAAATTCTAAATGAATTATAATAAATACATATACTTGTAAATATTTCTTAAATATATACATGAATGTGTTTGTATTTATACAGTATATACATAATAATTACACACAATACACACACATATATTTGGCAAACTCAAACTTTTATTTTGTATGCGATAAATCACAAATAATACTACGACTACATTTTTTAAGGAATATTTATCAGTAAAATTAGTTACCACAATTGATTTACCAGAGAAATGTAAATACACAACATAGTGGTTTTAAAAATAAATAAATACAATAAATACAATAAAATAAATAAATATTTATTTTTAAAAATATATATGAATTAGAGATGCTTTTGATTATTAAACTTTAGTGAAATCCAGAAAATTAATGAAAAATACAGAATTTGGTAAAAATAAAACTGAATTTGAGACATAAATAAAACCTGTTTCATAGGGCCTCAAATGTTTTTTGTTTGTTTATTTGTTTTTTTTGTTAAACTTTTAATAAATTCCTGTTAAATGATTCATGATTTCAATTAATTAGACATGCATTTTGATGAATATGTTTAAAATGTAACCATTAAAAAAATAAAACTGAATTTGAGACATAAATAAAACCTGTTTCATAGAGCCTCAAAAAGTTTTTTTTTGTTTGTTTGTTTGTTTTTTTGTTAAACTTTTAATAAATTCCTGTTAAATGATTCATGATTTCAATTAATTAAGCATGCATTTTGATGAATAGTTTAAAAAATTGAACCATTAAAACAGAGTCTACAAAAATTAAACACAAAACTAAACAAAACAAAACAAAAACACAATCCGTAAACATTAAAACAGAAGAAACAGAATTTGGGAAAAAATAAAATGGAATATGGGGGGAAAAACTGATTTCACAGTGCCCTTAATTATACTAACTAATAATAAGATAATATCTGCTGTAGTGCATCCAATAACAGTACAAAAGATAGTTGTTTAATTTTTACTGTCTTTTATAATATACTTATATTTTTTTCTCACACATTATAAATGTTTTAAGTTAGGCATCAAAAAGTAAAAAAAACAAAAACACTTTTTAAATGTGACAGCATTACAGCATTACAGCATTTCTTGGAGCTATACCCTGATTGAGCTGTACCCTGACAGAGTGTGTTTTTGTTTGTAGTTGTTTGTGAGACTCAGATTGACAAAGCTAATATGAGTTTGCTGTGAGTATGAGTTAATTTCAGCTAGCAGCATTTTTCTTAAACAAGGGCAATATTCATATGTTTCCTGATATTTTTATCCTCATAACTTGTTTAATTATGATGTTGTTTTCTTACATGATGCTGTTTCCCTCCAGCTTTCATTAGGCAGTATAATACATTAGCGGTTTGCAGCAATAAGAGAATGACTCACAGTTTTCATCCATGCTGACTCGAAGGCATCCAGTAGACCACAATGCACTGCTTTGGGCATAGTCAAACTCATGGGGTCAAGGTTACAGTGACAGTGGGATCCTGGAGGGTGTGATATTCTCTCTTCGCATGTCTGTGTGTGTTTTATATATTCAGTTCTGTCCTCATTTCCAAGTCAGTTTAATTATTTATTTACATTCATCTATATTTTTGGACTGAGGTCAGTCAACAAGGGCAAACAGAAAGCGTCAGTGTCTGACCATGAGAATAAACAGTGGACTGTTTAGGATGCTCACACCTGTGGAAACTCTTCTGAATCAGGAAACAAACAGGAAACAGTGTATGTTTTGTTTTGACATGTGCATGCAATTTTTGTGTGTCTGTTGACATAGAACATGCTTGAAGTCAGAAGGTCAGAAGAGTTGCTGTCTTCTGCTCTCCAAGTTTGTATCTGAATGGCATTTGGGCTTTGGCGCAATTGATTTTCTCTTGTTTACAGCGTTGAATGGATTTAGGTGGCATCCTGTTTGTGCAAGAGTCTTATGCTTAAATGTGAAAGTGAATAGGTAGGTTTGTGTGTTTGTTTGTGCATGTGTGGGTTCTTTGATCTGAGCAGCATGAATAACCTAAATAATGAGGCAAAAGAATTCTTATGTGGCCAGAAGCCAGCGCTTGACAATCTGCCAGGCTCAATGCTTTGATATTATCTGTGTATAAAATATTTTACCATACAGCTCTTCCATTTAACCCTTTCCACACCTACAGGTACAACTGAAACACTAAGACTATTTCACTTCATGGGCCTAAACAGGACACATAATTGTAAGACTGTTCTGTGGCCGATTTAATGATAATGTGCAAATTAAAGAACAGAGGCGCAGCCTTCTCATTTACATAATGATCAACACAATCTACCAAGAGCAGCGCAAATTAGCATAGGGTCACAAACAAGCCAGTGGTAATCAGGTGAGTGTAATCTACTAACAACACAGGTGGGTCATTCCACGTCAACTCAACCAGAGGTCTGAAGAAAGATAGACAAAATGCAAGGAAAACAAGATGCAATTAAAATTTCAACATTATTTCTTCCTCGGACATTGTTCGTTAAATAAAATAAGTATCAGCTGTACACAAAGTGACCAACATTTGGTTCCCAACCACTGAAAATGGGTAACATCCAACAATCTGGACATGGAGCCTCATTGAGATCCCCATATCTCTGGGACTGAATAATATAGGCCTTTGAAAATTAAGATTCCAAAAGAAAAGTTAGAATCTAAAATCATATTGTGATATCTTTAATACTTCTTGAGTTATAGGCATGCAAATGTTGGAAAAGGAATATTTATGGCACTCAGACTGGTATGTTCAATGCAGTTGTCTTGACAGAAAGAAACGACAATTATTTGTTTTTTAGACATTCGTCTTTAAAAGAAAAGAAGTATCATATTTTTTCAAACTGGCCCACATTTGGTTTTTGACCTGTGCGGTCAAAACGATTTACTCCTGGAGCCATATTGAAATTCCATTATCTCTGGAACTGAGCCATACAGGGCCTTAAAAATTAAGATGCCAAAAGGAAAGTTTGTTAAGATCAATATCTAAAAGGGCATTAAAATATTCTTGAGTTACAGGCATGCAAACTTAGGAGAAAAACTTGAAAAGTGCTGTTTTCCTATTTTTGAATGGTCACGATTGGCACATAATGCAACAAAGATTGCTAAAGTCAACAGATTTAACTAATAGACTTACCAATCTCTGTGTAAAAATAAGATAATGATGCTGCCATCTTTCTGAAGTCATTTTTACCCCGCTGTAACTTGACCCTAAGGTGAAAATCGCCATTTTGACCTCCCTCTACAAAATAGTGGATTACTCAGTAAATATTCATCCATGACATTTAATATTTTGGCTTTCATCATTATACATGTCTGTCTTTCTTTAGAAAAAATATTAGCAAAAACAAAAATTTGAGCCAGGGAAGTTTTCGAAATTTGGTTGATTTGACACGGAATGACCCAGGTGCAAAATGGGTTAAAATATGATTTTTATGGGAAAGATGAGTAATACTGCAAATACCAGTGAACTGACTACCGCAAACTTTAGTACATCACGCTGCATGATTTATTTAAATACTCTCCGCCCATACGTTTTGTGAGGAAAACTCCTACAAAGCCACATGCAATAAGGCTAACCGCATGCTGCATGTCCATGCCTTTTTATTGCTGCTTTTACTGTCTTGACAGTAGTTTTTTAATACCAAAAGAAGGTTTGTGCTGGCACAAAAGGTTATTAAATCTGGCCCTGTGTTGATAAATAACTATAATTATTGTAAAAACTGGAAACTGATGTTCACAGTAGAGGTATTTTTAGATATGCAGCTCATTATTAAAGAATTAGTTCACTTCCAGAATAAAAATTTCCTGATAATTTAATCACAACGATTTTATCCAAGATGTTCATGTCTTTCTTTAGTCGAAAAGAATAGAAAAAAATTTCAGGATTTTTATCCATATAGTGGACTTCAATGGGGATCAGCAGGTTTAAGGTCTAAATTCAACCTGATCTCATGGCGAAAACATACCTGTGAGAACTTTTTCCGCAAAATACGTACCAATTAGTACATATCACTGCAGTTACAGAAATGTCCACTGAGTAGTGCTAAAAGAGAGTTCTTTTTTCCTCCCCGAAACAGATGAACGTACATATGGTACGTTTTATGTGACGTTGGTTTTGTACACATCACCGCAGTTCTGACTTGAGATGTCTATTGAGTGGCGCTATAACACTGCTCCGTGATGTTTTAAAATAACATACCATCTGCACTACACCAAAATCTACCCAATGGTATGAACAAAAGTGAATGTGAAGTAAAAACGCAATCACAAGCATGCCTTTAGCTTGTTTTTCAATCTCTCATCTTTCAGCTCTGTCATCATGAGTCATGTTTTTCACAGGATTTGTACCCAAGGATTCTAAGTCAAATTCCGTACCCACCGAGCAAGCTTGTTACGTTTGGTGTTGTGTCCGTTTTCGACCCTCTGCAAAATAATTACCCCCTCTCGCTGAAATCGCTACACGATTGCCTAATTCTAACCCCTCCCCTACACCTAACCCTAAACCTACCAATACTAGGGAGGTAGTAGTCTGGTGGGGGTCAACACCGTAAAGCGAAACATATGGAGCTGTAATCATAACTGTGTACGAAAATGAGTACAAGTGCTTGTTGTTTTACCACCTCTAGTGTTCAATTCTGTTGTAAACTGCAGTGATATGTACTCATTGGTACGTATTTTGAGTCTTGCAATAAAGTTCCCACAGGTACGTTTTTGTCATGAGATCAGGTAGTCTCAATTGCAGTTTCAATAGAGCTTCAAAGGGCTCTACACGATCCCAGCTGAGGAATAAGGGTCTTACATATTGAAATGATAGGGCATTTTCTAAATAAAATAAAAAATGGTGTACTTTTTAACCAAAAATGCTCATCTTGCACTAGCTCTGTGATGCGTGTCTGCGACTTCACACATTACGTATTCACGTTGTAAAGGCCACACAGGGTTAATTCTTTCTTTGTGTACTTCGGTTCAAAAAGGCAGGATAGGGCAAAAAACATCTCCAACATCTCCTCCAACCTAAAAAATTGTCTGACGTTGTTGTTTTATCTTTTTTATAAAGTGTGTTTCTTTGCGCATTTGGTTTGTAAACACTGGGTCGGAGCTTTCGCCTATGTCTAGCGTGCCCTTTTCAACGTGTTTACGTAACGTGTGAAGTCAAGCTAGTGCAATACAAGCATCTGTGTTTAAAAAGTATATAAATTTGTATTTTTTTTTTCTTTTTTTCTGAAAATGACAGATCATTTCGCTATAGATAAGACCCTTATTCCTTGGCTGGGATCGTGTAGAGCCCTTTGAAGCTGCGTCGAAACTGCAATTTGGACCCGTTGATTCCCATTGAAGTCCACTATATGGAGAAAATCCTGGAATATTTTCCTCAAAAACTATAACTTCTTTTAAACTGAAAAAAGAAAGACATGAATATCTTGGATGACTTGGAGGTAAGTACATTTCCAGAATAAAAATTTCCTGTTAGTGAACTAATCCTTTAAAATCTGTTTAATTTAATTTAATTCAGTTTGTTCACTATAATATTGCACTTTATTATAATTATATAATATAATATAATATAATATAATATACATTTTATATTAAATTTATCAAGTATATTAAGTACTTTAATGTATCTAATATAAACACATGCAAACCTTTTTGTTTGTTTGTTTAAAAAATATTTTCTTATGACCATTATTTCAAGATTTAAGTCATAAGCGTTCAAATGCTTTCGTTCTATCCAACTTAGGTTTTATTCACAAACTCAAGGCTGTGTGCCTGGCACAATTAACGTTGTGCAATTACTGTCCATGGAAAACAGATGGTAAATCAAATAATGTTCAAGAAAGATGTTTGTTTACATTTTCTATTGATCACAGCAGCAGTTCTTTGTAAAACGATGAAAAAATAATGGGGAAGAGCATTATAACTAGGCACATATCCAGACGTGCAGGGTAGTTGAACACACTTTCGGCATTTCAAACAGTCAGATGCCTGAAACACAGTGGTGGAGGATTGCTGTTGTACGTCCTCTGCAACCTACTACAGTACCACAGAATGGGCCAAGATGCAAATGGAGTTGAGCACTAATTTGTGGACTGGTTTGCATCGTCGCCTGATTTGTAACAACATAACACATGCAAATAAACTGCACTCTCAGGGGTCACGTAAATTTCCCCTGTGACTCCAGTCTAGTGCAGTGCGGCTGCTATTTTTATGTATGTTTAATCAATTTAAATTCATTTGGCTTAATTATTAATATTTATGAATACCTCTGAGAGTTATGTTTTAATTGATTAACTTACTTTAGTAAGAAAAGTGCTCTAGGCAAGACATAAATATATAATCAGATATACTCTTGCATGTGTGTATACATCTCTTTTAATGTGTGAGAGGGAGAGCCTGAGCATTTAAGCAAGTTAGAGAACCTTTAAGCACCCTTTAGTCTAATGAACGTGAGTGAGGCGTTTTTTTGTCTGTGTCTGTGTTGATTGGTTCTCTTCATGTGGATGTGTGTGTGTCTTTGCGCACATTACTTCCCTCTGATGAGCTATTCAGTTACCCACAATACACTCATCAGGCTCACGCAGATAAACCCAAACAGTCTCATTACAACCAAATGTGTGTGATTGAGTATGTGCATGTAGACCAGCTGTTTTCTGTCAGTTTTTTTAAGACACAGCAGGAGAGGTCCAACTTTCCTGTACACACACTGCCTTTGGCAAAATCACTCTGTCTCTGGAAAAAACAGCAAAATCCACTCCCAGCCGCGGCTTTCAGTCTGAGACTCACAAACATGCACCAATATATTAGTTTGCGGTAGCGGCGGTGGGTATTCAACCTGAAACAGCATAAAATGGCATTTTTCGGTGAAACTACCCATAATGCATCAGTGCCTCAGCATTTCAGTCATCTGATAAGTCTCTGTGCTCTTCTCATATGCACCACTTTCTCATTAAGATAAATAACCTGGTGAGAAAACACCCCAGACTTTTGGGTTTAGAATAATTCTCTCCCTCACACATTTGGCCTCACTTGCGAAACACGAGCAGAACGAATGTTTGGAAATCCATTCTGTAGAATTGTCCCATTAAATTGAATGCAACAATTTACATAAGAATGTTTTTACAATGGGTTTACACATTCATTCTACTTTTGTTACAAGAATAACATTGCGTAAGCAAAGCTTTATAACTGAAGCAGCAGGCTTACGTTATGCTGTCCTACTAATAGATTTCTTCTTTTGAAGAAATAAACCAATTTAACAAAATAACAACAGTTACAAATTATAAAATGGCAAACAGGAGTTGCCTAATGAGAATTACTGTAATCATCATGTAATCTGATTTACATGAGGTGGGTGATCACATTTACATCCAAATTGTAATTAATATACATACAACCAAATCCAAATGACAAAGTGTAGGTTTATGTTTAGCAGATTAAATCGACAGAATTCAGATTTACTGAATACAATGTGCAGTGTTTGTGCATCAAACATGACTTATTTTTGGGATATCAGTACATTATCTGCCTTTTTTATTTTGTTTATTTATTGATATCAGTAGTGTGTGTGTGTGTAAGTGGTGTATGAAAATGACAAAAAAAATCTCGATATTTTGTTATTGTGTGTGTTGTTGTGTACATTTTTACCTTTATAAGCCAATTTTTCGAAACTAATTAAATGTATGCATCATCTTTTGTAAAATTCTTTAATTTAATCAATAAATACAAATAGTAAGACAGTATAGGGCCAATCAAAATCAGAAGAAATTAGTATCAACAGAATGTGTGTTTGCAATGCAGAGGTGGCATAGAATCTGTATCTGAAATGCGATTTAGATGCATTTAACCTGTTGTTAAAACTGCACAATTAATTTTTTTTTTTTTTTTTTGATGTTTCATACTTTGAATACTGATATTTAAAATGATTTGGGTGAAAAAGGGAAAATCTACTTTAAATATAAACCTAAAATGGCTAGTAGGAGGCAGCAAATTTTGGCATGAGTCATTCATTCAATTGATTCATTCAAACAGCTGATTCAGCTTGATTCAGTAATGAAACACTGTCGTGTGTTGCTCAGAGAAGCAAAACAGTTCTGCTATGGCACTGTTTGGAACTACTTTCGTAGTCGAAATACAGCAAAAACAATAACTGTTGTGTCTAAAATGTAAGTCAGTTAATATTAACTTTTTGTTTATTGAGCTGTTCATCAAGTTAATATCACATTTGCAATCGTGCTGATATTTGGAGAAAAACTTCACTTTTTGTGTGATATTAACTGTATCAGATAATATAAATATAAAAGACCTATAAAAGTCATACGGGGGCATTTTTGCCACCTTATCTTGAATTTTAGCGGAATTCAAAGTATATTTCAATAGACTAAATCTAAATATGCTTGCGTATCATGTAGTGTATGCGTGCACTCTGAGTATGTTTTTGCAGTACACTTGATAATGTCAAATCGGATATTGTTTAAACAGCAATTATGATGTTATTGTAAATTATATATATCAGACACCTCTTATTAATGAATTAATAGGACTGTCAAATGATTAATCGCGTTATGTATGTATACTGTGTAATTATTATGTATATATATTTAAGTTATATATTTAAATTATATATTTAAGAAATATTTACAATTATATGTATTTATTATCATTTTTATATAATTTGTATTAAATATAAATAAAAATATTTAGCACATATATTTTGTACATATTTCTCTTAAATGTATACATTAATTTGTCTGTATTTATATATACATAATTACACACAGTACACACACATATAATAGGCAAACTCAAACTTGTATTTTGTATGCGATTAATCACGATTAATCATTTGACAGCCCTAGTAATTAATAATTACAATATAATTATTATAAAATATTCATAAAATTATTAATATTACAATTTATTGTCAATTTTTAGCCGTTAGTGTGCATTTTAAGTTCAGTACATGATGTGTGGCAAAAACTGCTCAAAAGCACCTACGCTTCTGCTTGCTCACTTGTGCAGTGTTAAAATAAATACTGCTGCTTTCATGAGAGATTGAACCTATGTGTGTGCATGTGTATGTGTATATATATAAGTATAGTATTTTCATTAGTTTTGTTTTGTGCACTAACTTAGTGTATTTGCTCCACTTACATCAAGTTGTTCTTTAAAGTGAATCACAACTTTATTACAAGTTAATCACTTTTTTGTAAAGAGAAATTTATGAGTGTTTTCATCTCATCCATCAATGATCCCTATACAAATGAGGGGGAAGATTTTTGTTCGCACATCACTCTAAAGTATTGCACTTATAATCATTCTGGTTTGACTCTCTGCCCCCTCACATCCATTAGTAATGCCTGAGCATCCTGACTGATGAGGAGCTCTGTTCGTCAGGCCTGGGAATACTCCATCACGCAGGGTGGGTGGCTGCCATTACCATAGATTACACGCTCCCGTTCCCCTTAAGATTACCTATGTGTGTGTGTGTGCATATGTGGAGGTGTTTGTATTCAGAGCTGTGGGTTTGTTTACTCATCAGCCCTCTGTGTGGATTCCATGCTGATGTTCTGTGCGAGGGAGATCGTGTCAATAATGCGGCTGCACTCTGCACCGAGAACGTGGCATTTTCCAAAACGGCTCATCTGACAAAACCGCTCTGACTCATCAGGGCAGGTGTCAGTAATATGATATAATTTGTACTGTAAAGTCACATCATGATGGGACTACCTGTCACCCGCCTCCTACGTTCATCTGTGGCCACATAATAACCAGGAAGATGGTAAAACCACCTGCTCTGACACATTCAGGCCTTCTGAATGACAAAATATTCGCAAAGAATGATTATATGTTATGTCACATTATAAGCAGTTTATGGCAGTCACTGATTCAAATCAGCATGAGATAAGAACCCGGGGCAGCGCTAATTTGATATCATCAGCACCGTTGTCACAGTCACATATCGAAGCTGTAATTTGAATTATCTGTCCAGTATTGCTGTCAGATAACTTCTTCGCAGTAGTGTTTGTCGCAGTTTCTACTGCAGGCTACTCCATATGCCTGTCAAGCTGCGAATTACTTTAAAATTCTGCTGAATGTGTGTGTGTGTGTGTGTGTGTGTGTGTGTCTGTTTGGATGTGTATTAACTGTTAAAACCCTGAGGTTTATAAAACATGTCTGGTTGCAATTAAACCTTTCTATTTGGCCTCATAAAAGTGCTGCAGATTAATTAATTTGAGTTTATGGCCTCAATTATGTAGCCTCAATTATCAATACATATTTGTTTTTCTGCGTATTTAAAAGATTTGAAGGTCGAAAAGCATTGTAATGTTTACATTTATTAGGGATGAGGCGATATTAAAATTCTGTCCAATAGCAATAAGCAGAAAACAATTTTAATGCTAACGTAATTATGGAAAGCCTGTAAAGGCTGAGATATAAAATAACAATGGTCAGAAAAATCATTAGACAAAATTTAAATGGTCAGAAAACCTTTAGATAAACCTTAAGAGGCCCACACAAATATTTACTGATACATACTGGTATTTAGAAGGTAAGGCAAAAATAAAGATGAAATTCTGGTAGCTTGTGATGTATATCAATGAAATCTCTTTAACAGTAGGGTACAACAGGGTTAAAGGCACCCTGGGGTAAAAGCCACCTTTGTTATTATTTTCCTCTAAACCACTAGATGGCAGAAAAATGTGGTATAGCACATTTCCAAAGCTTTTGCTTTTCAAGATACATGTGCAAAATTGTCTGATCCTTAAAAAATGTTGTAGACTAAACTTATTCAATATATCTTGAGACAAAGGTCTTCTTAATGATTTTCAGTTTTAAGATAATTAAAACAGAAATTTTTAAATAATAAAAGAATATGTAAAAGTATGGTATTTGGAGTAAAAAAAAACACTCCTGCTATTGGGGCTAAAAGGCACAATATTAACATGATAATTAATAGAAGGCTGACTTTTCCATTTGTTGACATGACATTGTTAGATTCAGATGGTGAATATTATATATTATGTTGGGTGTCTATCTTAGAGATAATCATTGTGTTTAAAATGAAACCATCATGTATAAAAACATGCTATTAATCCTATCATAGAATAAAAATATAATTTGTTGTTACTAGGGCTGGGCGATAATTCGATAATGAGATTTATTGTGATATAATTTTCCTCGCTAAAACGATATGGAAGAGTTCGATAAACGTTCGATATAATTTTATGTGCCAAAAGCGTAACGAAACGGACCGTTTATCCGCACGGACCAAAGTTCAAACTGCCGCGCTGTGCGAGTTTACTAGAGGAGATGCATTTACTCCATCACGCAAGCACTAAACAGTGCTGTGAGATCCAGTGTGAAACACTTGAATGCACAAATGACTGTGATTCAAACTAGTTTAAAGCTGTGTGCAACAAGACAGTCAGAAGTCTTTTCAATCTACACATTGCCATCATTTACCATGGATTTACTGTAGTAACACTTACTACACCATGGTATTGTGGCAGCAATGTGGGATATTCACAATGAATTTTATTACAGGAGTAATGGTATATAATTATAGTATGTATGTATTTGTGATTAAGCTCTAGCATGTGTGCATTTATACTGAACGTTTTTAGACTACCATGGTATTGAGGTACCATTATGTGTAGTTTTAATTGTGTTTATCATGATTTAAAATGTGTGCTTGCTACTATGGGAGACCAATGCTTAATTAAAAAAAAACAAAAAAAACTGGGTCAGAATAAATTTAACCATATAAAACTGAGGTTATGGATTGATAATGAACAAAAATTTACCTCTGCATCCTCACGCTACTATCAAATGTGCATTTCTAAGAGACAAAAAAGTGATATTATTATTATTATTATTATTATTATTATTATTGTTATTATTATTTATTATTATTATTATTATTATTATTATTATTATTATATTAATATTATTAGCATTATCAGATAACCCAAAATTTTATCTTGGGTTTTCTTGATTTGAAACAATATAACTCATTAGAACATGCACAAATTAATTTTTCTATTTAGATATTTATTTTTGTTAAGGAAAATTAATGGTCTGGTTTCTACAACTTTCATTTTGGAGCAAAAATCTGATTTTAAACTTGAAAGAAATAAAGATTTGACATTTATCGTGATAATTATCGATATCGACTGATATGAAAAGAATTATTGTGATAATTTTTTTGCCCATATCGCCTATCCCTAATTGTTACTACTGTAAATCTATATTAAATTATTTTGGGATCTCCTTCAGTGCTTTCAGAACCTTTGCATTTTAAAATAATTTTGTTGATGTATTTTAAAATATATGTTTTATATTAATATATGACAGTATATTTATTGAACAAAAATGATTATTTATTTATCTGATTTTTCAGATTTTTTTTTTTTTGAACAAGTTTTAACTTATACATTATTTAAAAAAAAAAAAAAAAAAAAAAGCCTTAGTATTTGTATCGATACTCTGTTTCTTTTACCCCGTGTGCGGGGTAAAAGGCCCCCCTTGCCACCTCATACATTTATGAAATTTTTAAACAAAATAAACTACTTGTATTATTTATTTTCACACAGAATCTGTTGCTCCATAAATGTTTGCTACAAACGTATGTATTTTTCTGCAAGCATATACTTTGGGCACAGTGAGAAGCACTTTTTAGGGGGGGTGCCTTTAGCCCTGTTGTACCCTATGTCAGACTACTACAAAAATGCATATAAATATTAGTTGTCACTTTATATAATATGCTTCAAAGTGTTAATACAGATAAATGGCTAATATTGTAATATTAACACTCTTTACTGTTTGATCTAAATAAGCAAAAGTGTTTTAAATGCTGCTAGTTAATTTAAGAATCACAGCTGTATAATCTACACTATGAAACATGGATATTCATTTTGAGGTTCACTCCAGATTTTATTTAACAGTGTTATTAAATTATTAGTGTTTTTAAACTCTATTATTTAAAATTAAGATATATTTTAAATGAAGAACTCTTATGCCAAATGAATATGCAACGTTCATTTCCTCTTGGCACAAGCTCATTAGATTTAGCATCTCCACTGTTGCTCAGCAAATATAGATTTGTGTATGTATTTTAAGAGGTTGATTCAGCAGAATAATTATAATCATTATATTTGAACATGACCACTTATAAATAAGTGCCGGAATGAGTGATGAAAGCCATTTCCTATATTTATACTTTATTTTAACTGACATGCCTGCCTTATTTTTCTAAACACTACATTTTTACAGTGTGAGCTAGCATAAATGTGCCTTCCCAGCATTCACTAATCCTTTATTCCTCCACCGTGCTCTCATTTCCTCCAAGGGCAGCCAGTAGATTCTAATTTGGTTTGTATTCATTGGTCTTGTTTTAAAAATGTAAGAGCTGCCGGAGTCATTCTGAAAGAGGAAAATGAAGGTGACAGTGTCAAGACACCAATTTAAAGTGAACAGACGAACAAATAACGTGACAATGCGGCAAAGTCGCATGGCCTGAGGCTTCTCTTATAAATGATTTGCTTACAGTTGATCACATCCTGCATTAGACTCATTGTCAGTGTAGAGGACATTATTTATTACGGCTGATTCTCTATAGTAGGTCGTTGTAATCAGTCGTGCACCTCGGCTATATGCTTCTTTAAAGACTCTTTTGGTATGAGGCATTCAAGGATGAACTGATTTAGCTACTTCTTATTTTAATCAGAGAGATACAGAATCTTCAGGCGCGGCCTCGTAAAATGTCTGTCAATCAGGTGAGTTTATGAAGGAGAAACATTTCAGGCACGAAAACGCTGGCGAGGCAGTTTACGACGCTGACAAGCATAAAAGCACTGATGATGGAATAGAATCACTAATCATCATGGTTGTGTGTCTATGTGAATTTAGCTTTGGCTATTTAAGTGTGAGATTTGTAATTTGTGTTGTTAGTGGGTGGTAAAGAGATCTTCTGATGTTATGCTATTTAAAATAAATGTTCCAGTCATTACCAACCCCACATGGGATTCAGATTTGGTCATGAGAGAACACTATGCACTATGCATCTATGTAGTTATGTATATATTTGTGTGTGTTGGGAAGGGGTAAACGTATATATAGATGGATAGTGTTCTCTTATGACCCCATCTGCATCCAATGTATCACTGAAATGTGTGTGATGAGATGGAGATGGAACAACAGTTTAATATTCACATTTATGCATTAGGCAGATACTTTTATCCAAAACAACTTGTGTTCAAGGCGCAGAAGTGGCATTGACTAAGTGCCTGCTTAGGAACCTGTAAGAGTCAGCACTCCTGTTTGAATTATAACCAAACACCAAACCAAGTTAGATATAACAGTCAAGATGACATTCGCACTTTGTAATAGCTGTACTGCTGGACTTTGACAAGTGTAGCGGATTGCACAGGTAATGGTGATGAAAGGAAAATATTAGTAAAATTGATCAAATAAAACGGTTTGCGGTGGAAGCATAGTTTTTCAACTGTGAGGTCCTTAAATGGCAACCAAAAATAGAGCTCTGCATTTGAGCCTGGGCCCGACGGGCCACGACTTATTTATGCTCCTCGGGCCGGGCTTCGGGCCAATTTTCACATCACAGCTCAGACACGAGCCGTGCATTGGGCTTGTTTTAGGCTTCTCCTTATTTTTATATTTTAGACATCCATTAATTATGGTGCTAAAAAAAAATTGCCGCGATGGTGGTAACAACATGAGACCAGGCTACTGCGACTGTTGAGAGCAGCTCGGACGGTGTTTAGTGTCCCGCAGCAAAGCACCGGCAAAAGTAATTACCATGATTGTGTCGGGGGAAAATAATAAGGTGGTATTTGAATTATTTTTTAACAAACTAGTGTTTTCTGAGTAGCCTATATAGCAAAGACGATGTTGATGATCCTGACTTGCCATCTTCTCATTGAATACTTTGTTTTGAAGTAGTAATTTCTATAGATATATGTATCAAGTCAGTGAGGCAAGTAGGCTATTCGCTGAGTTTCGGTTTATCAGAAGCGCACCTGCTCAAAACCAAGAGTTTTTTTCTTTATTTTATAAAAGCACGTTTTGTTGATTAGTGTGAGTGCACACAAATAAAATAAAAGTAGACCCTTTACAGTTCTGAACAATGTATTACTCTTTATGCAAGTGATTGCGCTGGCGCCTCCATGTATTGTAAAGCGCGCTTCAGGTTCCACTCTCTGCACAAACGATTGGATATGCGTCTACCACAAATATATATAGGTTACGCTTTTAAACTAACATTGTGATATGCTTGAGCTGTTTTATATCTATAGATTTAATTTAGGCAAGTCGTGATGATATGAGAAGGCTAAATTGATCAAACATATGATCAACTCACTGTTACTTTAAAAAACAAAAACTTATATTTAACGAATAGAAAATGCTCCAAATGTTTTTCTAAATTAATCAAATAATGAAACAAAATATAACCACTTTGCCAAAAAAAAAAAAAAAGACTGGCTTTGCCTGAGAATTCTGATAAGATGTTGGACAAGGGCCGGGCTAGGGCCTGGATTTTAGGCTCGTGCTGGACTCCCAAACCAAGAAGTTTGAGAATTACGGAAGTTCAACAAATAACTCTTATCTTACTGTTTAAAAATCAACTATAGTATGTATAGATTCCAGAATGCTCTGTAGAACCTACAGTGTAACTCAAGAACTTTTTTACTTGTTCAAAAAACCATTAAGCAACTCAAGGTCCCTCCACTGGCTTAAAAACAACACGATTTGGGCTGTTTTAACCTAGCCACTTAAGACTAATAACCCAGCATAATAGTTTCATACTAGTTTAATTTTAATAGGAGTACTCTTATTTTTTTTTTTTAGCTTCATTGCTTAATACTTTCAGATTAGCTGAAAGAAAGAGTTCACCGAAAAATGAAAATTCTGTCAGCAATTACTCATCTTCATGTTGTTCCAAACCTGTAAGACCTTTGCTCATCTTCAGAACACAAATGAAGATATTTTTGATGAAATCTGAATACTGGCTCCTTGTCAACAACACCACACATGTGTGCCATGTTACTGTTGTGAACGTAGGTTGAAGACACAGAAGAAAAAAAGGTTGTTGAATAAATCGTAGTTTGTTTTCTTTGCACACAAAAAGTATTCTAATAGCTTCATAAAATTCCAGTTGAACCACTAATGTCAGATGGACTGTTTTAACGATATCATTATTTTCTTTCTGAGCCTTGAACATGTCAGAATGCTCTCAAATTTCATCAAAAATATCTTCATTTGTGTTCTGAAGATGATCGAAGGTCTTACGTGTTTGGAATAACATGAGGGTGAGTAATTAATGACAGAATTTTCATTTTGAGGTAGACTATCCTTTTAAATCCTCTGATATTTTGTAAATAATACTCTACACAGATTAATGTAGTTCATAATATGCCATATTACAATTTTTTTAAGTAGTTTTTATATAATTGTACAGTGTTTCATACATGTAAACTAATTTAACAAAAGTTTAGAAATAAAAATGAAACATTTAAAAGTGTTAAGAATACACATTTTCTGTTATCCATGTTATCAATGATGATGATTCTCGTGCCGGAACTGGGCTGGTGTTCGGTAAGCGAATTACATAAAATAAAACAACGACAATAGAAAAAATAAATTTATTTCACTGAAGAAATGCACAAATTCCACTACACTGCAACTGCTCTCTCCTGAAGTTGATGTGAAAAGCCTGTGCTCTGTGACTTAACATCCGGGTTGTAGTAACACTGCTGGTGGGTTGTTACATCAGAGAGTGTGGAAGGGGTGCACCGTTTCAACTGTGAGACAGGCCCAGTGGCTGGGTAACAGAAAAACTTCCTAACATAATAACCCAAAAAATGACCCAATAGCCTATTGTATGAAAAATAGCAGTTTTTTAGATGAGTTAAATGAGAACATTGCACTTTGCTGAAAATAACATGCTGCATAGAACCGTTGAAGCACTTTTAATTATGTGCTATTGACACACGTGTGTACACGTGTGTGTGTATACTTGTGTAAACGCCAGTTCAGTACATGCTTGTCAATCTATATCAGTATGTATTTGTTGTTAGTGTGGGAGGAAGATTTTAGTGCCCGGCATCAAGCCAACTCTTGATGTTCTCTCTGTCTCTCCGATGCTCTCCTTATCTATCTATGCGTCTCTGTCTCTCTCTCTCTCTTTAATACATTTGTGATGTTTCCTTGGAGCTCAGAGGAGGAATTGACACCTTTGATGCATTAGCAGGCAGAGCGCTCTGAAGCCCCAGATGAATCTCTAAAAGCTTGAGGACGAGTCTGCGGTGTACCGGCGCATTATCGGTACACAGGAGGCCCTGCTCTGCGTCATGCCTCATTCACAACTCTCTGACCTCACTAAACCTGCAATTTCACCGGCCTCAGCATTGCTGTTTCTTTCTCTTATTCTCTGCATCAGACCAACAGCTGGTCTCAGCCCCACCATTTCCAAACGTTCACTTATAGGGGAACGAATGACTGGAAATGACACAAACCAGATGAAAATGTAACTCTCTAGTGAACACATAGTGCGTGTTCACACAGCTGTGTGTGAGTGCAATTCTTTGTGGTTTTAATAGGAGTGTGAGGTGACGAGGGAGGAAACCTCAACAGACTGGAACGATTGAAAATTTCATGACTACAAAAAGATGAGAAATGCAATCTATACAGGCAGTAGCCCCTGTCAGCCTTGCATATATTTTTTTGATTAGTTTATTAGTTTATTTTTTCACTTGTAGAGACTGTTCAGAGACAGAACATAGGTGCAACTATATAAGAAGCACACTAATGTTAAAAATAAAAATTAAATACATTTTTTTTAATGTGAATTAATATTTTATTCATCAAGGATGCATTGTTACAAAAAATACACTGCCAGTCAAAAGTTTCTGAATGGTAAGATTTTTAATGTTTTTTTTTATTATTATTCTCTTCTGCTTACCAAGCCTGCATTTATTTAATCCAAAATATCTTTACTGTTTAAAATAACTGCTTTCTATTATATTTTCTAATATATTTCAAAAGGTAATTTATTCTTTGATCAAAGCATCATCAATTTTCAGCATCATTGCTCATCATTACAGCATCATTACGGTCTTCAGTGTCACATGATCCTTCAGAAATCATTCTAATATGATATATGATTTACTGTTCAAGAAACATTTTCTCATTATTATTATCATTATCAGTATTTAAAACAGTACTTTATTTTTGGATTGTTTGGTGAATAGAAAGATTCAAAGATCAGCATTTATCTCAAATAAAAAGCTTTTGTAACATTATACACTATAACATTCAAAAGCCTGGAAATTAATACTTTTATTTAGCAAGGATACTTTAAATTGTTCAAAAGTGATGATAAAAGGCATTTATAATGTTACAAAAGATTTCTATTTCAGATAACTGTTGTTCTTCTGAACTTTCTCTTCATCAAAGAAACCTGAAAATTCTACTATTCTACTATTCAACATAATAATTCTATTATGTTGTTTTCAACATAATAATTATAATAAATGTTTTATAAGCAGCAAATCAGAATATTAGAATAATTTCTGAATCGTGTGACTGGAGTAATGATGCTAAAAATTCAGCTTTGAAATCACAGGAGTAAATTACATTTTAAAATATATTTAAATAGAAAACCGATATTTTAAATAGTAAAAATATTTCAAAATTTTACTGTTTTTGCTGTACTTTGGATCAAATAAATGCAGGTTTGGTGAGCAAAAGAGACTTAAAAAACAGTAAAAATCTTACTGTTCAAAAACTTTTGACTGGTAGTGTATATTTCAAATCCATGCTTTTGAACATTTCATTCATCAAAGAATCCTAAAAAAAAAAAAAAAAAAAAAAACAAATCACAGCTTCCACCAAAATATTGAACAGCACTATTTTCAACCATTCATTAATTTTCAACATTAATGATAAGAAATGTTTCTTAAACACCAAATCAGCATATTAGAATAGATTATGTGTGAACAATCCATTATGTGAAATTGAAGACTAGAGAAATGGCTGTTGAAAATTAAGCTATTATATTATATTTTAGAATATATTCAAATTAAAAACAGTTATTTTAAAGTTTAATACTTTAATATTATAATTTTCACTTTTCCAACTTGTCTCCAACATTTGACTGCTAAACGCTATGACTGGTCTCTATATTACCTGTTCTTTTTTATTAGTTAAAAACATTTCATCTCAGCTGTCAATGCAGAGTGAGCTGAGAGAGTGATTCAGGAAGGAAAGGTCATTAAGGTTTGATATGCTGAAAGCAACTCGAGCTTTAGTGCTTTGCTTCAGGGCTCGACGGTATTGTCCTTCAAGAGGATATCACACTCGAAGCAGCTACCAATTCATGTCATTAGAATTAAACCTTCACTGTAATGCTAAAAAAAACTCTGAAAGGTTTCATTTCAAATAGATGGAGTTCTACATTTGAAAGAGTTTGTCAGTCAAGTTCATTATGCGTTTTGAAACTTACCAAAATATCGGTGTCCTAGTCGATGCAATACCAGTGAAATTCCAGTTGTTGGTATGATACAAAAACCAAGGTTAACTGAACACTTTTCTTCATCTAAGGTTAAGTATTACTGTAAATATTAATATTTATTCATGATATTTTTATAGAGCATTAAGTGGTTTTCTCATAGTCTTGTCAGTTTTTGGTTGATTTCTTTTTCTTTTTGGTTTATTTTATTTTTCAGTTTTTTTTTGTGGCAAATATAAAAATTTCACATATCATATATTAATTATTACTACTTGTATGTGACCCTGGACCACAAAACCAGTCATAAGGGTCAATTTTTTTAAACTGAGATTTATACTTCATCTCAGAATATAAATAAATAAGCTTTCCACTGATGTATGGTTTGTTAGGATAGGACAGTATTTGGCCTAGGTACAACTATTTGAAAATCTAGAATCAGAGGGTGCAAAAAAATCAAAATATTGAGAAAATCACCTTTAAAGCTGTCCAGATAAAGTTCTTAGCAATGCATATTACTATTCAAAAATTAAGTGTCGATATATCTATGGTAGGAAATTTACAAAATGTCTTAATGGAACGTGATCTTTACTTAATATCCTAATGATTTTTGGCATAAAAGAAAAATCAATTATTTTGACCCATATAATGTATTTTTGGCTATTGCTACAACTGTTCGCTCTTCTGGTTGAATGCTAATTGTATTTCTTTTGCCTTGTAGTTTCAAGTTGAGTCTAGTCTAATGTAATCACATTTGATTTTCTTGTCTCGACTGGTTACGTTACAATGAGACGTAATCATGTTCACATTAATATCTTGGCAACCAAGAAACTGACCAAGAAGTCCATTTGATTGCTCGCAGACAGCCGCTCATCAGTCAAACTGAACTGAGCACTTGTTTGACGAAATGACCGGTTCCGTTGCTTTATATTAGTATCGACTTGGAACCAAAGCATTTTTGCCATCTCTGCTTTGCAGTATTATATTGTGCAAGAAAAGAGGCGAGTCGATGTTCACTGAGGAAGATTGAAGGCATGTCATTGGAAATCCAGTAAGACAGGGTGGCTGTTTTATATCGGCACCGACAAATACACCTTGATGACAGTTCCTTGGCACGGCCGTAAAAATGGGGGTCGAGAGTGAAGCAGAGATAAATAACAGGAAGCTAAGGAACCGAGCATGTGCATTGTGCTCGTCTTCAACATTTGTTTATATCAGAACCAGAACCGGGGCAGAAAAGATGACAGCAGACGGATAGGTTTTGGACAGCAAGGATTTCAGAGCTATATTGTATTTCGGCATTATGTCAATCTATTTGGGGGGGCCTGCTTGAGAGATGTGTCCGTGGACCAGCGGTGTGCCGTTTGTCTCTGATTAGAGGCTTCGGCTGTCACTCGATTGGTCAGAATGGCTTTCCTGACAGGCTGAGGAAGACAAACACTGCCATGAATCTGGCACGTTTGTCAGTCATGTGAGAAATTGGCACCGTAGCAGCAAGATAAAACATTCATCCTTCCATCCCTTTTTCTCTGAAGCTCATACCTTTATTCTGCACATACATCCACCCACTCTGTTTTTTCTCCTCTGCACATCACTAATGTAGCACTGGTTTATTTTTTAGTCAAGGCATGAAGTGAAAATAGCAATGCATTCAATGTATAGATCCTGTGGAACACTACAGAAGATGTTAAATCAAATGTTGACAGCCTCAGTGGCCATTCACCACTGCGTATTTGTCTATACAATGAAAGTGAATGGTGACCAAGGCTGTCATTCTGCCAAACGTCTCCTTTGTGGCCCACAGAAGAAAGACTGGTTTGGAATGACATGAAGATGAATCATGCCTTTAAATGTTCTACAGGCATGTCTGAAAGTCAAAATATACTGGTACATCAAAACCAGGATTGTTATTTGTATAAAAATATGATGTAATTCAGATTATGGCCACAATTATTGCTTCTCGGGGTGTTTTCAACTAAAAAACATTTAATGTTTTTAGTTGAATGTTTGAATGTTTTGCATTCATTCACACAACAACAGCATTTTAGGGGTTTGAAAACTTTTGAAAACAGTGCAAGTTTTACTGTTATCATCTCTAAAATGCAAATACGTGAAAACAGTGATGTCAGGCTTGTAATGTAGGCAAGTAGTGTTTCTTTACAAAATGGCATCGCCAACTACTGACTTGGTCTGCATAATACTGCATTTTTAGATGTTTTCGCTGATCCGCTTTGTTTAGACAGAGTTGTCGTTTGTAGGCAAAACATTAAAAAAAGGCAAAGGGAAAATTTTTCCGTTTTTAGTACAGTCTTTGTTGTGTAAACGTACCCTCAGGGTGTTTTTGCAATCACACAGGCAATTAAAGACATAATTTATATAATCATGTACACATATTAGCTATCCTTAAGCTCCGGAGATTATTCAGTGCCATCTAGAGCTGTGAAGCTTTTCTCTCATTTAATTGATCTTTTTTTTACTCTCTCTTACCCACATCAAATTCACGTCATCTTCGCTCTGCTTCCAGGTCTGCTCAAATCCTCACTCTGAGAGGTGATAATTACACCTCCACGTTTATTAAATACCACAAAAGCAATTACTTGTAGAGAAGACATATAAGTAGAGATTGATTGGATGAAGAGAGTTTATGCAAGGTCATAAACTTGATTATAACTCCTTTACAGTTGCCTTAACTAGAATTTTGGTTAAATCACTCTTGTAAATGGTTTCATTGGTTTGTTGTAGCTTTTTGTCATTCTGGGTATATTTTCCTCTTGTAGAGTTTGCCCAGCATCAGTTGTTGATTTTTTTGGGAGGGGTTTCACTTGATGAGTTGTGACCCTAGAACACAAAAGCAGTCATAAGTAGCAAGGGTATATTTGTAGCAATAGCCAACAACACATGGGTCAAAATGGTCGATCTTGGGTTCAGGACAAAAAAGTCAAACTGAAGCAAAAAACGAATGTGATGTCCACACACTGATATAACTGCTCCATAATTTTTTTAATGCAAAATAAAAAAAACAAAACATACATCAATGGAAAGCTTATTTATTCAGCTTTAAGATGATGTATAAATCTCAGTTTCATAAAATTGACCCTTATGACTGGTTTTGTGGTCCAGGGTCACAATTCATAATGGCAATGGCTATTTACACTAAGTGCAAATAGCAATAGATTCTGTTACACTATGTAAAAATAGCAGTATTTTCTTTGCAATAATATTAGTTAGATGCTATTTAAACTACTTGGTGCAAGTGGCAGATATTTACACTTCAGTATTGTAGTACATTTATAAAACAGTATGCAGTATTAACATATGGATTTAAAAATCGTGAGGCACTTTATTTTCAATTATTTTCTTTTTTTTATTGAAAATAAATGGCCGTGATACGTGATGACTGAGTTCGGCAAAAGGTGGATTCGAACTTGGGTTGATTGCGTCAAAAAGTCACTGCTACGCGCTAGGGCTGCACGATAAATCGTGATATCGCAATCAACATAAGGAAAATCTGCAATATGCATGTACGCATCTTGTCAGTGAAGCACGGTTCTGTGGTAAATCTCAATCTGAAGGCCAGAAGACACTCTCGTGCGGAAACTCCAAATACGCCCTGCAAAAGAAACCCAGGAAATCCCTATAGCAGTAGCTGAATAAACACAAGATTTGTCTGCTTCATTGATTCAGTGTGACTAGTAAACACACGACTATGAGAATATATGGTTTGTCTGAGTTCTTCGTATTAGAATTTTCCTTAAAATGAAGTATATAATAATGTAGTTCTAGTTGACATAGCCTTTATCACTGCTTAGAATACTATGAAATATGTTGCGTGCCTTATTCTGTGCAAGAAGCTACATCATCTTGACTGATGTTATGAAGTGATTTTGGAGTAAAAACATGTTATTAAATGTGGTATTTTCACATGCTTTCAGATGGAGCAGCATTTACTACACAGAGCCATAGTTCACTGAGAAGCTACGCAAACAACTTTATTACCGCAGCGCGATTTCATAATATGGATGTATAATATCAATGATACTGTCTGCATTGTTTTGCATAGCTTGTCAGTGAATTATGGATCTGTGTAGTAAATGTTGCTCCATCTGAAAGCAAGCACGTGATGAAGATTTACTACTGAAGAACCTTCTTTGCTGACAAGATACTTGTGGATATTGCATGCAATTTAACGTGCAGCCCTACTATACGCTTTTTACAACTTAAGGCACTGGAGCCGTTGTTTAGTAGACATCTTTTGTTATTGCCGAGCCCAACCACATGTTGATATGCAGAGTTAGTGTAAATAGCCTTTGCCAACAAGGTGGACTATTTGCACTATTTTGGACTGTAAATGACACTCTGATTGATAGTTACTTAAATACCTGTTTGTTCATAATAACAAACTGAGGTGCTCAATAGTGAGCTGTAGGAGGCCACCGTTGGTAGTGAACCTGATAAAAATGTGAGGTGTTGCTTTGGCAAATCAGATATGTCAGTTCCAGCTTGGAGTGTTTTTCTGTGTGATTTTTAGATGTCAGCACAATGGCCTCTGTTTGAGTGGGAGACACAGATATGAAATACCCCTGATGAGCTGTCTTTGCCATTTGGAGGCAAACTCAGATTGTGATTATCTGTTTGGTAACAGATGTTAGGACATCGTGCCCATTAGAACACAGAGGTGTAGGTATCAGCTTTCAGCAGCTGTGAGCAGCTGTTCAGGGGTTTTTTTTTTTTTTTTTTTTGCCTCTGCAAGTTTAAATGTTGATTAAAATTGTGAATTTGGAAAGGCTGTGGAGACCTGAGTGAAAGTAAATGCTCAGTCGTTCTCAATTGGTGGGTTATGACCAAAAAATTATTCAGATATGGTAGTGAACAGCAGGGAAAAATATGCAAATGATAAAATGTAACTGCTGTATAATCATACATTGTTAGGATAGCGAAAAGCTTATCAGCTTTTAAAGTGGAGGGAAAAAACACTTCATGATAATAAGCCTGTCTCATGTTAATAACTTTTCATATTGTTATGCCTGTGCAGTTTATAGTTATATTAATAAATGTAAAAAATTTAACAACATTTTTGTTTTGCTTCTGTATAATACCATTTGGGTACATGGTAATATTATTACATTTGAATGGTTCATTTTAATGGCACATTTGTTGCATATTATTGTTGGGCATATGCAGTTCATAATTTTAAATATTTAATTAAGAACATTTTTGTTTACTTTTGTACACTAAGCAGTTTGGGTTTACTTGTGGGATTTGCTTTTGTGCAATAAGCAGTTACACTGTGATATTGTTAAATTTAATATTTCATTTTAAGGGAGCTTTAGTACAAAGAATTTTAGTATGTGATGGGTTGCTGCTTCATGTCTGATATAAAATCTGGGTCAATGCAAAAGCAGTTAAGTACCTCCACTGTTAGTATGTCAGTTGATCTCATTTGCATATATGGACACCCCATTCCCACATTTTTTGTATTATTCATGCTGCTGGTTGCTGATGATAGCATGTTAAATTACCTATTGAACCTTATGTTGATAAAAGGTCTACTTGAGATTTCTTCCCTATTTATCTTGTCTTGAAACAGTAACATTTGCACAGATAAGTAGTCTGATCAGCTGTATATGAAGCTTTTATTCTGCAGAGATCTAGATGTAGACACACTCAAGTGTGAACTTGTTTCAGTTAACTGCCAATCACTACTGATCCTATGTGTAGACACCTGTAGAAAGTTACTCTGCCCTTAGCT
Source organism: Labeo rohita (assembly GCF_022985175.1). NCBI lineage: Eukaryota > Metazoa > Chordata > Actinopteri > Cypriniformes > Cyprinidae > Labeo > Labeo rohita. The sequence goes on along the minus strand of NC_066884.1, from coordinate 17,175,086 downwards.
GCAGGGAATAACATTAGAGAATTACACCATGTCCCGTTACTGACCTCTGACTCCTGACTCTACTGATGAGAAAAGAAGGAGAGAGGAGTATTCAAAGCTAAATCAGGGGCAGTCAAAGTTGAGGGGGGAAAGGAGTGAAATCAGTGGAGATGGTAGCCAGAGGAGCTGAAATGGAGAACATTACTCCTCATTTGCTTGGAGAGATGGAAAAAAGGGGCACTATAGTTGTCAGCATTAGACAGGCTTCACAAAAGCACTATGCTCACGTGTGAGCTCCTTTAATGCGTCTCCCCTGAGCAATCACGCACACACGCTAACATATATCACACAAAGTGTGTGTAGATGAAATGAAAGCCAAATGATGGCTTTTACAGCTCAGTCAGACTGAGGAGAGAGAAGAGGTGATTTCCTCAGATACACTCTCCCTTTTCCACTCTATTGCTGTTATTTTCAGATTCATACGTTTTTTTACTGTTTGTAAACTCAGTTGAACAGTATTTATCTCATTTTATAAATGGTGTCAAAAGTGTGATTCTAGTTTGCTCTCTTGTGGTTCATCTCATTAAAGACACGTTTCTCAACATAAAACTTTAAGAAAGACACAGAAACTGAGAAAGAAAAATATGCTTATGAATTCTGGGATAATAAAAGGAACTTGAGAAAGAGAGAGACCAAAAAACACACTGTTCCCTTACTGCAGACCAAAGGAGGTAGAATCACTTTTTGCCTCATTACATGCTGCAACTCATGCTGTAACTATAAAAAAAATTCCCAATGCATTATTTTTCCATTTTGCAAACCACCAGGAGGAATTTTAATACAAAGTCCAAGGCTTCCTAGATTAAACTCAGAAGTTGGCAAGTGAAATTGACCAGCATCTATCTATCTATCTATTTCTCCATCTCTAATCATTGCCTCTTTCTCTGGTATTATTATGTAAATGCATATGCGCATCTCTTTATTTATACAGCTGTATATAAAGTAAATAATGCACAAATCTGTGCTTAAATCTTCTGTTCCAGATTCATGCACATTATTTATTTAAAATAAAGCTAATTCTGATTCTATCTATCTATCTATCTATCTATCTATCTATCTATCTATCAGGGGGCGTTTCCTTCAAGTAGGCAAGTGTCTCCTCATAAAATTGGATGAGAGAAAATTCATAGTGCAAAAATAAAACAATGCAAATATTACAAAATATGACATAAGAAGCATACGAATCACTCGTTTTTTCCAAAGAGACATTGTTCAACAGCAACACCAGCAGATAAAGTTACAGCAGGAGTCTGCATCTCTCTCACCTCCCCTGAGCCCACTGAGTTTTACCAGACCCCCCCTAAAGCGTGCAGTGAGTTTGGTGGGGGGTAATTGAGAATGAATGGGGGAATATCACATGAGAAGAGGCGATGCCTCCATCGTGATACACTGTAAAAAAAAAAAATTTTTAATTTACGGTAAAAAAATGGCAGCTGTGGTTGCCGGAATTTTACCGTAAAAAATACGGTAGCAGAGTTTTGCGTCTTACAATTTTAAATAAAATTTACAGGTAAATACCGTAATTTCATTAAGTGATACAATGTTAATGTAACAACCTATTGACGTACTGAAAGCTGTTTTGTACCTTTGTAATACACTGATAACCACCAAATGCAGGTGGTGATGAGAAAGTCACGTGATGAACCAAAGCTCATCACAGCTTTTAAATATTAACATATATAGAAGGTGCACAGTGTCATTCACACAAACACTAAACACCATCATGGTAACACACATGAAACTGAAATAATGCAATAAACATTCATTTAACAACATTAGATGTAACATATAACCCTAATGTACAAAAAATGTAACACAGGGAATTCTGGGAATGTCGATTTACGGTTATTCACTGTAAATTTTACAGTCTTTTACCATTTTCCAGGTTTTTATTGTAGCATTTTATTTCTTAGTTTTTTACCATTAAATTCATGTTGGATGTGACTGGTTATGATCAGCTGTGATTGGTTCACGTGATAAATCCCTCCTCTTGTGTTTGTGCATGTTCTGTGTTTGTGAGTCAGTCTGAAAGAACAATATAATGGTGTTAATGGGGAGATTAGTTATGAAAAAATAAGTTAAGTTAAAAATGTGCTTGTATTTTAAAAAAAAACATTCATAAGTAGGCCTATATGTGACCATGGACCATAAAACCAGTCATAAGGGTCAGTTTTTTTTAACTGAGATTTATACAACACCTAAAAGCTGAGTAAACAAGCTTTCCATTGATATGTGGTTTGTTAGGATAGAACAATATTTGTTCAAGATACAACAAAATCTGGAATCTGAGGGTGCAAAAAAATCAAAATATTGAGAAAATCGCCTTTAAAGTTGTTCAAATGAAGTTTCTAGCAATGCATATTACTAATCAAAAATTAAGTTTTGATATATTTACGGTATGAAATTTACAATAAATGCCAAGAATGTATTTTTGGCTTTTGCTACGAATATACCCATGCTGCTTAAGACTGGTTTTGTGGTCCACGGTCACATATGTATTTCTTTAACTAACGCTTTGCTGACTTGACTAAAGCTTGTTGAATCTGAATCTGTGAGAAGACGTGGCCAAAAGAAGAGCAGAACAGCTCCCCAGTGCTGTTTGGCATGTACACATACAACTCTGAAAGCCTTAAATATTTAGGCACACACACTGAGTAGACATGCCACAGCCTTTACATTTACATTCACTTTTACACAGATGGATGAGTCTGTGGAAGCAAAGTGGCAACTGAATGACACAACACAGAATGGAGTGGAACAGATGAAACCCTCTGTGCTCCTCCTCCACTCCTACCTTTCATTTTCTCTTTCCCCTCGCCCCATCCTTTTTTCTTCACTTTTATTTCACCTCTGTTTGCACTGGAGCTTTACTATGCATATGCAGATTGTGCCGTTTCTCCACTCTCTGATTAAAAAGGTCAGAATCAGAACAGATTTTGGGGTGAATACATTTGTGGTACTTTATGTATTTCTTTTTCCTAACTAACCACCTGCTATCCAGTTAAATCAGACATTAAATGTGCCTTTTAGCCACTAGTTTCCATTCACATGGTTCTTTATGGAATATTTCCAAGTGTCTTTAAAGTGTAAAAAGGTTTTTTTAGAACATTAAAATTAAAAAATAAGAAAAAAAAAAAAAAAAACTTTTAAAATCGTTCTTCTATATGGCATCACTGGAAAAAAAAATCCTTTTGGAACTTTTTGGAATATCTTTAAGAATGTAACTTAATGCAAATTTTGAAATATTGCCCAAGAAATCTTGATTAAAACACCAAAATGTGCACAAATTTTCCAAAATGTGTATTTAAAAAAAAAAATCACATATTCTTCATTGACTGGATACTTTTTTTTGCAGTAAGCATAAATTTGAAAACTCTAAAAACGACTAAATGGATTTCTAGATCTGCATCAAAGAAGTAATTTGACAAGTAATTTGATGTCTCTCTTTAGCTCAAACACATTTCCTGTAATAATGAGTAATTTAGGCTTATTATTGACTGCATCTAATATAAATTTAGAGCTATTTGCCTGCTATTTCCCTCCGTAGATTCAGACGCGCTATTTACATGAGCTGCTATCAGCAAATTAGTTAATTAACTTCTTTGTTTTTATTCTATGATTATTAATAAAACAATTGGATCAGGTTCAGATACAACATATACAATATCTAGCATGTGCATGCTAGCTTAAACTGCCGTGTCCTTGCTAGCCTTCGTTTTGGCACACTTCCAACAGTGTAGCTTTAACAAAGACACACCCGGTACCTCAACACACACACATACTCAGAAAAAGATAATAAAAAATGTATTACTAATCAAAAAATAAGAGTTCTTGTTTAGATTCTCAGGAAAAGGTCAGGCACATTAGAAAAAACCCGTTTGAAATAAAATAAGGGTGGAGAGGCAGATTTGGGTCATTTCATACTACCTGTCTAAATGTAGTCTTATATCCCAAGTGGGGGTGAGAGGACGGGCTGATAGAGTGATGAAAGGAAAAATGAAATGAAGGCAGTGTATTCTTGTAGAACCATCTGTCCAAGGCCTGTCAGGGATTCTTAAAGCAAAACATTGTTAGCAATGAATCAGAATAGACCATTTTAGCACATGATGTAAAAGACACAGAAAAATAAATGAGTTTGTTTTTATATGCATAAATACATAAATATAAAAACGCAAATTTATATATATATATATATATATATATATTGTGTGTGTATGTGTGTGTGTTAGACTTTCACACATTGTGCAACGTAAACTGTGCCACTTTATCCAAGCTTTTAGACCGCGTTTAGACAGTGGCGGGTCATAGATCTTTGTTATCAAACGCTTTCTGCATGACACTAATCACGCTCTGCTGGTTCCAAAGGAGCCATCATGTTTACTGGGCTTACAGTGTGTCATAAGAGAGTCTCTTGTGTCCTGGACTATATAACTGGCGCGTATCATCTGTTTGTTCGCAGCTCATTTCCCAGTCTCCTAGGGGCTCTGCTTTTAGCCTAAGTGCCTCTGTTTACAGGCTATATGTTTTGCGCTTTTCGCTAGACTTTTATTTTATTTGCAGACACAGAGTGAATTATTGGACAGTTCTGTTCATTCTAATAGCTTAACCTTTTTTATGCCTTTTTTTTTTTTTTAGTATGACCATTTGGCTGATAGAATAAGTTAAGACTGTGAGTTCTTGATTGTGTATGTGCGTGTGTATGAATTCATTTTTAGAGTCACTGGGGATTCTTAATGGGCGCTGGAATAATCCATCATGCACACAGAATTCAAGTCAGCACAGTGATATTAATACAGGAATTATCTTAGTAAGTGTGTCTCTGGATGTGTGTTATTAGTGATATATGGTAGTCAGAAATTATTACTTGATGTATTACCTTTTTTTCAGCTTGTAATAGGTTTTGAATAAATGAACATTCTTCTCAAATCTACTTTCTGTATGTTTGTGTAGGTGATGCTTGTATGTGCAAGACTGATGCAAGACCTTGTGTTAGAGAAGGCAGAGGGAAGGTAGAAATCGGTACAACTTTTCCTGAAAAAATCTCTTTCAGTTTCTTTTTGTACTCTTGTTCTTCACATCAAAAGAGGCTCTACATTTAGACAGCAAAGTGTTTGGTTGCTCATACAGTGCGTGTGGGTGGAGCAGTGTGCATGTCCGTGCAATTATAAGAGACTGCAGGAGCAGAAAGAGACAATGTTCCATAAATGCATCTCATCTCATTTCTTTTTGTTGTCTGCTCATATGTTTATCTTATCTCTATTTTCTCAAAAGTTGTCAGGCAGAATCCAAAATATTTTCTAATATGCTACTCTGCTACTTTAAAACTATAACTTGACAAGGTACAAGCTAAAGCTGTCAAAAGTGAAAAGTTAAAAGTTTATTGAAGCGAAATATTTGCAGTATTAATTAGTAGCATTTTTTAATCAAACACCATTTGAGCACATCAATTTACACAAAATACCAAATAAAATGGGAAAAATTTAGTTATCAATTACTTATTTAATTAAGTATTATTATTATTATTATTATTAATATTGCCGGCCTTCCCTCACCCTTTTTGGGGCAGACCAGGCAGGGTGGAGACCCTAGATGAAAAATAAAACTAAGTCGAAAGCGCAGCTTGGGCCACACATCCACATACCCCTTCGAGGCAGGGGATTGGGACGCGACCCTGGAGGTGGGTCGTTTAGGTGGGGGCGTTTTGGCATCAACTCCAGGGATGGTCTAAAGCAGGGATCCCCAAATCTGGCCCACAAGATCCACTGTCCTGCAGAGTTTAGCTCTAACCCCAATCAAACACACCTGAACATGCTAATCAGTGTCTTCAGGATCATTAGAAAATCACAGGTAGGGGAGTTTGATCAGGGTTGGAGCTAAACTCTGCAGCGCATTGGACCTCCAGGGTAAGATTTGAGGAACCCTGGTCTAGAGGAAAGGCTTGCACCCTGAGCTCCAGGGGCCCTTTTGAGACACTCTAGCCCCACGTGAGATGCACCCTGATGGGCATGGTTTACAGTGAATTTATAACAGCTAAGGGGGTCCCAATCAGCCTGATGGGGGTGCTACAGTGATCAAAAGTGTGAAATAATTTATAACTCCTAAACTGACATTTTTGGGTATTTAGGATTTTTTGAAAAACATACTTTTGTGGACTAGTCTTAGGTTTTTCACTTAAACCAAACCAGTGCAGGAAGATTCTCTGGAGAGCGAATATCAGTAATTATCAAACTTTCGACCAAGCAGCAACCTCCCGCTCTCTATATTGAAACTAACACAGAAGTGATTTAAACTGCAATTCATCGACTGGCCGCTAGAGACTGGCTCCAAAAGAGAGTCAATCCAATAGACTTCCCATGTTAAAGTGCCCAACTCCGACAGCCGACCCCCGCCCACTAAGAGCTTCAAAAATGCTCTTCAGAAACCTACGGGTGACATCACGGACACTACGTCTATATTTATTACAGTCTATGCTTTCGACTCGCAAAGGGACGTCAAAACATTTGAAAGGGGCAAGGCCGCTTTTACTAAAACGGCTACAACTTTTGAGCGGAATGAGATATCTTAGGCAAATTCTGTAACGCATATGTAAGAGCTCAATCTGAGGTCACATGGAAAAACAACACGGAGCTTGGCCACTTGATGGCGCTAGGGAAAAAACAGTAATGGCTATAACTATGCAACCATTTGTCCTATCAACATGAAAATCAAAGTGCCACAAGTGTCTACAAGGACATTTGCATATCTCAAAAAACATGGCCACAGTTGGCCAATGATATTTGAGCACCTATTAGATGAGGTTAACGGAGGTTGATCAGAACAAAACTCTGTGGCCCTTTTTGATGGCCTTAATGGTCTGTGAAAGATTTGAAAGAAATTGGCCACTGGGGTGTGATATCGCATTTTTCAAGGGTGTAAACAATTGCACATGCATGATTATTCAACAAAAACTAAACAAAAACTTGATTCTAAACAAGCATGCAAAGTTTTAGGGTGATCGGACCACAGTTTGCACTATAACAGTCATAAATGTTAAAAAACATCATATTTCTATGGTAAATTACATAGATTTGCCAGAAATGCTTTTTTTAAATCATTGATTTAGATGGTAACAGGTTTGCTAAATAATATGTAATGTCTTTTTTCATATGTGCTTAAATGCCTTAAAGCCCTTGAATCCCGATAATTGCTGCTTGCAGCCATTTTTTTATTATTATTATAGTCATATTGATATGATCACAGATTTTCAGCCGAATTGTACAGCCCAACCAACATGCACAGCCTGGAGATTTTAAATCAAAAATCAGATCTTCATCAGTAAAATGATCAGTGTATATATATATATATATATATATATATTTATGTCCCAAAGTCGCGTTAAAAATTACATTAATCCTTCCTTTCATTGATTATACAACAGCAACAATAATTTAAAACACCTTTAATGCTCCACAGAAGAAAAAAAAATGTGTTTGCAGTGATATTAGGGTACGTAAATGATGGAAATTTTCATTTTTGAGTGAACAGTCTTTAAAATCAGACTTGCTAACTGCACTAACCCCACTGTTAATGATTGCAGACACACGGCAGTAGACCTAATTCCAACGAATCCACACACAATTGTAATTCCGTCAGTATCAGCCTTGTTTCCTCTAAACGTCAGAGCTGCAGCGTCCACCAGTTTCCATATTTCACCACATGTGCCTCTCGCTGCATATTTATGAGTTCATTTGTCCTGTTGACGACATTAAACATTTATTGTAATGAATGTACGAGGGGCGGATGCAATCGTTCTCCTGGGTAAAAGACTAGAGTCTTGGGTCTTTTCATCATTCTCAATACAGCCCTGCTTGCATCATCCTCAAATTAATCACATGACGTATTACAAGCAGTTGCAACTGTTCTCGTCTCTCTCTCTGTCTCTCTCGCTTTCTTTTTCTCTCTCTACCGAAAACCCAAACCCTGTTACAGCCACGGGATGTGAATCTGAACGAGCTGTCATGAATATTCAGATGTGAGGAGGTATCAGAGCAGTGTCTGTTTGAATTACGGCGGATCATACTCAGTCACAACCTCGGAGCTCTGTGTGGGAACCGGATCACGGCTCATATACTCCCTCTGACTCGTTCGTACCATTGGCTGTGACATTAAGCATAAAGACCGCCACTTCAGTCTGTTGATGCAGATCTTTACAGTCTGATGGCATTGTAATGATTTATCTGTGTTCTGGTCGTTGAGCTGATTGACTTACAATGGGAAAGCTAATCTTATGGGAGCTTGGATGTAATTGCATGCGTTCCAGTAGAGACTGGCAACATCTGTCTTTGACATGTTGCCAGTTGTCTTTGTTCTTGTGGAGTCATAACATGCTGGATTACTACTTTACCATCTTTACCACCAGTTTCTATTAAGTTAGTCAGGCAAGAAAGAATTTGTTACACTCCCGAAGCCCTGAAAAACAATTTGAACGTCTCGCGGAATATGTTTTAACTCCTCTTTCTGTGTGAAATTTCCGTCCTACACACTCTGGCACCTGTCTTTCAAAGCTGCCCATAATAGCAGCCCACCTGTCTGTCATCCATGTGTAGAACTGTACCAGCTGCCCCGCAGTAATCGAAAACAGACCGAGTCCATTCTTTCCTCCTCTCATCCTCTCCCACTCTACTTTCTCACACGGTCCCAGACCTGCAAATAACACCCAAACTGCTTTCGCAGTCCCGCCGTCCCAAAACACGCAGCGGGGAGCCGCTCTAGGGCAGGGAGTGATCGGCTCCGCAGGGGTTCACCTCAGCGCTTTACTCCGCTCTGAAAGCCCCTGAAGCCTTTGAGCCCCACAGCAAAACACCATCCCACACACTTTCGCAGGCCCACACATTATTGTGCTGTCAAGACAGAACAGGAGTGAATATGTGAGTTCTTTGACTCTAAAAAGCTGATGGCTTTTTTCTGAACTAACTTTTCTGAGTCATTTTTGCATTACTTTTTTACCAACCAGTGACTATGTCCTTAGGTTCACGCAGGTTTCCTGGCAGAGTAACAACAAATGTTGTTTATCAAATTAATTGCATATTCCACCACTGTTTGGCAACCTGAAAGCTTCCAAAATTGGTTTGGTATTTAGTTGACATTCATACATTTTTTTTTTTTTTTTTTAAGTGTGCGTGTATGTGCGTTTTTTTTTTTATTTAAATACTGGTTGGTGCCACTGTAAATTTAATCAGTAGATGCAAATATTTTGTCTGTCTTTCCATCTATTTATCATCATAAAACATCACAAATTTCACATTCTTTCTTGTCTTTAGTTGCCAAACAGTGCTTGTCAAAATTTTTAACCCCAAGGATCCCCAGATGTGATGACATATTTGTAATTGGCTGTCCTTCCAGTTATATTTTTAGATGTGTAAAGACTCATTTATCCACCTTAATCTTCAAGGTAAGCCTAAAGGCGAGACTTCCAGTTCATTAGCCGCTTAAGGAAATAGCGAGAATAATAAAAACGTGCAGTAAATGGTAAAACTGTCTGCACTACAAAGCAATGTGTTCATAATTAAGATAATACATAAAAATAATATGGTAAGACACACCAATTTAGAATATTAGGCATCAAAACGAGTTGTTTTGTACAGCTAAAAATAGCTGGACGTGGATGAGACCAAATTTACAAATGGCTGTGCCTGCTTTTACAGGACAAATAAGGTGGATAGTGTGTGATAAAAATAGTAAGCATGATGTTATAATGACATCATATTGTTCCCAAAGTTGCAAAGTATATTATCATTGCACTACTTCAAAGCAAATGACTAAAATATGATCATAAAATATTTAATGCAACACTTTTCTTTTTGTTTGAAATTAACCAAATTTAAATGAGCCAAGTACATGATAAATCCATTTTCAAACCTGTGTTTTGCCCTGAATCACTATATCACCATCTAAAATAATGATGTATATTTTATAGCTGTCAGAACGCATTTTACAGGAATCTTCATATCTGTAAATAAAGCTAAGAAAGTCAGGCTTTGACATAGTAGTTTGAAGCCACAACTAGTGAACATCAAGCCAAAAAGTGTTTGGCTTAGCATTTCAGAAATGCATTTCATTTGCGTAGCATTACGTTGGGAACAATGCCAATCTCTAAACCAGTTAGTTTTACCTTATCTGTTTTACCTTGAATAGGCAAATTTATCTCTAATGTCAGCATTGGCAAACTTTGAAAAGTTATTTTGTGAATGTGTGTATGACAGTAAGTGGAAGCTATTACAGTTTATAAAGTTTTAAAAATGGATGTTTTTCTTACACAAATGCATTGATCTGCTTCAAAAGGCTTTTATTAACCCACCGGAGCTGTGTGGAGTACTTTTTATGATGGATGGATGCACTTTATTGGACTTCAAAATCTCAACTGCCATTATAAAGCTTGGAAATGCCAAGACATTTTATAATATAAATCTGATTCTGTTTGTCTGAAAGAAAAAAGTCATGTACACCTAGGATGGCTTGAGCGTCAGTAAATCATGGGTTAATTTTCATTTTTTGGGTGAACTATCCCTTTAACTGTGTATAAGACACATTTTCAGATATCCTTGTTTTTACATTATTTTATGTTTGTATAAAGGTAGAGTTTTTGTTGTCAAAACAATCTTGCCCCTCAAGCAATCAGATTCATCCAATCCAAACAGTAGAGTTGAAACACAACTCGCAGAATTACCAAAACAATGTTCCTCTGCAAGTAACTTGTACACTCTAAAAAATGCTGGGTTAGAAACAACCCAACTTAGGTTGCTGGGTAAATATTGTACAAAACATATGCTAGGTTATTTTGACCCAGCTAGTTGGGTTAAATGTTTTTACCAAACATGCTGGGTTGTTTATTTAAGTCAACTATTGTTTAAAACTTTTTATATTTCTGGCTTAAAATGGACTGGAAATTATAAAAACACACACAGAATTACTAGAGGCAATAGAAATAATCAAAAGATGAACATTTATTATTAAGCAAGAACACATGGACAAAATACAAGACAAATTGAATTTATTTGGGTGAATACAACATAGTTTACAATGTTACATACATTTAAACTCGTTTAACAAGCATTTTAGACATAAAAAATGTAACATTTAAAGTAGCATTTTAATTTTAGTGTATTCAACAGTTCTCTGTAATCGATTTGACCAAAATAGCGCTAATTTTTGTGCTGGTGTGTTGCTAAAATCTGAGTCGGTGAAGGGCTGCTGTTCGCCGGGGTAACTGCGAACTTCAGATCATGGCCTCATGTTTCACTCGTACCTGAAAGATGCCATGACTGACTCCAAAACTGTACTGACATTAGGGAACATATTTTAACATCAAATTAAATTAAACTGAGTACTATAATGAATAAAATCCATTTATTTAATGCAAGGCAAAAGGCGTTTCCATCATGCAAAGTGAATGCTGCTGATGCAGCTGACTGACATCTCATCCTTGTATGTTGCGTAAAATAATATAATCTACAATGCAGTAAAGACTTTATAAATTAAATAAAATGTTAACAGACCTTTATTTCCAAAATTGGCGGCGTTGAGAATCACTCTCTCCTGTAAAGGACTCAAAAAGCCCACGCTCTGACTGTAACGGTAACTGTTCCGTCAGAGACAGGCTCAACCCAGCAGGTGGGTAGAAAAAAAATAACTCGGCATTAGAAACGACCCTGCACCTGGGTAAAAAATATGAAAAATAACCCAATAAAATGACCAACAAGCATTTTGTTAAAAAAGTAACCCAGCACATGGGTAAAAATATTAAAAACAACCCAATAAAATTTCTCAACGGGCTGAACCCAGCATTTGGGTTAAAAAATATAACCCAGCAATTTTTAGAGTGTAGTTTTATGCTTCAGCGGCTAGAGGGCCAACATAGGGTTGCTTTAAATATAAAGTAATTACACACAAACTTCTGCATCTTTTTTTTTTTTTCAACAGGCAGCCCTAAAAATACTTTTTGTAAAAAAATTTTCCTCTTTACTTTTTCTGAAGCCTCCACAGGATCCATCTCTGGATCCCATCTTTAAAGCCTCTGGCAGATATTACAGACATTTTGATAGACTGACAAGTTGTTTGCGAAATGCTTACGTATGCATTAGTCAGATTGATAAAACAGGACTCTATCTGGTGGGGTTGTGGTATGGTCGAGGTCGTGTGGTGAGTTTGATGTAAAGTGACGGTAATGTGAGTTGAGAGCAGATCCCCTAAGGGACACTGGGCTCTGGGAAAGACAGACCGGTGCGTTAGATCACTGCTCCCATGCTAATGTGTTCCTGACTGCGCCTCATTCGCCTGGGGAGCAGGCTAAACACACTGCTGCTTGCAACATTCCCAAAAAAAAGGCAAATTATTTAGAGGAACTGGAGTAGATGGCTGGCGCAGAATCATTGAGAAGGATTTTAGCACATGCCCATGAATTAGTCGTTTGCTAACACCATAGTGAGATTTTGTGGAGTGTTTCCACTAGGAATTGCCAGGTCTGTGTGACAAAGATAGGCCAATGACCAATCCAAACTAGGATGATAACCAACAACAACAAAAAACAGTACCAAAAGAAAAATTACTTTTATTTTTTGTTTGTTTTGTCTTGCAATGTTTTTTGGTAGTTGCATGGTACTTGCTGCCTACGCAGGGTAACAAAGCTCTCAGATTTCATCCAAAAATATCTTAATTTGTGTGCCGAAGATGAACAAAGGTCTTACAACTTAGGAACGACTTGAGGGTGAATAATTAATGACAGAATTTTCAACACTTTACACTAAAGCAGCACTACCTATTAGTATTAGTGTTGTATTAGTGCTACTGCTGGGAGTGATTAATAACGTTTCTTTTTGTTTCTTCATAAACTGAATTCTCGTTTATTTGTAATCAAGGCTGTTTCCACAGCAACACGCATTTAAGCGATTAGTGAGCTGACAATGTTTTGGTTTATATATCCTCTTTTTAATAGGACCTCTAGGTTGACACAATCCAGAAAATGTTCTTATCATTGCAAGTCAGACGTGGAGTCATCATTTGACCGAGCGTGGGCGAAACTATTGGCCGGTGCACAAATGTAATCAACCTGTTCAATGGCGTGTCAATAGAGGGTTCTGATAATGAGAGAGGCTGACGAATTGACAGTGCAGTGCCCTGGAAATTCATTATCATTCCTTCAGAAGGTACATAAACAGCATATGGTGGGGAGGCAGAAAACATGTGTGAGGGGTAAATTAGCTTGTAATGATTCCCGTGGTGGAGGAAACCTCTACCCGTCTGAAATACCAGCCAAGCCTCCTTTCTCAATCTGCTGAATTAAACTGAACAAAAGGATTGTGGTGGCCTGTTACCGCTTTAGACTCTAATGCGGTTGCTGTGGAGAGTGCGAGAGAGAGAGAGCAAGACAGAGATGTTTGTAGGTAACTGATTTATCTGTTTTTCCATTTCTGAGTGATCATTCAGACATACTAAATCTCACAGATCACACCATCTGGTTGTGCTTACAGGAGTGGAGTATGACAAATGAGTGTTTGCCATCAGAGACTGACATTGGAGTGATTTTACAAACTCTGACAACAGTAACCTGTTAAAACAACCCCATAAATTGTGAAAGGTAATTAACAAATCCTCATAATTCTTATAAGAGTTACTTTTCAGACTGTGTTAGCTCTTGCAGGGGCACTTTGTCACTAGTTAAAATTGTGATGTGATTTCCATTTTACTTGCACTGTGACCGTAACAATTTAAATGAATTGCCTCCAAGTAATTAAATAATCTTCACAGTGAGTGAACTTAACATTCAACTAGATGCAAGCAAACTTAACTCATTTTGCAATTAAAATTGAGTTGTTAATAATAATTTTCAGTTGCTAATGATGCTACACCACCAACAACTTGTTAATGTTGACAAAATGGTTAAAGAATGAAACGAAAATTCCGTAATTAATTACTCACCTTCATGCTGTTCCAAACCTGTAAGACCTTTGTTCATCTTCAGAACACAAACTAAGATATTTCTGATTAAATCTGAGAGCTTTCTGACCCTGCATAGACAGCAACAAAACTGAGATGTTCAGTTCCCAGAAAGATACTAAGGACATCGATAAAATAGTCCATGTGACATCAGTGGATCAACTGTAATTTTATAAAGCTATGAGAATACTTTATTCAACATTTTTTTTCTTTTCCATGTCAGTCTTCTCTGTGCGTTCTTGAGAGTTTCATGACGCATTGTTGAATGAAGTGATACTGATGTCACATGGACTATGTCCTTACAACCTTTTCTGTGCCATCTGAACATTTTGGTTGTGTTGCTGTCTTATGCAAGGTCAGAAAGCTTTTGGATGTAATCAAAAATATCTTAATCTGTGTTCTGAAGATGAACGAAGGTCTTACAGCTTTGGAACAACATGAAGGTGAATGATTAATGACAGAATTTTCATTTATGGGTGAACTATCCCTTTAAATGTACCCATTGTGAAGACCATATTTGGTGAAATTGATTATACAAGATTACTTTATCATGAGGCAATTAATTATGGCTTGTCAGGGTTTATAATGCAAGTAATCACATTGTTTTTCCACTTTGACAACTGTCAAGGTGCCTTTGGAAGAACAGTGAAAACAAAACCAGTTGCCAAATAGAGATAAAACATCTATTGATTTCACATTATATCTAATTACATGTTCTTATCAGTCCCAATGTATTAGATATCAACGTTTACTGTAAATAAGCAAGCAACAGTCAAATTTAATCAGAATGTGTTCGATTTTGTCAAAAAGAAGAGTGAAAAACAGTGTAGTATAGACTACTTGTGCATAATACTGTAAGTGGTGAGAGCTAACTCCCAACTCCTCACATACTGACGCTTGGTCAATTTTTCGACATTCATTGTCCTCCATTGCTTTAAATGAGAACCCCTTGCCGAAATATGCTGCCACGAAAGGCACTGGGAATTTTATTGTCATGATTAAAATGTATATTGGATAATCACTTTGCCATTATTGCATATATGTTGGGGTGTGGTTTTCAATGTAAACAGTCACAACAGTTTTATTTACATTTCATTATTTACACATTTATGAGCGCGTAACCCAACCCCTACCCCTAAACCTACCTTTGTCAATAAAACACAAGATATAACAGGCAGATACAACTACAGTGTCAAACCTCTGTGGACTGTTTATGTTGGTTTCTCCCTCTTGTGCCCATATTTGGTTCTTCCTGCCCTTGTTGTGTCCTGATTAGCTAACTGGCTTCACCTGTTTGTGTATCATTAGCCACCATTTATAAGTAGTTTCAGTTCTATGCGTTGTGTCCGGTCTCGTCAATTCACACGTGTTTTGCTGCCTGTCTGTATCATCATTGTGGATTATTTTAAAGACTTTTGGATTTCACCTTCATCCTTGTGCCAGTTTGTCTGTTTTACACGTGTCATGACATACAGTCACAATTTATTAAAAAAGTATTAATATTCTTAAAGTGCTCCTATTATGCCTTTTCAAATATGATCTTTCATGTAGTGTGTCATGTAGCTGTATGTGAACATAAACTATCTGCAAAGTTGTGAAGCTGACAGTGCACGATTAATAAAGTTATTGTCTATCAAAAACAAAAAAAAAAGAGTCAGCTCACATTTACCTGAAGGAGTAGTCAGGAATTCTAATCTTTTTCTGTTACGGCCATACGTCACGCAGTAACACATTTGCATAATGTCTGCCACGTTCTACGTCGCGAACAACTTGCCCGCCCACAAACAGTTAAATTTCCATGTGGTTTATGTCACATGGGAATTTACACGTACATTATACAGAAGATGCTGTATCCTACGCTGTGAGTACAATTGTTTTATATTCACTTCCAAAAGATGAATCTACAAAGATTGTATTTTCTAGCGATCGTTCAAAATAAGTAGTTGTGTATGTTATGTTATGTTGTGTAACAACCCTGCACGTCTTTCTAACCGGCTAAATCACGCTTCTGTAGTTCTGTTGTTCAGCTGTGGACTGTAGCCTGACATTTTGTGATTGATGCAGCTTGACTGTCTGTCTGTCTCATTAGTTGGAGTAATGATAAAGGATGGCGCACGAAGCGGCTTTCACAGCGAATACGGAAAGCGCTGTGCTATGAAACCCATTCGTTTCAATTGCTTCCGCACCCATGGACAAAGTTCAAATGAGTTGTTCGAATGAACTTTTACCGCTGCGGTCTAAAGGGCTGCACTGAACACAGCGGCCAGTGCAGCGTTTTCCGCGTTCGGTGTGAAAGCCGCCTTAATGCATTATACAATGTTGAAGTTAACAACATAGAGGTGTGCCTGGTTCGCTTACATAAGCAAATTGCGAGCACTTTCCATGGTAGACCGTGTTAACTTGTCGATCGGCCACTTCAGCCGTTTCATCGTTGGACTCTGGCTCGAATTGGTATGGTAAAATCGATGCCATCTTTTCTATGTATTGACAAGTATCCAGGCCTGTCAGTCAGTTATGGCAATGGGCGTTTCGTTCTCCGACACGCTGTTTATAAAGGACTGCGCCATCTGACCAATCACAGCAGTGAGGGCTCACGGAAAGGCGGGGTTTAGAGAGACTGAAGGTGCGTTCACGCCATATCGGCATTCCCGTAATTACGAGATTACAACTTGTAAAAAGCATTCACGTCCTCGTAGAACTCGTAATTACAACTTGTGAACTGGGAGTCTTCTGAGAGCCACGAATTGTACCACATGACCACTGTACCAACTGACCAACGTAGGCTCTGTTTAGGCATTGATAGTGTTGCCATAAAAAAGCATAATTCTAGTGAACTAGTGAACAGCTCCGAGTAGAATGTCACATGTTGTCATCTCGAAATTACGGTAATTACGATATGGCGTGAACGCAGCATAATTCTTCGAACTGCTTTGCACGACGCGTTAACGAATCATTTAGAAATGGGGTAAAATTAAATCTATTTTTGGAGAAAACTAACGTGTTTTTTGACTTTGCATACATGTAAACTTGTTTTGGGAGTCTATTAAAACAATATTAGCAACATTTAAAATTGCATAATAGGAGCACTTTAATCTTCCGAGGCAAAACGATTGATTTGTGAGATGAATAGATGAAATCGTCATCTCCGTCTGCCATAAAGATCATCTTGTTTGCTGCAGATTGTGGGCTAATTCAAAAAACGCTGCCAGATGAAGCCTTACGTCAGTCTTGATTGTAAAATGCTATTGGCTCTTGTGTATCTCGTGACCGACGCGTTGCTACAGGAGTATCTTTTTGAGATATGAGTGTGTTAACAGAGTGGGATAATTTTCAGTGATTTAAAACCTTACGTTTTACTCTCTTCTTCGCATAAAGATGTTGTATGGCTTCAGAAGACGTGGAATGCAACACAACTTGCTTGTAATGCTTTTATACGGCTTGCTCATGGTCAGTTTTTGCAATAAATACTTTTGTCTGTACTTATATTTGCCTGCTGCTTGTTTTATATTGTTCAGAAGTGGGTAGGTTGAGGGTAGGGGTGGGTTTAGGTGCTCCAATGAAAGTATACATTTATATAAAATTATTTATATTTTTTACAAATGCATGCAAACCATTATGGAGGACCCTGTGCGTTGAAAAATGACGGGTTACCTTGAGCTGCAAAAACCGACGCCAAGGGGTCCTGACCAAACTCTGATGAGTTGGGAGTGAGAATGTGTTGGAAAATGTATGTATGTTATTTGTACATTGATGCATATAAGTGTGTTATTTTTTGCCTTCATAGCAGATCAAGGTTTAAAATGTGGGCGTGTTTGTGATCTAAGCCAGACAGTGAATCATAAGAATCTGATCAATCCTGTAATATCATCTGCCCACTCATTTATTGATATCTCCATTCAGTCATTTACATCAGATGTATCTTTTAAGGATGGCTAGGCAGAATAAGCTTTTACAGCTGTCCTCCCCATGTAAACACTTCACACGTCAGTGGAAGATTGTTGGTGAGCTTTTGACATGGCTCTGATCTCAGGCCTGCGCTGCCTTCCTCTCAGTGCTGTCAGAGCTGCTACGATGAGCCTGTCGCTCACATGATTAATTGCATAGTAATGACTTCCCATCATGCAGAAGCAGCACTCAGGAATAGATTGACGGTTCTGCTCTTTTTTGCGCAGTGGCGGATAAACCTCACCAGAATGCAGAGCAGGCACGACCTGGCTTTGCTCACTTCCTCTCCCTCTCTCGCTTTCTCCTTCCCACTCAGGAACACGCTTTTCTCGGGCTCTGCTGATCGATACTCATCCATCCATCTCCCTCACGCTTTCTATTTCTTTCATGGTTCCTCCCTAGCTCTCTAAATTATTGAGACCAAGGTTGACCCTTCTCCTGTGGGACATCAATTATAAAAGGCACAGAAAGCCTGAGAGAGGCTTCTGAAAAAAAAAAAGTGATTGATTATGAATCGCAACTCATGAGACTTTAAGGAGGAATTACTGCAGACTTTTCACATTCAGGAAAAGACGAAGACTTTATGAAGTGTGGACAAGGGAATAAAGCACAAACACACAGCAAACCAGACACACATGAGTGAACGAGGCGATGAATTGTGAAACAGCGGACTGAGATTGAGGTTGTGACCTGTTTTACACAGCACTCAGATTAACAATTTACAGTATTCACAAGTACCATGTTTGCAAGCGGCTCTGTGCGTACAAGTGTAGTTTCAGTGTTGTGCTTTGCACTCGGCAGAGAATATGTTAAAAATGCACTGTAAACCTATTTATCATCAGTCTTTTGCTGTATAGACAGTTTGTGCACTTTGTGGTTTTGGCTCGATTCCATTTACTGTAGTTTATTTATCCTTTGGATGTAAATGTGACCCCCATCCTTATATAAATTAGATTTCAGTCAAGTTTAATAATGGCTGACTTCTTATAACCATTTTATAGTTTATGGCAAAAAATGACTTTTTATTTTCCATATAGAGCCACAGTTTTGTTACGCAGCAGAAACTGTCAGTGTGAGAAGCACAATGCATGCCTGCTCAGATGGAAAAACTTAAAGTTAAAAAGAAAAATGATGATTTCACGCTTTTTTAGAGAATGACGTTGAACAAGGAAACCGTAAAGGGTTGGACAGAAGAGTTCTTTAAGAAATAACACCCTGACAGCATGAAAAGCATGTATGAATAATCTTGATGGTCTGATCCAAGGCCTTTGACTAGGGGGTCCATCATAGTATAGCCAACATACAGTATTGATCCCACCCATAAAGCTCAGAGGGACTATTTGCACCAAGTCTAAAAACATTGACCACACAGTGCAGTAGAGAAGTTGGCAGGATGTAGAAATATATGGTGGAGGTTAAATAAAATGCTGTGAACACCTGGGAAACGTAAACTATTTCTTTATTTTCCACCGTAAATGTAGCTTCTTATAATAGATTCACACAACTTTGGAATAGTCTCCAGTTGAATGTTGTCTATCAGAGCATCTGTCAGTTGTTTTAGAGATTGTTTCACTCTCCTCTCTAAAACTGCCTATAGTGGTTTGAAAATATTTAACACAGGTGATTTGTTTGGCCAGGGCTGATGTTGATGTTCATTTTGATGCTCTAGCTGTCCAGGTTTTATGAAGATAATAATATCTTTTTACATTTAAGCATTGGTGTCTATGATTGAAGTCTTTGCAGTTGCAGCTCTTTAATGAATGCTGCTTTTTTGAGGTTCCCTGTGGTCAGTTTTTTGTGGAGGTTTGAGGTTTGCTGGGTTATTTGGTCACAATCCTTTTTAGCGTTTAACCGTCCCTGCGCATTCGCTTTCAGTTTTTGCCCACTATTTTTCTTGCCAAGGTTTGTGCACACAGTCATACTGTCAAGAGTGTTGTTACAGACTCTCCTAATTTCACATAGATGTTATAAAACTACATATATACAAAGAGCCCAATGAAATCTGTTTTATTTGGTCTCACTTTCACTTTGACTACTCGCTATTAACAAACCATTAACTATGGCTTTTGCCTTAATAAACTCCTAATTTGCTGCTTATTAATAGTTAGTAAGGTCATTGTTAAGTTCAGGTCTTGGGAGGATTATGGACGTAGAATATGGTCATGCATAAGGTGCTTTATAAGTACTAATAAACAGCCAATATGTTAATAATAATCTTGCTAATAAGTAACTAGTTATTAGTGAGAATTATTCGCTATACTGAAGTGTTTTACCCATATTCCTTTTTAATTTTTCTGGATTCTGCTTTTTTTCTATTTTAATTTTTTTCTCTTTTAATTAAATGTAATGTAAATGTTATTATTCAAGCAATGTCTAATTAATTGAAATCATGAAACTTACACAATTTAACAGCAATTTATTAAAAGTTTAAAATTTAACAAACATTTTAAGGCCCTATGAAATAGTTTTTTTTCCTCCAGTTTTATTTTTACCAAATTCTGTTTTACATTAATTTTCTGAATTCCATTTTAATGGTTTCATTAAATATAAATATCAAAAGTATAATAATATTATAAACAATTAATACTCTAATTAATTGATTGATTTTATAAAAAATATATTTTTTTAATTATTAAAGTTTTCTGAAAAGAAACGGTAAAATGCTCACAAAGTGACCCTCAGTTCATGTACTCACATAGAGACAACAGAGGCTGCTTTTGATTTATTCATCCAAAATTTGGCAGTTCCATTTTTCTGTCCGTGTTTTCCACATTGCGGAAATCTTAGTTCACTATATACTCTTCACTCTAAACAGGTGGATCACAGACAACCTTCTTCAGTTCCCACTCGCTATTTCAGTTCAGATCAGTAGGCATTTAAAATCACAGGTATTGAGGAGTAGATGAGTCACTGTCATTCATCAAATCATCTTTGCTGTGCTTAAGAAGGTTATTACGTATCATTATATACACTTGTGGTTGTAAGTGTCATTCCTATTCATACCTCTTGCTTATTCATCTAGAATTCACATTCACTTGCATTGACCTCTATTCTAATATCCCCTACTCTGTTTTTACAGATTTGTGCACCTTTGTGGTTAAAAATCTGGACTGGTATCAAAAAATTGTAGGTTCGAACCCTGCAGGGAGCAATCGTGGAATTATCACCATTGTGTCCTTGAGCCACTTAAGCAACCGTAGGCCTCTCCACGGAGTTTAACATCGTGACGTCGTATGAAAGTTTGCTAAAACAAATTTCTCAGTCTGTGGCAAGGCTTTACTTTCTTCCATTGCTCTGCTCACTCCTACTCACTGATGTTCTGTTGTACTTTTCTTTAGCTTATTTCTTCTGTGATGGATTGTGCATGGGGAGCAGTAGAGAAAATGGTCCTGTTATAGGCCTATAATAAACCTGACAAATGGTGCACACAAGCGCCCCGCTCACAGAGCTGGGTGTTTTTTCCTTCCCTGTTTTTTTTTTTTCATCGTATGCAATTAAAAGCAAGTTTACTGATGGTTTTGTACTACAATATAGCGCTAAAACAAACTGTCTAGAATTGCAAGTACTTGCGTTCAGCACTTACCGAGGCACATAGAGATAGTTTATCACCGACCAACAACACTTGTGACAGTATATTACTGAAGTTGTGAAAATCTTTGGCTTTACTGTTAAAGGAGAAAAATCTCTTTCAAGTGCAAAGTGAGAAACTGCTTGTAGAAAATTGCTTTGTGCTTTGTTTCTTTTAACAAATATAATTTAGCCATCATTACTTCATTACTCTATACTTAGGCATCTCCCATGGTTTGTTAGTTATTGTAGAAGATGCAATATTTTCTTAAATTCTACTGTAGCTGAGCTAACAGCAGTGCTGATTGTCAAATAAGACATGATATAATGCGATTTTACCTTTAAATCAACGGGTCTTCATTGCATTCACAGAGAAAACACATTGCACAACACATAAGATCATGCAAAATCTGATGGCAGTTGAAAATGCTGTAGCGTCCACAGAAAAGCTCTTGCTGCAAATGTTTTGAGAAGGTAACCATTCATATGCAGATGCAGCCATTGCTTAGAGATGACAGCTGTTTTCTGCTTGCTAAATAAATCCCTTCTATATTTGTTTTGCTCAGCACTTAGCAGATCAGAATGCCACAGCAAAAGAAAAAGTAGACATTTGAACACTATAATCATAATGTAAACAAATAATCTGTTTCTTTCTACCGTGCAGCCACACTTAACCTGAGCAATCCAAGTAAACAGCATATTCGCTACTATAAAATGGTGGCATTTTTATGACGTTTATGACTTAATGTAGCCGTTCAGCACTTTTGCTAAGGAACTCCATAATTTAAATAGCACACTTTGTTACATTTAATTTAGCAGGTGATAAAAATCCCAAACTGAAATGCCTTTTCCCTCTTGCTAATATTGCAAAAAATGCAAAACCTTTTATTTAGTGACCAAAACAAATTGCAACGCCGAGAATCCCTATATTTGTCAGTTAAACCAGTTCCTCTCCGAATTCTGTTCCTAATAGTGTGCGTTGTGTGGGAAACCTGAGTGATGATGGCGAATTGTAGTGAAGAATTGTGATGCACACAAGCCCTCCCTAGGACTTAATGTTGTCATTATCACAGCTTGTAGAAAAATCCTCCCAATCTGCTGGGGCTAAGAAAATGATGTTAGAGTAATGTGCAGAAAGAATGCCTTTAAACTGCATGTTTTAAGCACTGGGCCTTTTTAAGTCACTATCAGCCATTAATAATTGCCTGAACCATCTGTTTTTAAGTCTCTGACTGAGAGTATTCACTTGTAAACATACTGTAAACATAAACAGTGACTTTTTTGTTAAAGAGGTTTACTTGAGGACAAAGAATTTAACCATATATGATACAGAAAGAGCTTTTTCATCATACAACAGCCTTTCCATGACCTCTTTCATAAGTATTTTGATGTTTTGGGGGGAATTTTCCATTTTCTCCCCTCTCCATTATTTTTTCCAGAGAATCTAAGCCATCTTAATGGCTTTTAAGCACTATAACTCTGCAAAACGATTGTTTTGAAATGAAACATTGAGATTTGGAAGCATTACGAGTTATGAATATGACAGCCAAGAGCGATAGCCGCCCACTGTAACGGTAATGAAATTGTAGCATTCGCACATACAGAGGCAGCTCAAGGTTTAATGTGAAAACCTAGTGTCGGCTCAGGTGATTTAAAATGAGTCCTCCATTTATTGAGCTCCTCTTACCTTGGAAGAGGCCATTTTGTTTTGTAAAGGTGTCTAAGATCTCAGATAAGTTGAGTATGACTGTGAATGAACCTAGTATGTCAGCGACTGCTTTTGAAAGTCTTTCATGTATTGTACTGAAGGAGAATGGATGGTATTTTTAAAGAAAAAAAACAGCCAAGAAAAACTTCTGCAGAATGGTCACCTAAGGACAGTGTTGCAGGCCATTAATATGAGCTATCCACCAGTGTTAATTTCGTTTATGAGTAATTTTCGTCAACAACATTTTTTCACCAATGAAAATGAGGCGATAACGAAACGGAAACTGCTTTCATGAGAATAATTATGAAGAAAATCTATTGACATTTTTGCCAACAAATAAAAACGAGACGAAAATGTTAGAGAGGCTTACTGCTCTTGATTGAATCACTTATTAGCCCTAATGGGTGTGCCATATGATGATTTTTGATCGTGGATGATAAAAATATCTCCACGATCTGCTTTTGGAGAAATATCGTGTCACGTTATTCTATCAGTTGCAGTTCTGGCGCCTCTGTCTCAATATACTGTACAACGCGACATACATTCATATCAGTTTCAACTCAGCGGTAGAGTTACACTCACAGGACACTGCACTTATTCGCAATCACAAAAGTACATTATTTGCTTTAAAGCCTTGCCGGTTAAACATTTCATATGCGTGCTGTTCCAGTCCGCGTATACCTGAAGCGCGCGCAAACTTTCCCGCCGGGACACAAGTGACTGAGTGGCAAAAGAGCCTTCAACGTAAATGGATTTAATAGGGAAGATGCGAAAACGCTAGTAAAACAAACAATAACCAGTTTAAACTAAAGGTTGCTGACCTTGATATAATGTTCCTAACAACTTAACACATATCCAGTAGTCAGTGGATACTGATGCAGCCAGGAATCGTGTTTTCTAACACTAGTATGTGTCTGATTTTGACGCCAGGGAAAATAAATAAAGAAAATTGGCTGTGAACTCATTTTGTAAATACAAAATAGGTTGATCTAAACCCCGATGGTCACTGGTATCAATTTTATATATATTTTGTCATATCGTCCAGTTGAAAAATGTATATAGTTTTTGTCAGTGTTTATTTAAAAACATCTAGTTATGCAGAATTTAAGATGGTAAATATTTAGTTGATGACTTGTCAATACGATATACTATAATACAATATATAGGATATGATTTCAATGATAACTGCAACTCCGTGTTTCGCTGCCTGGAGACCATTTGTTTCTTTGAATTGCGGCGATTAATTTGTTTCTCTTTTCAGTAGCTTTCAGTAGTCTGTAAAAATCTACCTCAGGTTTCTTGTCAAATCTCTTTGTACAGTCAATCGCAAAGCTCTCGGTTTTTGCAGCATTCACGTTGAAACTAAAGCTGCCACTCAGTCTTTTTGCCACTCAGTGGGCGGAGCCACAGCCACTCCAGCTGACGGTGATGTCACATGCATACCCTCTATAGCGCCTAAAAAAATACTGATCTAAGTTATGTATCTTGTCTAATTGTGCTAATACTGTCAAAACACATAAGGTTTACATATAAAAACAGTTGCTTATGTCTAAAGTGAAAGTGAACAATTACAAGAAAACAGATGTGTGCCTGTATATTAGATGCGGGCAGCTCTTAAAGGGACAGCAGACTAATTGTACTAAGCATGGTGCCGCTTGTCATTAAAGGGATAGTTTACCCAGAAATTATAATGCTGTTATTATTTACTCGCTTACATGTTGTCCCAAACTTGTATTCATTTCTTCCTTGTGCTAAATGCAAAATAAGATATTTTGAAGGATGTGGGTAACTAAACAGTAGTTCTTCCCCATTGAATTCAGTAATAGAAATGATCAAATATTGCAGATAACGTTCAACAGAAAAAAGAAACTCATTCAGGTTTAAAACAACCTGACAGTGAATAAATAATGGTATAAAAATAAAACACTATGATGGAATTGACGGACAGATGACAGAATTTTCATTTTTTCATTTTTGGGTGAACCATTCTTTTAATGTTAATAAAACAACAAAACACAAAGAGAAAAATCACTCACTGCTCTTGACTGAAGAACTTTAATACAGTTGCTTCAATAAGAATCAGTGTACAATTGATGTATATAGTGTATAAGTATAAAGTGTTTCTCTTTTTATATTAGTTTTTTCAACTTATTGAATGCTACTTTATTTGTTAGAATATGTATAACTCAGTATTTTAACTAATCGCAAAAGATGAATAATCAAAATCTGTGAAATAATTGACGATTAGTCAATTAATCGTTCTAATAATTAGATTAAACCATTATCAAAATATCAAAAATCGTTTTTTGCATTCCAATAGTTCAATTAGGACATTTAAGTAATTTTTATAAACATGCCTTAGGAAAAACATCACTTTTGTGCATCTTGAGACAAGACAAAGGCACTGATATATTTTAAGATCAGTCAGTGCAAATTTTTTTTTTTAGTTGAAACAACTCAGATTGCATTTTATTGTGTGGGGATTGTATCATGTTAATATCTGCTTTTTGTTCATCAGTTGTTGGTCCTTCTTTGAAAATAATAATTATGGCTTTCAAATCAGCCAGATATATTCCTCATTTTCATAAGGTGATTTCTGTTATTATGGGACTCATTAACAACTGATAAATTTGCCATTGCCACCTGTCAGCCATATTCTTAGAATATCCCCTGCAAATAAGCCCACTGACATCATCATCACCACCTACACCCACACAGCAATAACTGCAGTTAAAAACACACATGCAGAGTACAGACGCTGCTCTCAATAGTTTGATTTGCTCCATATGGCGAGAACGGGACCATCGTAAAAGTATTTCTACAAGAGTTCACACAGGGCCGATCGCACTGGCTGATCATTTGTCTTTCATCTCTTAATTATCATCTTTAGGACCTTGGGGGGCTGTAGTGTACACGACCACCCAGAACTCCCGCATACAGTACGTGCCTTCGCACAAACATTCTCAGATGCTTTAATATGCTCTGGTGCCATCGGTGCAGCAATGATTCAGAATGGCATAAAAACCCAGGGTAAGTGGACTCCCGGGTGGGGATATTGTCTTTCCCCAGCTTCACACAGGCCTTGTTTTCTCAGTGTATAATAATATCTAATGATGATGAGCCTTGATTACCGCTGCAGAGAGTAGCAGGCTACTGGAGCATGGAGAAAAAAAGCAATTTAGCCCAGCACAAAATCTGTCTCCCGCAGAGACCATCACCATAGTAGACTGCGCTGGGCACGAATCATTAAAGTTCTTACAGGGTCTGAATCCTAATAAAACTCACTCCACCTGTGTGTGTGTGCGTGTGGATGCTCTGACCTGATTGGACACATCTAATCTAAAATCAGACATGCAGGTCAGATTGTCCTCATTTGTCTGGTTCCTGCTCTGTGTCAGATGGCATCAGCTAATCGCACAGCCATTTCTAAATCCTTCAGCTGCTGTTTGAGAACACGTTTGCTCCTCTTGACAAACCATGTTAACTGAGATGGTCTCGAGTATCCTGAATAGATACAGATGTGTCATTATTACTTAAAAGAAGTCATTCTGTGTTATGTCATGTCTCCAGTCTCTAAAGGGGTGCTCAGACTGACAGCAATTTGCACAGCAACCGGAAATCATTCATATTCAGTGAAAACTGGAAATTTAGGGCAGCAGGAGTGCCTGTGATTGTTGCAGATGTTATGTGGTTGTGTCTGGCAGTGTGACAGAGTTGAGTGGATAAATTTATCCCTTTTTTTATTTTTATATATATATTTTATATATATATACATATTTTCATATTGGATATATATTGAATATTTTATAGTATTTCCCCCACTTTAACATTTAGATTACTTGTCATTTTTCATGCAACATTTTAATGTTGTGATCAGGGCCTAAAATTAACTAATATATCAAACTGTTATTTGGGAGATGTCTGGTAAGTTTTTTTATTCATTCTAACAATGCCTGAGAATGACATATGGTTTTAGCGTAATTATGAAATCACAAAGGCTGCGTTGTGATTATATAAATAAGGCCCTATGATTTCCGTGATGAAGAAAACATAGACGGAATTGCGGAATCCAGTCATAAAAGTGGAATTTACTGTATAACACGGAATGTCAATGAATTTGGGATGAATAAATCACAAGTAGGTCAGTACAGTTAAGTCAAAATGTAATATAGACTAGTGTCTGTGAATATTAAGCAGTAAAATTCTATATACAGTTGAGGTCAAAAGTTTATATGCACCTTGCAGAATCTGTAAAATGTTAATTATTTTACCAAAATAAGAGGGATCATACAAAATGCATGTTATTTTATTTATTTAGTACTGACTTGAATAAGAACATTCACATAAAAGTCGTTTACATATAGTCAACAAAAATAACAACCAAAATAAAACTAAATAGTACTAAATAAAAAATAATATGCATTTTGTGTAAATAAGAAGTGTAAAAAAGTTTTGTGTGAATAATTAACATTTTGCTGATTCTGATTCTGTATGTAAACTTTTGACCTCAACTGTAAATACAAACCTGCATGTTCCTGCGGTTCCTGCAAACCTGCAGAAAAATTATTTACCAGAATTTATTTAACAGAAAAATGTAAATGCACAACACAGTATTTCTAAATGAATGAATAAATAGTTATTGCTTTATAAAGTCAATTAATTAGACATGCTTTTTTTAAATTTAATGAAACCATTAAAATGGAATCCAGAAAATGAATGGAAAAAGAAATAAATAATAATTTATATATATATACTACAATTAACTACATTTGAGAAAAAAGTAGAAAACAAAAAGTATGTCATAAGGATTTAAAAAATTATTAATTTTGTTAAAGTTTTAATAAATAATAATAATAATTGTGTAAGTTTCATGATTTCAGTTAATTATACATGCTTTTTGATTAACAGTTTTTAATTTAACCATTAAAACAGAGTCTAGAAAAATTAAAACTGAAAAATGCAAAAAAATAAATAAATAAAACAAAAAATGGAATTTGGGAAAAAATTAAAATTAATTTCATTGGGCCCTATATAAATATGTAATCTGATGCTCTGTGTGTTTCAAAGTGCAGTACTGTGATCTTTTTACAGTAGTAAATGCTACTGTATACAAACTCCATCTCTGCAACTGCAAGTCTCTCTCAGTACAAATATTTCTGTTTCTCAAGTCATTGGCCATTGGCAGTTGTGGAAAAATGTACAAAATAGTGCAATTTTAAAATCAGACATTATAGACAGTTATATCAGATAGTCCAGGCATGTTATAGTAATAACTGTGAGTGTTTTCCTTGTTCAATATTGTTTATCTCTGCCGTCATACAGGAACATTAAACTAAAAATTGATGCATGTTGTCAGACGTCGTGGGTATTGTAAGAGAGCCTGATTCATGCATTGATCCTTTTTTTTGTGATATAATGCATTATGCTCTGCAATTTATATACACAAGTTTTTGTCTCCCACAAACATTTTCAATGTTTCAGTGTAACTTTAAGTTCAAAACAGAATGACATCATTTTCTTTTCCCGCAAATGCATCCCATTTGAGTTTAGACGTTTAATAGTTATGGCTAGACCACTAATAGCATCTACTACAACCAACAAAACAGCTCTAGCACTGAAATCGCTGTCAGTCTGAATGTCCCTTTAAAGAGTGCTTAGGAATAATGGAGCTGTCCGTGGTGCTGATCTGTTTTACTAGTTCTTATGCGGTGCTGAAAGGACAGCGCTCATAAACGCAAACTGAAGAGCAAGATGCTCCTGGCAATAAACGTAATAAAATCCTATAGGGGAACATCTGAAGAAATAATCTTTGAAGAACAATGACTTGAAAGTTCAAAGGTAGCCTATCAGAGATGTGCAGTATAATTTTATATTGGCTACAGAAAATACCTAAAAGTCACAGAGGCAAATTAATGTTGAGGGGAAGCATCAGACGGAGTGCGTGCTTGGAGTAAGAAGGTTTGTACAACGCTTCTGTCAGTTAGGTCTTTTTCCTCGTCCAGTCGTGCATGTATTATGCTAAAGCACTTAAAGAGCTGAACGTATTTGGTGTCAGAGTGCATATGACAGCTCCAGCATGCAAATCCCTATTTTACTTCAACCACGGTAATTAGACGTGAAAGGTTTCATTTGCACAGGCACACTCACGCAAACATAGTGACACATCTTCAAACAAACACTCGCAGGAGCGCAATGAGTAGAGACGCCAATGTCGAAACATAACAGGGCAGTCAAGAGGAACAAACGCAGGCGTATGCCTGCACACCCACTAAACTGATGTAATTGTCATTAATGAATAAGAAGCGGTCTATATGTTGACCTTAATGAGTTTGTTTGTTTAAATACTTACACAGATTGTTTAATTATGTTATCCTTCAACGGCAGCCTAATTAACAAATGAACCATGAAAGACCCACACCTTCAATTTTTTATATTTAGAAGGTGACTTAGGGGGGGATAGTTTGTGAATTATCATGTATCATGCAGCTAAACTTTTAATGATTGCTTATTAGAGGGTTAATATTGAACAAGTGTGAAATTTCTGAAAGTCACTTAAACATCTGTATTGCATCACAGCATGCAAATAAACACTGGAGTGGATATTTTTCTATAACCATCTGCTTCGTAATTCAGGGCTGAATAATATGATTTTTTTTCTCGCTAAAAATTCTCACTGGCCCCATGTTTAGCAATGTTTTTATATTAACTTGAAAACTGTAAATTTCTACATTGTACATTCAGTAAAACAAAATATACTGTGTATGTACATTATGTACATTATTGATACAAATAAAAATTAAACAAAGCTATCTAACTAAACTATAACCATATGTTAAATATAATTTCTTTTGTCTTCTGGGAAACATGTAAGTATCTTCTGTAGCCTCTGAGGGGCAAATGAAAAAATATTATTTAATATATATAATATATAATATAATACTAAATGAAAAAAATATGATTTTTAGGTAAAATGAGAAAAATGTACACATCTTCATTCTGTTCAAAAGTATTCACCCCCGGCTCTTAATGCATAGTTTTTCTTTCTGGAACATCAGTGAGCGTTTGAACCTTCTGTAATAGTTGCATATGAGTCCCTCAGTTGTCCTCAGTGTGAAAAGATGGATCTCAAAATCATACAGTCATTGTTGGAAAGGGTTCAAATACACAAAAATACTGGAAAAATTTTAAAGAAAAAAAAAACAAAGAATTTGTGGGACCTGAAGGATTTTTCTGAAGACAGAACAAGGGCAGGACAAACAAGGGATTCTAGAAGAACTATCACTAAACAAAAACAAACAAACAATAAACACAGCTGTGGATCATTCAGGTATTAAGAATCAAACAGTATTAAGAATCAAGTGTATGTAAACTTTTAAACGGGGTCATTTTTATAAATTCTACTATTATTTTCTTTAGGGCTATAATGTCTTTGACGTGAAATATCTTACTCCGATCAGTACTAAATAAACAATAACATGCACTTTGTATGATCCCTCTTATTTTATTTTATAATCAACATTCTGCAGATTCTGAAAGGGGGTTGTACACTTTTAAACTCAACTTTAATGGGTTTCTACTGTACCATTTTTATCATCTTTTTATGTAAAAATATGGTTTTTTACAATGTAAGATACAATATTATGAAATACTAAATTCATGTATATCTATGGTTTAAATGAGTCCTTAGATTGGGTTAGGGGTTGGTGCTCCTTACACAGCCACAGCCGTCAAAGAGATCCGAAGACAACTGGGGATTTACAGAAATCCTCCAAAACCAAGTCCAAGGATAACTGAGGCTTTATGCAATTCTTCGTAATGAGGTTAAAATGTCCCCAGAGCGGCATTTTGGTGATGCACAGATAAACGTTGCTTGCGAGCTTGTCACAGAGTCCATGAAAACTGCGTTGCATAGGTAAAAACCGGTTACACACTGTTGCACCATATGCTCTAGACATTTTTAATTGGTCTCAGTATGTGTAATCATAGAAACCTTTTGAGCTTTTTCTCTCGTATATAGAAATGAGAGCACGCTGATGTGTTTAATAGGTTGTCTCTTTGTTTTCAGTGAAATATGAAAGAACCGTTTTGGAGAACTGAATAGATTGCAGACCGTTTGAGCTCCACTTCTGAAGATATGCGATAGCTACTCACCCGCTGAAAGCTAAAGCAATAAATGCTTTTAAAAATTTCATGGTGATTCTAAACTCTATGATTTGTTTTGACAGGAAGAGGGGGGGCACTAAAAAGTTAACCCAGATTTGGCTTCTCTCCTTTGGGGCAGTATTCGCCCGAGGCTCAGCTCTTTAAGTTCTCACAGTGGAAAAAAAAACAGGAGATATCAGACTGCTCAGATGCCATCTAAGGATGATTAAACAAACACATTTGTTGTACATGTGCTATTGTATCATTTAGGCAGTGAATCTTTTCCTTTCTTCTTGAAATTCATCATTTCTGAGCCCCATGTTCTTTTCTCTATAATTATCAATCTTTTTCTTTGCAGCAGAAGCAAGAAATTAATCAGAAATCCTATTAATTAGGCCCACATATTGGGGCTCTATAAAAGGAGGAGAGAAGAAGAAAGAAATCCAGCTAATTACTTTTTTTGGTGATGGCAGGTCTTTTCCTGTCTGTTAACAGGTTAAACAGCCTCCTAACTTAATTATTTGGACCAGATTTAAGTCTGCTGGACCGATCTCTGTCATTACTGCTTGGCTTGATTATCTGTTTATTTAGAAAATCATAAGCAGGGCAGCAGACATAGTAATTCACATGATAAATGAGCCAATAGGATCCACTCTAATTCATAATGCACACAGGCAGACAAAAAAGTGCCTTATTTTGCTGCTATAATGTGTTGCGTTTCTTTATTCGTTTTTATCAGCAGTATGAAGATCAGCCACGGAAAGGTCAACAATAAGACCTCTAGCTGCAGAGAGACCAGCATTACGAATATCATCCAGAGAAAGATAAGCAATACGAATGTCAGCCAGAGAAAGCAATATTTCATCAGCAGAGTATCAGACAGTGCTGGAGGAATTAGTAGTAGGAGGGTCAATGACATGACCTTTTTATTTTATCAAATCTATTCATTTATTAAAAAAAAATACTATGAAAACGCAATTCCAGTTCATGCATCCGTTTCTTTGAATATAATAAGCTTTTATGATGAATGCATTTTTAATGATTTCTGAGTTAAAATTCTTTTTTTTTTTTTTTTTTTAGCCTAAAGTAAATGTTTAACATCTCATATGCCATCTGTTATACATCTCGGCGTCAGCTGCTGGATATCATAATTCTTGAAAAAAAAATCTTAAAGAAAAAACTTTATAGAGAGTTTAGAATAATATATTTTTAATATGTCTCAGAAAAAAAGTGAAGCATATATAAATCGGTTGTGAATCAGTAAAAAGGTAAAGCAGTGAATCAATTTTGTTATATTTTTTATAAAAATACATTCTTTTTACATTTAACAAAATATTAAAAAATTTTAATTAAAAAAAATATATACATTAAATTTGGGACTTTGGACATGCATTTTAGACTATTTTTTTATATATTTTTTTCCTTCTGATTTTTTCCTTTTCTTATCTTGGGCGCCATATTTGTCCTGAAACTTCTACACAAAGAAATCAAGTATTTGCGCTGTCTTGTCATCTTTACCAGAGGCTGTGCTTGACAACAACACACCACTTATCATAACATATTTTTTTGATTTGTAGTTTAAGATACACAGACCTGTTAGGTATGTCTGTAGTCTCACCATTTACACATTGATTTTCACACTTTATTCCAGGCTCATTAAAAAAATGCCTTTTTATATATTTCTGCAGCACTGTAATTACGTACCTTACTGGATGTTTTGCAGCAGTTTCAAAATGAAATGTCTAGAGAGTGGCGCTAAAACACGTTCAAAACATGACCGTGCCATTACGTTTTTATTACGTTGGTACAGGCACGTAATGCTGCGTTTTTATTAAGCAGCTTGAGGTATGTATTCCATGTGTTTAGAATTCAAATACCCCATGTCGCTAAATGCTCTATCACAGGGGTCACCGAACTTGATCCTGGTGGGCCGGTATCCTGCAGAGTTTAGCTCCAACTTGCCTCAACACACCTGCCTGGAAGTTTCAAGTAAACCTATTAAGACCTTGATTAGCTGGTTCAGATATGTTTGATTAATATTGGAGCTAAACTCTGTAGGACAGAGTCTCTCCAGAAGAGTGTTGACCCCTGCTCTATCATGTTGGAAATATCTCCTACACCAAACCCAACCTTAAACCTACCCGATAGTGTTGACAAATGCAAAAGTGATATAAAAACACATTTGTTGAGGCTGCATAACTTCCTTATGCAGATTTGAGCTGTTTCACAGGGTTCGTACCAGAGCTCTTCATCACTCTTACTGCCTCTAGTGTTCATTTCAACTAGAAACTGCAGTGATTTGTACATATAGGTAAGTTGTTTCAGTTTTGCAGAAATGTATATAGAGGAATGTATTTCCAATGAGCCTATGTTGCTTTATTCCCTTTTCCATATGTGAATGTGTATCTGAAGACTACTGACAGAATAAATTCAGCTGCTGACAAAATGTCCCCTATAAGAAGACCATCTGAGACTCCTCTTGCCCTCACCACTTTCTCTTTCTCTTGTTACTCTCATTCGTTTCTTTAAAGCTGTGCTATTCCAAAGTACGGCTTTTAGTTTTGCATTAAGGTCCCTTAGCGTCACCTAGATGGTACTACAGTACTAAGAGCAGTTGCCCATAAAACTGAACAGGCACAAAGCTCTAGGGTTATCATCCCCACCGAAAGCCTCAAACTCTAGGAAAGACCGTGTATAGCAGGTCATGTGATTAGCTCAAATGAGCTAAAGCCATCTGGCTTCTCTTACCGATGCTTATGAAGCTTTCATCTCATTTCTGCGCCAGTTGTGCTGAACTCCAAATGCACGAGTTTGCTTTTGTAGTAAATTGCTGATCTGATCTGTGTGTATGTGTGAGTTTGTGTACACCGTGCATTATTGTGCTGCGAGGAGCGGAGAAGGTCAAACTCTAGCGAGCGTGCTGCACGCACATTCGGAGACACGCGCACATGCTGTGCCACCCCTGTGAGGTATATTAAGCTGGTGAATAATTGGTTCATTTCCTGCATCTTGGTTTTTTCTCTGCAATCAATCGCCCCGAGCACATAGACTCTCAGCTATAGTTAGACACATCAGGGGGCTCAGAAAGTATGTGTGTATCCTTGTATTATGTCTTTATGCTTTATTTTTTATGTATGTTTAGTTGTGTGTGTGTGTGTGAGAGAGAGAGAGAGTAGGCCCCTGCGCAGGCCGTGTGAAGCCCATCTGGGTGTGTGTTAGTGCAGTAGTCATCAGTCTGCCTGTAGCTGGGGCCAGATGGTCGTGCCTCTGCAAGCCACTCAGTAAGTACATCACAGATCCGGGCATGTGGGCCAACCGCTCCACTACATCTTACTTAAATAGTCCCTCTCTCTCGCTCTCTGGCTTCCTCTGTTCCCTCATCTCTCTTTCTATGCACAGTATATATCACTTTGATACTGATACATTAGCGTACATTAGGGAAAGCATTTGTTACCCATGATGCAAACACATCACACTTACAGTAAGCACCAAGCTCGTTTCTCATCTTCCTGTTTTGTGTTCAGTGAAAGTGAAATTCAGTGAAAATCTCATTTTTATCTGGAAATAGATGTTTAGGATTCTGCCAAATGTAAAATAAAGAAATGCTCTAAACGTAGTATTGAACATGATAACTCCTTTGTAGACAAAAAGTGGGACAAACCGAATACTAAGGGCCTGTTTTACTAAACGGCAAATTAGAAATTCCAAAACAGCACCGATGGGAGGGGAAATTGCTGCGGGTGATTTATTAAAAAAGTGCAAATTAAAGAACACAGACGCAACATCTAATTTACCTATCGACCAACGCAATATACAAAGCGCATCGCAAATTAGTAGTCGCAAATAAAGAATAAAGAAATAAAGAAGCCACAGTACGTTGAAAAGAACCAGAGGCACAAAATTAAGGTTTGGTAGAAGTTTTGATAGACCTGGTATTGCGTGACTCCTAGTTGAGGGTTCCAAGTCATCTTTTATTTCCTGAAGCAAATTAAAAATAACATGGCTTGCCAAACGATATGTTTAAATAATGTGTTCTTCTGTCATTCCAAATAAATTAATACATGTGGAAAAAATCCTCTCCCTTCTACCACATGCTCTCTGTTCTCTGCGGTGCCTCCTCCTAGCAACAATAATTGCACGCATTTCAAGCGCAAAATCTTGAATCAATTTTTAGTGCTAATTCATCACTGTGCATCTTTAGTAAAACCTGAAGGTACAATTTTAATGCCAAAAGACTGTCTGCACCAATAGATTTGTGGTTGGTGTGCCGACATATAGCACAGCTGTGCTCGCCGCGACCGAGTTCAAATCATGTCTCGAGGTCCTTTGCCAATCCCGTTCCACTCTCTCTGCCCAGTACTTTCCTGTCATATCTCTACTGTCCTGTCCGTTAACGGCACAAAAATGCCCAAAAATATAACTTAAAAAAATTTCAAGACAGTCATGCTAAATTACTAAAAAGCTCAGCCATTTCAATATTATCTCTGATTTTTGCCGCTTTTAATAGACATACATTGTATATATTTACGGTATATATTTAGGGTTGGTAAGAATTGTTGAAATTTTAGAAAGAAGTCTCTTATGTTTTCCAAGGCTCCATTTATTTGATCAAAAATAAAGTAAAAACAGTAATATTACGAAATATTATCATGATTCTAAATAACGGTTTTCTATTGTAATATGCTTTAAAATATAATTTATTCTTGTGATGGCAAAGCTGAATTTTCAGCAGCCATTACTCTGATCTTCAGCGTCACGTGATCCTTCAAAATTGGTACTCCGGAAACAGTTGTTGAAAACAAGTCCAAAAGAACAGCTTTTATTTTAAATAGAAATCTTTTTTTATACAATGTAAAAGTCTTTACTGTCACTTTTGACCAACTGAATGCATCGTTGATTAATAAATTAAAAGGGTCATGAACTGCCCTTTTCTATTTTGTGCTGTTCTCTGAGGGCCACTTATAATGTTATCAAGATTTTTACATCAGAAAACATTATAATTTAGAAGTAATAGGCTATTTTCTGTCCTGTTTTGATCCTCCTCATCAGAACGCTCTGTTTGAATAGGCGTGATGGATTGTAGACTCGGAAGTCTACAATCCCTGCTATGATTGGTTAATAGTTGTGTATATATCTACATCCTTCATAGATGGACACTGCTGTGATTTAGGTTAAAATTGCATAAATACGCCGTACATATCAAATCATCTGTAATAACAGATAAAGCAATAGACCTCATAATAAAAACATTTACTCACACTTGTGTGTTGCACATTACTGTTGGATCCAGTATAGTTGGCATTGTGCCATTCAGTGTCAAATTGTGCCTTGTGTGTAAACAAAACTGTGGTAAAATGAAGTAAACAAAGGGCCAAGATCTTTCTTACTAAAGTTTATCCACTCTTTCCTAATGTTGGGATCAGAAGGAAGGCAACTTGGCACTGTCTTGTTGTCTTCAGAGCCATCTTTATTGTTTTTTTTTCTGCGTAGACCTGCATTTGCCTCTCCCCTTTATTTATACAACATGCGCAAATTGGTGGGCGAGGCTAAACAGGCAGTGATGTAGAGTCTATGGGCGGAGCTAAACTAGTCCCACTTTGCATTGTACCGCACAGCATTTTCACCCTTTGTCCTTCATGTCGCATATTGAGAAAATGTCCCGCATTTTCATCAGTCTGTTGGTTTTTAATTATCATGCACTCTTTTGCCTTTTTAAGAAGGCTTTTATTTATTCTTTTTGTGGCGTAGTTTGCATTCAAAGGATTTGCAGACTTTAATCAAGTGATCTAGCACCATCGATGGAAATGGTCGAGTGCACACGGAAAAGCACAATATTCTCCATTCATTTTAACCAATTTAAAAAAATCTGCAGCTTTCAGATGCAACTTTCTTCTTATTTTAATAGTTCATTTGAGGCAGATTCTATGACATTATTCACTCGCATAGAGAATCTCGAGAATCAGCACATATGACAACGGATGTAATCAGTATTTACATAGTATAACAGTAGAAAATGTATGTGTCTCACACGTGTCCCGCATTGTCCCGCAAAATCACATCTATGTCCCGCAACAGATCTATTGCCAGGTGGTCACCCTAAACTAAATAGGCAGCAATGTAGAATAGGTTGGCGGGGCTAAACAGGCAGCGATGTAGAAGCAGGCGTTGATCTTCTTCTGCAGAGGCGGTCTTTAGGCACAATATTACATCATAAAGTGGCACATTCCACAACCTGTCATTTCAGTAGATTGGGATCTTTATAAGCTGTTCTTAGACTAACAAGAAAGTTTTGAGAATGTTTTTATAGTACAGTGACCTCTTATATGTCAAAAGTTCAAGGGAATTTTGATTTCTCAGTTCATGACCCTTTTGAAATCTGACTGACCACAAACTTTTGAACAGTAGTGTAGAAATATTTGCAGCTAGGGCATGTTGTAAGCCAGATTCAAACATGCATTTCCCATTTGAGCACAATGGGACCACATCCCTGCACCACAGCTCTGTCCTTCCTTTTTATGTTTTCCTGTTTTCATCACCATCTGTCATCATGTTCCCCTCTCCTTATACTCATGCTCGCACTGTTCAATATCTTCTTTTTGTAAAGCTCTGTCATAGATGGCGGCACAAATCTGCCTCTCTTATCCGCAGTCTAAGCTTTCAGGATGAGATTAGATCAGGTTCTGAAGAAATGACAGAAAATAAATCCAATCAAGGTAGAACCATCCACTGTGCTCATTGCTTTGATCCGGTCTGAAGATAATGACCAGTGTTTTTTTTATTTTTTTAATGCATTGAAGGGGATGATAATGTTATATGATTTTGGCATGAGAGGCCATTGCAGTCTAGGAGATTCAGCTGGCTGACACAAACACACACACACACACACACAAGCTGAAATACACAAACACACAGAGAGGCGAATTACCAGGGAAATTAGGGGCAATTCTGGGCCCTCACCACTTAACCCAAAGCCAATGAAAGAGAGGGAATGAGGGATGAAGAGAGGGAGCAGAGGCCTGAACCTGCTGTCCATGATGAAACAAGCCAGTGGAATTTAATTTCCCTCCGGTCAAGAGATGCCAATAAACACTATTGAATCCTGTTCCTGCCCTGACATGATAGGAATTTAATTTGAGACCCACAGGGATCTTTCTCTCTCTCTCTGTCTGCTGCACTGGAACAGTGCCCCTCTCTCTGTTCTGGATGTTTGCACGGGCACAGAAAGGAGGAGAGAAATGATTGAAATTCCTAGTCCGCATCTGAGAACACACGCACACGCACGCTCGCACACCACACATCTCACAACACCACCCCTCGGACACGTGCACGCTTGGATAGAAACTCCAGTGATGCAGCCTTGATCCGACCCGTTTAAAGTTGCAAAGAATGTTTTACTCTGGTATGATCTTGCAGCAGAAGTATAGGGTGAAAAGCAGAAGACAACCACAGAATATCGAGCAGAGCGACCAGCTACTTTTTAAAGGGGGTAGTTCACCCAAAAATGAAAATTCTGTCATTAATTATTCCCTCATGTCGTTCAAAACCTGAAAGTGTTTGAACCATAGTGTATAGTGAATACTGCTTAATAAAAAAGTACTCTAATATCAGCTGATAACCTGGAAAATGGAACAGATCTGAAACCCTTTAAACTTTGTAGTTAAACTATGCTAGTTTTTATTCATTCAAATATAAGATGAGTGTCATAGCTGTGGTTTCAGGTGGGTCTGAATAGGCATTGTGATTCAAAGGGTGCCCAGATATGGAAGGTGATGCTATGGGGGGTCGTTGAGATCCAGGGTAGAATGTATCAGCGGAAGGGAGTTCCTGCGGTTTAACAGAGAGCAGCAGACTGGACGTCCGTTAAACAGAGGAAATTTCCCTTGATCTAGACACACAGTCTGTCTGTCTGAGCATAACCAATCTGGCCTTATGAAAGATATTGTAAAGTGTTATTCATTAACTGGGACTTTGCTCAGCTCTGAAGAATTCTTTTCACATATTCTTTGAGGAGCAGAACTGATGTGACATTTCCTTGTCAAAGATTTTAAAAACCCCTTTTGATTATCTCTCCTTTCAGAACACTCAGAATTAGACTAAAGATAAAACTTAATGCCTTTGAAAGTTCTTCTCTTTTTAATACACATGAAGACATTTCAAACGGCACAAGCAATCAGTGTCTGTGCTAGAAATAGATAGGAGAGTCAGAGTGAGAGACATTATTGTTTAATTACCACAGAACTGACATGGAAAACAGGCTGAATTTAAAAGGTGCTCAGTAATATTTTAGCCCAGGTGTTTGTGCTTGTGCTTGAGGGAGAGAAAGCGAGAGAATTTGTTTTAATGGGTGAACCGCGAGACCTGGCGCTCTGTTCGCTGTCAACCTGTGTTTAATGTGCTGAATGTGAGAGCTGTTAAGGTCAGTGAGCAGGCAGAGAAAAGCCTCTCTCTCTTTCTGTAACGGGGGATTAAAGTGGGAGATCTAAGTAGTTGTTTTATGGATGTGGGTGTCACCTTGTTCCCTTCTCCTCTACAAAGGTTGAATAGTACCGCTTTGAACCCCCCCTTCTTCTCCGTCAGTTCAACCCACGACACCCCTAATTAGACCTCCAGCTCCGCCTCCATCCGGTCTCACATCTCTCCACACGTGCTCTAGTTCCATATTCACTTCTTCAGAACTAGCTTTCATCACACTTTTTTATTATGGGCACTTAGCGATCAATGTAGTTGGCACCTGTGAATGGCATTCTTGGAAATGCTGGAAAATGAGGCATATTTTGTAGTAATGTTAGAGCTCCTGCTGTAGCATTGTGTTTATTCCGGGCGCTCATAAATGAAGCGGTAATGTTATTAGGGGTTTTCAAGTCGGAAAGCAGAAATGTGATGGTTTTTAAAGCCGAGCGGATAAGTTCACAGATCTGAGAGGAAGTTCATGGAGTCGGATGCTTGAGGAGAATTCTGAGAATGAGAGAAGCAGCGTGAGATCAGCCTGTCTCGCACATCTACAGCCTCCCGGCTGCACGTGAGCATCTCTGCAGGGGTTGTATGCTTAGGAGAGCCGCAGTTGTCCAACAAGTGGCATCATACAATGCAGTGTTACTGTGGAATATTATTATTCTTAGTGTGTATAGCATGGTACAGTATAGAAATAAACAAGGTAAGCAGGCGTCCGGAAAATTTGCCATTAGAATAACTCACTTCCTGGAATGATAATACTGCACTAATTTACATACACTTTCCAAATGCCAAGTGCAGGTAAAATTGACCGTTCGCAAGAAACCCACCCTTCTTACTGCTGCTATGTCAGACAAACAAGCCACTACAAACACACAAACACTACACATCATCTCACACAATAAAAAATACATTGTGTAGCAGAGAGGAACATGCTGACAGATAAGACAGAGCAGGTCTCAGGTTTAAAAAGTTGTACTTTAAGAAATTCAAACAATAAATACCATTTTGTGGCTCTTTAATGTGTTGTGACAGATCAC
The DNA here is from genome assembly GCF_022985175.1 of Labeo rohita. NCBI lineage: Eukaryota > Metazoa > Chordata > Actinopteri > Cypriniformes > Cyprinidae > Labeo > Labeo rohita. Next base: position 17,134,223 of record NC_066884.1, on the reverse strand, counting down.
TGTATAGTGAAACGGTCTTTTCTTCTTTACTTAAAAGATTAGGTCACTTCCAGAACAAAAATGTACAGATAATTTACTCACCTCTTTGAAATCCAAGATGTTCATGTCTTTCTTTCTTCAGTCATAAAGAAATTATGTTTTTTGAGGAAAACATTTCAAGAATTATCTCCATATAGTGGACTTCTAAGGTGCCCGCAAGTTTGAACTTGCAAAGTGCAGTTTAAATGCAGTTTCAAGGGGCTCTAAACGATCCCAGCCGAGGAAGAAGAGTCTTACCTAGCGAAACGAGCAGTCATTTTCTAAACAAATTGACAGTTTATATACTTTTTAACCTCAAATGCTCGCCTTGTCTTGTCTCTGCAATGTGCATGCGTAGTCTGTACAGTAAGGGTATGTCGAAAAACTATGTCGTTTTTTTTCTTCAACTTCAAAATCATCCTACACCTTTTTTTTTTTTTGTAATGGGCGTTTGATCTTCTTTGCATGTTCACTTTGTAAACACTGGGTCGGTACTTCTGAAGCAATGTAGGGCAATTTTGAAGTTGGGGAAGAAATCGAGATGGGAGTTTTTTAAAATGTCTTTGTCTGGGTCTTCATGCAGACCCAGACAAGACAAGCGTTTGAGGTTAAAAAGTATATAAATTGTCAAATTACAGATCGTTTTGCTACATAAGACCCTTCTTCCTCGATCATTTAGAGCTGTTTGAAGCTGCATTTAAACTGCATTTTGAAAGTTCAAACTTGGGGGCACCATTGAAGTCCACCATATGGAGAAAATCACTGAAATGTTTTCCTCAAGAAACATAATTTCTTATCAGCTGAAGAAAGAAAGGCATGAAAGGCATCTTGGATGACAAGGGGGTGAGTAAATTATCTGTAAATGTTTGTTCTGGAAATTAACTACTCCTTTAAAGCATGAAAAAACAGGAATAAATAGTTTTCAAGTCCACCAAAGTTAATCTACTCTCCTGTCTGATTTGTTCGTTGGAAAATGTGGGTGTCAGAAACACAAAACAGAATTTTCTGTATTTCCACTTTTTCACTATTATACGCTGAGGGGCACTATTACTCATCTCCTGAATGATGCTAGAATGTCCCGATCAAAAATGCAGGAGAGGAAGACGCAGAAACGAGCGATCTCATATGTAAGTAGAAGGATATGAAGAATAATGCGGTCATCAAAAATAAACTGCATATAAATGAAAACTGTCTAATGTTACAGAGTGAAAGTGTAATCAAATAACTACAGTTAAAACTGAAATAAAAAATAGACATTTAAAAACAAAAATATAACAAAAATGGCACAAACACAAAATAAAAAATAAACTCAATGATACTAAACTAACATTACAAGGTAGATTTTGTTTTTTCCAAGTAGATGGTTTTGTTTATGCAAAATGCCCTTCTGTTTGTTCTGTAACAGTTTACGGTAATCTTATTTTTTAAACAAAGATAAAAGACGTGACCTTTTGATTTTCCATTTCTCATATAAGAAAAGCTGTCCGTGTACAATCCATTTTAGGAACAAATTGGTACGAGTGAGCTAAATCTGACAACTTCATTTTGGGGAGGTCCTCATTTGTAAAAACATAGATTAAATGTATAAACAGAGAATCTGTATAAAAATATAATATATAATGTAATATAATATTATATAGTTGTATAAAAAGTATTTTTCCTTTCATTGTAAAAATGCATGATGTTTTCTGTTTTGCCATAGCAATTAAAAAAATGCTGTATATAAAAACAGTAAAAGTCTATGGAGTGTCCGCATTTACTGAATATAGCTATGCAAACATGTTTGTGTGTGTCTTCATAGAGCTACAGACATTAGTTATTTGTGTCTCTAGCTGAATGTTTGCATTCTTTTAAACATCAAAAAAATCAATTGCTTGTCAGTTGAAAAAGTAACATAACACATCATATTCCTTTTTTAACCTGCGGTATAAACGAAAGAGAGAGCGAAACTGAGACCGTGAGAAAGAATGAAAGACTAAATGACTCTGAGTGCACATTTAAATTGCTTAGATTTGTACGGGAGAGTGTTTTGTAGCTCCCCAGACAGCAGCATTAAGAAGATAACCTGCAAATGCTCCATCAATTTATTTGCCTGTGCTGTTACAAAACACTTACATTTATAAAAGTAGATTCTGGAGTAAAGCAGAAGCAGGAGTGGTATGGCATGTGTACAGGTAAATGGAAACTTTCAGAGCCTGATGAAATGCGGCTGCTGCTGTCTGACATTTGGTGAAAACCGCTAGAACTTTTCAGACAAGTGCATGGATTCTAATTAAGGAAGTGACTTTAAAATTTAACTTGAGGCCGCTTTTTCACTTTAATTTTTGATGAGGTTCATCCTTGTTGTTGAATGTAACTGTTTCAAGCTAATGGAGATTAAACTTGCGTTCCTGATGCATCCTGGGAACATGATGCTGTGTTTGAGGCAGAGGGCAGGTGGTTGCCAGATCACAGCCAATGTTCTGCCTTTTGCAACCCCACGACTGGGCCTGTCTGGCGTGGGTGGTGAGTAAGTGCAGAACACGTGTAACTAATTCTGATGCAAAACGCATCCAAAAGCAATTAAGAGTTAACATCTGTTGTTTTGAGTCTCAGAGATGGGGCGCGTGTTAAAATGACAGATGTACAGAGTGGCTCTTCTCAACTCTGTCGTTTCACTCTGCCACACATCTGTGAGACTAAATTTAGGGTTAGATTTTAAAGTGGGGCTGTGGGGGTGATGAATTTTGGGAATGAGCTGTAAAGCCCTGGAGGGCAATATCATTTGTAGGGATGTAAAACAAAACAACGTATTTTAAAAATCTACTTGTTGGCAGCTTGACTGAATGACTGGTTAATTTGAAGCGCTGTGTAGTCAGACTGGTTTCCAATTCAGTGAATCGTGACTGGATACATATTTAGGAAGGTTTTACATAGACACATTTGTTTAAAAATGGCTACATGGGACACAAAAGAATGCAGGATGCATTTTCTCAAGTTGGACTTTTAAATGAACACACAATTCCAAGACATGTCACAATGGCTTAAGATGTCTGTCAGATGACTTTCCCCCATTCTTTTTCAATTACCCTCCAACAAAAAACACCTTTGGAAGGTCTGTTAAACTCAGTGGGTTCAGGGGAGGTGAGAGAGATGCAGAGGTATCTAAGAATATAATTGTATATACAGTTGATATAGTCGTAGTCATATAGTTGATATAATCGTTAAAATGCCTGCTGTTCTTTAGAAAAATCCTACAGGTCCCACAAATTCTTTGATTTTTCAGTATTTTTTTTGTATTTTAACACTTTCCAACAATGACTGTATGATTTTGAGATCCATCTTTTCACACTGAGGACAAGTGAGGGACATATATGTAACTATTACAGAAAGTTCAAACGCTCACTAAGTGCTGGGGGTGAAAACTTTTGAACAGAGTATATACATTTCTTATTTTGCCTAAATATCATATTTTTTTTCATTTAGTACTGTCATTTAGAAGCTACAGAATATTCTTACATGTTTCCCTGAAGACAAAATAAGTTAAATTTACCCTGATCTTCAAATTCAAAAAGTTTTCACCCCTCGTTTCTTAATGCATTGTGTTTCCTTCTGATGCATCAGTGAGCATTTTGAACCTTCTGTAATAGTTGCATATGAGTCCCTCAGTTGTCCTCAGTGTGAAAACATGGATCTCAAAATCATACAGTCATTTTTTTTATAAAGGGTTCAAACACAAAAATGCTGAAAAACAAATAATTAGTGGGACCTGAAGATGTTTTCTGAAGAACAGGAGGCAGTTTAACTGTTCAGGACAAACAAGAAACTCATGAACAACTATCAATGAACCAAAAAAGAGATGTGGATCATTCAGTATTAAGAATCAAGTGTATGTAAACTTTTGAATGGGATTATTGTTTATTAAATTCAACTATTATTTTCTCTTGTGGACTATATGTAAACATCTTTTATGTGAAATATCTTATTCAGTTCAGTACTACACTACACTACAGTACTAAACTTTTGACCTCAATTGTAAGTATATACGTTAATAGACCTGTAATTGTTTGAATTTTTTTTTTTTTTTACATGAATGCCTTTACTATCACTTGTGATACATTTATTGCATCCTTGCTGAATAGAACTGTTCATTTCATTAAAAAATTGTACTAACACCAGATTTTTCACCGGGTGTACGTGTGCCTATTTTAAATACCAAGTGTGGCAACCAGAGTGTCAGCAGTCAATCATGATGTTCTTTTACTTTGACATGTCACACAGTCTCTGCTCACGGTTGGACTTATGCCTCAAAATCCCTGATGGCCTATTAACTGCATCACATCCACCTCATTCATGGTCCGCTCCCACGCACTGCAGGGCCGTGTGATGCAGAGGCCCTCTGGCCAATTATAAGGCACATGATCAGTATTATTGTCACATTTACTTCAACTTTCTCTATGTAAAAACTTGTTAATGAGCTCTATTAAACCGTTCCAGCGCTGTGCTGCTTAAAAATTCTTCTTCTTCTTCTTTTCAATCCACACCTCAAAAGTTTGTTCTTGATCAGATGCTCTGTCAAACCTAATAAGAGTGTATTGTTAAAGATCTGCTACACTGTGACCTTTCCCACCTTGTTTTTCTGTAGTAAATGTTGAGCTGTGCTGTCTGTGTGCCTTAATGGGAAAGCTCTGGTAATGATGCTCCAAAGAGATGTACTCTTTGCTTATATGTGTCTGTGTGTACCGGTGCAGTCTGCACAATGTGTTTGTACGGTAGATGTCGCTCCCTGAGGTCTGTATAAGCAGACTTTTGATACTGAATTAAGCGCTGGAGCCTTTGAAGTTACCGGCTAGCTGAATCTCATGTGAAGTCTGCAACAAAAAAAGAGATGACATCCCTAGAGGAAGAGTTTAGGCCTATACTGTGTGTGTGTATGCACTCCTGAGCATGTTATTAGTGAATGTTACATGGTGTTCCATCAATCTCGTATCTGAACAACTTCAATAATTGAAGGTGTGTGTATATGTGTACGTTTTGAATCTTAATTCTGAGATCTGAGATTGTTTACCCAAAAATTTGAATTCTGTCATGATTTACTAACTCTCATGTCGTTCCGAACCCATGAGCCTTTGGTTAATCTTTGAAAACAAATTAAGACTGTTTTAATGAAGGGACAGAAACCTCTCAGGTTTCATCAAAAATGTCTTCAAAGAGTGTTTTGAAGATTAACCAAAGTTTTATGGGTTTGGAACGACATGAATCTAAACTTTTTATGGTTTACAAATTTCTCTGGACATATGAACTTTTAAAACAAATAGAGCGAGATTCACAGAAAATGATAGGTAATTGTTAAATGTTGCTCAGAAAAGTGATGTCTACAAAGAAGACGAGGTCAACAATGTACAAAATGAAAAATTCCTGATAATTTACTTTCTTCAGTCGAAAAGAAAATTCCAGGATTTTTCTCCATTTAGTGGACTTCAATGGGGAGCAATAGGTTGAAGGTCCAAATTGCAGTTTCAACTCTACACGATCCCAGCCGAGGAATAAGGATCTTAACTAGCGAAACAATCAGTCATTTGCTAAATAAATAAATAAATAAATAAAAATGTATATAATTTTTAACCACAAATGCTTGTCTTGCACTAGCTCTACGACTTCACGTATTACGTAGTCCTGTTGGAAAGGTCATGTGTGGTCAGTTCTTCGTCTGTGTACTTCGGTTCAAAAAGGTAGGGTAGGGTGAAAATTTCATTTTCTCCTCCAACTTCAAAATCATCTGACAACGTTTTTATCTTTTTTTTTATCTTTTTTTCACCAAGCTGATTACTCACTAAAAACTCCCACAGATCATGTTTTCATGCCATTTACGTCTTATTTTGACGTAATAAAGTGGTTATATCTAATTGTTAGTTGTTTACTTGCTTTTTTAAATTAGTCTTCCTATTAACACCATTATTTTGTTCATTCAGACTGATTCAGGAGGTGGGATTTATCACATGAACCAATCACAGCCGACCATAACCAGTCTTCCTCTCACGTGACTTTTTTGTAAAGGACTTTTCTTTGCATGTTTGCTTTGTAAACACTGGGTTGGTGACATTTCCAACATGATTACGAAATGTGTGAAGTCGAGCTAGTGCAAGGCAAACATTGGTGATTAAAAAGTATATACAATTTTTTTTTATTTTAGAAAATGACTGATTGTTTTGCTAGATAAGACCCTTATTCCTCAGATGAGAATTTGGACCTTCAACCCGCTGATCCCCATTGAAGTCCCCACTGAGTAAATTATCAGGAAATTTTTATTCTGTAAGTGAACTAATTCTTTAAAATTACTTTTAAGTGATTAAGAACTGCTAGCGCTAGTCCTGTTATCACAATGAGCTGTTCAGTTCATTTCATCCTGCAACCAATATGAACTCATGACCATGTTGTCATAGTAACACAGCTATGTTCACATTCAAGTATCTTCTTAAACGTGTTGTTGGTGTGGATCTAGTAATTACCGCAAAATATTAACCATTTAAAAACATTCTGTGATTACTGAGTTGTTTCATCAGGTAGCCTGTCAAGCACAGTATTGATGCTCAAATTCATCTAGGATAAGACAACCAAAAAATAGAAATGCTAATTGATTTTATGTGCCTTTCATGTACAATTATTTCCTTTTGTAGTTTTAAACAATCAGTGAAATAATTTATTTTTAGAAAAGGACTGTGATTATCAAGTGTAGTTGTCTAATTAAATTACAGCATCTGCATGCATAACCAACTCTCTCTCTTTCTCTTGCTCTCTCTCTGTCTCTTTTTTTAGGACTACCCTAGGAAAGAGAAAGCCATTACAAGAGCCCTGGGGGATTTGAAGGCCAACTTCTATTGTGAACTATGTGACAAGCAGTACCATAAACATCAGGAGTTTGACAACCACATCAACTCATATGACCACGCACATAAACAGGTAAACCCCAACAGCGGGTGGTCAAGCTCATTAGATGGAGAAACAGGAAAGAATGCAGAAATGAACCAAAGTTTGGAACAGTGATTCAACTCTTCCCCTACAGTCTATAAAGCCATTACTACCTTCAGGAAAGCGTCTCTGAATGTAATAATATGCATAGAAACCAGTGGTGTGCGGTGGTGTTCTGAAATGAGGAGGCAAAGTCCTCTTTTTTTTTTTTTTTTAAATCAAATGTAAATTTATGTCCCAGTCACATTTTCTTGGTTAAATAAACATTACTTACAATTTCAGAAGAAGTGGGGGGGAAATCTATTTAATATTTTTACATGAACAATGTAATCAATATTCTGTTTATTAAAGTATGAATCTCAAAGTTAGTGTTTTTAAGAATTTTACTTTTTTCCCCAAAATAATAACTCAAAGCAGTAACAATGTAAACTATATATTTTATTTGTGAACTTATGTTCAGCTGTTCTTTTTAATAGATAACTTTTAACTATTTTTGAATTTTTCAGATCATCAGTCATCCAAGATTGGTAAAAATTGGTAACAGACACAGAAATTTACTTTAACTTTGCTGATTACTCACTAAAAAACTCCCTCAGATCATGTTGTCATGCCGTTTTAAGTCTTATTTTGATGTAACAAAGTGGTTATATCTAAGTGTGTGAGTTGTTTACTTACTTTTTTTAAATTAGTCTTCCTTTTAACACCTTTGTATTGTTTATTCAGACTGATTCAGGAGGTGGGATTTATCACATGAACCAATCACAGCCGACTATAACTAGTCATATCCAATCATATTGTGAAGGAGGCATTGCGTCACGTGACTTTCCCCCATTCATTTTCAATTATCCCCCCACCAAACCCACGGCACGCTTTAGGGGGTCTGTTAAAACTCAGTGGGCTCAGGGGAGATAAGAGAGACACTGACACTTTACCTGCTGGTGTTGGACAATGTTTCTTTAGAGAAATAAATGATTAATACACTTTTTATTGTTATTATTTGTAATATTGTTTTTTTTTCCCCTCATCAGCACACTGAACACACCGCTTCACTACAGTTTGCTTTCCCCCAAAACAGTCTTCAGGAAATTCTTGTGTCTACAGTCAACTGTGTAGCCCCCAGCTAATAATGACACACAAATTACAGCCAGTGATCTAACTATTAGCATAAATGTTCATTTATATGCTCAAAAAATGCTATTTATGCATGATAAACACAATATTTGGAAAAACATTTGCAAAATACATCACTCACTTATTTTCCTGCAGGTAGTCTCCTGAGTCGGTTTAGCTGCATGTGATCTGGTAACTGATTTGATGTCGGGGTAAGCGCCGTGACCTGCTGGCAGTGTTCCACCTGCAAAGAGTTCAATTATTGTGTTTACAAAAAGTAACAAAAAAATTCTGCACCTTTAATTGTGGCAGATAATTCTAAAGTTCTAAACTTTCAGGAACACAAGTAATATACATTTTCTGCTATAATATCTGATAGATAATTGCTGGCGGTGTTCCACCATGTTCCACAAATTCTTGTATCTACAGTTTTTAAGCACCAAATAAGCAGATTTTTGAGAACAGATTTTAAAGGGATAGTTCACCTAAAAATGAAAATTATGTCATTAATTATTCACCCTTATGTCGTTCCAAACCCGTAAGACAAATTAAGATAATTTTGATGAAATCTGAGAGCTTTTTGACCCTCCATAGACAGCAACACAACTACCACGTTCAAAGCCAAGAAAGGTAGTAATGACATTGTTAAAATAGTCCATGTGACATCAGTGGTTCAACTGTAGTGTTATGAAGCTACGAGAATACTTTTTGTGTGCAAAGAATATAAAAATAATAACTTTAATCAACAATTTATGGGATTGGAGTGAAATGAGGTTGAGTAATTAATAATTTTCCTTTTTGGGTGAACTATAACATTAAAGGAGAACTCCACTTCCAGTACAACAATTTACAAATAATTTACTCACCCTCTTGTCATCCAAGATGTTCATGTCTTTCTGTCTTTAAGAAATTATGGTTTTTGAGGAAAGTATTTTTCTGCATATAATGGACTCCGAATTTGAACTTCCAAAATGCAGTTTAAATGCAGCTTTAAAGGGCTCAAAACGATCCCAGCCAAGGAAGAAGAGTCTTATCTAGCGAAACGATCTGTCATTTTTTTCGAAAATTACAAATTTGTATACTTTTTAAGCACAAAAGCTTGTGTAGCACAGGCTCTGGGATACATGTCCACGGGTCGTTCTTGAACAATTTTATACAATCTTTAATGTGACTCGGGAAGAACGAGTCATCTCGGGGATTGGTTCGTTCAGTCACACATGCGCAACATTCTGTTAGGTTCTGTACCAGCGCTCTCTCCACCCTCAATACCACGACTGAGGTGAGTCCCTTGAGCAAGGCACTGATCCCCCAACTGCTCCCCGGGCGCCGCAGCGATAGCAGTATGGCTGCCCACTGCTCCGGGTGTGTGTTTACGGTGTGTGTGTGTGTGTGTGTTTGTTCACTACTCACTACTCACTACTGTGTGTGCACTTGAATAGGTTAAATGCAGAGCACAAATTTCTAGTATGGGTCACTGTACTTGGCCTCACGTCATGTCTTTTCCTTTCCTTTCCTTTTCCTTTCCTTACTGAAATTAGTTCACCTGTTTCGAGTCTTCAGGTTTTTTGAGTCGTTTGTTCATATTATGGGGCTGTCACGTGATGCTGATTTTGCTAAAATGAACGAAATGACTCGAAAAAAGATTTGTTCGTTTTGCTGAACGCGACTCAGAGGTCTATAAAATGATCCGAAGTTCCCATCACTACTACGAATCACGTCTTCGAATCACCACAAGTTCATCGTCTGTGGCTCAAAAAGCTACAGTATGTAGAAAAACTCCATGTTATTTTCTCCTACAACTTCAGAATCGTCCGACATCGTTGTACCTTTTTGTTTGTAAACAGTGTTTGACTTACTTGCACTTTCTTAGTCTTTGCGTGTTTGCTTTGTAAACACTGGGTCTGTGGTTTCCCCTAAGTCCACGTGACCTTCCAACGTGATTCAATAGTACATGAGCGTGCATCCCAGAGCCTGTGCTACACAAGCTTTTGTGCTTAAAAAGTATACAAATGTTTATTTTCCGAAAAAACTGACCGATTGTTTCACTAGATAATACCCTTCTTCCTCGGCTGGGATTGTTTAGAGCCCTTTGAAGCTGCATTTAAACTACATTTTTGAAGTTCAAAATCAGGGCACTAATGAAGTCCATTATATGGAAAAAATGTTTTCCTCAAAAACTATAATTTCTTCACGACTGAAGACAGAAAGACATGGGTGAGTAAATTACTTGTGAATTGTTGTTCTGGAAGTACAGTTCTTCTTTAAGTCTTGACATCTAGATACTTACACTGTCTACAATATGCATATATATTCAATCATCACTTTTATTTAAAATAATTCAGGAAAAAAGAAATGCAAAAAAACATTTTGGACGAGATAAGCCAAAAAATTCTGCTAAGGAAGTTGATGGGGGGATTGATAGCAGGAGTAGATGAAGTACGGAGGAGGACAGAGTGAGAATGTCCTCACTAGTGCCAGAATCTCAGAGTCTGGAGTCTGGTGCCCATCTGTGTGGCATCTGAGATTAAACATGTTCTCTAGCATTTCAAGCTGCAGATAACACTGTATGTGCAGTGCTAATTCTGGGCCGCCACATTATCCTGGGTGCTGTCAGACAAACTGGTCTTCTAACAATGAACAGCACACAGAGCCATTAAACTCTCTTCATCCTTCAACCTCGCATGTCTTATTCATCATGAACCCGCTGCAGCACAGTCTAAAAATCAAACATACAAAACTATACACTAATGAAACATTTCATGCATTACATGAAAGCCAAGTGCGAGAGAGAGCGAGAGATACTGACAGAGAGTGGCATAACTCATTCTGAAAGGCCGCTCAGTGACAGTTACACCAAAGACAGAGAGAGAGGGGAGGGAAGTAATTACACATGTTGTTCCGATGGATTTCATCTCCGTGCAAACATGGCTCCGATCAAACCACAGATGACTGCACACTTGTTCGCCGTGCAGATGTGTCTGTTCCTGTTAGTCAAAGTCAATGAGTCAGAGATGAATGATGCCAGCTCAGCACGAACATCCGTAATATTCCATAATCAATCATGAGAATTTCAGCAGAGTGTTCAACATCAGTACTTTGTCACAGAGAAATTAGCATGTCGTTCTTGTTTCTGTTTAATTAATTGTGACCAAACTTTTTTTTCCTTAGCGTAATAGGTTGAGATTACTCATCTTTGTGTAAAATGTAATAAATAACGCTATTTTATGACAGATGCCGTAGTAATACATCAGTATGACTTTCCGTATGCTTTATACTGACCAACTCTGTACTGAACAGCAAAATAATATTGTTGGTCTGTGAACTGACTTCTCTCAGTCAGGTACCTCCCACAAGAAATGTTAATTCATTTGAGGGCCCTGCAAAAGCAATGAAAGGTGATGTTGAATTCTTCCTGCAGGCATCAAGAGTGTTTCATTAGACAGAGTTATGTATAGTCGACTGTGTAAAATGTGTATGCTGTGAGGTTGGCAGTTGAGGCGGTTTGGTGTGACCCTCAACCCATCCGGTTCACATATCGCTCGAGAAACATGCAGCCTGGCTGTGCTCCCTGATCCTGAGGAACAATACTGTATATTTCAAAACCCACAAAATCCCCAGTCACTTAGCATTTATGCGTATGTATACTGTATGCACTGACGTGCACCAAACATGGTTGAGAGGTTTGATTTAATTAATCTTTAAGAGCCACAAAACCTTTCCTAGAGAGCTATGCAAATCAACCAGCTGTCCTCACTTCAAAAAAAAGAGAAGGGGAAAGGAAGAGGTGAGGGATGAGATGGAGGTTACAGCCAGTGCAACACAGAGAGAACCAGAGAAGCAAAGACTGGAGTTAACCCTCATGTTGAGGGGTCTAAAAGAGCCTTAGGCAATTTAATAGCTTGAAAAAAAAATATTGAAGCCTTATAAAATGTTACATTACTCATGTTTAGGGTGTCTAGGGTGAAAGCCTAGATGTAAAACATGAAGAAATCATAAACGCTAAGACTTGCTGAGATACTCTCAACTTCATATTCAATATTCATTTCAGTTTGTTTAGTTTTTTTATGTTTTGTGGGAGGTTAAATAGCTAACAGAAACAACATTACTGGAAGGTAGGGCTAGGCAAAAAAAAAAAAAGATTTCTTGATTTTAATCAATTCTCGTTTTTACGAAATGATATTGATTTTTAAATCCTAAGAATCAATTAGTCTAACCTGTTTTCAGTTAATGAACTGAACATTGTAGCATGCCTCACATCCAGCGAATTGCAGTAAGCTTTGTGCCTTGTTACTTTTGATATGAAACAAAGTCTCAGATTTCAAATTCTGTCCATTTTTTTACAATATTCAAACAATGGCTGTTTTGCTGTTTTGACACTGTGACAGATTGCTGTAGTTCAAAAGAAGCTGAGAAACTGATCATTTTCTCAGTTTTAAGTTTCAGCATGAAATAAACATCTGAATGTATGTTAAAAGAAAGAGCACAACTTGAAATACGTATCCTGTTTTATGTAATCGTTTAATCAGTGTTTCAACCATGCAAAGATGTCATAATAGCAGCTCATAAAGAATTTTGCATAACGTCACAATTACCAAAAAAAAAAAAACATATTTTGTCACCATAAACTTGTTAGATAGAAAAATGAACTCTAGAGAGGAGCATTTTGCTAAAAAATATGCACCATATAAAATATTCATTAGAGAGTGCCCTAACTTGTGCTGGGACACACTCACTCACTCATTCACACACCACGGTCAATTTAGATTGTCCAATTCACCTATGCTGCATGTCTTTGGATTGTGGGGGAAACCGGAGCACCCGGAGGAAACCCACACAGACACAAGGAGAACATGGAAACTCCACACAGAAAGGCATCCTGTCTCAGCCGAGACTCGAACCAGGGACCTTCTTGCTGTGAGGCAACAGTGCTACCCACTGAAGAAAATTTGCTGTGTGCTGAACCTGATATGTATCCAAAATAATCTATATTGTATCGAATCAAATTGCAAGTTTTTGAATCGGAATCTAAACAAACCCTGAAATCTGTGTCAAAACCCAGCCCTACTGGAAAGGATAGGGGAGGGTGGGGTAAGATGAGCCAATTTTTACTTATCTGGTCCTCAAGATAAAGGAAAATGAGACAGAAGTACAGTGAACGTATCTGAAGTAATTTCAGGGTGTTTCATATCATTTAAAATGTTCAGAAAGTATCTGTGACAAATGATTCTAAAATTATGGGATTTTGTTAAAAAAAAAAAAGTGTTCCTGTGGCCCAACTTCCCCCAGGTTAGGGGTAAGCTGACCCGAGTCAATGGGTAAGATGAACCATCTGGGTGAAAACTGACCATCTGACTGAATCTGATTCAAACCCATGTGAAATTTTTAAGATAATTTACCTCTTCTAAAAACTAACTGAATAATCAAATTTAATTTTACAAACAGTCATACATATTTCTTTTCTTAAAGCTAACTTTAACAAAATAAAACCAATCAAATGAAGTTTAATTTTCAATCTTTAATTGTTTGCATTTCTGAAACAATATGTTGAAAGATTTAACCTTCCCAAAAACAGAATAAACAGATTTTGCTGATTAAAATTAAATAACAACTGAATTAGAATGAATGAATAAATCTCACTGAAACTAATTTTAATAAAAAGATTCTTGGCATGGTAGCTTTTCTGCAATGTTGAACAGACGATTAGGGACTACAGGTGAAAAGATAGATTTGATTATAATATGATGAAAATCTTCTGGTTCTCAGAGAAAGAGTTCATGCACTTGTACACCATCCCTATCAAATAAACTAAAAACAATATGTATATATATGATAAACTAAACCAGTTGTATAATATGACTTTTCGCATATAATCACTATTTCAGCGATTTTATTTAACTCCAGTGCCTTATGGTGGGGTAAGTTAAAGTGTTGGCTCAACTTACTCCACAGCATTTGGCTTATTTGCCCCATAGCTGGCATTTTGAAAAAAAAAAAAAAAAAAAAAACAGCTAGCTTATTAACTAAATGATTTGGTTTTATATGTTGCTGAATCACCTATATGCATCATACATTTTTTTAGACCTGGATAAATTTGCTTTGATGTAACAGCCATTACATCTGTTATGCTAAAATTTTACTTTGACAAGCCAAAAACATTTTTTTAAAGTAAACTGGTGCCTTCCACTCCTCCCATGTGTTTTTCCTTATCACAGTCTGGCAGAAATGATGTGTGATTCCAAAATACATGATCACATGATAGTAAAAGTGTACAGTTGCCAAGATACAGGGCGTGGGACAGCTTACCCCACTCTCCCCTACCGGTTACATTCCTAAAAAAAAAAAAAGAAGAAGAAGAAGAATTTGTCTGTCCATCCCACCATCCTTGTGGCATATGAAGCTTAAAATATCCATCCAGCTATAGGATGTTCATCCAGACAAAAAAGGGAGACATATTAAAGGGAAGTGTCAAGAGGACTTGTTTGAACGGTTTCACTAGAGACTAAGAGCAGAATCTGAAGGGAATCTCCTGCTAGACTCCCATGGCTAAGGTGGATTTTGAGCGAAAGAGACCTACAGATATGAGCTTGGAGATAATCCATATTTCATAACTCGCAGTCGCTGGGGGGTGCCGAGGAAGGATTCAATCCGATCTGAAAGAGTCCAAGCCTAGTCATGTCTCTGTTTCTATAAAAAGCACAGCAGGCTGCTTAATGTTTAAAAAATAGCTGAGGGACATGTGAGAGTGTGTGAGTGTAAGGTCTATCCTCAGGGCATTTAGCGGTGTGAGGGTGGCGGCTCTGGGAGAAGAAAAAGAGAATGTATTTTTAACGCTGCACAAATAGTTCATTTGTCCTTCTATGAACGATTCCTGTGTGGCTTTGCACTCAGAAGGTGTTTTGAGAAAAAAAAAGAGAAAGTGGTGGCTGCTTTTCTCAGCCGAAAGCGGTGAGTCAGCAGCCTGAAATGAATGAATGGATAACCGTTATAAAGGGGACAAGGGGATAAACTCAGACAAATAATTGCACGAAACTTCATTTGCAGCAGATGGAGGAATTTGTATGATTCCTCATGAACTTTTAAAAGCCTGAGGGTACTGAGAGCTGTTCTGTTATGTAAACAGCCACTTTTGATGTTCCAGTCATTACTTGAAACCGCACTGTGAGTATCTGATAAGACAATAATAGAATCTTTGCTAGGGGCTCTCTGCATCTGCCAACAAGTCAATATCCACTTTTGCTAGAAAAATGCTTAGAAATGTACAGCACTTATATAACAAATTTGTTACTTGTTGATAGATATATTGACATCACAGTATCTCTCTTTCTTTAGCATATACACACACCAGGATAACTAGTGTTGTGACAATCAGTTTTAAAAATAAATAAGCTAGAAATCACTACATGACATACCAGAAACTCAAAAAAATGGCATTAAATTATGTCAGCAATATAAAAACATGTAATATATATATTACAATTTTCAGTAGTTTCTACTGATTTTTGTTTTGATTTTATAATATATAAGCTACATATATACACTACAGGTCAAAAGTTTGAATAAAGTAAAGAATAAAGAATAAAGTCTTTCTATTTGAAAATCTCTTATGTTCACCAAGGTTGCATTCATTTGATGAAAAACATTCATTTGATGAATTACAGTAAAACAGTAATAATATGAAATAATATTACAATTCAATATAACTATAGTTTTATATATTTTAAAATGTTATTTATTCCTGATGGCAAAGCTGAATCAGCAGCCTTTACTTCAGTGTCACATGATCCTTCAGAAATCATTCTAACATGCTGCTTTGCTGCTCAGTTATTATCAGTTTTTATTGGTGTTCAATTACTAATAATGTTTCTTATTATTGTCAATGTGGAAACAGTTTTTGCTGCTTAATATTTTGGTGAGACTGATATATTTTCAGGATTTTTTATTTTTATTCAATAAATGGTATTTATTTGAAGTAGAAACATTATTTACTGTAAGTTTTGATCAACTGAATGTGACCTTGCTGAATAAAAGTACAGCTCAAAAGTTCAAAAGTTTACACAGACCTTGCGGAATCTGCAAAATGTTAATTATTTTACCAAAATGAGAGGGATAGTACAAAATGCAAGTTATTTTTTATTTAGTACTGACCTGAATAAGATGTTTCACATAAAAGATGTTTACATATAGTCTACAAGAGAAAATAATAGTTGAATTTATAAAAAAAGTTCAAAAGTTTACATACTCTTGATTCTTAATACTGTGGTTGTAACCTGAATGATTCACAGCTGTGTTTTTTTGTTTAGTGATAGTTGTTCATGAGTCCCTTGTTTTTTTTTCCCCAGAAAAATCCTTCAGGTCCCACAAATTCTTTAGTTTTTCAGCATTTTTGTGTATTTGAACCCTTTCCAACAATGACTGTATGATTTTGAGATCCATCTTTTCACATTGAGGACAACTGAGGGACTCATATTCAACTATTACAGAAGGTTCAAACACTCACTGATGCTCCAGAAGGAGAAACAATGCATTAAGAGCCAGGGGTGAAAACTTTTGAACAGAATGAAGATGTGTACATTTTTCTTATTTTGCCTAAATAACTCATTTTTTCATTTAGTGCTGCCCTTTAGAAGCTAGAGCAGATACTTAGATGTTTCTCAGAAGACAAAATAAGTTAAATTTACCTTTTTATCTTCAAATTCTAAAGGTTTTCAACACAGTTTATCCCTCTTATTTTGGTAAAATAATCAACACTGTGCAGGTTCTGCAAGGTGTATGTAAACTTTTGACCTCAACTGTATTATTATTAATTTTTAAACCATACTTCGAATCAAACCCACACTTTTGAATAGTAGTTTCATCAAAAATATTAAGCACCACAACTGATTTCAACATTAAAAATAAGAAATGTTTCTTGAGCAGAAACATCACATTAGAATGATTATTTGACACGCATGGCACAAAAAAACATTGAGTAACAGACATTGCAAACAAAATGTGTTCTAACACTCCCCAGTCTCCCCTACTCAAAAAACCCCACCAACAACTTTCAGCCCGTGTGTATGTGTGTACAGCAGGAGAACAGCTTCTGTATGGATGAAAGCTTCCCCAAAAGCTCCTTACCGCACCTTCCTGCAATATCCGTTTCCAAATCTCCTCTCCTCCCTCTCATACACTCACATCCTCTCAGCTTCAAAGGGTCTCCTTTCCTGATCCTCTCAGGCACCTTACGTGCAGACTCATTATAGCATTCAAACATATACAGAACACACAAATGTTACAGATCACATAACCTGACAGCCTGTCATCTTAGGAGCTGCTGAAGAGGGTCTAAAGGAGTTTTAGCAGACAGCTTTTTGCCTGCGGCCCATTGCACAACACATGAGCCCCGTGCGCAGTGTGCATCAGGATATTGGAAGTGTCTTTGGTGGATTATCTGCCTGTGAACGTGCAGATTGGGTTGAGGATAATCCACACGTTGATGTTTTCCTCCTGGGGTGAATGAAAGCGACAGTTTATAATCAACGTTAAGTAGAAACACCAGCCTCCAAATCTCAGTTCAGGATTACGTAGTTCCTTCGCTCGCGGCTGTCTGGAAGTGGTTTGCGGAAGATACATTGTTTCAGCTGGTAGTCTGTAATATTTAGTTTAAATTCCAAATTGCTAGATAGGTGCTTCTCACGCGTGGGGTTTTATCATATTTCTAGAAATTTTATTAAATGTCCTCCTGAGCAAAATGCTCCCGCTCGGCACGAAACTGTCCACAGAGATGGTTCGCGCAGAGAGAAAGGAAAAAGAGAGGGAGTTTTTCATTTTCTTTTCAAGTAAATGCCTGAGGCTTATCGCTGCCTCTCTGCACCAACTGCAGTTGGCCACAGAATCAGCGGTGATGAGATTAGGCTGAGTGTGATTGGCGCAGACTCCCAGCAGAGAGTGTTTGCGCTGAAGGTGGCATAATATAGGTGCCTGGTTTTTCATCCAGCAGCCATGGATTTGGAGATGAGGAAACGTGCTGAATTGATGCCACACAGCAGAGCAGAGGTAATGCACAGCCATTAGTAATCTTGAATGGGAAAAGTGGCATGTTATCTGTCTTTGTTACATGGTTAAATAAGTAGAACTGTTTACTAACGCACACTGAATGCTGAGTAAAAGTTTTCCACAGCAGAAACGGCACTACGAGTGCAGGTACAGTGGAGAAGAATCTTTGACATTGATTTCTTCATGCCCAATGTGATTTACACAAGCAAGACAAGTTCCTGGATCAGCTTTCCTTGTTGTTCCTGGAACAATATTCCTACCAACCAATCAAGGAACTTGTCCTGCTTGTGTAAATAACACAGTGGAGATTGTTTATCCAGACAGGCATACTAATATCAGCATTTAGAAAATTCTGTATTAAAAAAGTTGTTCACTTCCAAAACATAAATTTGCAGTCGTAAAAAGATGATGATGATGATGTTTTTTGAGGAAAACATTTCAGGATTTTTCTCCATAATGTGGACTTCAATGGTGCCCCCGAGTTTGTAATTTCAAAATGCAGTTTAAATGCAGCTTCAGATGTCTCTAAACGATCACAGCCGAGGAGGAAGGGTCTTATCTAGAGAAACTGAGATTGCAATTTATATACTCTTTAACCTCAAACACTCGTCTTGCATAGGTCTGTCTAAACTCTGTTTTTTCAGGTTAAAGACAATTGTGGTATGTCGAAAAACTCACGTCTCATTTTCTTCCAACTTAAAAATCGTCCTATATCACTGGTTTACCTTTTTTGTAAAGGGTGTTTGATCTTCTTTGCATCTTCACTTTGTAAACACTTGGTTGGTACTTCTGCAGTGATGTAGGGTGATTTTGATGTTGAAGGAGAAAATGGGAGTGAGATTTTTTCGACATACCCTAATTGTCTTGAACCAGAAAAAATAAGTTGTATTTTTTTTTTTGTTTTGTTTTGTTTTTTTTTTTAAACGATCGCTTCACTAGGACCCCTTCTTTCTCGGCTGAGATTGTTTAGAGCCCCTTAAAGCTGCATTTAAACTGCATTTTGGATACTCAAACCCGGGGGCACCATTGAAGTCCGTTATATGGAGAAAAATCCTGAAATTTTTTCCTCAAAAAAAAAAAAATTTCTTTACAACTGAAGAAAGAAAAACATGAACATCTTGGATGTCAAGGGGGTGAGTACATTATCTGTACATTTTTGTTCTGGAAGTGAACTTTTTTAAAGTGCCCTATATATTACCATTCAAAAGTTTGGGGTCAGTAAGATTTTTCTTCTCATTTTTTTTGTTAATAATCAATATCTTTATTCACCTAATATGCACTAAATTGATTACAAGTGACAGTAAAGTGACAGTAAACCACAAACTTTTGAATGGTATATAATATATAATATAATTGTCTTGCTTGTGTAAATAACAGAGTGGAGATTGTTTATGCAGACAGAAATACTAAAATCAGCATTTAGAATCCTGTATTAATAATAATTTTTTTATATTACCATTCAAAAGTTTGGGGTCAGTAAGATTTTTCTTTTCATTTTTTAAAAAAAATCAATACTTTTATTCACCTAGGATGCACTAAACTGATTAAAAGTGACAGTAAAGACTAGCATTGTTACAAAAATTCTGTTTAACATAAATGCTTTTTTTTCGGTTTCCACAAAAATACTAAGCAGCACAACTGCTAAAAACATTGATTATATATATATATATATATATATGTGTGTGTGTGGGGGGTTGTGTGGGTGTGAAATCAGTTTTGTAATGAAATGTTGTACCATTAACACAACATGACTGTGCATCAGTCATTACTAAGGCTGTCTGTTGATTAAAATCAATTACATGATATGCTGATTAATTCATCAAGTTAATTATAATTAATCATAAACATCAGTATTTTCTGAGAAAAGCACCCACATATGATAATAGGATAATGAGATAATACATTGCAGTACTATGGCATTGAATAGCCATTATCTAAAGTGGCTTTAGCAGTCAGTGTATTGTTTGGTTTATTTCAATATTAATGAGCATTTGCAATCCATTTGCAATTGTTTGTCAGTCGGACTTGGATAGAATTAAAGTCCATTCAAACATATCCTGTTTTTAGAGTCTGTTTGCACTCATTTTAAATAGTACAGATGGATTAAATAGTACATTAAATAGTACATTTTGGCTTGTTTGTTGCATAAGTTTTTTAAAGGGATAGTTCTCCAAAAAAATAGAATTCTGCTATTATTTACTTACCTTTGTTCATCTTTAAAACACAAATTAAGATATTTTTAATGAAATCCAAGAGCTTTCTAACCCTGCATAGACAGCAACACAGCTATCACGTCCAAGGCCCAGAAAGGTAGTAATGACATTGTTAAAATAGTCCATGTGACATCAGTGGTTCAGCTGTAATTTTCTGAAGCTGCGAGAATACTTTTGGTGCACAAAGAAAACAAAAATAACAACTTTATTCAATCATTTCTTCACTTCCATGTCTTCAACTTGAGTAGATACCGTGCCACATTGAGCTTTCGGATTTCATCAGAAATATCTTAATTAGTCTTCGGAAGATGAATGAATGTCTTACTGGTTTGGACCAACATGAAGGTGAGTAATTATTGACAGAATTTTCATATTTTGAGTGAACTATCCCTTTAAGGTGCTGTGCAAAAGTCTACAGCAGCCAAACTTTTCATAACGTTTCTCTAAACACAAAAACACATTCATCACTCCCTCTATCAATGATTCTCGTTCCTGTTGACAGCCCTAGGAGAATAAGCCGTACACCGTGTCTCTCTTGGTCTCTCCGTCTTCCCCAGGAGGAGGAGGAGGAGGTGGATAGTGTTTGCAAACTGACCCTGCTCAATGACAAAGACGAAGTAAAGAAGCTGTTTTGTAGACTGCGGGAAGATCCAGAGAAGGGGACTGCCTGTTCCACAATGCAGTGCACTATATGGGATGAGTGGGAGAACGAGGAAGCGGTGCACTGCTCTCTCTCTGTAGACTGCCAGGATGAGTAGGCTCTTATTGTCTTCTGCCCTTGTCAAACGCCTGGAGCTCTCCAGGGTCTCCGCAGCCCAGCTGAGGCTCTATTCATCTCCACCTGCCACATCCCGATAAAGGTACAAGAGAGCACAGTGTTAAAAAAAGAAACCGAGTTAGAAAGAGAGAGGGGGGAGATATGACTCATTTTGAAAGCATCAGAGGACCAGCTATACCTGAGGGGAAGAACAGACAGATGGAACGTTGTTAGACAACTCGCACACATATACGCAGACGCACACAGACACAGGTGCGCAGTCTATTCCGTTTCAATGCTTCATTATGCAGAGAATATTCTCTCTGTTTCTTAACGCCGCTTGATGCTTTTCCTCGTCTGTCTGTGTGTGTGTGTGTAAAAGAAAGAGAGGCAGTCCCACCTGTTTGTTGTGTCAGGTTTTAGACTGGGAGGCAGGCTGACTAATGTTGCTCACCTGTGCTCAGTGGCTCAGGAGGTCCGGAGAGGCCTGTCACAATACGGCAGATTAAACCAGAGAAACTGGAGCATACAGAAGGACCTCACACACACATTCTCTCACTGTCGTATGCATAAGCAGGTGTTTTCGGTTAGCTCGATGATCAGGGGACATGAAGCAGATTGGCTATTTAGAAATTAGCACGAAAGCCATTTTTTAAACTTTAAAAATGACATTGTCTGTAGTGGGGTGAATGGTATGAATGAAATTTTTTAGGGTTACAAGATATTTTCGCAGACACTGATGCCGATACTAATTTTGATGTTAAAGGAATAGTTTAGAAAATAAATAAAATTCACCAAAAATTCAAATTTTCATTGGAACAGATGAACAGAGAAATTCAGCATTAAATCACTTGCTCACCAATTAAATCGCTTGCTCCTCTGCAGTGAATGGGTGCCGTCAGAAAAAAAGTCCAAAAAGTTCATAAAAACATTGCAATAATCCACAAGTAATCCATATGACTCCATTTAATCAATTAACTATAATCTTCCATCAACTAATTTAAGTATTAGTTCACTTCCAGAACAAAAATTTACGGATAATTTACTCACCTTCTTGTCATTCAAGATGTTCAAATCTATCTTTCTTCAGTTGTAAAGAAATTATGTTTTTTGAGGAAAACATTCCAGGAATTTTCTGCATGCATGCATATAATGGACCTCTATGGTGCCCGCAGATTTTAACTTCCAAAATGCAGTTTAAATGCAGATTCAAAGGGCTCTAAACGATCTAAACGATTAAGAAGTTGGAGGAGAAAATTAGATGGGAGTTTCTCGACATGCTCTAACTGTATTGACCCGGACGCATGCGCATCGCAAAGCTAGACAAGACGAGCATTTAAAGTTAAAAATGTATAAATATTAATTTATTTAAGAAAATGACCAATCGTTTTGCTAGATAAGACCCTTCTTCCTCAGCTGGGATCATTTAGAGCCCTTTGAAGCTGCATTGAAACTACATTTTGGAAAAATTCAACTCACGGGCACCATAGAAGTCCGCTATATGGAGATAATTCCTGAAATGTTTTCTTCAAAAACATAATTTCTTTACGACAGATGGACATGAACATCTTGGATTACAAGGAGGTGAGTAAATTATCTATACATTTTTGTTCTGTAAGTAAACTAATCCTTTAATCTAAAATGTATTAGTGTTTTCAAAATGTGTGTTTATATTTAATATAATGTGCATTCAGTTATTTTTTGCTGTATAGTTAACCAAATATATTTTATATATTGCATAACCATGTAGAATTGTTTACTTTTGGCCAATCCAATACATTAAATATTTCATAAATTATGCAATTTGATTATTTTATTTTATTTTATTTATTGGAACTTGATGATACGATTCAAAAATACAACATTATTCATTATAAAAGACTATGCATGGTTTTAATACTTTAAACAGTAGTAAATTATAAGTCTAATTGGATGAGCCACATTTGAAAAATGGCCAAAATATGAATACTCGTGACAGTGTGAACGCACATCAACTGAAGTCTGAATTAATATGGCAAGTTGCGATGTTGTTTGGCAGCCGTAAAAAAACAACCAACAGCTACAACGTGTTAACACCAGACGCGAGCCGCATGGTTTCAAAACTAATCATTATAATCAACAAAGCCACCTCAACTGAACTGAAAAGTAAACAGTAGTTTTCTGCTTGGTGATTATTAAAATCACTCCACAGATATTCTGCAGTAGAAATGATATAGCAGAATCTCTCACTATTGACGTGAAATCATACCACCCAAGTATGCAAACAATGGGTTTAACCATCCCTTTTGTGGAAAAATCTACATTGGAGTTACATGACTGAACAAGGCAGCCATGATTGGCATTGAAGCCTGTAAAGATGACAGCTGTCTGCATGACCCAAACTGAGGGGAGCAGATGAACCGCAATGACTTTTCAAATTTGTGCAAAAAAAAAAGTAGCAGACAGAAATCCAGTTCTTTGTAGGTCTGTTCCTGGTGAAATGTTACAAGGTGACACCTCCATGTCTGGGCTCTGCGAGGTGGACAGAGATGTTTCAGCCAATTATGGAACAGCCTGCTCATGTCCTAGTGCTAAAATGGCAAATCTGCTAATATCTACAGTGGGCCTGAGTTCACAGTCAGTGTCAGCTGTCAGACCAGATTTCATACTACCATTGCACCTGGGTTTGTGTATGAATCACTGGTTAGTGTTATGAGTGATTTGTGTGTGTGTTAAATGTGTTTATGATGTGATAGAATGCTGCTCGATACTCAGGTCATATGTTGTTTTTGTACAGAATTAATCATTTCTTTGGCAAAGCGAAGTGCGGGACAGTGCGATCATGACTCAACTCTGTTTTTCATGAGAGTGTGTTTGCTCAAGGTTGTGATATAATGTGGAAGTTGACAGAAACTCTAGACAGGACAGTATATTAAGGCAGTATCTACCTGCCCTGGAGATTTGTTCCTTAATATAAGAGTGAGTAGAAGAGACAGAGAAATAGACAGACAAAGGGAGTTGTTTTAGCAGCCAATTCACTAAAGGAATCATGAAAACAGTGACAAAAATGGTGACAAAATCCCTGCTGATCTGCATTTTCATTGCACTAGTCTACGTTTCGCAGGTCATATTTTGCTGGGATTCTTCACCACTATGATTCAGGGATAGTTCACCCAAAAATAAAAATTCTGTCATTATACTCACCCTCGTTCCAAACCTGTAAGACCTCTAAGACAAATTAAGATAGACAGCAATGCAATTGACACATTCAAGGCCCAGAAAGGTAATAATTGTTAAATTAGTCCATGTGATGTCAGTGGTTCAACCATAATCTTATGAAGCTAGAATACTTTTTGTGTGCAAAAAAAACAAAACAAACAAAAAAAAACCTTTATTAAACAATTTCTTCTCTTCTGAGCATGCATCAAAGGCTAGCATGAATGACAAGAAATTATTGAATAAAGTCATTATTTTTCGTTATTTTTTATGTACACTCGTTATAAGTCGTTATTCTCATAGCTTCATAAAATTAGGGTTGAACCACTGATGTCACATGGACTATATTAACAATGTCCTTACTACCTTTCTGGGCCTTGAACATGTCTGTTGTATTGCTGTTTATGCAGGTTCAGGAAAGCTCCCGGATTTCATCAAAAATATTTTAATTTGTGTGCTGAAGATTAACAGACGTCTTATGGGTTTGGAACGACTTGAGGGTGAGTAATTAATGACAGAATTTTCTTTTTTCAGTATTTTAAGGATATTATGTGCATTACATTTACGTATGTGTTGTGTGTTTGTGTTGAAAAAGCTGGCAGTTACTTAATTGGAAAACTTTTTCAGTGCATTTCACATCCAGTTAAACTTGATTACGGCTGTTTAGTGAGTAAGATGCTGTTTTTCCTCTAAAATACTGTGCACAGAAGTGCTGCAAGTGGGTTTGTCCCAGTGAGAAGCTGAGAAAAGTAGGGGGACACATGGTTAACAGAGCATGTTTTTTCCTCCTCCTTATTCCTTTGTTTGTTCAGTTGCTCTCGTGAGATCCCACCAGGCCAGCACCAATAAACACGTCCAGTTTTAGCTTTTTTACAGAGGGTTAACCGTGAAAAAGAGAACTAATGAAAACCTTATGCTGTGTGCAGTTCACAGCATTTTATTGTCTTTAAAATGCCTTGCACATCAGCCTTAGTTTCCACTATAGTGCCTTTATATCTCTGATATAGGCTCTTTACCCTGCACCCTATTGATGGGATTTCTTTAAGGTCTATTAACATTAGGATTTTTAGTAGCAACATAAAACCCTCTGAGGTCTGTTATCTCAACTAGTGAATCTCAGCGTGTTTGAGATGCAGATACCAAAGGGCCATACATTATATGAGATGCAAAATGCTGCATTACTTCTAAATTAAGATTCAGAATAGCTGCTGCTAAAGGTTTATAAAAGTATCCTAATGGGCTTTTTTCCCATTGTAGAGAAAAGACGTTTACGTCAATAATATGCTAAAGGGGCTATCCTTGCACATCACATGCAGACGAACCTCTGTTCTTTTATATTGATTAATCCGTCAGTGTTTGATCATTAGCACACAACAGAATTGATTTAATGGACTGGAGGTCGGAGGTCAATTAGAGCATCTCATCATCTCCAATTCTCATTAATCCCAACACAACTCGGGTTTAAAGGAGAAGTTCACTTCCAGAACAGAAATTTACAGATAATTTACTCACCCCCTTGTCATCCAAGATGTTCATGTCTGTCTTTCTTCAGTCGTAAAGAAATTATGTTTTTTGAGGAAAACATTTCAGGATTTCTCTCCATATAGAGGACATCTATGGTGCCCCTGAGTTTGAACTTACAAAATGCAGTTTAAATGCAGCTTCAAAGGGCTCTAAATGATCCCAGCTGAGGAAGGGTCTTGTCTAGCGAAACGATCAGTTATTTACTAAAAAGAAAATTGCAATTTACATACTGTTTAACCTCAAACACTCATCTTGTCTATGTTTGTCTGAACTCTGTGTTTTCCGGTTCAGTACAATTAATCAATACAATACAAATAAGTCGAAAAACTCCCATTTCATTTTCTCCTCCAACTTCAAAATCGTTCTACATCGATGTTTTACTTTTTTTTGTAAAGGGCGTTTGACCTTCTAAAAAGTATATAAACTGTTAAATTATTTTTAAGAAAATTTTGCTAGATAAGACCCTTATTCTTCGTCTGGGATCATTTAAAGACTTTAGAAGCTGCATTTAAACTGTATTTTGGAAGTTTAAGCTCAGGGGCACCATATTATATGGAGAGGAATCCTGAAATGTTTTCCTCAAAAAACTATTTCTTTACGACTGAAGAAAGACATGAACATCTTGGATGACAAGGGGGTGAGTACATTATCTGTAAATTTTTGTTCTGGAAGTGAACTTCTCCTTTAAAGAATATGTGTGGTTTTCAGTCCATGCCACAGCACCAGCAGTAGTACTTTGTACTGTAATACTTTACAAAATCTGAGGATCCTTTTGCATCTTTAAATAAAATGTTTTTGATTCTTGTCCAATCATTATGATCAGAGGACATGAGTTCTTTTTGACAGCTTAAAATATATTTTCCTTTGGATGGTTCAAATATTCTTTTGTTCTTTCTTATCTGTCAATTATTCATGAGGCAGATGTTTCATTGAAATTTCAAATTATCTTCTGAAGGGCAAAATCTAAGGCATCATGAATATGAGAATATCCCGAGCTAATTACGAGTAGAGCGTTTAGACATGTTCGTCAACATTAGCGGCAAATACTTTAATGTGCCTTATCAATCATATCAGTCATGGAATAGATTTATACTATAAACATCTCATTCTGTCAAAGACATCGTAATGTTTCCAGGCTGTAAAAAAGATCGATAGAGAGCAGTGCTTTCTGAAAAAGAGGCTGACCTAGTGTTTTTAAAAAGCCATAAAATTTAGCATATTTCTGTGAGACTTGCATCTCTGAGAGCTTAGTGGAAAATAAATATAAGGTGGCAAAGGTGAGATAAATGATTTTAAATAAACTTAGTACTGAAAAGTAGAGATAACAATAGTACAGCACATATTTCAAATTGTATTATTTCACATGTGAATGTTATACTTTGCATGTCCTATGCATTGTGCTTCTTGGACATGCTAACTTCAAATACTATTGAAATCAGTTGTCTATGGATCAGTTCAAATTCCCAGTGTAAAGTACCCTTACCAAAAAGTAGTATACTTCAAGTTTATTTTATTAAGTATACTTAAGTAAAGTCAAGTGTATTTGCAAGTATACTTTATGTAAGTATACAAATATTGTACAAATATAATACTATTTCAATACTCCTTGGGACTAAAATGGCCCACTTTTTAGTATATAAAAGTATACTTTTAAATATACTTCAAGTTTAACAGTAGTAAACTTTACGTACACAACTAGTTTACATCTAAGTTTTTAGTTTGTACTGCAAGTTTACTAAAAGTGAACTTATAGGTATACTGATTGTTTAATTTTAAGTAATTACTTTTAGCATTTTTAGTACATTGAAATATAGTCTCAGTAAAGTACTAGTTTAGTAGTTTCATAGTTTCAAGTATACTTGTAAGTTTTCTTTAAGTGAACTTTACATCATACTTTAAGTATACTTCTATGTTTCTGTTTAGGTATTATTTTTGTATATATTTTGTTATATGAATATCGGAACATACAAAACATCAAAAGAAAGAACAGGGCATCTGCTTGTAAAAACAAAATATTCTACCTTCATGCATTCTTTTTTATAAACACTTGAATGTGGGTAAGTTTCATAAATAAAAAAAGAAAGAAAGAAACAATATTTTGAACAAAATGCTAAAAAAAAGACTGAAATGGATTTAGAATGATAATCAAAACAGATCGATCAACACCCCAAATCTTAAGAATCATTAAAACCTCTTCATGGGTTGACATTTTAAATCATAACGTTACACAGTTTTGATTTTTTTCATTGTCTGATGATCATGATAAATTACATTTGGAAGCATCTGTTGTTTCAGTTTCTTCTTTGCTTGAGTTTTGGAAATTCTGTACAGAAGATGTGTAATAGCGCCCCCTACAATAAAACAATGAAAACATGGATTCTCTGTGCATAGTATAATATAGCTTAAATATATTTAGAATTTTTCTAAGCATAAGTCAAGTATACTTAAATGTAATTTTAAGTATATCTCTGAGAGGTACATAAAGCAGATTTCTGAGAAGTACTTGACCAGTAGACTAAAAGTATACTTTCCTTTCATTTTTTTAGAAGAAGTATACTAATAGTACACTTGAACAACCGTCTTTTGGTGTTTTATTCAGAATTGCTAAGTTCTGTGGTGCTTTCTGAATCAATCACTTATACACTTCCATAGTTGGTGGATGCTATGAAGTGTGCATTCCACTACACAGCCTTTCCATTGTTTCTTTTGTTTTCTTTTTTTTTTTTTGTTTTATGTAATCACATGCTAGATGGTGTCTTTGACCCTCACACTTGCACTCAAGTTAAAATAAGTAGGCCTACTTTAAAAAAAAAAAAAAAAGCATTTTCCCCATTCTTAGCTTAGAAGGCTGCTTTTTATGCAGCAATTAGACAACAATCTCAGTGTTGTTGTTTTTTAGATTAAAAAAGTACCCACATTCTGCCTCTTTGTTGACAGGTCAGAATCAAAAGACAAGGAAAATCTCTGCATGCCATTTACTTGCTTATTTACAGTACTCTATGTACATTTACTGTAAGTTAATTTGTTATGCTGCTGCAAAATAATAAAAATAAAGAATTTCTCTTCATAATTCTGAATTGAGAAATTATGACTAATAGTTTTACATAAATGTCAATCACATTAGCGTTTATGAATTAAGAGAACTTTATTAAATTAACAAAGAGGTTGAAAGTAAAATTTCTGTTTATCTGAGATTTGTCTATATATTTGTTCATTGAAGTGTGAGTTTGCTCATTGGCCATATCAATGTTCTTGTTTTTGGAAGGTGACTGTTTTTATGTGAGTATACCCTGACATTTTTGTGGTGTGTGTGTACTCTGAAAACTATCTTCTCTGCAGCTCCCTTGAAGCAGGCATCATTAGTGTGTTTTGCTGTGTAAAATCAGCGGGCTCTGTTGGGAGTTAGCTTGCTTAGCTTCTCACAGATACAGTGTTTTTTCCTGTCAGTGCTTGTCACCGTGCAGCAGAGGGGAACTGTCCTCCTCTTGGCACTCCCTTTACACCCACTAAAAAAATCTTGATGTAGTGTGTGAATGTATGTGATCATAAAAATAAAAGAGTTTCGGAAAGACTGATGTGCTTTGAGTTTGTGTCACACAACAGTGACAACTCATTGCACATTTTTGGTAATACCGATTAAAGACAACTGTGTTTTTTCATGAACTGTGCTTTTATGTGAAAAAGTTTTTTATTACTTGATCAAATTAAACACCTGTGTGCTGGCAGTATGGGGGAATACAGTGGTCCTGAAGAAGGGAAGGAGGGGATGCAGTGAGTTTGTTAAATTTTCATTGCCTTCCACGAGTCAAGACAAATATGGCTTTCTCTTTTTATTTCCCTACTGAGTGAAGTCAGAAGTGTTTGGCTGTGTTCATGTGACTTTCCATTCATGTCTGCTGAACAAATCCAAGCACCACTGACACTTTTATTGTTTTGTGATTGTATTTTGGCTTTGCTGATTTTCTGTTTACTTTGTTTCGATTTTTTCTTCTCTGCCCTAAAGGGATGAAGTGATAAATAGACAGGCATCCATCTGTGTGGTCTGTGCCATTTCAGAGGAGTCTTTTATGTGAGAAATTGATGGACTGTACAGTAGAGATGTTTGTGTTTCTTTTTCGAATCAAAGGTGTCGTAAGGCTATTTAGGATTGTTCTGCCCTAATTGAACCCCAGGTTAGACCTAGACTGATGTTTCTTTCACTCTTGACTTTCCTTCTCTAGGGTCTTTATCCGAGCCAAACAAATGTTGTTTTAATGGAAAGCCTTTTCATGGAGAGCTTTCCAGACTTTCTCATCTCTTTATGCCTGTTTTGTCTGACAGAGGCTGAAAGAGTTGAAGCAGAGAGAATTTGCACGGAATGTCTCCTCCAAGTCCTGGAAGGATGAGAAAAAGCAGAAAAGAGCTTTGAAGCGACTGCACCAACTCGCACAACTTAAACAGCAAAGAGACAGGTAAAAATTATAAACTTATAGTGCAGCCGTTGTGCTTTTTAATATGCACATGCACTATATATTAGACTAAAGAGAAATGAAAACTTTCAGCTCTGCCTAATAACAACACCATCTTCTGTTCTTGCCAACAGTGATGACAGGAAAGGTCCAAAGTTAAGGTCTACAAACAAGGATAAGGATCAAGTTAAAATCCCCTCTGCTGGCAGTAGCAAGTTTGACACAAAACCAACAGCATCCTCTGTCCAAGACTCAGCTCCCATTTCTACAAACGTCTCTTTGAAGGGCTTGTCCTCCACTCGTATACCCACACATCAGCAACTATGTCACGAAAAACACCCCTTGCAGACAAAATCCTCTGCAGGGCACCGGAGCCCCAGGGCAGGGGTCTCATTTTGTTTCTCCAGGCGAGCTCAAATGAAGCTTGACTCTTGTGCGTCTGTATTTAGTGATGGACTTGAGGAAACCAGTGACTATCAAGAGCTCCAGCGCCACAGGCACAGACTCGCCTTAGAGGCCCTCTGGTCCTGCTCGAGCTCACCCAGAACTCCAAGTAATGATGATCACGATCTATCCCATGATCCACCGGCTCTGGGATGGGCGGATAGAGACTCTCAAACCCCACAAATGGAAGCACAAGCAGAACATGTGGAAAGCCCTGAAAATCAGGCAAACTACAGCACAAGTGAGCCAGAGAAGCTGGGGTGTCCTGACACACACAATCCTGGAGCAGACTGGAAGCCAGCTGGTTCAGAGGACAGATTGCTTGATGGGGGGCAGAGGCCCAGGGCAGGGGGGCTTATGGGGGATCAGAGGAGAGAGAATGCCTCAAGTGCCCCGGCCCTACTGTTTACACAGATGGACAGGGCACCATGGCCCAAGGCCAGCTCCTAATACACAAAGGCTCACACCACCATACACAGAAAAGCAGCGAACAGGGTCTTATGCAAAATGAGAAAGACTGTATATCAGTCAAAGAGACAGAGGAGTATAAAATACACAAGGATGAAAATACTTTCCTTAATGTACTCAGCAAGGATGGAAGTGTGACAAAATGGCCTTTCGAGCTGGTGCAGTACACTTCCAATGAGCCGCACGTATCTTACAGCTGTAACCCTCTATACTACTTTTTCAAACAGAAGGAGGGCAAAGTCAAAAGCACAAAGGCTGAGGAGACGGATCTTGGTGTTGTCGACAAGAATGACAGAGCTGGGCCACAACCACAGGAGGTTCCTGGAGATAAATTAGGCATTTTAAAACCAAAGAGACCCAAACACAGGAGAAAGGGAAAAAAACGTAGGCGTAAATTAGATGCTGTCAGGATCCGGCAAGCGGGCTGCGCATTCAAAACCTGCTCGCAGACAGAAGCTAGAGGACACTTTGAATTCCAAAGCACTCCAACTGACACGTCACAAAACAAGCAGGCGCGCACTGAGAGGAGGCACAAGCTGGGGAAGAGGAAAAGATCAGTGAGAGATGAGACTTCAAATGAAAGTGACACCCCAGAGCACAGCCTCAAAAGCATTGTTGTAAGCTCGCTTTCCGCCCCGGCACGTAAAAGGAAGAAATGTCAAACGATGAGGGGGCTTGTGTCGGCGCTGCACTTGGTAAGGCGAAGGCCTTTGCCATACTCTGTTCACAACACGACAGGAAGAGAGGATAATTACCGCTGGTATGAGGACACCTACGACTCAAGGAGGGATGCTGCCTCAACTCCCACCAGTGACAAATCTGGGTCATGGAGTGGCCTGTCAGACTTAAACTCGGATGGGGAATGGCCTGTTTACCACATGGGGAGATGCTCCACCTCGCCAAGATCAAACTATCTGTACCCTTTGAGAAAGGAGCACAGGTCTTGCATTAGAAGTTCCTCTTATAACGATCCTCACTACAGTTATAGTCCATGCAGAGAGTTTGAACATACAGGAGAAAGCTGGGATTACACAGACTCTTCTGTCTACAATAAACGAAAATATTCAACAGTTTGTAACAGCCCTGATCAGCATGAGAGGTACAGCATCAGAAGGCACAAAAGATTTACTGAAGAGCATAAATACAGAGAGCACAGACTTCAGCATACCGGCAGGCAGTTGTTTTATAGAGTCTATGACAGTCCTGAACCTCAAGAAGACATCAGGGACTGGTGGTACGAAAGGCTTAGCCCTGTAGGTAGTAGGAGGCACCGGGAGAGAGAAGAAATTCCTTGGTCAAGTCCTGAAAGAAGCGAAGACAGGTGGTATAACAAACCAATGTCCATTCGTAGCCCCAGTTCCTCTAGTAGCACTAGCGTCTCTGATCTTAGTGGGGACTGGTTGTCTAATTCCCATATTAGGCCATCCCCTAGTAGACAGAGCCAGAAACATTGCAGTCATTCTGGATGGCCATCCGAGAGATTGGTCAAGACCAAATCCTCCCATTCTCTTCCTAGAAAGAGAAGTCATTCACCCCCATTAACTACAAGTAACCATGCAGCTCAGCCTACATCCTTGCAATCAGGTGTTGGGGTAGATGATGTTACAGACAAATCTAACCCAGTGCCAACAGACCAGATGGTTGAGAAGGATCCTAAAGTAAAGAAAGCAAATCTCGCTCTCTTGTTTCCACTAATTGGTAAATTACCCTCTATTAAGAAAGGGGCAAGAAAACTACGGATTAATAAAGATACAAGTGCCAGTATTAATAACCAGGTTCAAACATGTCCACAAGTTATACCTCAAATTAATAGTAATACTCCAGAACACTTACAACACACAAATCCCAGTACATCCCAAGCTTGTCTTGAAAATGCCAAGGAGGACAGATCAACAGAAACCTGTGCAGTTTTAGCTCTGAATCCAGACAAGACTTTGTCACAAAAACTCAGAAACCAAGAGGACAGTGCAGAAACTGCAGGGATTCATTGTCAAAAACGTACCACCCCTCCCCTTTCAGAGCAACCAATCACCTTCACCGACGATGAGATTGAGAAGTACAGATTGCTTCAACTCCAGGCCCAGCAGCATATGCAGCAGCAGCACCTTCAAGAGCAAGCATCTGTGGACATGACCCATTTACCAGCACCAACTCCAGAGCCACCCGACCAGACGACACTCTCAGCCTGTCTACCATACAGCATACTCCAGCCCTCTTCTTCAGCCTCTACTATTGCTCCACACCCTTCCCCTGTTGCCCTGCTACCTCCCCTTCATCCATCTCTCTCTCAACCCCATTTTGCCCCTCCAATTCCTGCTGCCTTTTTTCCAGCGCCACCTGCTACTGTGTTGGCAACTCAACCCCTCCACCTGATCCCAGCCTCATCCCTCCACCCAGTTCACCCTCACCATCATGTTCCTGGGTTGACTCTCCACCCCCTGCCTCCTGCCTCTCTGCTCCCTACGATGCTCAGTCCAATGCCCATGGCTGCCGCCGCTGCTGCTGCTGTTGCTGCTGCCAGCACTCTGCAGATCCACCCCCTACTACACCCTCTGTTCCACAGCCAAGACCTTCAACGCCACCCTGGACCAACCAGCTAGCTCTGGTCAGAACGAGAAGGGAATGGAGAGTAAAAAAAGAATATAGTTTTGACTTTATGTCCTACGAGACCCCTGAAAGTGTGCTGTGAACTTTCTGATGTTTAGGTTCTACTTTCAGCCAAAGTTCCTGTTGTGTAGTGATTATTTTTTTTGTTTCATCTCTGTGTGATGCAGCGTCGACTCAAAGATAGCGGGACTTTTTACTTTGTTGTTTACTGTTCCATTCCTCATACATCCATCATCTCCCTGCATTAACGCACAGATGAACCTCTCCTGCCTCAGCGCACTGTGATTTATCAGCAGTTGAGCCCAATCAGCAGTTGGCTGAAATTAAGCATAACCTGAAGTCAAATTAGAATGTTAATGGCGTTTTCAATTAGTAATAAGCATAATTAGCATATTATTTTACAGTTATGCTACCCAGCAAGTATTCAAAGGGTTTTATTTATGAAAAACTAGGGGAGATATCCTTGAGCAACCTTAAACTAAGCAAAATGTACATGAAAATTCAAAATATTTCAGAATATTCGTTTTTCATTCAAATGTTCTTTTTAGAATATGCAAATTGACATGATTATTTGGTCCAGAATCCCAGCATGTGATTGAGCTATTGTATCTCTTAATGGATTTAGCAGTGTTCACCACTTTGGTTGAAAACGTCCCGTTTTGAATTATTTTTTCTGTGTTGTTTAGTAGGGTAGAGTAAGTTTGTACTTGCTCAGCTGTAGTGTGGACATGCAATAATGTTTTTTCAATCTATTTAAAGTGTAAAAACTTTAACTGTATTTATGTATTCATACTTTGTAATGTAAGTAATAACAAATAACATGCACTTGATTGTTCATACATGTTTAAGATGGTTTTTATTCACTCTTATTTTGGTAGAGCCAGACATACATTCATCCATCTGTAAGATAATGTCATGGGAATAATAATAAATTAAATGTCATTCTGAGAAATGACAGTTTTGTCATTACTAGTGTCTTTGAGGTCTAGAATTTGACTTGAGGCTTTTAGAGGTTCACGACTTTTAGACTTTGAAAGACAGGGAGTAGCGATTGGCATTTTGCCTGGAGGAGGACTGTGGCTGAATTGGCATTTACCCACCTCTAAAAAAAACCCTCCAGAAAATGGCATAATACATGTCAAATTCAGTGAATGTTAACACACCTTTATTTCAAATGAGCAGTGCTTCACTGCTTAGATCTGAGGGACTGGGAGTTTCTGTTAATGATGCTTCTCATTGCCAGCAGTGGCCCAATAACACAACTGTGCATTTGCACTAATTAACTCTCTCCGGTACGAGTCGTCTGCTCTGGCAAGCAAGAGCTCTACTCTGCAGTCGCTCACTGGCACTAAACGGATTGGTGATTCATATCTCCAAACTCAAACTGTGTTGGGCCTGTCCTTTCATAAATACAGAATTATTAGGGCAAAGTTGTGTCCTGCTGGACAGAGTGCAAATCCAGTGGTAAATTCTAATGTAAGAAGATATTGACAAGGTGTGTTTTATAGCATTCAGTAACATTACGGTGAGTGGAATGAGTTTTTTTTTCGAGTGCACTTCATGTTGGAAATGCTAGGGGATAACAAAAGGTGCCAGTGATGGACTAGAATTGATTATAGGACACAAAGTGTCCTACACAATACATAGAACTGCAACCTTCATTACTCGAGCAACCACTTTTGGTTGTTTCTAGGGCCACTGGAAAATATAAACATTAAAAATAAAAAGAACATACACGATCAACACTCCTTACTCGTCACATGTAGATGCTTGGTCAGGACCCTTTGGCGTCAATTTTTGACATGCAGGGTCCTCCATTGTTTCAAACAAGAAACCTTTGGTGTCAATGTGCAGATGTGAAAGGTATTGGGAATTTTATGGTCGTAATTAAGTTATGTATTTGGTAATAATTTAGCCATTATTACATATATGTTGGTGTGTGGTTTTTCAAAGTAAACAGTCACAACAATTGTATTTACATTATTTATGCATTTATGAGCACCTAAGCCAACCCAATCTCATGGCAACTGGTACATTTTTGAGAAGGTGGAATTTGTACGACATCACTCATAATCTAATGCGTTCGATTTGTAAAAAATCGTACATATTTTACGAGGTGGCAAATTCATATGGTGGGGATTCATAGGAAGGACCACACCTAACCCCACCCCCTAAACTTAAAGGGGTGCTATTATGCTTTTGCACTTTTTGAACTTTAGTCAGTGTGTGGTGTGTCTTTGGGCATAAAAAAGATCTACAAAGTTACAAATCTCAAAGTCCACTCCAAAAGGAGAATCCCTTTTCAAGAACTACAACAAACGGCTCCTTTGGACTACACCGTTTGTTTTTTGCATGCAATGATGTCACAACGCGGTCCATTAGAACATCATTAAATTAAATCCCACCCACGGAAGTTCAAATTGTTGGAGGGAGGGTAGGGACGAGGTGGGGGATTAGCCTAACATAACCTTAGCGACGTAGTGGATACAAACACAAGCATTGACTAGAGTGGCCGCTTCAGAGCTGTAACACACCGCAGACGTGTGCAGTTCAGGGGTTCGAAACACATGCCGAAGTCGCAATCTACTCTGGTTGCCGCAGACGTCTGCAGTGCGTGGTAAGAGATTTATTCATCATACAGTGTAGTTAGCTTCACTTGTAACGTTTTTTAAAATGCATAAACTTGTACTAGAATAGGCTAGGCTAATCACTGATTATGTTGTTTGATAATGTTAGCCTTATGCTGTAGGCTAATGGGCAATGAAACTAACGGGCAATGAAACTAAGTATGTAAATAATTAAATACATTAGAATGATAATATCATGTATTGGCAATCTCGCAGGCTGACGATAAGACCCAACACTACTGTAGCATATTGTTTACTCACCCTCCATGCATCCTACTGTAGATGTATATGACTTCCTTCATTAAGACGAATGTGGAGTTATATTAAAATTTATCCTGGCACTCCCAAGCTTTAGAATGGCATAGACGGGTGTTTCTCCTCATCAGTCCAAAACAAGTCCAATAATATTCATCCATCTATAATAAAAAGTGCCTCACACGGCTCCAGGGGGTTAATAAAGGCTTCCTGTAGCAAATCGATGCATTTTTGTAAGAAAAAATATACAGATTTAAAATGTAAGAATCACTTTAATCTAGCTTGCCCTAACAGTTGTACACGGAACTTGCTTCTATGACAAAGGGCGTGGCAGTACTGAAACACCGTCTAAGCTGTTCACTAATCGCAACGCGGTGGGTCAGCTAACCAATCACAACACATTTCGTTTTTCGGAAGGCGGGCCTTCATTAAACCTGGAACTAATCGAGCCATATGTGCCAGGCTGGGAGAAATGTATTGTAATGTAAATTATGTTAAAAATAATGTTTTTCGAACGCACTAAGCATGAAAGCATGTTCTAGTACACCCCCAGAACAAAATCAAGACTTTGTAAAAGAGCATAATAGGACCCCTTTAACTGTCAGACATCATACAAAATCGTACAAGCGAGGTTATACGAAATAGCCACCTCGTAAAATACGTTGCCTAACCCAACCCCTACCCCTAAACCTAACAATTTGTGACCCTGGACCACAAAACCAGTCAATTTTTCAATTTTTTGGAAATTGAGATGTATACAAGCTATATAAATAAGCATTCCATTGATGCATGGTTTGTTAGGATATATGAAGACATTTGGCAGAGATACAGCTATTTGAAAATCTGGAATCTGAGGGTGCAAAAAATCTAAATATTGAGAAAATTAAAGTTGTCCAAATGAAGTGTTTAGCAATTCATATTACTAATCAAAAATTAAGTGTTGTGATATTTACGGTTGAAAATTTATGAAATATCTTCATGGAACATGATCTTTACTTAATATTCTAACGAATATCCAGCAATTTCTACACCCTCAATACCATGACTGAGGTGAGTTCCTTCAGCAAGGCACCGAACCCCCAACTGCTCCCCAGGCACCGCAGCATTGACTGCCCACTGCTCCGGGTGTGTGTTCATGTGTGTGTGTGTGTGCGTGTTTGTTCACTTCTCACTACTGTGTGTGCGCACTTGAAATGCAGAGCACAAATTCTGAGTATAGGTCACCATACTTGGCCACATGTCACGTCCTTTCCTTTTTCCTTTAATTTTTGGCTGTTTTCCTTTCATTTTCGGCTATTTTTTGGCTATATACTGGTTTTGTGGCCCTGGGTCACATTTGTCAATATAAATCACAGGATACTGTATAACAGGCAGATACAACTACAGCCACAGTTTATTAAAATAGTATTGATATTCCAAATTTGCCAAATTTAAAACCTTGTGATTTACTCTGTTCTTCACATCTTCAGAAAGTGATGCTAAAGAGGTACCCTGTGCATTAAAAAGTGACACTAAGGAGTCCTGACCAAGCGTCAATATATAAGGAGTTAGGAGTGAGAACATGTTGACAAGATAGATCAATGGATCTCTGACTGAACTAGGTTTGTGCCTTAGTGGATCAAAAGTGATTCAACAGTCTACTAATGATTCTGAGAGACTCAGTTGATTTTTTTTTGACAATCTCAACGAGGATCCATGCAGATATCCGGTAAGCCAGGCTACCTTTAGGGAGAGCCATAAGGGCAAGCAGTGTGTGGAATGGTTGCCCTCCCATGCCCTGAATACAGCCTCTCTGCTGGCAGACCTGCTGCCACGTGCTCATACTCCACAGGACAGTAGATCAAACAGACTGTATGAAATAGAGAGCAATGATAATTAGCAGATGTTACAGAATAAACTCAGTGTTCAGCTGCTCGCTCCACGCAAGCAACCAAACTTACTGATTAATACAGAATCATCACACTCAAAAAGAAAGAACGAGGATGAACAGGGAGTGGTTAAACATGAAAGATGAAGAGAAGATGAGATGTACTACTGATCAGAAATGTTGTGAAAAACAAGAAGAATCGAAATGGTTACAAGCTTGAAGCATTTACATCGAGGTGGAGTGTGTTTGATGTAAGACACATCATATATCAGTTCTTCTGATATGACCACAGAAATCTATATTCCATATCACTAAGCCTCGGAGCCAAATGTAATCACAGAAGGGTTATGTAATGAAAAAGTTTGTACTTTTTCTGGAGCAAAACTTTTCTCTCATTATTAATTTCTTCTACAATAACTACGAGGGATACAGTAAGACAGAAGAACATTTCATGCTTCTCATATTCTAGTGCCCTGCCAGCCCCTTATTTAATATGCCACTGAAGTAGGGAGCCACTGTTTGCCGCTCAGCGCCTGTGGGAGCCACTCAGAGTCTGTTTAGCACGTATCAAAGCTGTAGGACATCACCATCTCCACTGCTAAATGCCCAGTATGGTGCAGACAGTGTACATATCTTCCTTGCTCATTCTTCCATTCTTAGCTTGCACCCTCTGGTGATAGTGTCTCACTGACACCGCCCACCATAATCACTGAGAAATATCATCTATTCAGAGCCTCCTCTTTATCACTGTGAATTATTTTTTCAGTTATTCATATGATTCATTGATTTAATTTTTTATTATGTATATAATGTCTACACATTTCTTACGTCGAGAGAGAGCAGACAGAAAGCTGACCAAGGAAATGGACTCCCTGCAGTTTTTTAAGGGGTAACAAGCAAATTGTTTTCTCTGCTGTAATAGCTCACATTGTTATTGTGCACGGAGGGTGGGAATGAATTCACTAAGAATAAACTGCACATGCTGATAGTGCTGTTTATTGGCACATGCTGTCTGTAATGTTTGGTTATGAGTGCCAGTTTTTAGAGGATGCAGTAGACAAGCGCAATCTGACAACCAAATGTATTTCAGCGCATTTAGCACCTGGTTAAACTGGTTTTTGTACTGTGCTGTTCAGTCATGATGTTATTTTTTGGTTAAATTTTGTCAAGTTCTTTTGATGAATTTTAAGTTTTTTTATTTTTTTATTTAAACCCCATGTTTTACTCACCCTCAAGCCATCCTAGTTGTATATGACTTTCTTCTTTTAGACAAATACAATCAGAGTCTATGGCTCTTGCAAACTTTATAATGGCAGTGAATGGCTGTTGAGATTTTCAAGTTCAATAAAGTGCATCCATCCATCATAAAAAGTACTCCACACAGCTCCGGGGAATTAATAAAGGCCTTCTGAAGTAAATCGATGTATTTGTGTAAGAAAAATATCCATATGTGTTGCAATCTAGGAAAACAGCGTGACATCTGATGGGTTTTTTCAGATTTCATCACATATTTATAACTATATGAGCCGTAATCTCTAGCTTCCGCTAATTGTCGTATGTCATACAAAACTTGGTTTTCATAAGACTAGCGTATTCTCACCGGAGCTTACGCTTCACCTACATCCTATGTCATCCGCTGGAACGACACTCTCTCGTGAACACGTGTACGACAGTTAGTGGAAGCTAGAGATTATGGCTTATAAAGTTTTAAATATGGATATTTTTCCTACACAAAACCATCACCTTTATTAATCTCCCAGAGCTGTGTGGAGTACTTTTAGAATGGATGGACGCACTTTATTGGACTTCAAAATCTCAACAGCCATTCATAAATCTTGGAAGAGGCATTTTTTAATATAACTCCAATTGTATTTGTCTGAAAGAAGAAAGTCACATACACCTATAGGATGGCTTGAGGGTGAGTAAATAATGGGCTAATTTTCATTTTTGGGTGAACTATCCCTTTAAGAGTAAAATAAAGTCTTTGTAGACTTTCAAACAGACCTCTGTCCGATAAGTACAGTTGTAAAATTGTATTCATACTAATGAACGGATGACGAACAGACTGAAGTCTTTAAATAGCATTCTAAGCCTTTCGTTATAGACAAATACTGATTTTTTGATTACGTTATCAGCTCAGTCTGATAACGTAATATAAAATTTCTAGTTTAGAGTTGTTTAGTGTAAATTTATTTTTTATTTTAGCTGACGTTTGATGTTATCACCATTGAGAACCGTTATTGTTTTAATGCTTGGAAACTCCAGCATTGATTCAATTACATCATTGGATAACTTTATATTACTTTATCTGCATGGCTATTTTATTTTATTAGTAGCTTGGCAAACTACAATAGCTTCTGGAACACTAGAGACAGATTTTGTTTTGAAATGCAAAAGTGGTGCAACTGCTAGCTGGAACGACTTCATTCTGGGTTGCATGCTGAGAGATTTCTTGCTCACTACTAAATGCAGTGCTATAGACTCATACCTAACTCAGAACACATAAATATAGGACATTAAATCAAAATGAAAGCTAAAGCCCATCTGTTCACAGGCTCTTAAAGCTAGTCAAAACCCGTAATGCTCAGCATTACAGCCAAACGGTGGAGAGATTCGACAGCCTCGGTGTAAGTAATCATCTTCTGCGCCGGCGAAATTAAAGTTAGATCAGGTAGAGCCTGTTTTTGATCCGGCTTTAAATGGCTTCACCCACCTGTGGAGCAACACTCATCTGATTATTCTTCTTTTCCTTTATGTAAACTCTCCCTTTCTTCTGGCTTCCTCTTCATCATCCCTCAGGTGCTTGACTGAGCCTGTGACAAAGAGTGAAATAGGCACATGTGTGTGTGTGTGTGTGTGTGTGTGTGTTCATGTTTGAATTCTTGTATTCTGGTCCAGTTCCCTTGATTTGAAGTCTCATCCTTTTCACTTCAAATACAATCCTTGGCTCTATTGGGCCAAAACTAATTTCATATTGATTCCTGTTGCGCACGTAAATCTAAATATACACACCATGTTTATGTTTCCTTTCTTGAGCTTGATGCAAGGTCTGACCCCAGTAATTTTCAGAGAAAAAAAGACTCTCTTTTCGAGTCTGTTGCCCTCACCACCTTCTCTCCCCCTCTCTTTCTCTCTTTCTTCTGCCAGGAAAAGATTCAATGAAATTGTACACTTTTGAAAAGCTTAATTTGATTGCCTCCTACAAAGTGAATGCTGTAGTCAACAGTAATTTCTAGATTTTCAAAAGACGGTTAATTGATATAGAGCAAGCTGTGTGTTTTCTCTCCAGCACTTTTATGTACAGCCTCCTTTTTATGTTCCAGTCTCATTCACAGACTAATACATTTTTGTTCTACTGTCTAAAACTATGATTCCCTTCGATATAAATGTAGGCAGTATGCCTATATCTATTTTATCTATAGGTTGTTGGTTAAATGTTAGAATGAAAAACAAGAATCACAAAAGATTTATTATGGCTGTGAAGTCAGTTGTAACACTTGTTATGAAATAAAAAATACATTTAAAATGCATAAACATTAGGGCTGCCCTCGACCAAAGATTTTTCTGGTCGTGCATTTTAAGGATTAGTCGACTATTAGTCACACGTTTAATAAACCATCATAATAATGAGCCTTTAACTGCCTACATAGCCTAATAAGCACTCAAGCGCACACAAAAATGCTTGCCATAGCGCACCAGCAGATATAATAATTATAAATGAGGGAAAAACAGCAAGGAGACTGCATTAACATTTTAATTTAACTTATTGATAAATTAGCGCTTTCTTTGTTTCCGAAGTCGGTGAAGTCAGTGATACTGACTCGTCATCTCCGCAGTAGCGGATCTGCCTACAACTCCATATGGATTATATAATCAGAGAATATTTGTTTTCTATTTAAATTAGATGTTTCACTCTCTATAGATAGTCTATATTTTTCATGTTTGTAAGACAAGTATACACAGAGTTTCAAAGTTTCATGCTCAAATTCACAGAGACGGCAGAAAGCGCATCCTGTTTGCTTGAATTATTTTACAAAAGCGCAATGTTTTGTTGTTATTGTAAGTGCACAAAAACCTGGAGTCTTTACAGATTCGAAAGATGTATTACTCTTATATGTATGACCAAAAATGATGGAGTATTTTAAGAGCAAGTGAGCGCACCAGCGCCTCCATTTGTCATACAGTAAACAAGCTACTATTCAGCTTTCACACCCCGCACAGACACTTGAATAGCGTACATTTTTCTAGGCTAACATGTAAAGTTCCTACTACTTACATATTTCAGACGAAAAGCCATATTTGAGGTTGATGAATGATAGTTATGCATTTGGATGTCCTGCCCGGTGTAATATATTACCACATGGACCAGCTGTTAATAATCTGTCCATTATGGACTGCTTGACTTTGCTTGACTGCTTGA
Organism: Labeo rohita; assembly: GCF_022985175.1. Taxonomy (NCBI): domain Eukaryota; kingdom Metazoa; phylum Chordata; class Actinopteri; order Cypriniformes; family Cyprinidae; genus Labeo; species Labeo rohita. The sequence goes on along the minus strand of NC_066884.1, from coordinate 17,091,287 downwards.
ATTTTTTTACTAACAGTAAAATTTAGCATACATGTGTTATAAAGTAAATAATTCAGCAAAACGCTGCCTTTTTAGTTGCACTAGAGTTGCATGCGTTGATTATGCATTTTTATACACTATCTTTTTATGTTCCACTCTCATTTCAAACCCTCATTCCAGAAAGAGCCAAAAAGAGAGAATGCCAAAACTCATTTTAATAAAATAACCAGATTAGTATTCCTGAGGGTTAGTGTAAGCTTTGCCCTGAAGCGATCATAACTCATAAAGCCATTTTCAGGAGGCCACTTAGTCCGCAGCTCCTCCTGTGACTCTGTGCTTGTGAAAGAGACCCTCTGCTGTGCTCTATATATCATTAAAGCCGTAAAGGTCTGTGAAATCAAGTCTAAATGCTCTGAAAACGTGCTTGCACTGAAACGAAATGATAGAGCAAAGCAAACTAATTAACATAACCCTGTAATGATGCGACTCTTCAAGGCATGCAACAAAATAATTGAAGTAAATCACACAGTGTGGTTTAAAATGTAATTCACATTCTTTTGTATATTTGTAATGTTTGATTTGTAAATCAAAAACGTGATAATGTGATAAATTGCCCAAAAATGGAAATTCTGTCATTTACTCATACTTACATTGCTTCAAGTGCCTGTCTTTCTCCTCTGGAACATAAACACACTACCAGTCAAAAGTTTTTGAGTGAGATTTTTAATGTTTTTTTTTCTCTCTCTCTTCTAAGTCTCTTCTGCTCACCAAGCCTTTATTTGATCCAAAGTACAGCAAAAACAGTAAAACTTTGAAATATTTTTACTAATTAAATAACTGTTTTCTAATTGAATATATTTTAAAATGTAATTTATTCCTGTGATTTCAAAGCTGATTTTTTAGCACCATTAATCCAGTCACATGATTCTTCAGGAATCATTGTAATATTCTGATTTGTTGCTCAAAAAATATTTATTGTTATTAATATTTTAAAAACAGCTGAATTTTTTTTACAAAAGCTTTTATTTTAGATAAATCCTGATATTTTGATTTTTCTATTAATCAAAAAAGTACTGTATTAAATATTGATACTGATAATAATAATAATAATAATAATAATAATAATAATAAATCTTTCTTAAACAGCAAATCAGCATATTAGAATGATTTCTGAAGGATCATGACACTGAAGCTTGGCATAATGATGCTGAAAGTTTTGCTTCGATCACAGGAATAAATTACATTTTAAAATATATTCAAATAGAAAACAGTAAAAAAAAAATGTAGCTGTTTTTGCTGTAATTTGAATCAAATAAATGCAGGCTTGGTGAGCAGAAGAGACTTATTTAAAAAAAAAAAAATGTAAATCTTACTGTTCAAAACGTTTGACTGGTAGTGTATATTTAGAAAAATCTCTCCACTGAGTTAAAGTTAGTGTCTTTTTGTTTGACCCCATTGATTTTATAGACTGGACAAAAACAGTTCTTCAGAACATCTTATTTTGTATTAACCAGAAGGAAGTCAACACTTTAGTTGCACATGTAGATAATAAACAATGTAATAGAGATACATTTACAGGTTAGACCTATGGTCTACACCTACAGTTGTTCCAATTTAGTAGAAAGCACAAAATATTTAAAGTTCCTACATCAGCTTTAGCTTTGTTACAACACAAGTTATTCATCTCTAGGCCATGTTTCCCCTCTCCTTTCTCTGACAGAGAGAGAGAGATTTTGGGGAAACTCAAGCAGTAAGAACCTTATCTCAAGGCGCCATGCATAAAAACGAACCATCTCTCACCACGCAAGAGCACTACATCATGAAAAAAGCTGCTCGGTAGTTCGCACACGACCACAGCCTGGGGTTCGAGCCAGCTGGCTACAACAGGCAGCATTAGCAATGTTCGGTTTAGTTATTCAGTGCCTAGCGCTGATGATTAAAGAGACCCGGGCAATGGGCAAGACCTACTCTGTGTGCGAGCCTTAAAGAGAGCGAGCAAGAAAGAAGTCTGAGGGAAATAAGAGAAAAAGCAAGTAAGAATATAAGAGAAAATAAAGCGCTCACTAGAAACTTCCTCCTTAGGATTGTCTGGTACAAGCTGTATCGCTGTAGATATGCTTTTGAAGTTTCTTCTTTTCTATGCTCCGAGAGGGAGCCAGAGCTGTGCTAGTGCCGCTGCGAGCTAGGCTTTCTTAGGCCAACTAAAAGCGACTGCACGTCTGCCGTCTCGCTGATACATATTCATACCTGTGAGCTCCCCTCATGAGAGAACGGGCTTTTGAACCCGTGTCTCACTGATCTGCTCTCAAGTCGCAGACAACCTGAAACTATGACACGCTACCAAACTTCCAGGGAAAAAGAGAAAGTCTAGAAATATGGCTGACTATCTTAATATCTCAACCAAAATGAAGACGCTTGCGTGCGAGGAAGAGAGAGAATCAGTAATCCCGCTGGCAGATGATCATAGTGGGTCGAAAGGTGTGGGGAGATGTTCTCACTAATCAAATTGAACGAGCACTTCTGACGGTGAAGCTCTGACAGCCTCTCACTCAAAAATACCACTCGTTTCTTTTTGCGATGGAAAGACTGAGGGATGAGATTGAGGGCCGTCTATAATGAGAAGGGAAATAAGGAACATTGAAAATTAATTACTGAAAGTTTGAAAATTTCCCATTGGTTAATTGGGTGTCAATCTTGCCCATACCTTACTTTATTCTTAGTAACATATCAAGTTAATGTTAAATTTTGAATGTTAAAAATGTTACAATTTAATGTTAAAATTAATAGGAGTTATATAGGGATTATGTATTTTTATTGCTCAAAACACAGAAACAAGTACTGCATGTCCGTTTCCATCACCCTGAGGTCAGTGGGTTTTTGGTTAAATGTCTGAAATAGGATATTTTTGCATTTTATTCTATGATATAAAATATGTCAGTAATATCCTCTTGTTTTCTTCTCTTTTTAAGATTTTACTTGTTAACGTGAAAAGGGCAACGGCTAACAAATTGTTAAATCCCAGATCGCACATGTACGTCTGCAAGATGTCTGTTAAAGATCACTTGGTCTGGAAAGCATCTGCTGTGTACAAACATCTGACAGACATCTTTAAGATGTCAGTTTTACATGCATTCTAAATCATAAACATCTTAAAGACATCTAATAGACGTCTATTTGACATCTGAAAGGAAACGTCCTATAGACGTATTGCAGATGAGCAAACACTCTAAAAAATACGTCTTGCAGATGTAAATGCAGACATCGAATAGACATCTCCGAGATGTACCGGTGCTATCAGGGATGGGCCTACAGAGATTGCTGGGGACATTAATCATCATCACACAGAGCAGGTAAACACATTTCTTTCTCTTTCACAGCCTTCTTGCTTTTAGAATCATGCTCTTGCAAACTGTTTTAACTCCGACTTTCAGGTAAAAAATTATTGTTGTCAGAAGTTTAGTTGTGACATTAAAGAAACAACCCATAGTGTAGTATGTTTCCATTCTACATTTGGCTTTGTACTCCTGCTGATTGTAATTAGTCTTTAAAAGTCATAAAAGCTTTGTTCATTTGTGATGACTATCAGGATGAGCAAAATGAGTACAAAATACAAACTTTTGTTGATCATAGAGCTTATTTTCTGCAGTAATTAAAAAACAATTGAAAAATCTCAGAGATCATTTTGATACCCGAGTTTCAGAGTTGGGTAATAAACATTTAACACAGTGGTGGAAAGAAACAGAGAACTGTAGGAAAGGTTTTATTTGTTTTCCCAACAATATCTACACTGCATTTTCCTGCGGTCACGTATATTATTTACGTATATACAGTTGAGGTCAAAAGTTTACATACACCTCGCAGAATCGGCAAAATGTTAATTATTTTACCAAAATAAGAGGAATTTTATTTAAACCTGACCTGAATAAGAAATTTCACAAAGTTTATATGCATTTGATTTTTAATACTGTGTTGTTACCTGAATTATCCACAGCTGTTTTTGTTTGTTTGTTTGTTTTTGTTTAGTGATAGTTGTTCATGAGTCCCAAGTTAGTTCTAAACAGTTAAACTGCCCACTGTTCTTCATAAAAATCCTTCAAATTCTTTGGTTTTTCAGCATTTTTGTGTATTTGAACCCTTTCCAACATTAACTGTATGATTTTGAGATCTATCTTTTCACACTGAGGACAACTAAGAGACTCCTATGCAACTATTACAGAGGTTCAACTGCTCACTGATGCTCCAGAAGGAAAAACGAGGCATTTAGGGCTGGGGGTGTAAACTTTTGAACAAAATGAAGATGTGTACATTTTACTTATTTTGCCTAAATATCTTCTCTTTTGTTTCCATTTAGCACTGCCCTTCAGAAGCTACAGAAGATACATACATGTTTCGCAGAAGACAAAATAAGTTACATTTACAAATTTAAGTTTCCACCCCTGGCTCTTAATGCATTTTCTTTCCTTTCTGGAGCATTAGTGAGTGTTTGAAGCTTCTGTAATAGTTGCATACGAGTCCCTCAATTGTCCTCAGTGTGAAAAGATGATCTCAAAATCGTACAGTCATTGTTGGAAAGGGTTCAAGTACGCAAAAATGCTGAAAAACCAAAGAATTTGTGGGACCAGAAGAATTTTTATGAAGAACAGCGGGCAGTTTAAATGGTTTGAAAAAAACATTTTGATTTTAAGTTCAGAGGCATTAAAACTTACCACACATTTCATGGTCATCCAACATTGTTACCTAACACACGCTTTCTTTCCAACAGCATTTCATCACATCATCATCTTAACTGACCTGTGACTGCTGCTGTCAGGTGGTACTGGCATTCTAAAGAAGATTTTGATTGGTGAATTGGCTTGAACCACCAATCAAAGGTATTCACTGACTTATGTATGAGAAAAGGGCTGTAAGCGAGTGTTGGTGTGTGTGTATGTGTGTGTGAGTGTGCATCCGCCACTGATTAGAGTCTGATGGAGACCCCGGGGAGCTAATCAAAATGAAAGAGAAACTGAATGAGGGAGAGTGCGAGAGAGAGAGAATGCTGTAATCAGAGTTTTTATTTAGGTTGATGGTGTGTGTAAATCATGCCCTGGCCTGGCTCTCAGAGCATCAGTGAAAGTCCTGGTGATCAGAGCTGTGAACGAATGCCTTAAGTGGGTGTTTTTGCCGAGGGGGGGTCCTGCGTCGCGCCGGTTATGGAACATTAGGCACAGCGCCTGAACAAACAACGCCCGCGGTCTGCTGAGGTTTGCGCTCTCCTGCTTTCATGGGCACCTGCTTCAGAACAAACACAGCCTAAAGTCCTGGCTCTTAAAGATTCTCACACAACAAAACAAAAGGCTTGCTTTCTACTTTTCCAGGAATAGAAAAGTTGGTATTTTTAGCTTTATTATTATAGTTTTGAGGGCCTGTCATCAGAAAAGAATATGCTGTAGCAGCATATTGAACTTGACCTACATATCATCGGTGAGTAGTGTTTTTAAAACTGTATTGGGAACAATATTTTTTGAAAAGCTTATTGTGGGAAAAATACGTGTAGACTGGAGGACGTAGCGTAACCCTTTTATGCTACGTCCTCCAATATACACATATTTTTCCCACAATAAGCTGATATTCTTCTCAATAAGAGCCTGCAGGCAGATCACTGGGTAAAAGCTCTGTAAAGCTTTGCAAATCTACATTTGTACTGACAAACGAAACAGGGAATCAATTCTGAGAATAACGTGTTTGACAGCACTTAGTTAAAAGCGAAAGAAAAGTGATCAAAGTTTTCCACCTCAAGCGTTTTTGAGAAATGAAAGTCTAATCAATATCCATACCGCTCTGCTGTGTGTCAGGGACTAGCGCTGGCTTTGTACCTCTGAGAGCTGCAGGACTGCATTTGTGAGGTCCTTTGTGTGCTGCTGTTGTAGAGGTAATGTTCAGCTTTTTTATGTTATTGCTTGACAGAAATGTGCTGCTGTATCCACAGAATTCAATTAGGAAGCCAAAGCAATTCCACAATCACTATATTGGCCTTTTCACCCTCTCTCTCCCTCTGTCATTAGATCCCATGTTTCTTGTTGTCGCTCTCATTTGCTTCTTAACACACTAATGTTACGATGCACACTTTGCACCCATCCCTCCTGCTGATATCCATCCCTTTGTCAAATTAGATCCTTTTGTTTTGTGTGTCATTTCCGCTGAAAAGTCATTGGGTTCAGATCCATTTGTGGCATCGCAAATTGTTTTCTTAATGCAATTTAGATCTGACAAACAAAATCATGCAAATTCAACCATTTTTCAGCACGAGTGATAAGAAGTAGAGGGGGAAAAGAGAGAAATGGCATCAGTCTAAACCTTGCTCTCCGTTTTCAGCTCTTTCTGACAAAGTGCCACGTACCCAACTTTCAGTTCTGCATCATTAAACCTCAGAACCAATTTACTGCTGAAAGTGCCTAATCACAAGGATAGGCCTTTCACTGCTACATAAATCACATGTCAGGAGGTGCTTTTCATTTTTCATCAGTGCTACTTTCTTTTTCTCCTTCTCCTGCTCATTCGCTCAAACCCTCCCTCCCAACATCACTGCCCTTGTGTTTTCACTCATCACACTGAATACATTGCTTGTTATTTGTTATTTTTAGTCCTATAAGTTCAATTATACAGAGAAGAACCCAATCACATCTAATCATATTTTTCACATTTACCTCAACAAAACGTGTCAATTCTGATAATTAAAAACCTGCCGTAACTCTTTCAGGTTGTTTGTGTGAACAAGGTTTGAAGGTTAGAGGGACTGCTACTAGTGTGATGATGATTCTATACATAAAACATTACAATTTAACACTTAACAGCATAGGTAACACTAAATGATGTTTTATTAACAAGGTTCGGGAGGAGCGCGTCAGATACCTAGCCTAATTAACACAACAGGAGTCCACTCAAGTCAATCAACGCTATGCATTCAAATACAGCTGACTTACCTCTATCCTTTTGACGGTTTATCAGCATCCCTCCACCACCCCATCTCCTCACTCCGAGTTCTCACTACACCTAAGGGGGGTTCTCTGGGTTCGGGCCATTCCCGAGCTCGGAGCCCTTCCCCGGACAGCACGCCAAACATGCATTACTATACTCCGGCTAATTATATGTAAGCGTGAACTCGTGAACTAGAATGGTTAACACAACTATGAACCTTATTATGGTCAGTATCACCATCGAGTGCCTTTCAACCTTCACAATAATCACAAATTTTGGTCTTAATTTCCCATTCGCTTTATGTCATGTCATAAAGTGTAGTCACTCAAGTACTATAGAAACACATTAGCTAAGCTCCCACACATATTTTTAGATAATTACAGGCCATTATTCGAAGCATAAACCATAAGATGTGTCCACCCTGTCATGGACATATATATTACTGTTCATTGCAATATTAGGATGCAAATGATGTTTTCTGAAAGGTATAATGTCCCTTTCCTAAACAGCGTTATTTGTTTGCTTTCAGATTATAAATACATAAAAGATCTGATGAAAACCATGTGTTTTTTAAAAAATAAAACTCATATAATTTGCACACATTAATAATTTGAAAACTGATATTTCGATGCAGTTTTTTTGTTTGCATGTTATTGACCCCACACCTAGTTATTAAACACTATATAGATATGACTGAATTATTATTTAAAATATTATTTTAAAATATCAAGATGACAGCGTGGACCAGCACATGACAGGGTGGACACAAAGCAGAATACACAAAGCATGACAAAATATGACAATGAAACAATTATTCAACTTTGAAAAAAATAATATTCATTTTAGTTTTAAGGAATATTAACTACGAATGAATGCTATGTCAACCCTGTGATGTGTATGTCCATCCTATCAAGTTTTACTGGCCGACAGGGTGGACATTTTGGAACAACGACAGGGTGGACATTTTGCGCTTCAGTTAGCATATTAGCTTACACCAAACTATGACTAGCTAAATAGTTAGTCTGGTTGTTGAAGAAAATTTGATGTATTTAAACATATTTTGAAAATGCTTTATTCTAATTACTTCCGCATATTTTATGCTGACAGGGTTGACGTGTTAAGCTTAGGTAAAGCAAGTAAGCAAACTCAAACGATGAAAATGTTGTCAATTTAAAAGTCACCAACTTACCCCAATAATTGCGCCACTGAAGAGACAAAAAATCTTTTGTCCAGATGTCAGTAAAGGGGAGGGCCTTTTCTTAAAGGGGCGGATTCCCCAATACAACAGGGTGGACAACAAAGGGACATGGACAAACTCTTCTTTTTTATTAAATAAAAATATTGTTTTTATTACCAAATGGTCAATACACTCAAGCTGAGTAATGTCTTATTTAACAAAATATTAATAGAAGAACAAAATTTTAAAATGTTATGATTTGACTATATTCTACTCTCATTCAAATTTAATGAGCAGTGCATTGGACATAGCAAAATAACATGCATCCTCCTACACAAAACTTTAACAAATCTAGAAAATGTATCTAACGAGCCAAGTAATGCTTTTGTTATTAATATACAAACTTATCATAATATAACACACCCTTTCATAGTCATTTTTATGTTATCATAGCAAATGAGTTATGTACAGGACACCAAAGGCACCCTATTGTGATACTGACCCATTAACTGCCACCAACAGCTATGTATATTGTCCATAAAGCCCAAAGTATAAAGTACAGTATTTAATAGAGTTGTGTATAAAAATGAATTTTAAAAACCTAACATTAAATTACTTTACCTTTCATTGCCTCTCCCACCTGTCTCCCACTTGTCTCTTTCACCCACGTGTTGTCTGTCTAATCTTCTTCATTCTCTCTCCTCCCTTCTCCTACCTTCTTTCATCTTTTTTTATTTAAGTCTTGCTTCCTGCTCTACTCTCTGCTTTGCTTCACATCTGTCTGTATTCTCTTATTACAAGGATTTTTTTTTTCTAAACACTCAGACGGCAGAGTTTTTGTTTGTCTCCTGTTTGTGGCAAATGTATTAAGTTTTATCTTCTGCAACTCTCAAACAGTTTATGCTTTTTAAACACAACGGAAGCAAGTTTGTCACACAACAATGATCTACCTGTGACTGTGGCTAAACGAAACGTGGATGAAACGCTGTAAACCAGATTTTATCTTGAAAAACATCTCAACATAATTTTTCTTCCTGTTTGAGAGTAAACAAAAAGAGATGTCTCTCCATTGTAAACATGTCTTCTTGTCCTGTCCAGAAGCTATATTACTATTGTTATTATTTTACCTTTATTTCTCCACGTTAATTACAGTTGAGGTCAAATGTTTACATACACCTTACAGAATCTGCAAAATGTTAATTACCAAAATAAGAGGGATTATACAAAATGCATGTTTTGTTTTGTTTTTATTTAGTACTGACCTGAATAAGATATATCACATAAAAAAACATGTACATACAGTACACAAGAGAAAATAACAGTTAAATTTATAAAAAATGACCCCCGTTCAAAAGTTTACATACACTTGATTTTTAATACAATGTTGTTACTTGAATGATCCACAGCTGTTTTTTTTTGTTTGTTTGTTTGTTTTTTTAGTGATAGTTATTTATGAATCCCTTGTTTGTCCTGAACAGTTAAACTGCCCGCTGTTCTTTAGAAAAATCCTTCAGGCCACACAAATTCTTCGGTTTTTCAGCATTTTTGTGTATTTATACCCTTTCCAACAACGACTGTATGATTTTGAGATCTAGCTTTTCACACTGAGGACAACTGAGGACTCATTTGCAACTATTACAAAAGATTGAAACACTCACTGATGCCTAAGAAGGAAACACAATGCATTAAGAACCAGGGGGTAAAACTTTTTGAATTTGAAGATCAGGGTAAATTTAACTTATTTTGTTATCTGGGAAACATGTAAGTATCTTCTGTAGCTTCTGAAGGGCAGTACTAAATGAAAAAAATATATGATATCTAGGCAAAGTAAGAAAAATGTACACATCATCATTCTATTGAAAAGTTTTCACCCCCCGCTCTTAATGCGTCATTTTTTTCATTTGGAGCATCAGTGAGCGTTTAAACCTTGTGTTATAGCTGCATATGATTCTCTCAGTTGTCCTCAGTGTGAAAAGATGAATCTCAAAATCACACAGTCATTGTTGGAAAGGGTTCAAATACACAAAAAAGCTGAAAAACCAAAGAATTTAAAGGATTTTTCTGAAGAACAGTGGGCAGTTTAACTGTTAAGAACTAACATGGGACTCATGAACAAAAATGCTGAAAAATCAAAGAATCTGTGGAACCTGAAGGATTTTCTAAAAAAAAACAGTTTAACTGTTCAGGTCAAACAAAGGACCAATAAACAACTATCACTAAACAAACAACAAGGTCACTTTTATAGATTCAACAATTATTTTCTCTTGTGAACTACATGTAAACACACTTTTGTGTGAAATATCTTATTCAGGTTGGTTCTAAATAATAAAACAACATGCATTTTGTATGGTCCCTGTTATTTTGGTAAAATAATTAACATTTTGCAGGTTTAGCAAGGTGTATGTAAACTTTTGACCTCAACTGTAAAATGTCTATTTTAATGAATCTCATTCATGACATCAAAAGTTTTACATCCAATCAAATCGATCAATAATATTTTAGTATTTCAAATGAATCTATAACTTGGTGGAAGCAACCAAATTAGGGAGATATGGACAGGTTGCATGACATGCCCTCAAACCAACCAAACTATAAAAAAAGAAAAGAAAATACATACCTGACTACATAATATTACATAAAAACAAAATGGTTTTATGCAGTGAATCTGGCATTTCAATGAATCAATGAATCAGTTAATAATTAGTCAATTTATTCTTCTTGTTGTCAATATGATATCTTGTTTAAATGACAGTCTGTTATCTGGAATAATGCTTAGACACCTAAAAGTGGGCTCAATCAGTTTCAGTTGTAATACTTTGAACTTTTTTAATAGGTAAAAACCAATTCTGACACAGTTTTTATTTTAGCTTCCTCTAGATAAAACGCATTTTAAATGAGTTAGGTTTGTAATATTTAAAAAGCTATTAGTGCTTCTCCAAGGCAATTTTCAGCTTTCCTTTTGCTCACAGTCATCTTCTCACATCTCCTTCACTTCATTCTCTCTTGTGTTTCTATTCCCACTAAAGAAACGAGCTGATAGGTAGAGGTGAGGAGTGGAGTCGCAGAACAAGGGGTGTGCAAACGAGGGAGAGAAGGGGCAAAGTGATGGAGGAGAAAGGGGGACAGGCGAAGGAGTGAAGAAAGAAAGGAAGGAGAGATAAATCACATTGTCACAGAGTTTCCTGCTGTCTGCAGATGACTGATTAAGTCATTCTCAGAACCACAGCATTGGGGCCCTCAGCGTGAGCACCATCTTTCCCCTGCATTCTTATTATCCTCTCCATAATTTACTGCTTATGTGTGTGTGTGCGTGTGTGTGTGTTTTCCGCGCCACACCAATTGATTGCTTCGCCCCTTGCCAAGCAGAGGGAAATAAAAGATTATTCCTGAAATCATATTTGCACAGTTTACCTGGTCGCTGATCAGCTTCCATGCTGGAGAAGACTTTTGACGACTGTAGTCCTGGGAGAACACCTTTAAAAAAAATCATTTCCACATGTAAAGGTGAAGCTTTGAGGTTGAGCCTTGGCATACTGCCCTTTCTGCACTGGCCTGGTTTTAAACTGAATTGGCAATATAATTCAGACAGCACTAAAAGCCCCACTCTCCTTAACACCTTTCAGTGGAGTCATTGGTCAGAGCAGACACCACCGGTCCTGTGGCCAGCAAAGACATGTTTATAACAGCCCGACTAAATGCATCGTCACAAAGAAACAAAGCCTGTCCTGGTGAGAGATGATGATGCTTCAAATACTGGAGAATTAGATTACTGTAGTGTCAAGGTGAATAAAAACTGTGCTACTAAAAAAAGTAATATTACTTTCACTTTAATACATTTATTCATGAGCTTTGAGTCAGTTCTGTGAGTTAGACATTAGTAACAAGAAAGAAAAACAAGTTTAAAAAGTCACTAGGGCTCATATGATAAATGTGTTAGGATGCACAAATAGTAAAAGTTAAATTAAGTGTAGCATAAAAGCAATTAACCAAACCACAACAAATTAAAAAGGGATAGTTCACACAAAAATAAAAAATCTGTCATTAATTACTCACACTCATGTCGTTCCAAACCCGTAAGACCTTCGTTCATCTTCAGAACAAAAATTAAGATATTTTTGATGAAATCTGAGTGCTTTATAGTCAGTAATGCAACTACCACATTCAAGGCCTCGAAAGGTAGTAAGGACGTTGTTAAAATAGTCCATCAGTGGTTTAAACATAATCTGAATCACGCAGATGCATTGCTGTCTATGCAGATCATAAAGCGCTCAGATTTCATCAAACAAATCTTGATTTGTGTTTTGAAGATGAATGAAGGTCTTACGGGTTTGGAACTACATGAGGGAGTAATTGATGACAGAATTGTCATTTTTTTGGTGAACTATCCCTTTTTTATCAAATACATTTTTGAATAGCTCTTTTCACATTGCAAATTATTCCAAAGCAACTTTATAAACAATAGTGTATTGCAATCCCCAGTAGCAAGCCAAAGGCAACAATGGGGGGAAAATTCTCCTTAAGATGTTTAGGTAGGAAAAGGTCTCAGCTGGGACTCATTCTGACACTTTTAAACACTTTTAGACAAAAATACAGTAATTTATAGCAAACAGATACAGGGGAGGCTAGATGTCATACCTTTTTATTCAAGGCAATGTTTCTCAGAGTAAAAAAAAGAAAATATCTGCTGTTGCCAAGAATGTGTTTGTTGTCACAGTGGGAGCCTGCCTTTAAATTGCATATCATAGGCTTTTAAACAGCATGTATGTAGCATATGATGATATTGTCATTTTAATTCGGATGATAGTATTTATAAACAAAATTTAGAAGAAGATGTTTGAAAACAATATCAAAACCGCTGGCATAAACCAAATAAAAGCTAAATGTTGTTTCAAATGAACCATAAATTTGGTGATGTATGTGTCTGTCATCTGGGAAAATGAACACTGACACACAGAGAGAGACATACAATGCGTTTGAAACTTCAGCTGCTGTGTGTGGTCTGATTGTCTGCCATTCGACACACTATATGCTGCTTTTCAATGGCAAAAGCTTTTCATCTCTTCCATTCAGTCATTCTCCATCTCTCTTTTTCATTCTCATCCATTTCTTTTTTCCGCTATTCAAAAGACTCAAAGATATTGTAATTTCACAGAGATTTGGCTGACCCTGGCAGCCTTTAGGGAGGCGAGAGCCAATGTTCTATGGCGGATATTGAATTTAGACGTGTGGAGCTCCACAGACTGTGAGGGGGAAAATAGCTCCCCACATCTCATTAGGCACCGCGATCCGGATCCAAACACTGAGCTGATAGAGCCAGTGAACGCATCAGCACCCTATCACCATGCAACGAAATCTTGCCTTGATACCCATACGCTTTTTACATTCAGGTATCTGGATCATCTCAGAGGCAAAATGTGAGAACAGAAAAACAGTTCCATTTTTTTAAAAATACCAGAACTGAATTTTCAGACACAATAAACAGATACTTCTGAATCTATTCTCAGTGGACATCGAAACGTCTGATGCAGCGCAGAAAATTAAGCACAGAATTAAAACTTGATTAAATGTCACACAACAGAACACAGCAATATTGATACAATCCACCTTCACGTAAAAGGTAATTAAAGCTTCTGGAACTCATTACTACATTTAATATGCTGTACTAAAATGGAATGTTCAGTATAATTAATAATTTACTACATTATAAAGTGATATAATTAGTTGTGATCAATATTGAAGCATGACAGAAAGAGCTACTACCAACATTTCCTATGGGTAAATATTATAGTGGAAGTGTCATTTCCTGAAATACTTATTAAACGGTGTCGCAAACCCACTATTAAATCTGTGAAACAGAAAGAATAATAAGTGAAGTCTGGTTACAGAGCAAATGATTCTTATGAGCTATTTATTTTACTTGATTAATGTTGGTTAAAATATTACTGAGCCAGTTGTGGATCGCATTCAAAACAATGTCTGTACAGACAACCAATGTGTTTACACCACAGAAATTTTTGTGTTGAAATTTTCTACACACTAATGTGTAATAGTTATACAAATTGTGTTAAGTATGTGTTATTTTTGAATAAACCTTGTATGCAATAAAAACATAACAAACTCACACATAGTTTATACAGAATTATACAAAATATGTGACCTGTGCTGGCAAAATGAGTCACAATGAGCAAATTTTCAAAAATTAGATATTTTTATTTTTACATTCTTCATTAAAAGTTCTACAGAATGATGTATGATTTGTTAGAATTGGACAATGACAAAAATGACTGAGCTACACCTGTTTAAAGTTGACAAAGTCAACAAAGTCAAAGTCATAGCTATTTTTTATTTCATCTGTGTTGTTATAAATAAGAACAAATGCAAAAACAAAAAAAAAAAACAAAAAACAAATAGAAAAGAAACAAGAGTATATTACTTATCGTTTAACATCTAAACAAAAGCATTCAAGTAAGAAAAACAAATAATCAAATGTAAAAATCATTCATTACCAATAAATTGATTGTTAAAACTACAAAAGCAGTTCAGTCAAGTGCACCCAGTAATTCCAGTAAGGCAGAGAAAAAGGTGCTCCTCTCACAAACCGTGTTAATAAAGATCATTTTAAATGTTTAATTACTATTCGGAGCATTGGGATCTCTAGACAAGGGCTTAATGAACTCTTTTTTTGTGAAAATCTCAAATTGAACCAAAATCATGATTTTTAAATTTTTTGCCTGTAGCTCAAAATTAGCTAGTGCGCATTCCAACTCATTTTGCCAGCACGGTCCACATATTGTAAGTTAAACATTACAAGTGTTGTTTGAGTAAAAACTCCTTAAGAGTTAATGGTTAATCAAGGTTGTACTTTAAATGAAAAATAAGGCATTTGACAGCATCCTAAACATTGATTGTTTTTATTTACTTTTTTATCAGCATACTTAAGTGATAGAGAAAATGTTAACGTCTTACGGTGCATTTCCATTGGCATGTAGCGAGCGTAGCGGAGTGAGAGCGTTTTCAATTCAATCCTGTGGAAGTTGAGTTTAAACACTCTCGTGGTGCATTATGGGATTGAAAGGGGCACGGAGAAAGCGTTGAGAGCGGCTGAGATCATCAAAAATGCTGGGCATTCCTCAACTTTATGCAAATCTTTAGCGAAAAATGCCGGGCGACAGCCAATCGCTGTGAAAAGTAGGCAAGGCAAGATTTTGACGTATGTTTCAGAGTGTTTGTGGAACTGGTGGATTACTGAGCTGAAATCACACATCACTGAACAAGTCATGCGTTTCCACTACAGCGTCAAATCTGTGCTGCTTAGGGGATGTGACAAGTGACCAAAATCATTTGAAATTTGTGTCAGTACGTCATAAATAGAGGCATCAGTGAACTGTCGGGGATTTGTTACATCGCGCCATATCCAGTGTAGACAGCATCACTGATTATAATTGGGTCTATAGTATTTTGTCGTGCGGTGTTGACATAGGATTACGGTGCATTTCCACTGGCACTTCGCAAGCACAGTGGTGCAAACGTTTTCATTTCATTCCTATGGGAATGCATTCACGCAGCGCATTATCGGATTGAAATCAGCTCGGAGAAAGCATCGAGAGCACCAAAAATGTTGGCCATTCCTCGACTTTATGCAAATACAGAGCAGAAAACACCGGGCGTGCATTTACTTTTGCATGACTTGTTTAATGATATGTGATTTCAGCTCAGTAATCCAACACTCGGAAGCATGCGTCAAATCCTTGCCTTGCCTAATTTTCACAGCTAATTTTCATTGGTTGTCGCCTGGCATTTTTCGCTCGTGATTTGCATAAAGTTGAGGAATGCCCAATTTTTACGCTTTCTGCCACTTTCTGCATTTCTTTGCCGCTTTCTGCATTTCCACTGGCACTTCGCAAACACAGCGGAGCAAACATTTTCAATTCATTCCTGTGGGAATGCATTCACGCAGCGCAAAATAAGTCCACTATAATATTTCCATTGGCATGTAGCGAGCGTAGCGGAGTGAGCGTTTTCAATTCAATCCTGTGGAAGTTGAGTTTAAACACTCTCGTGGTGCATTATGGGATTGAAAGGGGCACGGAGAAAGCGTTGAGAGCGGCTGAGATCATCAAAAATGCTGGGCATTCCTCAACTTTATGCAAATCTTTAGCGAAAAATGCCGGGCGACAGCCAATCGCTGTGAAAAGTAGGCAAGGCAAGATTTTGACGTATGTTTCAGAGTGTTTGTGGAACTGGTGGATTACTGAGCTGAAATCACACATCACTGAACAAGTCATGCGTTTCCAC
The DNA here is from genome assembly GCF_022985175.1 of Labeo rohita. Classification (NCBI taxonomy): domain Eukaryota; kingdom Metazoa; phylum Chordata; class Actinopteri; order Cypriniformes; family Cyprinidae; genus Labeo; species Labeo rohita. Next base: position 17,074,879 of record NC_066884.1, on the reverse strand, counting down.
TACAGCGTCAAATCTGTGCTGCTTAGGGGATGTGACAAGTGACCAAAATCATTTGAAATTTGTGTCAGTACGTCATAAATAGAGGCATCAGTGAACTGTCGGGGATTTGTTACATCGCGCCATATCCAGTGTAGACAGCATCACTGATTATAATTGGGTCTATAGTATTTTGTCGTGCGGTGTTGACATAGGATTACGGTGCATTTCCACTGGCACTTCGCAAGCACAGTGGTGCAAACGTTTTCATTTCATTCCTATGGGAATGCATTCACGCAGCGCATTATCGGATTGAAATCAGCTCGGAGAAAGCATCGAGAGCACCAAAAATGTTGGCCATTCCTCGACTTTATGCAAATACAGAGCAGAAAACACCGGGCGTGCATTTACTTTTGCATGACTTGTTTAATGATATGTGATTTCAGCTCAGTAATCCAACACTCGGAAGCATGCGTCAAATCCTTGCCTTGCCTAATTTTCACAGCTAATTTTCATTGGTTGTCGCCTGGCATTTTTCGCTCGTGATTTGCATAAAGTTGAGGAATGCCCAATTTTTTTTACGCTTTCTGCCACTTTCTGCATTTCTTTGCCGCTTTCTGCATTTCCACTGGCACTTCGCAAACACAGCGGAGCAAACATTTTCAATTCATTCCTGTGGGAATGCATTCACGCAGCGCAAAATAAGTCCACTATAATATTTCCATTGGCATGTAGCGAGCGTAGCGGAGTGAGCGTTTTCAATTCAATCCTGTGGAAGTTGAGTTTAAACACTCTCGTGGTGCATTATGGGATTGAAAGGGGCACGGAGAAAGCGTTGAGAGCGGCTGAGATCATCAAAAATGCTGGGCATTCCTCAACTTTATGCAAATCTTTAGCGAAAAATGCCGGGCGACAGCCAATCGCTGTGAAAAGTAGGCAAGGCAAGATTTTGACGTATGTTTCAGAGTGTTTGTGGAACTGGTGGATTACTGAGCTGAAATCACACATCACTGAACAAGTCATGCGTTTCCACTACAGCGTCAAATCTGTGCTGCTTAGGGGAGTGTGAAATTTAAGGGCAGAGAATGCCTCTGAAAACAATGTTTACACCTTTTTGTGTTTCATCTCCTTCTTTTAACGGCGGTTCGTAAAAATTAAACACTTTATTGTGTCATCTAGGTCGCCACAGCATATAATAAAAGCATGCAAAGTGCATTTGCATGGTTCTTTTGCATTCCGGATGTGACAAGTGACCAAAATCATTTGAAATTTGTGTCAGTACGTCATAAATAGAGGCATCAGTGAACTGCCGGGGATTTGTTGCATCGCGCCATATCCGGTGTAGACAGCATCACTGATTATAATGGGTCTGTAGTATTTTATTTTCAATTCATTCCTATGAGAATGCATTCACGCAGCGCATTATGGGATTGAAAGCGGCACGAAGAAAGCATCGAGAGCGGCCAAGAGCATCAAAAATGTTGGGCATTCCTCAACTTTATGCAAATACAGAGCAAAAAACACTGGGCGACAGCCAGTCGCTGTTAAAAGTAGGCAATTCTGACGTACAGTATGATCCCGAGTGTTTGTTGCACTGGTGGATTACTGAGCTGAAATCACTTGTCATTGAAAAAGTCATGTTTTATTTAGGGCTGTCTCTGTAGGGTGCGTTTCATCATTTTGAAGTTTAGATGGCACCTAGATGGTGCCAATAAAGTGTTTAGTTTGTGAACCGCTGTTAAAAGAAGATGAAACATCTCCTTCTTTTAACGGCGGTTCGTAAAAATTAAACACTTTATTGTGTCATCTAAGTCGCCACAGCACATAATAAAAGCATGCAAAGTGCATTTACTTTTGCATGACTTGTTTAATGATATGTGATTTCCGCTCAGTATGCGTCAAAACCTTGCCTTGCCTAATTTTCACCGCCCAGCTTTTTTCGCTCGTGATTTGCATAAAGTTGAGGAATGCCCAACCTTTTTGACTTTCTCTGCCGCTTTCTCCATGCCACTTTCAATCCCATAATGCACCGTGCATACGTTTAAGCTCAACTTCCATAGGAATGAATTAAAAACGCTAGCTACACAGTGCCAGTAGAAACGTACCGTTACACACCAGATGCAACAGTTGTCACGCTGAGCTGCACTACGCTGCACTCTTCACTGGATGTGACAAGTGACCAAAATCATTTGAAATTTGTGTCAGTACGTCATAAATAGAGGCATCAGTGAACTGTCGGGGATTTGTTACATCGCGCCATATCCAGTGTAGACAGCATCACTGATTATAATTGGGTCTATAGTATTTTGTCGTGCGGTGTTGACATAGGATTACGGTGCATTTCCACTGGCACTTCGCAAGCACAGTGGTGCAAACGTTTTCATTTCATTCCTATGGGAATGCATTCACGCAGCGCATTATCGGATTGAAATCAGCTCGGAGAAAGCATCGAGAGCACCAAAAATGTTGGCCATTCCTCGACTTTATGCAAATACAGAGCAGAAAACACCGGGCGTGCATTTACTTTTGCATGACTTGTTTAATGATATGTGATTTCAGCTCAGTAATCCAACACTCGGAAGCATGCGTCAAATCCTTGCCTTGCCTAATTTTCACAGCTAATTTTCATTGGTTGTCGCCTGGCATTTTTCGCTCGTGATTTGCATAAAGTTGAGGAATGCCCAATTTTTTTTACGCTTTCTGCCACTTTCTGCATTTCTTTGCCGCTTTCTGCATTTCCACTGGCACTTCGCAAACACAGCGGAGCAAACATTTTCAATTCATTCCTGTGGGAATGCATTCACGCAGCGCATTATGGGATTGAAAGCGGCACGAAGAAAGCATCGAGAGTAGCCGAGAGCATCAAAAATGTTGGGCATTCCTCAACTTTATGCAAATACAGAGCAAAAAACACTGGGCGACAGCCAATCGCTGTTAAAAGTAGGCAATTCTGACGTACAGTATGATTCCGAGTGTTTGTTGCACTGGTGGATTACTGAGCTGAAATCACTTGTCATTGAAAAAGTCATGTTTTATTTAGGGCTGTCTCCGTAGGGTGCGTTTCATCATTTTGAAGTTTAAATGGCACCTAGATGGTGCCAATAAAGTGTTTAGTTTGTGAACCGCTGTTAAAAGAAGATGAAATGTAAACAGGGAGTAAACATTGTTTTCAGAGGCGTGCTCTGCCCCAAATTTGACACGCCTCAAATCAGTGGTGTTGTAGCATTACCAGCAGCACTGAGTGCAAATTTGACGCGTAGTAGAAATGCACAGTTAGGGCATTTTACACAATACTTGGCACTGTGAGCTCTGTTTATTTTCAATGAAAGAGAGGTGTGTTAAACAGCATGAATTGCCTAATGTGAAATGCTACAACATATCAGTGATGAATTAAAAGCAATTCCATTCGCAATATATATAAAATGAAACCATAAAGCTTGTTAAAATAAGTTCCCACCGCTGAAATCGTATAGCGTTATTGTGGGCGCAGCTCAACCGCCATCCGTGCCTTTCCAACCGTCTACAAATGATCACAAAACACATTTTGAAAGTTTGTAAAGTCAAATTCAAATATTTTTCTTACCTCCACACAACAAAGATGATCCCGTGATGATGAAAAGTTGAAATGCGAGGAAACTTGCTCTTGAGAAGAGTAACGGCCCGTGAAGTGACGCAAACAGCAATGTGATTGGTTGATAATCAACGTATATTGTGTTGGACACACTGTTGCTTTTTTTTCCTTTTTTGTTTTTAGCAATAATTTAACACAAAATGACACAAAATGTGTTAATAGTCATAACACAAAAAAATAGCACAACCTTTTTTGAGAGTGAATCATCTCATCATTTGGCAATGTAATTACACTTTTTTTAATCCAAATAGTCCTATTTTTTCCTTAAAAGCACAATAATTGTAACGGCACTCAGAGTGTTGTGTTCGTGTGCCTGTCACTAAAGATTGAAGTTGCATCAAGCCAGACATCTATTTTCCAAACAATACGGGAGTATTTCACGCTATTATGTTGCTTCATAAAAGCCTATACTGCAAAGGATTGTGTTGATAAATAGATCTATTGTTCATTTTCATCATGTTTCCTGCTGAGTTTAGCGCACTATCCACGGCAGAAATAGGCCCGGCGTCGCTGTGCTTGGACAGACTAACATTGTAACCTGTAATATGAGGTGCTTTTGAGTGCGATGTGAAACACGTAGGACAGTTCAGTCCACTTACACACACAGCTGTGACTTCAAATGACATGCTTTATTACATTAGCCTCTTTGAAGCTACTAATGTGTCATTTTGACATGATAATAGCTGACAGATATGACATTGCCTGAGCAGCTATTAGTTTCATTGTGCCGCAGGTATTTGTGTCTAATAACTGTAGTTTATTTGTGTCGTGCTGTCTGAATGCGTTTTTTGTCCTAACCTATCCATGCAATCATCTCACTGTCAGCCATTCCTACGCACACTTGTGATTTAAATACCATTTCCCTGCCAGTCGAATCGAATTGAATGGAAAATCACATTAAGCTTGGTGTCTAGCTTCACACATACACAATCTTTTGAATGTCAGTTTTTTTTCTGGTCAATACTCACTCTGCCACCATCACATCTCACTTACTCCATACTGCAATACATCATGGCAGTTGTCAGAATAAAAAAAAAAATCCTCTTTTTTCCACTCTGCTACCCAGCGACATTTACAAAACGACCAGGCCGAATAGCCCATTCAATAGCGTTATTTATTGAGATCAATCAAGCTCATTTAAGCTTCACTCAAAGCCACAAAACTCATTTAACTTTCCTTTGGTTCCCTGAATGTCAAAGTGAACAACAACAATGCCCCCCCTCTCTGCTGCTTTGCTCATGGTCTAAAAGACTTAGAAAAGCGTTTAAGGGATTAGACGTCTTGGCATTCAGACAGCGCCGATGAAGAACGTCAAACACGCTTTGAAGAATATAAATATGATCAGTGATTTTTTTCAATCTCCTGATGAAACGCCCCCATAAATGTGCATCGACAGACCCATATTTGTTTCCAGCGGTAATGAATTTTGTCGGTAATTTACGAGGCAGAGGAATCGTAAATGTTTACATCTGCCATTGTTTATCATTCTAATTAAGTAATGATTCAGGCTGGTTTTATCCACTTGACTTTTCGGTCTTGACTAGCTAGCAAACTTTTTCAAAGCCTGTCGCTTCTTTTCTTTGAAAGTTACAGTATGTTGAAGTGCTCTCTTCCGAAACTGCAAAACAAAGGCGGCTGAAAACATTCCACTTCATCATTTTAGTCTGGTAGAATTAATTAATTAGCAAATGGTATTTTCCCCTAATTAAATACTTTATCTCCTCTTTCTGCCCCTGACACACATATGTCCTTCTTCTAGGATTCCAGATGGAAGAAGAAAGGCAAGATGTTGACAGCCTTGAGGAGGGAATAGCTTTCATTTTTTTTAAAGACACGCTTAGAACACTTATTTTGAAAGTATTCAGCTTTCCCATTAACTGATGAAGAGATACAAAAAGGCTATGACAGTTTTTGAGCATTTAATATTTGCATGAACACAAAGGCTGCATCTGAATATGCATACTTCTCTACTAGAGCTGCGATCATTTCATGATCTCGATTCAAACACCCACACAATCTTTTTTCTAAATGGCAACGATTTGTCTGTGTCTATTAAATCTTTGACAAAGTCATACCTGAACATTCAAATCTGTGTTTCTGCTGCCACTGACACAGACAGAACAGTTATCATGTTTAGGTATGAGCACAGTTGGGTATAATGCATTACTCTAATTAGTTTGCCTGATAACGTAGTAATGTAATGCGTTACATTTTAAATGTATGTAATTTGATCACAGTTACAGTACTTAAAGTCCACTTCCAAAATAAAGATTCACATATAATGTATTGCACATCTTGCACATCGGTATGGCCTATAATAAATCACCAGAGAATGTGAATGCAATGAAAGGTTGCCTATCATATTTCAAAAATGTTGCACTTGATTTCACATATTTTAGTCTGGAAGAGTCCAACTAGTAAATACGTACCAGTTTATGTAACAATAATACTATAATATACTATAATATAAGTAAGAATAGAATGATCTCTGCTGTATCATACAGTGCATCGTGTTCTTTTTCAGAGGTAAATACTGGGCTTATTCTTCACAGCGTGTCTTCTTCCAAAAACGAAAATTAGCCGAGATGAACTTGATAAATTTTGCTGCTTTGTTTACAGAGGTGATGTGGGCATTTAAATACGTCTCACGTGGATTATTATCATATGAATAGCATGTAATTCCTGGCGTGATCACATTACAAATAATGAGTGCAGACATTATCGGAGAATATTTGAAAAATAGACACTTTAAGCTGTCTTCAGATATATTTCTCATGTCTGTGTGTCAAGTATTCCCCGCTCTTTTGTTAATTTTTGTGGAGTTTCAGAAAGAAGTTCAAGGAGAGCGAGATAGCAGAAAGCGCACCCTGTTTGTTTTCTTTATTTTACAAAAGCACAATGTTTTGTTGATATTGCGAATGTATACAAATAAAAGTAGACCTTTTACATTTTTAAATTATGTATTACACACATGTACAATCAAAAATGACAGAACATTTTATGTTTTTTTCACTGTTGTAAGGACAAAATGCAAGTGATTATTCAAACTAGAAAAGTAAAGTAAACTTGAAACAAACCTGAAAGTAAATCTAATTTCTTTTTTTAATGCAGTAATCAGTAATGTAATCAAATAATAATTATAAAGAAGTAATTAGTAATTTGTAATGGATTACTTTTTCTAAGTAACTCAACACTGGGTATGAAACAGCTTGGTAGCGATCAAAATACAGCAAATCATCTTTTGAGAGTAATTGATGCTTTATATTGCGTTTCAACAAATGGTGGCAACAAATGACTGTTAAAAAATGTCATTGAATTATTCATTCAAGAGATTTGTTAAAAAATGCTGATTCATTCAGTAATGAAACAAGTGAAGTATTTATAAGTGAGTCACTGAATCATTCAAACAATGTTTTTAGAAAAAAATCCATTCACATAAATTAAACATTTTTTAATAGACTGCAGCAATTCATATTTTGTCACAGCCTCTGGTAAATTACGTTAATTTGCCTAGTCAAGAGAGAATTGTGATCTCTATTTGAAACAACAAAAACAAAAATGTGATTCTCAACTTATCTAGAATCACGCAGCTATAATCTCTACTATAGTAGGCAAAAAATAAATTTTATTTACTTATTTGCCACTGATTTAGCTGTGTGGAAGAATTTAATTCTGTTTTTTGTTTTTTTTTGTTTGTTTTTTTTGCCGAATTTGACTTTTAATATTTTGACTTTATATTCCTATTTTTTAACAGTTGTTTATTTTATATTGTATGTTTTTGACCAACTTTTCCCAATTAATTTCATGTCTAGCAAGGAATTAATAGTATAGTAATTAAAAATTTGCTTAGGTGTCACCAAAGCTCATTCTGTGTAGGTGTCGATTGTTAGATTGCATGTCCAAAATCACTTTTGATAAGTCAACTGGCTAAGCTTTCAGATGCAGCCAACATTTACTGGTGTCTGGTAGGCTTTGTGTTCAGCAGTTATAGTAATGTACATCATTTTGCACATTTCTGTTCAAAATACCTCTGAGGCTCTTCTTTGAAGAATCAATTCAACTGCAATCAAACACAGAGACAATCCTTTCAGCGCCAAAGGTGAGAGACGCAGCATTGCTATACACAGGTGCAAAACAGGATGACAAATATGTCCTTGTTCATGCCCTCATACAGTCCAGAATGCCAAATCCCCACGCTAATTATGTGTCAAACCATAAGACTGACAACTCTATTAGCCTGTTTCTGTATAGCCACAGAGAGTATGTGGTTGTCTTGTACAGATGAATGGGCTGATTATAAATGCTTGTCACATATATATATGCATGATTCAAGCCTTATGCTTTCTTTGACATCTTTGCAGGGACACACAAGTGAAAATATGATTTTATTATTTTACAGTGACAATGGGAATGGTGGTTTCTTTATGCTCATAGCATGCTCTTATGGTTTCTTTTTGCCGAGTTAACAGCTGGGACAGATAAGTTACAGGGTGAATATGACATTACTGTAACATTTTGCTTTTTATGTTTTCAGAGGCATTGCCAGTATCTTAGAGCAAAGAACCAGACGGTTACTGCAGAGCGCTGCACAAACACCAGTTTAAACAGGGTTTTAATTAGGCTTCTCTTTATTCAACCTCTTCATTCCAATAATAGTCCTTGAGGGATACCGTTAAATTGACTTTTAATGTGTGTGTTTAAAAGAGCAATGCTAAGTAAATCTTTTATGAAAAGCACTGCACTGGTCCGCCTGAGAATGAGATAGTGACAGATATTGAGTAAAACAGATATTTTAAATGTTCAGCTGTGAAACAGATTCATTACCCTATTTCACCTCACATATTATAATCACAGTTATTAGTATTACTTAAGGCTTTTATAACTGCTGATTTCATCTGATGTGTCGAAATAATGGCAATATGAAATGAGAATAAATCCAAAGAGCTTTCATTTGGCCTGGGGACACTGAGGACACTGAAACCTCTCAACCTTCAAGAAACCAATCAGCGTCCATGAAGACTGTTCAAACAATGGCGATGACAAAGCACATTAAAATTTAACACAGTAATTGAAAGAGGAAAAGCAACAACACGACAGAATCGGAAGTTTGATGCTACAATACAATCTAATAGAGCCAGACTCACAGGCACTGACATAAAAACGAAGACTTTTCCTTGTACTTATCAGTAAAAATATCCTCAGTTGTTTGCACAAGGCTATTGAAGGTGACTAAATAATATACACTTTACAGAAAATAATTACTTTTGCTGTTCAGAGCCTTTTGTTTAGAAGAAAGGAATTTAACAAAATATTTAATGAAATGCCTCCACTTACATGGCTTAACGCCCTTTGTTAATGAAAAATGGCCCATCAAATATTTTCCAAAATTTCTCTGGCAATGTCAACATAGTTTGCCCAAAAATGAAAATTACCCCATGATTTACTCACCCTTAAGTCATTAGGTGTATATGATTTTCTTCTTTTAGATAAATACATTCACAGTTATATTTAAAAATGTCCTAAGTCTTCCAAGCTTTGTAACTGAATGGCTGTTGAGATTTTGAAGTCCAAAAAGTGATCCATCAATCATAAAAGATCATAAAAAGCATTCACGAGAGAGTGGCATTCCAGCGGATCAGTCTCTTGGCTTATATTAAAATCTTCCAACATTTTTTTTTTAACAAATCCTTATTTTGTACTTCTAATTTTTGACTGTTGTTTTGTTTTTCTCCTCTCTGTGCTTCTTTGTTCGTCACAATGTTCACCTTCATCATACATCCTACATCTTACGTCCTCCGTTGGAACGCCACTCTTTCGTAAATGTGCATACAACAGTTACCAGACGTTAGAGATTACGATTTAAAGTTTTAATATGGATATTTTTCTTACACAAATGCATCGATTTGATTCAGAAGGCCCCCAAAGCAGTGTGGAGTATACTTTTTGTTAAATGGATGCACTTTATTGGACATCAAAATCTCAACAGCCATTCACTGCTATTATAAAGCTTGAAAGAGACAGGACATTATTTTTTAATATAATTCAAATTGTATTTGTCTGAAAGAATAACGTCATATAGGGCTGCCCTCGACTAAAGATTTTTCTGGTTGACTAGTAGTCATTAATTTTAAGCATAATAAACCATATAAATCATGATAATAAACCTTTAATTGCCTACATAGCCTAATAAGTGCTCAGCTGCACGCAAAAAAATCTAGCCACAGCACACCGACAGATATAATAATTATGAATGTGTCTGGGAAAAACAGCAAGGAGACTGCATTAATTTAATCAGAATTTAATAATAAAATAGTGCTTTCTTTGTTTTCGGCTTAAGAGATGAAGTCGGTGACACTGACTCGTCATCTCTGCAGTAGTGATGCGCCTGTAGGTATGTTTCATATGAATTAAATAATCTAAGAATATTTGTTTTCTATTTGAATTAGTTCATTTGAAAGTAGACATTTCACTCTCTATAGATATATTTTTCATGTCTGTAAGGCAAGTACACACAGAGTTTTGAAGTTTCACGCTCAAGTTCACAGAGACCAAGCCGGCAGAAAGCGCATCCTGCTTGCTTTTCATTATTTTACAAAAGCACAATGTTTTGTTGTTATTGTGAGTGCACACAAATAAACATAGAGTCTTTACAGATTTGAAAGATGTATTACTCTTATCTGTATGACCAAAAATGACGGAGTATTTTAAGAGCAAGTGGCCGCACCAGCGCCTCCATCTGTCTTTTCAGCTGTCTTCTCACTATTCAGCTTCCACACTCCACACAGACACTTGAACAGTGCACATTTTTCTTAGATTGAGCAGCCATGTAAAGTTGCTACTATATAAATCTTTCAGATGAAAAGCCATATTTGAGGTTGATGAATGATAGGATGTCCTGCATGATGTACTATATTACCACATAAACCAGCTGTTAGCGATCTGTCTGTCACGGACTGCGTGAGTTTGCTACTTTCTGTGCAATTTTGTTTTCTGCGACTAAGCAACTAAAAAAATTTAGGTTGACCAAGTCTCTACTCGTCGACTAACGGTTAGTCAACTGTTAGGGGGTAGCCCTAGTCATATACATCTAGGATGGCTTGAGGGTGAGTAAATCATTGGGTAATTATCATTTATATATATGAACAGGGACAAGAACGGGGGGGGGAAATGCACATACAGACAACATATCACAAAAATGGTACAACAGTGGTACAAGGGACTGCCAGGGCATAGGGACTGACATTTTTTGAAATCATTTTTCAAACCAAGTGGTTACTGACAGTCCTACACAAGCAACCAACTAATTTCCTTGTTTTTCAGCCTTGCTGGCAGTAATTGATATTTACTGTGAGCTGATGAGTGACCATTAGTGTTTTATCGATTAGAGGCGGAGAGGAGATAGACATGTGAAGATAATGAGACAGCCAGACAGAAAAAAAAAAAACACTGTTTAAGACAGAATAACACTGAATACATGCATTCAGACATACAGTAGACTGTAAGTCACCTAATCCTGCATATTAACATTTGAAGTTAATAATTAAACAAAAAAGGAAAGAGTTTTCACTCCAATTTTCATTTAGCAGGTATTGGATTTTAATTTTAAGGAAGATTTACGATTAGGTTTTCTAATCCTTTTGGGAGCTGCCATGATTAGCTTGGTAATTAACTCTTTGATGCAGTTTCCGCCTTGAGATAGCGCTACTGCCTGCCTAATGCACTTTGTCGATTTAGTTATCCGGTTGTTGTGATGACACATGCGTCGTAATCCTTTAATCCTTAAAATATTCATTCTTCCCCCAGTTCTAATTAAACACTAATATTTGGATTAATTGGAGGTTGTCTGGGTCTCTGCGATAAAAAAAAAAGGAGCTGTGTGAGGCCTGAAGCAAAAAATGTGCGGACGGATGTTCCAGCGGCTACAGAAATGATTAAATTGCGGATTCTACGAACTGTGATGTGCTCGCTGGTGACTCTATTCCCAGAAGGACTGGTCATTGTCCTGTAATGCACTCATGGCTATCATCTGAATGGTAAATAACACATTACATAAAGAATATGGAGAGAAAATTTGATAGCAAAGTCTTAGTTTCAGATTCTGTTATGGAGAGATACAGACATACAATTTCATGCTGTCACAAAATGTGAAAGGTGAGAGATGTTTATTGTATCTGTCAATTTCAACTTGCCATTGGATTCCGATTCCCGTCAAATATGCATTGGCTTGGAATGAGAGCATAAAACAAATATGACATATTCTACATTCATGAGAAGGGCCACTGTCATCGTCTGACAGAGCAGAATGTAAAATTTGCAGCAAAAACATTCTTCTATATATATTCCTCATGTTTTCATTGAAGAGTGTGTTGAGTTTGACCACCTTGTCTAGACTGAATATACCACTTGTTCCTGATGTAATTTAAAGGCTGTTACATCCAAAGAAATGGAAAATACTTTGAGGATTGTGGTGTTTGTCTTATAAAGAGAGAGACAGATGGCCACAACACTCCCAGTCTGTAAAAACAAATCTCCAACAAGCAGAAAACATTACAGTTGTAACACTGCGACACTCTGTGTTCAAATTAAAATGGTGCTCAATTGTGCATGTGTCTGTATTTTAAACTGTCGATGATAAGTTGCATTGTAATTTGACATCTAACACATAGCGAGAGATCTATATCGAGGTTAGCTTGTGATGGATGACTGGTTGATAATAATTGGTTTTAAAACTGCACTGACCATTCACGCATGAAAGAGTCAGTAGGGGTATTTTTGTGTTGTTGTCGAGGTGTATCTGTGACAGAGATTCTCCAGGGGGCTGGAGTCAAACCAAAGACTTGTCAGTAAAGTTCTCCGAGCATCAGCTCTTCTGCACTCCTCACCTGCTGCTGCTGGTTACTTAGAAGAGCTTTCCTGCGGCGAGGAGAGACGGAGCAAATCCTCCTGTCAGAGCTTCTATGTTTGACACAGTTTCGTTTCAGAATGCAACATGGAACACAAACACTCTTGTACACTGGGAAGAGTGGGAACTTTTGAGGTTATGCTCGTTTACACTAAAAATGTTGCTAAAAGCTTTGAAATTTGGACCTCTTTAACATGTCAGCAGACAATACTTGTGTCAGTTAAATACAGCCTATAATTCATCAAGTCAGATACAATTAAACTAGAAATACATAAGCCGTAGTTCACTAGAAATATTGTATGGTAAGGATGCACATTAATAGATAAAACCAAATGTAAACAAACAAGCTGATATGGAAAATAGCTTAGCTTTAAAATAAAGTAGTCAACATTTGAAGTGGATTAAAACCTTTCATCAAAATTGTCCTAAAACCAATCTTAGGACAACTTTGATGAACTTTTTTGATCCACTTAAAATGTTGACTACTGTAGTTTTAACTTTATACTGCTCAAATTTGATTAGCAAGCAGGTGGTAATACATCACTGGCTGCATCCCAATTTGCATACTTCCCTAATCTATAGTAAGCAAAAAACAGCATGTGAAAAAGGTAAGTCTGAATTCATAATGTCCATTAAAGGATTAGTTCACTTCCAGAAAATTTACAGATAATGTACTCACCCCCTTGTCATTCAAGATGTTCATGTCTTTCTTTCTTCAGCCTTAAAGAAATTATGTTCTTTGAGGAAAACATTTTAGGAATTTTCTCCATATAGTGGACTTCAAGGGTGCCAGTGAGTTTGAACTTCCAAAATGCAGTATAAATGCAGCTTCAAAGGGTTCTAAACAATCCCAGTAAAAAATGGTCTTATCCAACGAAACAATCAGTTATTTTTTATAAAAATGTACAACAAATGCTCATCTTGTCCAAACCTGTGATGTGCATGCATACTCCGTGCACTCCATTTCAAGACAGTCAGGGTATGCCGAAAAACTACCATCTCATTTTTTCCTCCAACTTCAAAATGGTTCTAGATCACTGTTTTACATTTTTTTTGTAAAAGGCGTTCAACCTTCTTTGCACGTTCACTTTCTCAACACTGGATCAGTACTTCTGAAGCAATGTAGGACGATTTTGAAGTTGGAGGAGAAAATGAGATGGGAGTTTTTCAACATACCCTAACTGTCTTTAAACCGGAGTGCACAAAGTACACATGCGCATCACAGAGCTAGACAAGACGAGCATTTGTGGTTAAAAAGTGTATAAATTGTAATTTTATAACTGATCGTTTCACTAGATAAGACCCTTTATTAGAACCCGTTGAAGCTGCATTTAAACTGCATTTTGGAAGTTCAAACTTGGGGGTACCATAGAAGTCCACTTAATGGAGAAAATTCCTAAAATGTTTACCTCAAAAAACATACTTTCTTTTTGATTGAAGAAAGAAAGACATGAACATCTTGGATGACAAGGTGGTGAGTAAATTCTGTAAATTTTTGTTCTGGAAGTGAACTAATCCTTTAAATTCAATATGTCAGTATTCATAAAACAGTAAGCGAACATAAGTGACTTAACACTTGAGGCTAGATTTTGGAGTTAGCATCCAGTAGACATTTTTATTATTCCATGAGGTCAAGAAAGAGGATTTGTGAATGGCAGTGAAGCAACGCAACTTACTGTATGCTAGCAAGTCACATGATTAACCCTCTGGGGTCGAAAAACACACAGATTCATACTATTTTAATAGGCATTAAGTATTCACTTATGAGTGAATCAATGAATCATTCACTCAGCTGATTTGTTCAAACACTGATTCATTCAGGAACAAAACAAGTCTTTATGAGTGAGTCATTAAATCATTCACTCAACTGATTTGATTTTGATTTGTTTTCGGTTATAAGTATATTTGGATTAAAGGGTTAGTTCACCCAAAAATTAAAATTGTGTCATTAATTAGTCACCCTCATATCGTTCCAAACCCATTAACCATTGTTCATCTTCAGAACACAAATTAAAATATTTTTGATGAAATCTAAGAGCTTTCTGACCCTGCATAGACAGCGATGTAACTACCACATTCAAGGCCCAGAAAGGCAGTAACGACAACTTGTCGAAAAAGACTAACACAGAAAAACACAGAAGTATTCTTGTAGCTTCAAATAATTCAGATTGATCCACTGATGTCACATGGACTATTTTAATGATGTCCTTACTAACTTTCTGGGCTATAAAACGTTTCAGTTGCATTGCTGTCTACGCAAGGTCAGAAAGATCTCGGATTTCATTAAAAATATCTTAATCTGTGTTCCCATGTTGAACAAAGCTCTTACGGGTTTGGAACGACATGAGGGTGAGTAATTAATGACAGAATTTTCATTTTTAGGTGAACTAACCCTTTAATACTTTAAAAGCAATATTGTGTCTAAAATGTTATTAATTTAATATTATCTTTTTTATTAAACTGTTTTGTTGTATACAAACAATATCATGCTTGTAGTTTTCAAATAGTATTTATTGTAACTGAAAATGTGTGAAATTCATCAATAATGAGTTACATATGAATTAGAATATATGAGTTACATTACAATTATTTCTTTCCTTTCATTTAGTTTCCATGTAGAACATTTATGCTCACATGCCATGTACAAAAAGGTTTTTTTTTGCCTTTGTGTCAAGGTTTCTTTTATTCATTCAGCTTTTTGTGCTGCCATTTTCAAGGAGAGATGAGGAAACACTTGGTTTAAACCCCACTTAACATCCTTAATACCACCTTCATGACTAATGCTAAAAAATTTTGTATTTCTTTCTGTTTCTCAGCTCTCCTCCCATTTCCTTCCGCCAGGTGCCTTCTTTTAAGAGCAGCTTTGAGGGGGAAGTCTTTACAGGATTAGTGTTCTCTGTTCAAGCAGCCCGACACTTGCTGAGCAATTTCCTGAATCTCTGTATTGAGAATGTTCTAGAAAGTTCAAAGTGCTGACTACAGGATTACACAGAGACTTGTTCCAGCCAGGAGCCAGGCAACAGGTAAGCCATTCAAGAGCACCACTGCACCGACAGTGGAAATGTCACCGGAAAACAGGTGCAATATTTTTAGCACCATGAATATTTTAAAACCCTTTCAAAAGAAAAGGTTTGTCAAGCATTACAGCTGTGCTTTGTATCTGCATAAATGATTTCATTGTTAAGCTGTTCTCCAAGGCCAAGACAATGGTTTGGTCTCTGCAATGACAGTAAAACTTCCTAGAACTGAAGTAATTCACATATTTAGCGCAAGAATTGCTTATGAATTGCTTTAATGCAAATGAACCTATAGTAAGGGAATTTTACTCGCTCCACTGAGTGAAATGACCCATGTAGCAATTATTTTCATTTTAACGGCAAGGTCAAACCATTGTGAACATTTAAAACTGTCATTACATAACACAAATTACATCACTCCCCTCGTTTCTCAGAAACGTATGGCTCTATTTTCAAAAGATGAATGACAGAACAACCTCTTTTTTTCATAATGTCACAAGCCTTCGAAGACTGCCATAACATATCCCCCTAACCATCAATCCAAGCAAATGTATATTCAAAAGGGATGAATAGCACATCTGATTTTTTAAAAGAAGGCCACAGTACCTAATTTTAACAGCCTATTTTTAAAGAGGCCTTGGTGATTGGAACACTTGCCATTCTTTTCATTCACACAAGCAATAACTCATGTCTCTGTTGCACAATTGTCTCCAATTCAGAAACACAATGTTCTGAATAAGTGCATGAGTAATATAATGCACATGAGGGCACCCTGACATGTTTTTCCTTGTTTGAACATGACTCCAGTGCATCAATTAACGTAAAAAGCTGCGTGTTTGAAAGAAACAAATGAATCATTAAGGCATTTTGACTTTAACACATTTCTTCTGGTCAAAACATCAGTCCATAATCCATTATAATTCTTCCTCCAGTGAAAAAGTCTATCCAAAACCCACCAACATATTTGTTTAGAACTGTTTTTGCTTGTAAACCCTGCTTGATCTTTGCATATTTCTCTCCTGATTCAGACAAGATGACATTTTCACCGGAGAAAGCTGTTTGTTTTTTGGATAGAGGCCTTTTTTGGAGTTAAAAATGTCTTGATTGATTTATTTGTTACAAACATGCAGCTTTTCACTGCACAATATGTTAATTGATGGACTGGAGTCCATCAGCTGCTTGAATTCTCATTTTGACGGCACCCATTGATGGCAGAAGATCCATTAGTGAGCAAGTGATGTCATGCTAAATTTCTCCAAATCTGAAACAAACTCATCTACATTCTGAATGGTGAGTACATTTTCAGCAAATTGTGATTTTTCGGGTGGACTACTTCTTTAAACTGACTGACAGTCAACAAGTGAGATCTGCTTATTTATTACTACTATGTTGTAAATTAAAAACAATGTGTTTCATTCACATTCAGAGCAGATGCCCTTGTCGTGCCAGAATTCTTTAAAGCATACATTATTTGCAATTCAGTGACATGACATAAAGTGAATACTGAGTAAATAGTTATGCACAATGATATGAAAAATGATTAGCTTGAGATAGGCAGAGTATGAAAACTGATGATTTTAAAAATGCATAAAGTGCGTTCTACCAGCCACGCATAGATTAAGCAAAGGGCCAAATATTATAAAGTGACAGATGAATATACACTTAAGTACTAGACTGGAAGACCATGCCAAGCCTTTGACACAGAAATAATAATAATAATAATTTCTCCTCCTAGAACATTGATTTCATGACCACTTAGTGCTGCTTTACATGATTATGGTATTAAACATGCTCTGCCCTCTCACGTCTTTCCCCCGTCGTGAACAACCCCTCCCTAATTCCAGTCCCCCGTAAAAGAAGCCTCAATTAATTATACAGTCTTAGTTGGCCTGAGTAAAGTTGAAAACATGAATTATTCATGTGTAATTTTTTGAAACAGTGCATATGTGTGTGTGTACGAGACAGAGTGAATGGATACAGTTTGAAGGGCCAACTCAGTGTTGCAAGACCAACTCTGTCATCTGTCGAGGCTTCATTCAGTCTGATTCTGTAACCTCGCTTTGTTCCCCTTTCACAGCTTTCATCCTCTTCCTTGACATTTCTCAGTTTTGCCCTTTACCGTTTCTTTATTTTTCAAACTTTTCCTTGCTATCATTTCTGTTACCGCTTTTCATCCTTTAGCATGAGCCAATATCTGTAACCTATTCTTTATTACATACATTGTGATTAAAAGAGAACTGGGCTGCTCTGAGGTTAGCCTGGATAGAGATACAATCCAAAAATGCTTAAACTTACTGATGTCATTGTAAAGCAATCGTCCACCTAAAAATAAAATTTCTAATAATATATATTTAATAGTTTTAAGAGGTTTTCATACGAGAATGTACTTGTTTATAGTTTAAATATGCAGTTTGTTAATAAAGATAACGTCTGAAAAATGTGTGACCTCTAGGGCATCAGCGGCCATTCAGCGCTCATGAACCCAAGAGAGAAGCCTCAGCTTGGCCGGATCTTCTGGAATTTTCCACTGACTCTGATGTCTCCATAGTGGTTAAACATAAGATATAATTCGTTTTGGGCAAATCTAATGGCCAGTCTTTGGTCTCATCATCTATTATTTGTTTCAGAGCAAATCATTTTGGCAAAATCTCATCATGTGTATGTTAATTCAGTGTTGTATATCAGAGAGTGTGTACTTTTGACTGAATTGCTTAGCAACTTTTATGATAGCTGTTGTTGTTGTTTATTAAATATTATTATTCAATACATAATTTTTTTATATAAATAATAATGACATTTAATACATAAAGTTTTTTTTGTTTCAACATCAGCTTAATGCAGATGAAAGGATATTAACATTACGACAGAAATGACGCTTTCCTCAGCGTACATTCAAACTGATGTTTTATTGTGAATATTGTATTGATCTGAAGAATGAATGCTGTATCAAATGCAAGTATCACACTCGCCCAATACATCTCTCTCTCATGATACTCTACTATAGATAATACAGTGAGCTTTTAATGCAGTAATACAGTGAGCTTTCACTGAAGTAACTCACCGTTCCTTCATTACTAGTTCTAAAGCAGGGGTGCCCAAACTTGGTCTGAGAGGGCTGGTGCCCTGCAGAGTTTAGCTCTAACCCCATTTAGACACACCTAAACCAGTTAATTAAACTCCTTCTAGGCATACTAGAAACTTCCCTGGAGATGTTAAGGCAAGTTGGATCTAAACTCTGCAGGACACTGGCCCTCCAGGACCGAGTTTGGGTACCCCTGTTCTAAAGTGACATTTTTGAATTAGTAACGGAGGCTTGGGCTCAGCTGTTAAACTGTCAATCTTAGATTTGAATCTGTGGTGGAAGAAAGTGGTTCTGCATAAAAGAGGGCTTTCGAAGACGCTCTGTTGTTATTTAATGTATTTCAACGGCACCCTTGTGCTCATTTATAGGGCCCTATGAAAACGCAGACAGAATCGCAGAATCCAGTGATAAAATAGAATTTACTGTAGAACACGGAATGTCACGGAATTTGCCAAATTTTGGCTGATCAAATCAAAACGTGGTATGGACTAATGTCTGTGAATATAAACCCACAAAAATAGTAAATAAAAAATGAAAAATGAATGAATGGTGCAGACGTGCGGTTTTGTTTTCTAGACACATAAACGTCCGTGACCTTGCAGCCTCTTCAAGGTCTTTTCAGCCTCTGCCGCCTCAATATATGAGTACATATTAACATAATCTCTAGAAGTGCTCTGAGAGTCAGTTCAGAAGCATTTACGGTAGTTTTTAGACAAACTACCGTCATATCATATACAAACAGAAACTTCAGCAGTCCAAAACAAGTCCAATAAAGTGCATCCATCCATGATAAAAAGTGCCTCACACGGCTTCAGGGGGTGAATAAAGGCCTCCTGTAGCAAATCGATGCATTTTTGTATGAAAAATATCCATATGTAATACTTAATAATTACTTTAATCTAGCTTGCACCAACTGGTCGTACACAGAAGCTGCTCTAGGCAGATGACGTAGGACATCGAAATTGTGCATATGCCCCTCAGACGTGACGAACGCAGACACGTTGTGAGAACAGAACAACGGTCACAAATTAGAAGTACAAAACGAGGATTTGTAAAGTAAAATGTTGTAGGATTTCGATATAAGCCAAAAGGAGACTGGTTTTCCTTTGATAAAGTAAGGAAACACTCCTTCATTTGCTCCTGTAAACAAACGTTGGTTTTTGCGAGACTAACCGGCGCATGAGCAATGCCAACGTCCTACAAGCTAGAGAAAAGTGATTTTTATGTTTTAAATGTGACCCTGGACCACAAAACATAGGGGTTTCATTTTTTTTTCTGAATAAATAAGCTTTCCATTGATGTATGATTTGTTAGGATAGTACAATATTTGCCGAGATACAACCATTTGAAAATCTGGAATCTGAGCGTGCAAAAAAATCTAAATATTGAGAAAATCGCATTTAAAGTTGTCCAAATGATGTTCTTAGTAAGGCCTATTACTAATCAAAAATTAAGTTTTGATATATTTATGGTAGGAAATTTACTGAATATCTTCATAGAACATGATCTTTACTTAATATCCTAATGTTTTTTGGCATAAAAGGAAAATCGATAATTTTAACCCATACAGTGTATTTTTGGCTATTGCTACAGATATACCCGTGCTACTTAAGACTGGTTTTGTGGTCCAGGGTCACAAACATGAATATTTTTCTTACACAAAAGCATCAATTTGCTACAGGAGGCCTTTATTCACCCCACCTCCAAAGAAACCAACGTCTGCTGAATAGCAATCAAATATTAGTGTATTATTCAGTTCAATGGCAAACAACAAAGTAACTTATTATATCTGAAGGTCCAGAAAAGTAGAAAGGATTGACCCTTTAACAAATTGTCTAGTTACGATTGATTAAGCTGTTCGTGGATGAATCTGCCACAGAGTTCATGATCCTTGAGCAAATAAATACCCTTGAGTGGTATAGCTACACTGAAAGGTTCATATGACAAAAGATGGAAACAACTCACAATGACTGTATCTGTACGTGTGAATATGAGTGACGGGCAGACATCCTCCAAACAGTGAATGATGAACAGAAGTATCAATGCCGCTGGCT
The DNA here is from genome assembly GCF_022985175.1 of Labeo rohita. NCBI lineage: Eukaryota > Metazoa > Chordata > Actinopteri > Cypriniformes > Cyprinidae > Labeo > Labeo rohita. Next base: position 17,054,217 of record NC_066884.1, on the reverse strand, counting down.
GTATGAAGTGTTGTTGACTGAAAACTGCCTCTTCTAATGACATTCACTTCATCTACCGGAAACAATACAGTCGTTACAGTCATTACAGCACAACAGTAACTTGCATTAGCATTACTTCCTCTTGCCGTTCTTCCCCTTGGATGTTGTTTGTCATTTATTTATTTGTTTTGTTGTTTATTTTTGTTTATTTTTGCCCTGGAAATATTGTGCTGTGGCATCTCATTTGCATATTCCTCCTGAATGTGTGCCACTTGCCCACAGCAATGTGTTGTGCAAATGTATCAAATTTTAATATTCTCGTCTCTAAGGGGTCTGTGCATTAGGAGAGTAAAGATATGGCAGCGGATTTCCAGAGGAATACATTTTCCACAGACATTTCCACATTTCTACATTTTAAAAACAGAGCCTAGTGCCCTCTACATATTTCAGATATATATTGCATGCTTAGAAAATGCCTTTTTGAAGTATAAATGACACCATCTCATGTTTAAAAAGCAATGTTTTTAAAAATAATGCACTGCAAAAACTTTTTATGTATATACTTGGCAAACATAGATATATACAGTTGTAGTTGTTTCTTGTTTTAATCATAAATGTAACTGTTTTTTTTAGATGTATGCTGCTTATAACAAAAAAGTATATAAATATAAAATATAAATGTATATAATAATTATTATATATATATAAAAGTTTTTTTTATATATAATATGTGTACAGTGTATATTATGTACACTATATAAAGACATACACATACAGTATTTGTTTTAAAAATATTAACATGTATTTATGTATTCCTATTATTTATATTTCTGTATATATTCATATATTTAATATATAAACAACAGATTTTTCTTACATATATATACATGCAAATATATACAGTACACACACATATATTATGTTCACAGAAACTTTTTATTATATTTTTCATACTTTTTATTAACTTTTAAAATATGATTATTATTATTATTATGATTATTATTATATTAATATATGTATTATATTATATTTATATATAATTATATTATAGAATTTTATATAGAATTTCCCCCGCTAGCTTTAAGCTTTAATATTACTTGAAATGTTTACATAATAAGACATGATATGCAATTATGCATAATGTAAAATATCAAATAAAAGTGAAAAAAATTCACATATTATCTGAAAAATAAGTATAATAATAATAATAAGCCCAGTAACAATTTATAATAATACTAATTGTTAAATAAGTGTCTATTGTTTCAAGGATGTTTAGATATTTCTATTCAACAACAAAACAGCACTGATTATAAAAATGATTTCCACAACATTTTCCCTCATACATTCACACGGCAGTCGTCCATCTCCACGCTCTCGACTCCCATATGACTTCATCATCTTCACCGTCATCAAATACATCATCAGATTCATCTTCCTCTTTTTGTCCCTGCATCTTCGATCTGGTGTTTGCTCTGTCTTCCTCCACCTTCCTCCTCTCCGTCACCTCTTGCAGCACCTGCATGTCCTTGTCATTGCACCCGCTGTTTGCCGCTATCATCTCCTGTATCTTTTCCAGCAGCTCTCTGACCTGATGGCTCTCACCCTTGGCCTTATTATTGAAAACATGATATCTGTTTCCACATCTGTCAACAAGCCACTGCAGAGCTTTTCCCTCGCATTCAATGTGCTGCTCGATGGCTCTGTCTCCTAGCAGGTCCCCAAAAGTGAACAGAACTATACTGTTATCCCAAACCGTGGAGCCTAAAAGCCTCAAATGATCCTCCACCGCTTTCCGCTCCTGCTCTTTGAAGGAACAGTCGGCACGGAGGACCAAAATGTAAGCGACCTGTCCAGAAGTTAAAAGAGATGCACTCTGTGTAATTTCGTCTTTATTTAGTTCAGGGGTTTGTTCTATGGGCAGATGCTTCCACCAGCCAGGGGTGTCTATGATGCTGACCTGCTGTCCTCCCACCTCTCCATGTCTCTGAACACACTGGGCTGTTCTTCTTGACCCAAACACCTGTCTGCCGAGGATGGTGTTCCCTGTTGAACTCTTTCCAGAGTCTCCATAACCCAGCAGCACAAGACAAAATTCTGAGAAATGCTTTCCAACATCTAAAGATACAAAGAAAAAAAAAGATTACTGACAGATTTTTAATATAAGCCACCATCCTTCATAGAAACAATCCAACAATGTTTATTCCTTTTCACACAAAGTTACAGGTTTAGAGTTTTGATTAATAAGCCTAATTTTCACACAGTTACTTGCAGAATATGATGTTATGACTTCAAGACAATTTTAACATCCTGTGCGATTTGAAAACGATTTGAACATTGTCGTCACATATACAGCTTCATATGCATGAGTTTTCTAATTCAGGTTTGCTCGGTAGCTCACGCGATACAGCGTTGCACTTAAGTGATAAAGAGCTCCGGTACAAACCCCGTGAAACTACGGTTCGTCAAAACAGTCTAATCCGCGTAAGGAAGTTAAAATAGCACGGCTGCATCAGCAAATGCGTTTTTATATCACTTTTGCACTACTGGGTAGGTTTAGGGTTGGGTTTGGTGTGGGGGATATTTCCAACACGGGGAAATAACCTTTAGCGGAAATAACCCTGGATATTTGAATTTTCATTTTTAATCATGAACTTACAGGTCAAGCATATCGGTTTACGGATTTATTTATTTATTTATGAAGAGAACAGATAAACAGAGACTGTGCGTCACTTCATGTTCAACACCACACCTCACTGACAATGGAGAAAACTAAAAACAACAAAATACGCTTTTCGATTTTAATAGATTCTCATTTTTATGAACTAATATCAATTATTAAATCCCAATCGATCTTTTGGTCTATGCTGTTTTCAGTTAATGAATGAACAGTGCGGTAAGGTACTTGCAGTACCGTACGTAATCATGGTGTTGCAGAAATGTATATAGAGGCCCGTGTTTTGAGTCTGGGTTGATCATTTCAATACATGTCGCTCCAATTCAAGAGTCAAAAGTCCCAGTAAATAAAAAAAAATGTTTTGATTGTTATGAATAAACTGAAAGCTATGGAAACCTGTTTTTGCCACAAACAAAACAAACAAGATAATCAAAAGTTTTTGAGTTCCAATTCTGAGCTTATATCTCATAATATGAAATTTGTTTCTTACCTTTTTGAGTTCAGAAGTCAGTATTGCAGGATATAAATTTGCAAAAAAAAAAAAACTTTTTTGTTATTGAAATTTAATGTATATAAAAAAAAAAAAAATCAAAGTCCTTGATTTATGGTTTCTTCTTAGGGGTGGGCGATATGTCCAAAATCTTAAATCACGATATGAGTAATTTTTTTACTTGTAGGTAGTTATTTTTGCTTTAAATAAGGTCTTTATGATATCAACATTTTTGAAACCATAGAAATTTCATAATTCTTGACACCAGTGTCAATATCCCACAAAAACTAATACCAGCCTTAATTAAAAAAAAAAAAAAAAAAAAAAAAAAAGCTCATTGAAGACAAGTAAACAGACAGTGATTAAATAAGAATAAGAAACTAATTACAAGCAATAGGACAAAAAACTACAGTAGAACAAATAAATAAGAAATTCTACATACATTGTATAAAGTAATCAAATGCATAAAAAATTGCATATTCTTCACTATGTAAATTAAATATTTCTTCTTATTAAAGTTACAAAAGTGATGTAGTCCAGAGCAGTGAGACATTTTCTTTCTTTTGTTGTTTGATTAACATGAATGACAGACAGGAGAAATATTAGACTGCTGTCACTTTAAGAGCTGCCCGCATCCAATATACTGTTACACACGTTTTCTTTGTCAGCTGTTTGCTTTTACTTAAGACCTAAATTACTGTGTTTATGAGGGTACTTGCAAAGTTGGCATTTTGACACGTACAAGTGTGTGTATTTAACCATTCAAGAAACAGTCTCTCAGACAATAGCCAAATTGTTTATTTTTCACTGTTTCACTGCTGATTGCATTTCAATGGCTCAAAATCACTCATTTCTAAATCAAAATGCTTAAAAATGTGTGCAAAAGTTACATTTTTGTGACCACGTAGCACAGCAATGTCACGTGAATGTGTAACCGCAATGGAAACGACAGTCCAAAATCTCTACCAGTTGACATATTTCTACTGGTTAATCGTGTCTAAATGGAATATCGCCCACCCCCATTTCTGCCACAAACAAATAACAGATATCAAACATATATCTCACAATTCCTTTTTTCACAATTCTACTCCCTAATTTACATTGCAAATCCATAATTGTTTTTACTCAGTGAAGCAGGCTTCCATAGAAACCATAATTCAAGAACTTTCAAGAATTTTATTTTCATAACATATGTTGACTTTGAGGAATTTGCTTGAAATGGCAAATGTTTTGTAAAATTTATTTTTACCCAAGAAGTTATGACTAATATAAACAAATCTATACATATTACTTCAAGCTCATTATCAAATATCACATTCCCAAAGCCTTGTACACACAAACAAGCACTCAGACTCAACTCGAAAGTGTTGTATAATAAATAATGCAGCTCGAATGACACAGCACTTCTGTGATGCACACTGAACTCTTCGCAGACACACTGACGCCAGAACTTTTTCATCAAAATTAAACATTGTTTTTCAAAGACAAAGTGAGAACATAAAAATCCACAAAAGAACAAACTCAATTTGCAGTTTGAACTCTGTATTCTTCCAACACCACAATATTGCATGTATTGTAATATTTTCAACAATCTTCCTCTGAATCATCCCTTTGTCTTTTTTTAACTGATGTGCTCTTGTTCCTTTTTTAGTTACCATTTGCTGATCTTGTACAAACAGTACAGTTGTGCTAGATGCACCGAAAGGTAAAAGTAGATTTTCTTGCAAATGCAGTTGAAACATCAACATTTCAGCTTGCTTATTTAATCATTAGTTTTGAATATTTCTCATGGGCATTTAATAATTTTTGACTTTTCAGTCTGAGTTAAATCTCTTTTTTAGCCAATTTTATCTGTAAAAATCTGAATATAAGAAGTCTTTCACTTCCAGACTTCATGGACAATTATAAATCACTTATAAATGATTAAATACAAATGAATAGTTTTTAAAATTGATGTGATTTGGAATTGGTAAACTATGCTTGGAGAAAAAAAATGTGATCAGAACATTAACTTGCCTAATAATTATGCATGCACTGTATTCTGTATCAGCTATTTGTTGATGTGAACCAAAATCCAAATAGCTGTTAAAGGTTTATTTATTTATTTTTAGCATTTGCTCTGACTTCATTCACTGTAGTTATGAAAAGCTCAGTTGTAATGATCTCTATGCCTTGATTGCTTTTTTCTCATTGGATATCATGTTTGAATCAGAAACGTCATATTATGGAAGCAAAATGGTGTTCAAACCTCATATTGACTTAAGTGTGTAAAACTAGTATCTTACCCTTCACTGCACTGTTCATCTTCTTCATCTGTCTTTGTTTCTTTGCTCTTGCCTTTGCTTTCTTTTCCACTGCTTTCCGTTTCTGCTTCACCTCCTTCAGTGTCTTAAGGTCAGTTTCATAATAACGGCCTTTATTTTGTGCCACCATCTTCTCTGTCTTCTCCAGCAGGTTTGTGACCTGACTGCTATCATTCCAGTTCTCATTGTTGAGGACATGATACCTGTTCCCACATTTCTCGAGTAGCCACTGTAGCGCTTCCCCTTCACTCTCAATGAACTCTTCGACGGTCACGTCCCCCAGGCAATCTCCATGGGTGAACAGCAGTATGGTATGAGCCCACACTCTCTCACCAAGAAGCTGCATGTGCTCCTCCACTGATTGCTTCTCTGCTGCTGTGAATGACACGTCTACACGCAGGGTCAGCAGAAGCACGTGTGGTCCAGGTAGACAGAGAGACATGCTGAGTAAAATCTCTTCTTTATCCAGTTCAGAAGTGTCAGCCACTGAGAGAGACTTCCACCAGCCTGGAGTGTCCACTATAGTCACATGTCTCCCGTCCACCTCCCCTTGTCTTCTCAAAGATGTGGTGGTTCTCTTCGAGATGAATGTCGCCATACTCAAAATGGTGTTTCCAGCGGAACTCTTCCCAGCTCTTCGGAAACCCAACATTATTAGCCTCATCTTAGAAATGTGGACATGTTTGTGACCTGGTAAAAACAAGACCAAGTAAAATCAAATATCAATATCCAAACTCTTTCATTTCTTTATAGAACAAAAAAGAAGAAATTTTCAATCCGCTGTAGCTCAAATATGGTGCATTTAAGACATTTTGTGTCAGCTGCAGCAGAATACGGTTGTCAGCCCTGTATTTGAGTCCCTAATATGGTTACGTTCACTGTTTTTTTCGGTTCCAACCACATTATATAATGAACTCACACCCGTAAATTTTCAGGACTCACAACCGCATTCTCGGAACACACGCACTGTGTGAACGGAACAGGACTGAACAACTAGTTGTCCATCACGTCATTCAGTGCGAGAGAGTTTCTCTCGTCAGTTTCATGTTCCGTCCGCGGCTCAAATGCTATGCCCTTCACCCAAATGTAAAAGCTGCTGTCGGTTAATGAAGGTTTGATGAACGATTTCGCGGCTCGTCTGGACTCTTGTCGTGTCAGAAAGTGATAAAACTTTAAGTTTTATGGACGTCGCCATCTTTGACATTACTTTGGTCACTCTTGCTATGGTTACTAGTAAAGAATACGGCTTGATTCCCGTTGGACGATCATACAGACAGTAACTGCTGCTTAAAGTCTCTAATAGTATTCGAAAAGCTAGTAAGTTGCAGTGTGAACGAGACATTTCGAGACTCACACATGCAAGTAAATGCGGTTGTCAATCCCAATAACTGACAGTGTGAACGTAGCCTTATTTTGTCACTAGGAGAACTAAAGGTTTTGGGCATCTACATTTCTTTCTTTCTTTTTTTTTTTGTAGTTTATTATAAGTGACCCTGGACCACAAAACCAGTCTTATGTTGCACGGGTTTATTTGTAGAAATAGCCAAAAATACATTGTATGGGTCGAATTTATCTATTTTTCTTTTATGCCAAAAATCATTAGGATATTAAGTAAAGATCATGTTCCATTAAGATTATGACTGGTTTTGTGGTCCAGGGTCACATATTTGAAAGTTGCAGCAGAGAGGAAAACTTAATGACTTAAAATTTGGTTTATTATAAATCTGGCTAATCTGAATCATTGCACTTTTAAGTCAATTTAAAACTTGGACTTTTAACATGTTAAAAGATGTTCAAATCATTAATACTTTAAATATAAATATGTTTTGTATTTTTGGAGTTCGATAGCCCCAGATCTCATTCACTTTCATTAAATGGGAAAAAAGAAGCCATCATAGTCTTTAGAATTTCTCCTTGCATGGAGGGAATAATCAGAGATCTGGAACAAAACGAAGATAATGATAATGAGAGAAAATAATGAGGGAATTATAGTTTTTAAGTTAACTATTCCTTTAAAAGTGGTTATCTGGGGCCTGATTCACAAAACATTAAGAATGAAATTCCTCTTAACTGCTACTTTCTAGTTCTTTTGTAACTTAACAACGAAGTTTATATGATATGTAATATTGCAAAAACATTTGTTAAAGGGATAGTTAACCAACAACAAACAAATAAACAAACAAAAAAAAAACCCTGTAAGACCTTTGTTCATCTTTGGAATTTACAATTAAGATATTTGTGATAAAATATGAGAGCTTTCTTACCCTGCATAGATAGCAATGCAACTGGCATGTTCAAGGCCCAGAAAGGTAGTAAGAACATCATTAAACTAGTCCATGTGAAATCAGTGCAACAACCGTAATTTTTCCATAGCTTCATAAAATTACGTTTTAATTACTATTTTAATGATGTCCTTACTAACTTTCTGGGTTTTGAATGTGGTAGTTGCATTGCTGTATTGCAGGGTCAGAAAGCTCTCGGATTTCATCAAAAATATCTTAATTTGTGTTCCAGAGATGAATGAAGGTTTTATGGCTTTGGAACGACATGAGGCTAAGTAATGACAGAATTTTTTTTTTTTGGGTGAACTAACCCTTCAAGAATGAATTTAAATTACTGAAAAGAATGTTCCAAAAAATCCCCTCCAAGTTGTTTTAAATGTTCTTGTTAGAAGAGGAAGAAAAAGATGCTCTTAAGAAAATATTTTTCAGGAATAACACTTAAGAACTTATCAGAATTTATCCTTCTTAGAAGGATCGTACTGAATCCGGCCCCTGGTTCTTACCTTGCCGTACAAGTGGCATCTCCCATTGTTCTTGTACCATCTTCCTCCTCTGGTTGGCTCTCATGTATCTCTTCGTCATCGTTCCTTCTACCTTTTGCAACCATTTTCTCTCCATTTCAAAATGACAGCGACCGTTTCCCAGAACCATCGCATCTATTTTCTCTAGTAACCCCGTAAGCTGCGTACCGGTGGCTCTCTCAGCATTAAGAACATGATATCTGTGTCCACATTTCTCCACTAGCCAGAGCAGAAGAGCCTCTCCTTCACTTCCAATGTACTTTCCTAGAGATTGCTCTTGTAGCTGGTCTCTGTATGTGAACACAACTATAGTGTGATTCCACACTCTCTCGCTCAGAAGTTCCACGTGCTCCTGCACGGACCTCCTGTGTTTTTCTTTGAATAAAGCATCGACACGTATGATCAGCAGAACCGCATGGGGCCCAGGAGGACAATGAGCTACACTAAGCACAATCTCTTGTTTTTGAAATTCAGGAGTTTCTTTTACAAGGTAGTTCTTCCACCAGCCCGGCGTATCAACTACAGTGACCTGCCTTCCGGCAAAATCTCCACGCATCTTCACACTCTGGGCCGTTCTCCTTAGATGAGGCTCTGCATGACCTGTTATTAGGTTTGCCAAAGAAGATTTCCCCGCTGCTCTGTTTCCCAATAACACAATCCTCAAATCAAAGAGAAACTGGACTCCTGCCAATAAGAGACAATGCATTCCTAATATCAAAAACATGATGTCTTGCTCCCTGCTGACTATAGATCTAGACATTTAGATTTAAACTTTTCTTAAATACAAAATCCCAATGCTAGAAAACACCAAGAATTGAAATGCTTTAATCAGGGAACTTACCAAATTCACTTGCTTCACATGTTGCCATCGCTGCACTCTCTTGCTCATAACCCTGCCTAAAATATTTAGAAATAATGTCACTTTTGGTCTGAATTAGTTACCGCACCATTTAAATGATACGAGAAGGTTAATAAAATGACTTCCATCTTCAACTTTGTATTAATGTGTTTTTGTGGCACCAAGATCAAGCTAATGGATGATGCTTTTAAAAATGACAAGATTACCACCCCATACATTTACAGCGCTTTTCAACAAGCTTTTAGAAGCCATTAGCTATCTGTGAAAGAATGAATAAGTGAGGTGAAAAAGGGAAAAAGGTTTTACCTTTGTTCTCATCACAGCAGAAGAGCTGACAGTGAAATGAAGAATATTATTCTTGTGTGCACAACAAATATGAGAAAAACTGGTTAGTCAGGCTGAACAAGTGACTCAAGACTTTTATGGAGTCTTGTAAGAAAGGTTTCTGTTTCCATTACATTGACCAATTTAAATAGATACATCCATTAAGAGCCACACCGTGGATATTGTAATGACCAGAATAGCTGTACGCGCCAGTGAACTATTTTGTGTATTTGATTAGTGACCTGGAAATGACTAATCTGAGTTTGATTTAGATAAGAAGAAACCCAAAATGCACTGACCAATGATTGTTTAAAAAAAATGTAAAATGAATAATTTATATTTAAAGGGATAGTTCTCCCAAAAATGAAAATTATGTCATTAATTACTCACCCTCTAGTCGTTCCAAACCCGTGAGACCTTTCATTTTTGGAACACAAATAGAACACAAAAAAATATATTTTTGATGGAAACCATGAGCTTTCTGACCCTGCGTAGACAGCAGTGCAACTGACATGTTCAAGGCCCAGAAAGGTAGTAAGGACATTGTTAAAATAGTCCCTTAATTTTCTAAAACTACGAAAACAATATATATTTTTATTTTTTGTTTGGCCATTTTTTCATTTTTCTTTGAAAGGACAGTGGAGATGAGACAGGAAGTGAGTGGGAGCAAGAGAGGGGGGATGGGATCGGGAAAAGTCCACGAGGCAGGATTCGATCTCAGGACACCCGAGGCGCAACTGCACCATATGTTGGGACAATTGGCTATTGGCACCGACAACTACGAAAACAAAAATAACAACTTTATTCAACAATTTCTTCTCTTGGACTATTTTAACGATGGCCTACTTAAAAATGTCCTTACTACCTTTCTGGGCTTTGAATGTGTCTGTTGTGTTGCTGTTTATGCAGGGTCAGTGAGCTCTCAGATTTCATCGAAAATATTTTAATTTGTGTTCTGAAGATGAACAAAGGCCTTGCGGGTTTGGAACGACGCAAGTATTTAACAACAGAATTTTCATGTTTGGGTGAACTATCTCTTTTGTTTCATATATACATATATTTATATTCTATCTTTAAACATATAATGTTCACACAGGAATGTCTGCACGCTTACACCCGCCAGTGCTCAAACAAGTGTCTTCAAATGAAAAAGGAGTTTCACACTCTCCCTTGACATAGATCACAAAAGATGAATATATATGTTAGACAGAAAAGAGAATAGGAGAAATGGGCCGAGAGGTTGTGCGAGCGATGACTCATGGACAGTGTCAGCGAGTGCTTGTCTTGTTTTGATGTACAACACACAGACGCCTGAGATCGGTCAGGGACAGATATGGCCATATCAGATTTCACAGAACTAGAAGGGGAATGCAGAAATTGCTTATAACCTTGAAAAGACAGACCTTGAGTGAAAGAAAGGAAGAAAGAAAGAAAGAAAAAGAGAGAGAGTGAATTATGCGGAAAGGAACCGTACAGCAAATCCTTTGACAGCACTCTGGATAAAAATGGCTTTAGTGTTGATTCACAACAGTATCATTTTGCAGGCTTCGCTAGTGGTTTTTTCCGTTTTGGAACTTTTTATGTAAATATGATGTTTGTGTGAGCCTTATCACATTTTCTATCAAATTACAGATGATTCATATGGTCTCAGAGGTCCCCTTCAGTCTATAAATCTAATTAGCGCTTCTGCACCCTCAGCCACACAGGACCGACGTTTAGTTTGAAACAGAAGATCTGAGCCTTTGTTTTTCACTCAGTACAAGCCATTAAAGTTGCATTTAGCTCGTACATCATTATCACTGTTATCTGCATCTCTCAGTGGAGGATTACTGCTAGTAAAACATGAAAAGTGAAGGTTAAGAACACAATAACAGAGATTAGAATCTGTCTTTATCTCTAAGGAACTTGCCGGCTTAAACAGAGCTGGCTCTCTGTTTATATGCCCGTGTATCAGGTAATTGGAAAGTTCTGCTCGGCTGGAACCTGCGCCGCCTCCAGTGATGTTGGTCACACTTGTTTCTCTCTCATTCTGTAAGGAAATAAAGCCTCCGTGTGTGCGCAGCCCGAGCCTCGATAAGGAGAATGTTAGGAGGGCTCATGATGGCACTCGGATTATACTTCCACAATCCTTCTATCTAGACTTATCTGAGGACAAACTGCCTCGAAAACCTTTCCAAAGCGCGGCTTCTCTTCCATCCGTGTGCTTAGGATTGCAATATGCCAGAGACGTATCTGTGCTAGGATCTCTGCTTCGAGATTATTTTCCCACACGGATGAATGCGAATTTTTCAAAGAGATGAGGCAGATTATTTGGTTGACATGCACTTGAAATTCAGTTGCGTTTAATCTGTATCCACTTACTTAGTCCCTTTAGTTTGAAGAGGCTTTGGCAGACCGTGAGCCCCCAAATCACCTATTTCACTGCTTAGAGAAGCCTTCGGCTTGCTAAATTGAACTGGAGGAGAACTGATCTAAACTTAGCATCAATATTGCAAATCCTAGCTATAAACAAAAGCCTGTTCTCTTGAAAACAAAAGCAGTTTTAAATTAAAAACTTGAGGCAGTGAATAAATAAGAGCTACATAATTTGATTGTGGATACTGAAGAGTGATTATCTGTTTGTAACAAAACAAAGAATCTCTCTGAACGATTCCCGCTTAATAAGAGTACTTTCATTTGACTGAATAATTAGATTTTTGCTTTCTCTCTTCAATCCCATTCGCATGCCTTCCAGGAGCAAAAGCTATTTCTGTTTTTGATAGCGCATGTCTGTAATTAAAACTAACGGCAACATCCGCTGCTTTAACTTTTAACATAGAAAAGATAGCACTATGAATAAAATATTTGAGGTTCATACAGTAACGCCTTATCTACACAAGCTCTGTTCCTCTTAGAAAAAACATTAATTACCTGTACAGTAAAGTATATAAGTGAGTTTTATAGAGGAGCTTTATAAAGTACTTTTGTACTTTAATGTAGTTCTATATTTAACAAATGAGCTGCATGTTCATTTTGTTCCAGAAAAAAAATGGTAATTAGCGTATTAGGCTGTGCAGCCAGTAAACCCTATACAGTACACCATAGAGGAGTTTCTGACACGAAACCAAAAATATCTCCTATTCCAGCCGAGCTCTCATTAGTCATTGGAGTTGTTATTAATGTGCTTCAGCCTTTCTACTCAATCCTCCATATAACCCGCGGCTGTACAGTGATGGTGACGACTAACAGGGAAAACCGCAAATGGCACTTTCCATGAATATGATACAAAATAGGGCCCGATTTTGTCTTTTTTCTTCCAACCAATGGTGCTAAAAGGATAATTCACCCAAAACCCATTTACTCATCCTGATATTGCTCCAAAACTTTATGACTTACTTTGTTCTGTGATGCATACGATTTTGAAAAAAGTCTCAAAGGTTTTCTTTCACCATGGTTTGGTAACCAACATTCTTTAAAATACTATTTTTAAAAAAAAATTATTTTCATGTAGATTTATACAAGTGTTTTGTTGCCACGTAAAAAAAAAAAAAAAAAAAAAAAAAACATTAAAATTACAAGATTAAATTCGTAATATTTTGAGAATAAAATCGGAATTACAAGAATAAAGTAGAAATATTATAAGAATAAAGTTGCAATATTTCAAGAATAAAGTCTAAATGTTTCGAGAATAAACTAAAAATTACGAGAAATAATTCGTAGCAAATACGAGATCAAAGTTATAATATTTTGAGAGTATATTCTAGCCTATTGCGCATGCAAATGACCCGGATTAGGAGCACCGGAAGAAATTCCAAAGTCTTAGCTTTCAAAATCTGTCAGTTTTATAGCAAAATACAAACTATGTCTTACAATAATGTGGTTTTCATTCACTTCAGTTTAAGCAGCATGAGTCAATCATCTTTCCGATTACAATAATCAGACTTTTGTTTCATTGAATTAGGCTATACTGTTTTTTTCATGCCTTCTGATGTCCCTTCACTTTTATATCTTCCCATAAAGAATTTGAAAGCTAAGCTGTGTTATATTAAAAGCAACAAGGCACATAATTATTGCGATTACTGGGTGGCTGGCGCTACAAATAATAAATGGAAGTTGTTAAACATTATGTCCAATCATTTACTGTATTATATCGTGAATAAAGCAGCTTGTGAATAGTCACCTTTAGAAAGTTTTATTGTTGTTTTTAATTAAATACATGTGAGGAATGAAAGTTTCGACGCCACAGATGTTTTTGAAAAGTAGGTGGTGGAATTTTCACAAACAAAACAGGCTATAATTTAATAAACTGATTCACAGCGATTTGTCATGCCACATTAAAGAGCTTGCAAAACACATTATTGTAAGCTGAGACTTTGTTCTATATTAAAAGTACCAAAAGCACAAAGCTTATTTCTATTGGAGGGCTGGCGCACTACAAATAATGAATGCAGTCGAAGACATGAAATCGTCAATTATTTTCTAGCATACTGTCCCCACGAGAATGACACATATGTATGATTTCTGCTAATAATCCCACATATATTTGTAGTATTAAAAAGGGTTAAATAATAGAGCTACGGCGTAAACATGTACCCTTTGATTCCTGATTTTCAAATAGTTGTACCTCGGCCAAAAATTGTCCAATCCTAACAAACCATACATTAATAAAAAATTCTTATCAGCTTTTAAATTATGTATAAATCTCAATTTTAAAAAATTGACCCTTATGACTGATTTTGTGGTCCATGGTCACATATCATATTCTTGATATTAAGCTGTTTCCGCCAGTCCTTAAAATGGACTCTTTCTTATCCCAGTAAGATAATGTGGCCGCTCGGACGCAACACTATTCAAATAAATTCCAGTGGCCTGGCAACTTCACCCAGTGCTCCCAATCCGGGTCACTTGCATGCGCAATATAGGCTATATTGCAGCCAACGTACAGTATGCTAGAAAATAATAGCCTATTTCATGTCTTCGATTGCATTCATTATTTGTAGTGCGCCAGCCCTTCAATAGAAATAAGCTTTGTGCTTTTGGTACTTTTAATATAGAACAAAGTCTCATCTTACAAAATCAGTTTTTACATTTTACATTTTTTGTTTTATTGTTGTGATCATTGTTTTTATGATTGTTCTACTTCCTTTTTTGTGATTATTGTTTTTATTATTGTTTTTATGATTATTCTACTTCCTTTTATGTAAAGCACTTTGAATTACCTTTGTGTATGAAATGTGCTAAATAAATAAATTTGCCTTGCCTATATCAAAATATTACAACTTTAATTTCTACGATTTTTTTTCTCGGAACATTCCGACTTTATTTTCGGAACATTCCGACTTCATTCTCGGAATCTTAGATTTTTAACATTTTTTTTTAACATGGCAATAGAACACCTTAGAGAATTTGTTGCGTCAGCTTAAAATAATTTGTTACCCTGCTGCCTTAAAATTTTAAGTTCAGTCAACTAAAATAAGTTTAGTCAACTTGAAATGTTAAGTTGTACTAAGTAACAACTTAGATATTTGTGTTTGCTAAACTTAACAGATGGGTAAGTAACCCAGCTGCCTTAAAATTTTAAGTTGATTCAACTCAAATATCTAAGTTGTCACTTAGTATAATTTAACATTTTAAGCTGAATAAACTTTTTTTGAGTTGACTGAACTTAAAATTTTAAAAGGCAGCCAGGTTACAAATTATTTTAAGTTGACGCAACAAATGGTTTTTTACAGTGTAGATTTAAAACAACATGAGGATGAAGAAATTATGATTTCTCATTTTGGTTGAACCATCCCTTCATAAATCTTCAGAAAATCATGACTGTCAACCTAAACTACGTACAAATTGTTATATTTTGTATACATTCATGTTAGCAGATTTTTGCAATCTTGCTACCAAAATTTGGGATTTGTGAACCCGAATTTATGTAAAAACTAGGATAATTATCACAAATTAAGCTTAAATAAAGCAGCTGATGAGAGGCTTGGTCAGGTCATTGCACAATGCGCTTTCAGTCTGACTTCTCTTAAACACGCCGAGAAGAAAACACAGATTTGGAATGACCGACTTCGCTTGCAGCGTCTTAAAGGCTAATCACTTTCGGCTTCATCTGGACAGCCTCCTATCGGAGGCTTTTAGTCACCTTAGAGCGGCCCGCCATCTTACAATCTCAGTGAAATTGGATGAATGATTCCAGTTAAATAGGGTTTGTCATATAATGAAGAAAATTAGCACCAGGTACCAGATTAACACCAGTAACTTGGAGGTATCTGTAAGTGTTCTCAGAGTTCTTTTCCAAATATCTCATTTAATTTTTTTTATACTGTGCTTTATGTTAGATAATACATTATCCAACATATCTAACAGGTCGTCAGAAAAAAAAGCCATGGTGTTTGTGTGTCTACTGCTTTTATAAAAGTCATAGGCCACCAATATGTACCGCATTTGTGAAAAAAAAAACAACACTACAGAACTGTCTAGACAAGTAAAAACTCTTACCTCAGAATGAGCCTAACAGATATTAAACCTGAGCTTAGATGAAAGATTTTAATAGTCTTGCCCTTGACACTTTTACTCTACAGCCCTATTTCATAAAGCAATTTAACATGTTCTCAGTGTTCATCGTCCTGCTGCTTTCCCTGGTGGAAAGTGTGTTGCCATCTTAAGTGCCTTTCCATTATTCTAAAAGCCCAAGTGTAAAATCGACCCTTCGATGGATGAAGAGACGAGTCAACAAAACACAAGAACTCATGGGAACATATTTTTTCCATAAGGCATAGCATGCCATCGCATTTCTCTAAAAAAAAAACATAAAATTGACAGGAAAGCTGCTGGAAAGTGAGAATTCATTTGTTTAGCGATGACAACCAAATTTAAAGGCGTAAGCTGGTTTTGTCTGATTCGAGTATGTTCCATTTTCATTCCACACAATGTCATGACATTTAAGCTTCGTATTGTCAAATCCTGAGGGTAAATGGATGACTAGCTGTTACAATTGAAATCACGACCAGTACAAGGCGTAATCTTGATCCTCAGGAGAAAAGTTCGCTCTAAATGTATCACTGAGACTGACCTGACAAGTGCAGAGACTGTGACTTCTGCTGTAAGTTAGACCTGCTATTCAGGTGACCAGTTTTTATCGATCTTCACGTTTGGCTGTTGATTTTCTGTAAGGGAGCTTCTCATAACGGCCTTCACTGTGAAAGAACAAAGCATGAAACAGGTTTCATCCATTTTGCAGCCAGCACACTCATTCATCCTTCAGGAATTATTGAACATATCACTGAATTATCAGTACACACATGATATCTCAAACTTGACATGCTTTAGCATAAATGTTTCTCATTTATTCAGTCATGCACTGCTTTCTGTCATCTCCCTTCTTGTCGCTGTTTCCAGTGAATTAATAATACATACTCTGACTGTGTGAAATGTCCATCAAAATAAAAAAATACATAACTAAAGGTGTCCCAACGGCCTTAGAAGACTGTAAAACAACTTTGTAAAGCACAATACACAGTACAACCACTGTTTAATGTCTTTAGACATATTGTAATTAAACCATTTTCATTTTTGTAATGTGCATTCTGTTCTGTACTGTATAACTATTTATCAAAGTAAGAAAGATTTTTTAATTACAAATTTTGGTCAATTGAAAAGCTAACAGAAATGTATTTCAAATATATTTTTTTTAACTTTCTATTTGGTAAAGAACTTAAAAAAAAAAAATGTGTCATGGTTTCCACCAAAATATTAAGCAGAGTAATTGATTTCAACACTGATAGTAATAATTATAGTTTCTTGAGCACCAAACCAGCATATTAGAATGATTTCTGAAAGATCATGCGACACTGAAGACTGGAGTATTAATGCTGAAAATTTAGCTTTGCCGTCATAGGAAAAAATTACATTTTAAAATATATTAAAATAAAAAAACTTTAGCATTAAACTGGCAAGCAATTCCAGCTGCAGTGCTGAACCGTTTCCCCATTGAGAGTCTCCACATTATACTGTCCTCGTACATTTCTTACATGGACAGCCATCCTTTTGGGAGGACTTGGGCATAAGAGACATCTTTCAAAAGATCTTACAGACCCTAAAACATTTGAAATGTAGCGCATGTATAAATAGGGATTATACTTGTTTTTATGGACACATGTCAGAATTACCACTAACTTTGTTGTCAAAAAGTCAATATGTGACTATATTTCATCCAGACACTCCATCTCTGAGAAGCTAAAAGTCCATAAGCTTAATTAAAACTTTAGAATCTTCATTAGGTCTGGGAACCGGCAGTCCTTGTGTGATCGGATTATGAGATTTGCTTAGGATTCACAAAATGAAACCAAATGTCTCATTTGAACTCAAGAGGCTTGTTCTAGTGTCTCTGAAAAATTTGATGGGAACAACTGAGGCAGTTCATAAAAATAGTTCTCTGTGAAAACTAGAAGACACACAGAGGCCATCAGAAAAGACAAAAACAAACAAACAAACAAACATCAAGGCTCATTATATTAATGTATTGTGATGGTGGCATTATACCACATTTCTGCAGACTGCATCAGGATAAACAAAACTATTTTAGCACATCCATAACCAAAATGATCCTTAGTTTCATCATTAGGGGAACGACATTAACAAACACTCAAGTATGTTGAGGGAAGAAATGTTTTCAAGATAGTGGGTTCATTGTGCAGATTCTGGATTATGACTGATTCTATTCACACAAGACCTAAAGTCATAATGAAGTCAGAATGAGACCATGTGATGACACCATTATCATCATCATGATTATCATCACCATCATTTCAAAGTAACATAAACATGTATACTGATATTTAGCTGTTTGTTTTTAAAATATTTCAGTATCTCATTGCATTTCTCATTCGCATTCCATATAACATACATTAAAACAAAGCAAAAAAAACTGTAAGGACATATATGTTTTATGGAATTAGAAATGTCTTTTTTATTGCTATTTTAACACTTTGTAATAAAACAGTAAAAATAAAGGAAGTACTGTAAGTTATTATGAATCACCGTCTTGATCAGTGTCCAGATCAGTGTGACAGATGTCCTGATGGTTTGGAGTCTCAGCATGCAAAAAAACAAGGCAAACAGAAAACACATCCCAGTTTTAGTCAGACATATCTACTAGAATAGAAGGGGAGGAGGAAAGTAACTAGGAGAGGGAAGATGGAGGAAACTAGAAAACTGTGTGAAGATGCAGCCATCTGCTTTCAGTTTAACATTCTGATTTGATAAATCCATAAAAGACAGTTAGAAAAATCAAGAGTGAAAAACGCTGAGTCAATGATCCATGGTGTCATCTTCATCACTGCTTTCAATAAAATCATCTTCAATGTTGTCTACAGATGGTCCAGCTTCTTCATCATCATCATCAGCAGCAGCAGCCCCATGCTCTTCACCACCCAGCTCTGCTAACAGCTGCTCGGTATGCTCTAACATGGGTGAGTCCTCACAGCGCAGCTTCACATAGAGCTACAGATTAGAGAAAAAGAGTGAGAAAAAGAAACAGAGCTTATGATTATTATCAGAGGAATAGTGGCAGTGTTTGTTTGTAGAGTAAAGAGAAATCTCAGCTTTGACTCAAGGCTTGGCATGTTTTGCAGTGTGAACAAGTTGCCACTAAATCAAAACTCTCCTCTCCTATATTTTTCTCTTTTATCTAACTCCTCTTTTCTCCATCTTTCAAGGACTCGCTCTCTTTCTCTCCCTCCGTCTTTCTTCGAGAAGGTCCAGTGCCAGCAAAGTCAGCTGGCAAATTCCACAAATTAGTGACTCCTTTCCAAGCACAAACGAAGCGAGTTTTGCATCAGTGGGAAATTGTTCAGCAAGTGACTGAGTGCTTGCCAGGAGAGGAAGAGAATTCAATCCCCCCACTGTCTCAACTCTTATCACTGTAAAATATACCCTGAAAGAACATGATAAAAAAGCAATTCTCAATGTGACTGCAAAACAATATATCGCCCCGCACTTTCTCCCTTTGCTTAATACAAAAAGCTTGCAGGGGATTTCATCCTGTTTCAGCAGGGGAATCGGTATAATTAATATCACAATATTTTACAGTTTCAGTGCAACTACCAAATGTGGGTAAAGGGATACACATGATTAAATAATGATCAATTAATTGTCATTTTAATCATTTAAGCTTTAAAAGTCTGTTAAGTTCAGCACAGATACATTCGGAGGCAAGCCAATGTGAAAACGTAGGGATTTTTATTTTTTTACAAACAAAGATTGCATTCACTACAAACAAAGTGATAATGTATTAAATAGACACACTTGAAATTACACCATAATTAGTGGAACGGTATGTTATGTACACCGTGTGTTGTTATTTGGCACAAAAAAAGTGTTTTCACAGGATTTTTTGCCCAAAATTAAAATCAGCCCATTATTTACCCACCCTCCAGGCATCCTAGGTGTGTATGACTTCCTTATTTCAGACGAATAAAATTTGAGTTAAATTAAAGAATGGCGTGGCATTTATAATGGCATGGGCAGGCCCTTCTCTTCATCAGTCCAAAACAAGTCCAATAAAGTGCATCCATCCATAATAAAAATTGCTCCACATGGCTCTGGGGGGTGAATAAATACCTCCTGTAGTGAACCGATGCATTTTTGTACAAAAAATATCCATTTTTAAAAGGTAATATAATCTAGCGCTTAGTGCTTTATTCACCTTTATGCTGGAGCTGCGTGAGGGACTTTTTATTATGGATGGATGCACTTCATTGGACTTGTTTTGGACTGATGAAGAGAAACACCCACCCATGCCATTCTAAAGCTTGGAATTTTTTTATATAACTTCGATTGGATTCGTCTGAAAGAAGGAAGTCATATACACCTAGGATGCCTGGAGGGTGAGTAAATAATGGGCTAATTTCCATTTTTGGGTCAGTTGCGAGTTTATATCAGAAATGTGATACACTCGCAATTCAAAGAAAAAAAGCCAGGCATAAAGACAGAACTGTGAGATATAAGCAGAGTTGACTTTTGTCACTATCGTTGACTATTGTGACTTTTTTTCTCAGAATTATGAGATATAAACTCGCAATTGTGAGTTATAAAGTTCAGTTCTGAGGGGGAAAAGGTATATTTTCTCTGAATTGCTAGAGTATCTCACAATTCTGAAAGACGTGAACACAAGTGAGAAAAAAAGTCAGAACTGTAAGATAAAAAGTTGTGATTTTTACTCCTTATCCAGTGGCAGAAACAGGCTTCCATAATATACACATTGTGAATTATTATTTGACAAACTCCACGTCAAAAAAATTAGCATATTAATGTAAAAAGACTTAGAATGCATATACAGTAGTGCATAAATATTACAGAAAGATAAATATAAAAAATAAAGTATAAAAATCAAATAAATATAGATAAAAATCAAATAAATAAAGATAAAAATCAAAATAAAGTTATTCAATTAAAGTTGGCTATGTGCACATTTGAAGTAATCTGCATGTATTTTACTGTATTAATAGTAACAATTTATGAAATGAGAGTTAATTTTAATGAAAAACAATGATGAAAATTCCTAAAGTATTACTTGAGCGAGTCCTCAAAGACTGATGGAAGCCAGCCATGAATAAAAAACAGTCATGATGTGATAAAAAAGCGGCTAATGATGGCAAAGCTAAAAAGAGCATAGACGTCAGACCGCCTTGCACCCCATCAAAACTTCCTCAACTTTCAGAAAGCGTCATGTAAGAATGACTAATGCATACTATTTTTTTTAAAGGTCATTTCTTATGAGGTATTAGCAGTGCGTTTGGGGTACAGACCTCTCTTCAGCGAACTGTAATCATGCGGTCGCACAAGTTCTGTCTACTCTAACAACCAGACTTTAATTAAGAAAGCACATTTCTTATTAATACTTGAAAGAGCAGTCATTTAAAAAGCCGGAGAAAGTGACCCCACAACTTATCAACTTCTCCTTCGCTGTTCTTTCCTCTCTTTCCTTCTTTTTATTTAATGAGTTTTAGCACCACAGAACCTTATTTAACTCCCTCAGGGGCAAAACCACAGAGTCCTTCACACTCGCAGACTAACCAGGTCATCTCACACACACATACTGTCAGTGGGCAGCCCGTTGCTCCCTTATATCACCCTTAGAGTCGTGGGAACAGTCGCTAAGCAACAGCGAGTGGCGACAGGGCTCTCTGGGCCTCGTGGGATCTCATTTACGGACCGATCATAAGACCTCAGGAGAGTCTGAAACTCCTACCTGCTCTACAGACCTGACCTTCACACACACAAACATTACAACCACTGGCCACACAGGTTTAGTTGGACCCATGAGGGCATTTTAACACAATGTTGATGTGTGTGCATGTACTGTAGGGCCTTTTCGCTGCCGGATATCAAGGTTAATTGTGATGACAAAGCAACGCTTAAACATTAAACTCACACTGGCTCACAGGACCGAAACATTTAAATGTCTTTTGAATGATTTGTTATATACCGGTTAATGCATAACTGGAGTGGATAGCTATATTGAATGGTCATTGCGAACGTTACTGTACATTTAATTCCAGGTTTAGCACTCAAACTAATAGACCAATTTGTATAAAAAGGACAAACATTTCCAGGTAAATGTAACATGCTTGTTTCTGAGATTTTAAAAAAAACACACTTTACTAATTAAAGAACAGCACAGATCATTTTGAAGCTCTTATAGAAAGTATTTTAATGACGAAGAACATTTTAAATGGCATTTTGTTAAGTGTTTTAATTAGCTCACTTGCATTAGTCGCCTAAAAAGTGACTAAAATGTGTGAGTGCTTAAGTGATGGGGCTTGGAGAAGAAAGAGAGAGGAAGAGATGGAAATCAGAACAAATTATTCATGAAATAATTGCAGTGCCATTAGTTATTGTATATAATCAATAAATGCAGTGTAAATACACACACACAGTACGTACAGCGTGTGCATGATTATTAGGCGCATCAATATTCTGGTCATTTTTTTTTTTTTACTACAATCAACTACATCAATCTTAATAAGTACTATTAATTTTGAACTTCTTATATTCAGGTGTGCATTATTATTAGGCATGCTTTCTTTTACAGATAAAATGAGCCAAAAAAAAGATTTAATTATTAAATGCCCATGAGATATAATTAGAAGTAATGCAATACAGAAATTGCAATGTTAGGGCATGACCATTGGACAGCAAAATGCTCATTGGGTCAGCACGGTCAGAAAGAAAAGAAAACACATGTTAACTGCAAAAGAATTAAGGTGAAGAATTAGGTGTGAAACCAACAGGAACCATTTAGTCTCCAATGCCACCATTTCTCAAAACTGCAACCTACTGTACATTGAGTCTCCGAGTACAAGGTTTCAGATTCTCAGAGATTTTGCTTGGGTAAAAAAAAAAGTCTAAAACATGACCTCCACTTAATAAGAAGTGTTGTGAAATACATGAAGACTGATTTTTTTTATAGGCTTTATAGACCGATAAGTTGAGAGTAACTCTTGAATGACCAGCACCACATCCTCTTATACCATTCTTTCAGGAATTTTTCTTCTAAAATCTGGCAGTAAGTTTTGGGAGTCAATTTTTAGTCCATCTCCACAAGACAGACTTTGCAGGATAGGAGATGGACTGACCCAGTGCTGACCCAGTGAGCATTTTGCTATCCAATTGTCATGCCCTAACTTCACAAGTTCTGTATTGCACTAGTTTTGAATATTTCTCTTGGGCATTTAATAATTTTTTTAAAGAGTTAAAAGAGTTTTTAGCTCATTTTCATGGACCTTCATGAACAATTACATATCACTAACAAATGATTAAATACAAAATTATGACCAGAATATCAACATGCCTAATAATTAAGCACGCACAGTATATGTAAAAAGGATATACATTTGGATGGATGGATAGATGGAAAGACAGAACAACAGATACAACAATAGATAGAATGATAGAACAATACATACACAGAAGACAACAGAATTACAGAACGATAGAAAAATAGTTAGAATGACAGAATGACAGATAGATAGATAGATAGATAGACAGACAGACAGATAGACAGGTGATGGACTGATAGACAGACGACAGATGGAACAAAAGATAGATAGCAGGGAAATAGAATGACAAACAATAAGTGGAATGATAGACAGACAGACGATAGAATGATAGAATGACTGATAGAACGATAGATAGACTGATAGATAGACAGATAGATAGAACGATAGATAGAACGATAGAATGATAGATAGATAGATAGATAGATAGACGATAGATAGAATGATAGATAGAACGATAGAACGATAGATAGAACGATAGATAGAACAAGATAGATATATAGATAGAACGATGGATAGATAGAACGATAGATAGAACGATAGAACGATAGATAGATAGAACGACAGATAGATAGATAGATGAATAGATAGATAGATAGGCAGATGATAGATGGAACAAAAGACTGATAGCAGGGAAATAGAATGGAATGATAGACAGACAATAGACAGAATGACAGAATGATAGAATGATAGATAGAACGAAAGAACGATAGACAGAACGATAGACAGAACGATAGAATGATAGAATTATATATATATAGATAGATAGAATGATAGAACGATAGATAGATAGATAGATAAAACCAATAAAATTATTAAAATGCCTTAAAATATTTCCAATATTGTATGCAAATATATCTTTAAACTTAACACGCAATCCTCCTAGGAGCAATACACTGAGATTATTTTCCGCAGGGAAAGAAAAAGCATGTTATTCAGAGAATGACCCTGCACCACTCCACCCCCACTTCTGCCAATAAATGAATGAATTGAGAAACACTTGTGCCACAACTCCTGCGATTTGGATTCACAGATCTGAGTTGTGTTTATTTAATCAATCTAGAGGAGGACGGCGCTCCAGTTAATGTGTCACCTCAGCAACAGACACCATCTGGAGTTCCACCCTGTAATTACTGAGACCTGGGGCCAGTTGCATAAACTTAGCCTCTATGTTAAGACAGCGTCTTAAGTACTAGTCTGATAAACTAGCAGTTAACCAAAGAGTAATCAGTCTTATTTTTTGGATCCAGCTTGGACTAATCTACATTTTTCTGTAACTGAATATAAAACATTAGGACCAGACATAAAGAAAAATTTGGCTGACTTACTTTTTAAGACTGGTCTAACCCCTTTATGCAACCGGCCCCCGATCTCCAGTCCCGATAAGAGTTACACTCCATCAGCCACTGATACACACACACAGTGACAAAAACACCTTCCACAAACCAACAGTTCACCCATCACCCACTCAATCTCCCCGTCTTTACATCCTCTATTAAGCTCTCAAAACATATAGACAGCGGAAATGTTCCTCCCAGAGAAAGCTACTGCTGAAAAATATCTTACACTTTTTGCAAGCAATCCCTACCTTATCCAAGACTTCTACCTTCGCCAGTAATGTATTTATATGTTTTGAAATGGCAGCTTTGCAGAGGAACTCTGTCTGGGGGGGAGAAGGTCTTTGCTGAAGAAAATTGGCTGGAGGTGGTGATGGTGTGTCATGTGTGTGTGTGTGTGTGTGTGTGTGTGTAAAAGAGCAGAAAAGAGCCTGCGATCTCCTGCTATGGCCATCCTACTCACTTGGGAACAACCACAAATGAATTTCACACACACTTGTGCAACTGAAGACAGACCACATACACACATACACAAACACATCTGCTTTTCTGTCACGGTAAGGATTTTAAACTGATTTTTTTTCTAGACCCTGTTTTCTTTATTGTTTTGCATTTTACATCTAAATAGAGTGTACTAAATATTTTTGTTTTCTTTGCACACAAAAAGTTTTCCCATAGATTCAAAAAATAAAGGTTGAACCACTGATGTCACATGGACTACTTTAACAATGTCCTTACTACCTTTCTGGGCCTTGAATGTGGTAGCTGTGTTGCTGTCTATGCAGGGTCAGAAAACCATTTTCATTAAAAATATCTTCGTGTTCCAAAGATGAACAAAGGTCTTACAGGTTTGAAACAACATGAAGGTGAGTAATTATTGATAGTATTTTCATTTTTGGGTGAACTATCCCTTTAAGTCTTTAAGTATGCCTTCTCTACTTCCAAATACAATGCAAAAGTTATCTGGTCCAAGAGTTTGTTTGTCAGGTGCATTTGTGTGTTGAAAGTAATGAATGTGATTGTGTTTGTGCCTGTCCTTCCCTCTTTCTCTGCCTTCTTTCATCATTCAGATTACCATCAAGGACTCCTCCCACTGTCCTTAAATAACTCTCTTCAGGCCGTATCTCTCCCTCTTGTTCTGTACATCTCTCCTCTGATGAACTGCTGGGCTGGACCGACTTCTGATCCACAACTGACCTTACTGTCCCGCTGACAGTCATTTATATCTGCACAGTTCACAAACACACACACACACACATACACAAGCACCTACACATTCTTTCCTTCCTTTGGAGGCAGACAGCAGTGTTTCCTGCACTTCTAACCTACAGCATCACTCCAAAAGAAATTTATGAACGTAAGACCTAAAAAATGGTCGATCGTTTTGCTAGATAATACCCTTGTTCCTCAGCTAGGATGGTGTAGAGCCCTTTGAAGCTGCATTGAAACTGCATTTTGGACCTTCAAATCTATAGCCTCCACTGAAGTCCATTATATGGAGAAAATCCTGGAACGTTTTCCTTAAAAATCTTCATTTCTTTCTGAATGAAGAAAGAAAGACATTAACATCTTGGATGACATGGAGGTTTTTTTTTAATGTGTGATTACACTGATTGAACCAGAAAGAAAAAATGTATACGACTAGCATATCCATGACTTTAATTGTCTTGGTTCTTTATTTTCATACACAATAAACGTCAAAGAAAAAAGGTCAGACACTTCCGTGCATCAATGTAGGAAAACATGAGCACCAAAAAGGTATCAGGACAGAGTGATAACAAAAGAAACCGTATAGTTTCAGTGTGAATCTATAGACGAATAAGTGACTCCAATCCTGTTTGTGCTTGTGTCCACAAGAAGCGATTTCTTTAAGAGCACAGCGATAACACTTTCCTATATCTCAAGGGATGAGAAAGGCTCTTAATACATCAAACTACAGACCTGAGCTAAGAGAACAAACAAACATAACGCACTGAACAAAAGACGCTCTGCAGCTCTCACTCAACTGGGAGCACATACAAGCAAACAGACTGGAAGTGTTCTCCAGAGTACATTTATAAAGCATCAATGTACTCTAGAAGTCACTGTGAATTCAAATGTTGCACACTCTATAAGAAGAGTATATAAGACTTCATACAAGTCAAAACCATAATGTAGTACAACAGACTAGAGAGCATTTCATGGATTTAATTTATGGCTGTCAAACGATTAATCGTGATTAATCGCATACAAAATAAAGGTTTGAGTTTGCCTAATAAATGTGTGTGTACTGTGTGTAATTATTATGTATATATAAGTACACACATATTAATGTATATATTTAAGATAAATATGTTATGTACAAAATATTTTTATTTATATATAATATGAATTATATAACAACTATAATACATATACTTGTAAATATTTCTTAAATATATACATGAATGTGTTTGTATTTATATATACATAATAATATATAAATAATAAACTTTTTTTTGTATGTAATTAATCACGATTAATCGTTTGACAGCCCTAATTTAATGATTTTGCATACTAGAGAGATTTGAATTATTATTTTTGAGCATTGTTTCATTTATAATTACAGTACACTTGAAACTGGAAATGATAAGAGAGCGAGAACAGGATTTGGAGATGTTGCAAGCCAGATTCGAACCTGAATAACCCGCATAATCACCACAGCTCAACATGTCTGAGCAAATGGGGTTTGATGAGGAAAAGAAAACTGGTAACAACAAACATCTACAGCTGCTATGCTACACACAGAGCAATCAATACAGGATATAAATAAATAAGATTTGTGCATCTTTTCACAGTTTGCTTGCTGACCCTTCTTTGCTGGTGGTTTAAAATTCCACCTGCTTTCTAAACCTTGACAGATAAAATACCAAACTGGATTGGAGAGTTTTAAAAATGATCTTGAACCTAGTGAATAGAAGAGGTCCAGACTGTTGGAGGAAAACACACTGACAATGGTATGTTACATATACTGTATTTTTAGCTACTTCCACAACAACAGTGACTTGTGACTGAGGAAGGTTACTGATATTCTTGTTTGTACTAGTTTTTCTACAGCTGGTTGCTCTTATGTTATTAGATACATAAACATCATCATAATCAATATCAGAGATTTTTCTAATTATTGGTATCAGCTAATGTGATGTTGGTCAATACTGAATTGTAATATGTTTAGATGACCATCGTCTTTATATAATACTCACGGTTAAAAATAATCTTCTGCAATTCTATAATGCTAAATTCAGTAGTAGTGTTCATTTTCTCAGCCATTTTTAAAATTAGTCTTAGTCTCTTAAATTAGTTTTAGTCCTGTGTCACATGTAATTTTTAGTTATCATATTTAGTCAACCTTGTCTGGTTTTTTAGTCAAGTTTTAGCTGACTAAATGTCAGAGCATGTTAGTCTAGTTTTAGTCAATGAAAACGTCACATTTTCGTCATGTTATATAATAGTTAAACTGATAAAAAAATATATTTTTGCTTAAAATTATAAATCAAAAAGATTGTTTGAGAAATAATTTTTTACATTTTAGGTTTTGCACTTCACCAATAAGCACAAATCAATAAAAAGTGGACTCATGTTTTTTTTCTATTTAATACATAAATTATTATCAAAGCCTTAGATACGCACTCTGTCTACATTATGAAAACTGGTAAAAACAAACAAACTAAAAAATTATAACAGTGAAATTCCCAACAGTAAATCCAAATTGCAATAATGTTTCTCCATTAAAACAACAGCGGTTAAGTACAAAATAGTTGAGATCACAGTCAGTGCTTCCACAATGAAGAGCGCAAATGGTTGCCAGATTGCAAAAATATAGCAAAACACTGGGAAGAAAATGTATCTTCTTGTAGCCATTTAAGAAAATGTATTTTTGTTTTGCATTTATGTTTAAATATTATTTGTTTGTGTTTTGTTCGAGTTTAATCTGTTAACTACGAAAGAGAATTGTGAATGTCATAAAGGGCATGGTAACTGGACGGCAAGATGCGGAATGGGTCAGACACAATTTTTGACCACTTCATACGTTTTTGTTTGTGGAAGATCCTTTTTGTCTGAACAAACGATTTGTACAGTAGGTGGACAGCCAAAATGAGTACTACCGCCGCCGCAGGGCCATGGTGTTAACTGCAACTCAGTCACGTGTTAAAGTCATTAACGAAGCTACCGCCAGGTGGCGCAAAGGGACAGATTGCAAACTGACTGGAATTTTATTTTGGTTTGTAAACGGAGATTAAATAACGAAATAAAACAACAACAACATTATGACATCCTTAAGAATCATTAAAAAAAGGGTTAATTTCAGAACGTGGGATAGTCGTAGGCTACAGCCTACGCATCAAAAAAAAAAAAAAGAATGAAAGATATTTACACAAAGACTACACTGTAAAAAATAAAAAACACAATTTGTTGAGTCAGCTTAAAATAATTTGTTACCCTGCTGCCTGCTGCAGTCTCTTTAAAACTTAACGCACATGACGTGGATCTGGCACATATCCGATTTTCTCCAAACTCTTTACGGTCATTTAATACTTTATAACTCATTTAAGAATACATTTACAAGGTAACTCGCCAAAACTGTGCATTTTTACGTAATTGTGAGCGTTTTTGTCCATTGAAGCACTACTGGTGCGCTGTCTGAAGTGGCTCAGTGTATGCGTACAGCCGAACATGAAGCCTTTCAAACTATACTTCACCATCTAGGCGGCATAACCCCAGGTATGTGTCGCCACACTCTCGGGTTATGAAGAATAAAGAAGGGAAAAGTAACTCTTCCGAAATGAAGCAGACATATATTCTCAGGTAAAAGTTATTAGAACTATGTCTAGGGATAACCTGGCCATCACACTTCTCTGACCTTATCAGCCTGTTTGTATTTGTTACGACCCGTACACTGTTTTTTCTTGTGTATGTTCTTTTTGTTCTGTCACTTTTAGCGATTCTAGGTACCGCCTCCTTTGGAACTCTATTGGCTGACGGGGCTGTCCTTCACCGTTGATCACCTTTAAAACGGAAGCGGCGACTGGAAGTTCTGTGCTGTTTGACTTGGCGTGTCACTGGTTGTTTGTTGTGTCCGTTTGTCTGCTACTACTTGCGACACTAGTGTGAAATTTGTTGAAATGATCTGTGTAAACTATTGGCATTTGTGACACCTGAGTTCACGACGAACCTTGTGTGTCTTTGACACTTTTAGCCCGCTTACGCTCCACTCAAACTTGTGATCTAATTGCTGACTTACAGACAACGGAGACGTGGAACAGCCTAGTAAGTCACGTGACGTACATACCTTGCACGTAGGTTTTGTTTCTGTATTAGAATCACCAGTTTAGTGAAGTGCGCTAAATGTGTATTTTTGTGTTTTTTAGTTAGCGTAAGTTCAGGGCGCATTTGCGCTGAAGATTTTTCTTTTCATATTTTTGTTTTTTTATTTAGAGGACCGGGAGGAGACAGTGGGGTTCTTTTTGTTATATTTATTTCTTCGGTTTTCTAGCGCCACTTCTAGTTCCCTCTCCCGTTTGTCTTGGTTATATAAATTATTATTGTTTCTTATTTTGTTTTCCTAAATGTTGTAAATACTCATGGTTGTGGGAGCAATAAATCTCTTGCGGTACTAATTTGTTGTCCTGCCTTTCTCTTGCCAATCTTTACCTTCAGCTTTTTCTTCTGGTCATCTCAATGTTACTCCTTTTAAAATCCTAGACAAAAATTTCCATCAAGGTCGTAACAGTATTTCATAATTTGATTCGCTCGTCGCTTATGACAGAACAGCTAATCACGGTGATCTTGTGTTCGCAAAAGATTGTTTTATTCGCTTATGTCAGAAACAGCGAATCTCTTTAAAAACTGGCTGTTGTTTTCACTACATTCCATTGTTAGATTTCGTAAAACTTACATATACTCGTCAACGGTGATTTTTACTCGCATTTGGCGCTTGGCGAGTGTTAACTTTAGGCCCTGCTTATGTAGTAGCGGCATTTCAGTCTTATCTTTTATCGTCAACAACACTGCATGTTGATATGGTCACAATTATCATTTATTGACCTTATTGTCGTCTCTTCATTGCCTCATTTTACTCTTGGGAAATAAAGCTTGTCAACAAACATTTTTCGTCATAGTTTTCGTTAAAGAAATTAACACTATTCACTAGTATTTAAAACTACTAATTTCAGTTTATAATTTCAGTTTTTAGTGATTTATTTTTATTTATACTAAATTTCACCAATTTATCAGTTATGGGGCAAAAATGGGCTGATTAGTACAGTTCATATTTTTAATATAGTCAAATCATTATTGAAAATGAATGTCTTCAGACAAATGTCTGATTATTTGTCCTGAGGTTTCGCCCACTGTCGCACCACAGTGCTGGTTGTGCTAAATGTGGCACCTACTAGAATATTTTGATCCTGACATTTCACCCCTGTGTTGTAAAACCTGTAAACAATGGGAGAGCACCTAATAGCTGGCTTGGTTTGAGCTAAAACATACAATCAAAAACGTATGATTCACTCAATATCGCTCTGGTGTGTGTGAAAGACAGCTGTGGGCTCTACTGCACTTAATGAAATGACACAAAGCATCTATTAACACAGCTGCCATACATACACATAAAATTGACCAGTCACTACAAAATCGCCATATAGACAACAGGTAAGGCTACATTTCTGTTTACAAACACTCTTGCATCTCTTCCAGGAAATGTTAAATTCACTCAGATACACACTGGGAGCAAACAGCAGACCTAAAAACATAAATTTGCTTAATTGGAATGTGAAAAGAGCGTGAAGATGCACACTTACGCAAATTAACCAAACAATTTTTTTCACTGCGTATATTAGTTCTTCAAGGTCACACAAGGTGTGTCACTGTGTGTGTGTTCAAGTGAATGTGCTTTTCGTGTATTTCGCTAGAGGCCATTTCAAGAGCTGCCATGGTAAGTTACAGACAGAGCAATGAGACACTCAAAACTGGTCATTTTTTCACCCATGGCTGAGCGAGACGCTTTACTAATGCTGCAGTAACATTGTGACACACAAGATCTATATTGCCAGACAGAACAAACACTGATGAAATGCCTTCCGAATAATGCCTTCCGAATTTTTCTTTTCTCAATTTCCCCTCGAGGATCGATAAAGTGTGACTGTCTGTTCACAAAGCAAGAGGCTGGAGCATACATGCATTATAACATAAGCATGATAAATCATTATATGTAAGATTATTAATGGTTGAAAATATGGTAGTGCACTCAAAGCTCAATCGATATTGTCCAGATCAATGCAGGACAAGGGATGGAGGTAATGAAGAATAAAAAGAGACGTACTGAGGGATGAAGAGAGGAAGAACGAGCTGATGGAGAGACATAAGACATAGTGACATTAAAAGGGGGAGAAAGATTCTGAAGAATAAAACATAAGTACTGAGAAACCAGAAAAAAAAACAAAAAACAGACCGACTCATTCCTTTTGTGCCTAATGTTTTCTCTTCTGCTCATCAAGACTGCATTTATTTGATCAAAAATACAGAAAAAAACAATAATACTGCAAAATGTTATTACAATATAAAATAATGGTTTTTATTTTAATATACTTTGAAATATAATTTATTCCTGTGATGCAAAGCTGTTTTTCATCAACTCCAGTCTTAAGTGTCACATGATCCTTCAGAAATCATTCTAATATGCTGATTTATTTTTAGAATTATCAATGTTGGAAACAGTTGTGCTGCCAAATATTTTTTGGAACCTGTGATTCTTTTTTCCAGGATTCTTAGATAAATAAGAAGTTAAAAAGAACAGCACTTATTCAAAATAAAAATCTTTTCTAACAATGTAAATCCGCACTATCACTTTTTATTAATTTAACACATCCTTGGTGAATAAAAGCATAACTTTAAAAATCTACTAACCCCAAACTTTTAAACAGTAGTGTATATTGTTAGAAAAGATATCTATTTAAATTAAATGCTCTTCTTTTTAACTTTCAATAGAGAAAGAATCCTGAAAAAAAGTATCACTGGTTCAGAAAAAATATTAATCAATACAAATGTTTCCAGCACTGATAATAAATCTGAATATTAGAATGATTTTGAAGGATCATGTGACACCAAAGACTGTAGTAATGATGCTGACAAATTCAGCTTTGATAACAGAAATAAATTGGATTTTTAATGTACATTAAGACAGAAGCACATTGTTCTACATCGTAATAATATTTCACAGTATAACATTTCTGTATTTTTGTTCAAATAAAGGCAGCTGTGATGAGCACTAGAAACGTATTTAAAATATATTTAATCATTTGAAAGTTGAAAAGAACAGCATTTTTTAAATTGAACAACATTTGTATTTGAAATCTAAACATCTGTAAAAATGTGCATGCTTCATGTAAACTGTTGATGGTGACAGTAACTGTAAGTAATTAGAAAATGAAAACTAGAAAATATTTCACTAGTCATCTGATACATATGAGACTAAAAAACCTGAAAATTGTTTTCTCGCCTCATGTCTTTCCAAACCTACAAGTATAAAACTATTCAGATTATTTCAGTGAATTGATGATCAATGAATTTCAGTGTTCAAGATTCTAAAATCAAAATAATTTGTTATCCTGAGATTAATTTCCCGAAAAATGGAAAAATGTTCCATCCAAAAATATACTGTATGAATTCCGAGGACCACATATGGACCACTTTTCTTATACCTTTTGCATACTGACAAAGCTAGAAAGGCTCTTTCACTGTATTTGCACTGAAAAGAGCAAGCCGGATATTATTCATATTATGTATTCCGTGGAGAGAGAAAAAAAAATAATAGTAAGGAGATAGGAGATAGAATTTTCAATTTTGGGTGAACTAATCCTTTAAAACCAGGTATAAGCAGGAATAAATCTCCACTGACCATTCGTGATTGAATCAATGAGAAAAATGTTAATTGCTGGTAAAAACAAGGCCATAGAGACAAAAAGTACTGAGCAAGAAAGGAAGAAAACAGATTTAGCAAATAATACAGGATATAAAGAGAGATAGTGAGGAATGGCACAAGTGAAAGAAAGAGAAAAGCGAGGTAGTGAGGTATGGAGGGGGAGGAGAGGTGGGTATTGAGGGATGGACGTGTAAAGAGTTGGACATTGAGGAGAAGGCAGAAAATCAATGGTGAATAGCGGCTAAAGTGGAATCTGAACTCTGCCTGAAGTCATAGAGTGTGACGGAGGAACGAGCCGAGAGTAAAGAACCGAGAGAAGGATGGGATGAAGGCAGAAAAAAGGCAATATGAGCGCAGACACGGAAAACAAATCCACAGCAGGCAGAGTAGCCACAAGCTAATTAAAATCAGAGGAGCAGGGGAAATCAATCGATTCAGGAGAAAAATCGAGGCTGTAATCAAGAGATTAGCTCAGGAGCCATCAATTTCACAACAACTTGCTAATGATCACTAAACCAGAGGCATGAAACTGGAGATTTAAAAATATATGGAAATACTTTTGGAGTTGCAATCCACAGCAGTTTGGCAATAGCTAATAACATAATTACACATTTCCAAGTCCTAATTTTAGATATTAGGAATTTGTTCGGTGCATGAGGCCTTACAACAAATACAGGCAATTCACCCTTAATCCAGAAGGGGGCAGCCGCAGTAATGCAATGCTGTTTAATAACCGCCGGCAGAAGTTGCACATTTGAAAACTTTAGCTGTGTCCGAAATCGTTCACTCGTTCACTAATATAGTGTATGGCAGTTGAGTGGACTATATCAGAAGGAGTGAACGAAATGAAGTGAACGAATTCGGACGATGACGTCTACATTGCGCGTGAGACTTGCAAAAACATCTTCGTCATATATGCTTTTATATTACATGTACCTTATTTTAGAAAATAACATTAATAGCAATAACACTTAAAATTACTTTATATTGTAATTATACACACCTCCGCATATATTATTAATTTGTTTTGTAATGCTTATATGTTAATAATCATTAAATACTATTAAAATACTGTCAACAAAAATAAACACACATTAACATGTTCATATGTTTATTGATTTTAGTATCTTGAAATTCTCCTGTGCAGCGCTTTGCAGTGCCCTCAGGCGACCGTTAATTTCACATCAGAATGAATACGCTACCAATGAACATTTTTAAATATCACCAAATTATCATAATTTTTGTAAATTAACAAAGATACTACCTCAGTAAATTAGTAAAATTTTAAACAAATTTAAAGCCTCCATTATATATTTAAATATAAATAATGCATAAAATATACGTTAAAGCAGAAGTAAGAAAAATGTAAACGGCATCTCTCATTTAAACTCGCTCTCTCTTCGAGCTCATCGGTTCTCCGGATTGGACTGTGGGAAATAGCGCTTCAGTGAGTGTACATCAGTTGTACACTCGAAATCAGAATGCATTGTGGGTAAAAAGTAGTGAACGAATGTAGGAAATGAAGTTGTTCACTCAGAATTCGGACAGCACTACAAAATTGCTGACACTCGAAATAGTGCACTATATAGTGGATAGTGAGCGGTTTCGGACACAGCTAAAGACCACTAGACAGCGATTATGTGCTGATTCTGAACGCGTCTCTCACTGACAAAGGAGTATAACGTTACTTTAAAGGCTTGCGTATTCAACTGTTTGCGAAATGGAGCTTTGTGCTCTTGTATCCTACCTCTCTCATTCGGCACAAATCCAAATATTCCATAATATTTTCATATTTGCGACGTAACCAAATGCTAAACTATTATTTAATATGTAAATTATAGGCTTTGTACTTCAGTGACGTTCCAACGTTGAAACAATGAGACTGGCGCGTTTGGTTTACTGTATTTTATTTTGATAAAGTACCAACTGCGCTGTCAAGTAAGCAATGTTTTATTAGCAAAAATAAATTAGACAGTTTAAATAAATAAAAATTAGCAAACACTGTGGAACCAAATAAATATGAAACTTCCACTATCACCTTAGATAAATGGCAGAAGTCAGTCAGACAAGAAGCGGAAGAGTTTCAAAACGAAATGCAAAAGCACCTGTTTTAAAAATATTTTGGATTTTGAAAAGCCTGTTGACTTCTGCCATTTATCTTAAGGTGATAGTGGAAGTTTCATATTTATTTGGTTCCACAGTGTTTGCTAATTATTATTTATTTAAACTGTCTAATTTATTTTTGCTCGACTCACTCTCTTCACGTGATAAATGAAACGTGATGAAACTGTCGTTCAGCAGCTGCATTGAGCAGTGTATTGTCTGTTCTCTAACTAAACTAAATGATTTTTATTACTATAAAAAAAAATCAAAATGACACGTTCTTCTTCGGATGACTCACAGATGAAGCAGCAAATACCGCCCTCTACCGTGTATTGTTTAATGAATATTGAGCGATCTAAGCCATGTAGCACAGAAATTACGCTTTTGCTTCACTTTAAAATGAAAAACGAGGAAACAATCCCTCATGAAAATGAATGCCATGATCATATGAATTTAAGACTTGCTGCTCTGATTTAAGACCTTTTCAAGGCCTTAATTCACGGAAAAGTGATTTAAGACTGTTTAAGGCTTTTTTAAGACCCGCAAAAACCCTGATGTATGTAATAAAGCACATTTTTGTTGTTTTATAGGATTAAAGGAATACTTCACACCAAACTGAAAATTTACTGATCCACGGATCCTCCAAGATGAGTTTGTTTCTTCTTTAGAACATATTTGGAGAATTGTAGCATTGCATCACCTGTTCACCAGTGGATCCTCTGCAGTGAATGGGTGCCGTCAGAATGAGAAGTCAAACAGCTAAGATAAAAACATCACAGTAATACACAAAACTCCAGTCCATCAATCCGTAGCC
The DNA here is from genome assembly GCF_022985175.1 of Labeo rohita. Taxonomy (NCBI): domain Eukaryota; kingdom Metazoa; phylum Chordata; class Actinopteri; order Cypriniformes; family Cyprinidae; genus Labeo; species Labeo rohita. Next base: position 17,017,776 of record NC_066884.1, on the reverse strand, counting down.
TTCACATCTTGTGAAGCAAAAAGATGTTTGAACTCTCATTCTGACAGCACCCATTCACTGCAGAGGATACACTGGTGAGCAAGTGATGTAAAGCTATATTTCTCCAAATTTGTTTCTGATGAAAAAAACAAACTCATCTACATCTTGGATGGCCTGGGGGCAGGTCAATTTTCAGCAAAGAAATGGTGCAGAAAATAAGATTCTTTACGATGCTACTTGAAATATCCTCTTCGCAAAGGTTGAAAATGTAGATGGTCACAAGATCTAATAACGGTTTAGGTGGTTCTAATACGTTAATACTGAGCAATATACTAGCAACTCATTCATAACTGGCAGTATGTTTCACAGCGCAGAGAGATGACCTTCTAAAGGGCTAATTAATAAATGATTACTGTTTGCTTTATTATGGTCATATTAATGACGCAGCTAACAAAAGCTTGGCCAATATGGGGCACTGATTAAAGAGCAGATGAATAATTGAGACGTTAGCGAAAGTAATTAAATATTCACAAGTCTGAACCAAAGCCAAGACTGTGACTTTCAGGTCTTATTTACATATTTTGTGCTCATGAGCTAATTTTTACGCTCAAATTTGCTTTTATAAAATGTATAAAGCAGCACAAACAGAGATTTTTCTTCACAGATTTAAACAAAGTCCAAAGACAAAGTCTTTCAAAATTATGCAGTCGAAGACTCTTAAATGACCCTGAAATAAAAGAGTGTAGGTTCATTATTAATTGTATAATTATATTTTTTACTTCTAAATTTTGATTAAAACATAACAGGCCAACAATCTTTTTTATTAAAAAAATCATTAAACTCACTATAGTAAAAACCATGCCCATCACAAATGACAAATTCAGAAATAAGTGCAAGAATTAAACTAAGACTAAACAAATGTAATATATTACTAAAGTAACACATTTAGAAATTAGCAAATTAATACTAAAATTTCACCCACTGGGTCAGTTATTTATTTATTTATTTTTCATGTTTTTTATCCTTTTGTTTATCTGTAACTGTAACTTACTTTACTAGTAAGGTTAACACAAAGACGGGCTTTTTCATGAAGTGTTGGGTGCTGAGACAGGGTGAGAGTTTGTATTACGTCTCGTCTGGATGCTTTAATTTGAAGATTTACATGTCTGAGACCTTGAAAAGCCACTAAAATCAATGAGAGTACTGAGATAGATTTCTCCTGCTTTCCTATTGGCTGGTTATAACTACACATCAATAGCACATTCCGCAATAACATTAAGCAATAAAAGTCTATGTTTCAGAGTCTCAAGAAGAGACATCCAGTATGGATCCACAGGTATATGTCAGACAGCAGGAGCATCCCTTGTCCTTCCCAATAATTCATCTGAATACATCATCAAGGACGCAGTGAGACAAAAGAAAACGAGGGGCTGCAAGGTGAAGCAGAGGGAATGAAGGACGGATGACGACGGATCCATCAGAGAACAGAGAGAGAGTGATGTAGAGACAGAAAAGCAATGAAAGAGGAACAAAAGAGACTACATGCAGTGACCAAACGTTGCTTCAGAGAGAACCAAAGTCCAGCGAAAAGCCTGAGGAAGAGATGGAAAAGGGGAAAAGGAAGAGAAAGAAAAAAGGACAGCGGTTGGTAAAAAAAAAAAAAAAAAAATCAAAAGAGCTATAGGTATTGTGATACCTCACCCTGCAAGCTATTCCCGCTCTCGTTTTCTTTCAAACTTTGGCTTTCATTTTCCATTTCTATAGCACTCGGACACCAGCAGAGTTTGAGAAATTTCACAGTAGAAAAAGAGCTGACGGCATGCTGAGAGAGCCATGACAGATGGAAAAATGAGAAGGGACCAAGGGAGGAGTGGAGAAATCAGCCAGGTAGAAAATGTGTGTGTGTGCGCACTGTATGTGGGGGAGAATGAAAACTACGCCAAGATGAAATCACATGGCCTCACCATTTCCAAAAGAAGAGCGTGTGTATGTGTGTGAGCTGTACCTTTTTGGCCTTGCTAAGGTACGTCCAAGCTGATTTTCTGAAGTTAACACCGTTGTTTGTCAAGTCTTGTTTGTCCAGCTGCAAATAAAACAGCCATCCCAACAGATACCACACCTGAAATAGGAAGAGAATAAAATACATAAACAAATAGATGGTATGAATCTCATCAAGTTAGTGTTTTTAAGCATTTTACATTTATTTAAGAATAATAACTTAACAATATATTTTATTTGTGAACTTATGTTCAGCTATTCTTTTTAAAAGTTAACTTAACTATTTTTGAATTTTTCAGATTACTGGTTAAAAGAGAATTTCCAGAACAAAAATGTACAGATAATTTACTCCCCCTCTTGTCATCCAAGATGTTTGTGTCTTTCTTCAGTCGATAAGAAATTATGTTTCTTGAGGAAAACAATTTAGGAATTATCTCCACATAATGGATATAATGTCGATCTTGTACGTCTCGTTTTCTTCCCCAACTTCAAAATTGTCCTACATCGCTGCGGAAGTACCGACCCAGTGTTTACAAAGTGAACATGCAAAGATGATCAAACACCCTTTACAAAACAGCGATGTAGGAAGATTCTGACATTGAAGAAGAAAACGAGACAGGAGTTACACAGACTATGCATGTGCATCGCAGAGACAAGACAAGATGAGCATTTGAGGTTAAGAAGTATATAAATTGTCAATTTGTTTCGAAAATTACCAATCGTTTTGCTAGATAAGACCCTTTTTCCTCAGCTGGGATAGTTTAGAGCCATTTGAAGCTGTATTTGAACTTCATTTTGGAAGTTCAGACTTGGGACACCAGAAGTCTACTATATGGAGAACATTCCTGAAATGTTTTCCTCAAGAAACATAATTTCTTATTGACTGAAGAAAGAAAGACATGAACATCTTGGATGACAAGGGGGTGAGTAAATTATCTCTAAATTTTGTCTGAACTTTGCCTTTAAGATTGATAAATATTGGTTAAATATTGGTTAAATTTAACCAAGCTAATCTACTCACTAAAAACTCCCACAGATCATGTTTTCAGGCCATTTCAAACATTGGTTAAACTTCCCCAAGCTAATCTACTCACTAAAAAACTCCCATAGATTATGTTTTCAGGCCATTTCAAAACTTATTTTGATGTAACAAAGTGGTCTAAGTCTAAGTGTGCAAGTTGTTTACCCCATTAACGGCATTATATTGTTCATTCAGACTGATTCGCTAATGCAAAATGCAAATGAACTCAAGAGGTGGGATTTAATCGCATGAACCAATCACAGCCAAACATAACCAGTCATATTCAATGGAGGCATTGGATGTATTGATGATGGAGGCATTGCCTCCTCTCATGTGACTTTCCCCCATTCATTCTCAATTACCCCCCAACCAAACTCACCAAACGCTTTAGGGGTTCTGTTAAAACTCAATGGGCTCAGGGGAGGTAAGAGAGACGCGGACTCCCACTGTAACTTGTCGCTCTTGGACAGTTTTACAAACGAGTTATATTCTGTAATATTTGCATTGTTTTATTTTGTACTAGGAATTTTTTTTTCTCATTCAATATTATGAGACTGCACTAACTCCCTTGCCTCCTCGGAGGAAACGGCCCTGATATACTGTATATATGTTTAAACACTGAATGAAAATGTTGATTATTTAGCTAAAAAATTGCTATAATTATTCAGAATTTATAATAGTTTATGTGTTTTTGGGATAAGCTGTGTCTGTGGTTTAACTAAAACTCAAGCCTTGCTTTCAAATGCAGGTAATACCATTACAGATATTATTACTATTACAAAACATTGACTATTTCTGCACTATATACAAATTTCTGGTCAAATTTCTGCCTTTTGGAAGTTCAAAATCGGGGCACCATATCAGTCAATTATATGGAGAAGAATGCAGAAATGTTTTCCCCAAAAAAATATAATTTCTTTACGACTCAAGAAAGAAAGACATGAACATCTTGGATGACAAGGGGGTGAGTACATTATACATGAATCTTTGCTTTGGAAGTGGACTTCTCCTTTAAAACTGTTTCCTGGCTTTTAACTTTAAAATGGGATTACACAATAGTAAGTTTATTTATTTATTTATTTGTATGTATGTTTGTTTGTTTTTTCTATTCATATATTCATTTGAAATGTAAATGATTCCCATATTCCCCACTGATTACAAATGTGTTGGAGTTACTCCAGGATCAGGGTTTGGGAATACTGGCCTATAGGATAAATGATGTAAAATCTGGCACAGCTTACCCCACTCTCGCCACCATAAATACATAAAAATACATAAAAGTATGCAGAGATAGTCAGTCAGCCACTTGTAATTAACAAAGCAAACTTAAAGCGCATCCTGTGCACTCTGTCAGAACTATAAATATTTGATTTCAGGCAGGATTAAAATAACCTTATTTTGTGGCAAACAGAGAGGGAGAAACAAACAATCGGGCAGCTTTGTTTGTACCCTGAAAAATGAGAACATTGAATAAAGGGAAGTCAGACGCAAATGGGCTGTGGGGAAGAGTGTGTGTGCATGTTTTTGTTGTGCAATGTTGAAGTGCTCTTCACTTTATCACCTACTGTTACACTCTATATCCTCCTCTGATGTCTCAATAACACACCACAGAGAGTTCAAACATCTCTCACTCCCACTCTCTCTGTCTCTTTCTCTTTCACACTCCCTGACTCTCCTGAGCCGAATGTTCAGAACACTCTGTAAGCGCTCTCAATCTGTCAGATATCTATTAGAGAGAAAGATTGTGTGTGTGTGTGTGTGTGTGTGTGTGTGTGTACTGTATGTTTGTGTGTGGGACTAAACTCATAGTGTAGACTAAGGATGGAAATCAAAGGAATTTAATGGTCCGGTCCTGATTCCAACATATCAAAGGACTTTTTTAAACAGCTAGCAGGACTGGTGATAAAAAAAAAAAAAAATCTAATAAAAATAAAATAAAATATTTTAAAGTTATACGTTCATATTCATCAACTCTCAGGATGTTGTTCATATTATATAAGTTTTAATCAAGTCTGAAGAAAAGATCAGAAAGCCTTCTAGTTTAATTACGCTTTTTGTGCTTTTGATGGTTTCTAAAACAATAATTTATGTGGCATCAGGATGTGGGAAAAAGATGTGCTATGTGTATGAGTGTGTGTGTGTGTGTGTTGGTCTGTCAAAATACGATGTCTCAGTATCTCAGTTTCAGCCCTGTGCAATTTCCATAGCTAATAATGTAAAGTGAAGACCAAAGCACTTTCACACAAACAAACTACTGTTTCAGCAGGATACAGCGCCATGTATTATTAATCCAGCCGTCTGAGACAGTGAGCAATGCATCAAATGCTGGTGTCAAACATCCTACCAGGTAGAGCTGGCAAGACGGGCCTGATAATACACAATCACACAAACATGAAACAAACAGGTTACAGATTACAAGTTACCCTATTTGAAATATAATAAGTAGTGTAACTATTTCAATTACTTTATTAAAGTAATGTAACTGATTACATTTGAGAACTTTTTGAGTACTTTTTTTAGGCAGGGTTAACCTTACTGTAGTACTCAACACTAATTACTGTCAGACTTTCAAAATCCTTCATCACTTTAATTAAGATTATAAAAAATAATTTTAAAGCACAGCACAAATTCAGACTTTATCACCTCTATTTACTTTGAGATCGTACTGAGGTTAAATACTAATTTAAAACCATAAGATATAGGGCCACATTTACTAACCACTTACTAAATGTCTTTTGGCGTTAAAAGTTAGTACTGTCAGGATTTACTAAAGACGTGCAATGAAGAATTCGTGCTGAAAAGGCATGGACACTTATTTATTACCCCCTTTATCAAATCGAGCCATTCTCAGATGGCATCACACTGACAGAGGCCGCTCCCATGATAGTTGATTGACATGAGCGTCTTACCTCAGATCAGCTGTAACACTCCGACCTCCATTGTTTCGATGCCGGAGCAGGGATGTATATTAGACAAGAATATCTCTGATTGAGCGATTGAGGTGTTGTGTTTGTTTGTGAAGGGAATGCGCCTCCCGATCTACATAAATGCGTCTGTTCACGCAAATCATTCGTGATCCAGCTTCACTTACAGCAGAAGTGAGAAAATGGGTTTTTTTTATGAATTTCTGCATGAATCATGACAGTCACCTTTCCTAATAATGTGCTAGTTAGCAAGTTTTGCGGATAAACGCGCTAAATGTGGCTGAAGTAAACAATCTCTCAGAGCAGCAGCGAGAAGAGAGGGGCGGAGCGAGCAGAGCTCATTTGCATTTAAAGGAAAAATCCCTCAGAATGAGATGATTTTTTCAAAGCTCATTTTGACAAGGTAAAAAGGGTGTTGTTTTACACAACCATTGAGAATTTTTAGACTTTTCATTAAGACCCTAAAGAATCATATCAACTTGTGGAAAAAATGGGCATCCGATGACCTCTTTAAGTAACTGTAATTTAATTACACATTTTTCTCAGGGACTGTAACAGATTACAGTTACATTTATTATGTAATTAAATTACATAACTCCATTACATGTACAGTAACTAGTTACTTCCCAACACTTGTTATAAGTCATTTATTGTCCTTTATAACACTGTATCATCTGAGTCCGGTATGATTTACTTAGATTAACTGGCTAACGTGTCTATCCCTAAAAGTACTTCTACCATTTACAAAAGATAATAAAAACGAAACACACACCTCCACGACTTCGTCATCCTCCTCCAGGAGATCTTCCAACACCTCTGTGGCCATCTGGAAAAAGAAAACAGCTCTGAAATATGACATGTAACTTCTGGAAAGTGAACTGATTTTTAAATCCAAATAACTGCTCAACAAACAAGAGTTATTTTTGCATAAAAAGATATTGCACTGAGACATTATTTAGATGTCATTAAGCACACCGCCCTGCACGCATCTAGCATTGCCTATTACTTTTAATTATGATTTTTTATTATTAAACCAGCATAAATTGTACATAACGGTGGCATTTGTTATACTGTCTTTAAATGAAATTTAAATAAATATATCTTTTTCGCATTACAGTAATGAGAACTTTGTGTCACAGTGGAAAAAAATGTTAATAGCCCTAAAAACAGGCTCTAACGACTGCAATTACTTTATTTCTGGGTGAATCTTTTTGGGATTTGCCAATAATATGAATCTGAATCAAGTCTGTTTATGTTTGGCTTACGGTCAACAGCACTCTTTTTGCTGAACTTTAATTAAGTGTTGACTGCGCTCTGCTAGCCTGTTCTCAAGGGAGAGAAAAGTGCTTATAATGTAATGATTTTTTTACTCCTTTATCACCTCAGTTCTTATGTTAATTTGTTAAACACAGTCTTTATCTCTCCTTTGAGAGCTTGAGATCTTCATTCCCCTGATCGGTGTTATTGATCTATCCGCTGTCAGCCCCTGCCTATCAGCTTAACCCATTCACCCAGAGTGTTTTAATTAAGCGTCATCAATACATCAGATCAAGAGCAGATAGACAAGGTCAATTAAAGTCAAATATTCAGCCATAAAGACACTTCAGCTCAAAGCAAGCTTCAAAGAATCAGACGAGAGCTGTAATCAGCATGAATCATGACTGTACAATGCAACCCAAGCTAACACTCGACTCTGTACTGTACATTGATTTTCTGATTCACAACAGCAAGTGGAGATTTTTCCTCCACAAAAACATTCAGACCTGCTACAGAGTGCGATTTTTTGACTTCCCAACTTTTAAAACGCGCTAAAGCTCCTTGTAAGTTTCTCCTGATCGATATACTGAGACAGGCTCTCTTGTTATTCCCTCAGGAGGGTCACGGCTTTGGCCAGGGGCCACGGTGACCCCTAAAGCCTCTGTGAACTCAGATGTCAGCCACTCTCAGCATCCCGCTCTCCTCTCGTCCCGCCACACTCACGCCATCCATTTCAACCAGGGCCACAGAGTCAAGATCAAGCTCTCGTATATGTACGCGCTGAAAGGGAGGGGGAGAGCGAGAAGGAGAAAGTACAGCAGCAGGAGAAAAGTGAGGACGGATAGAGCACATCGCTCGATGGATACGTAATTTAAGGGACTGACCAACCAATTTACGATCCTGCAAGGCCATAAAATTCAGCCTGGACTTAATAATAGCACATTTAATGTGACACCTCTGACAATTCCAATCTAGCACAACCACACTCGCCCGCCTATCTGTATCTGCTTTTGTGTGTGCGTGCGCGAGCGACTGTGCATGGCAGAAAGACAGACTGCGTGAGGGAGAATTTATTCTCCTAGCCGGGCTGTGTGAACGCAGAATACACACATACTCGCTTTCGCACCCGAATTTTATAGTCGCACCGTTTATCAAAGGCAACATGGCTGCCACTGGGAGCTAAAAACTTCACTTATATTTAGCCTTTTGGAATGAGGAGGAGCTGAGATAATTACTTTAGGGATTGATGCTCGTGTTCGCTCTCGTTCCTTAGCCGCATATCACTCCCCGATGCCGGCTCGAAGCGCTCAGCAACAGATAAAAGGGACGGATAAAGTCAAATGCTCGGCCCAGAGGAAAACTGCTATGGGGTACGTGGGATTCTCCATTTAAGAAGTTCAAATTGAATGCATAAATCTGCTTGAACGCTTCTTAGATACATACGCGATTACGGACGTCTGACTGCAGCTGGCGGACCAGGAGTTGGTAGCGTGCCCGAGCCCCTGTGGAGGTGTACAGCCCCTGGCAGTGTCGACGCTAACGCAAATCTATCTGATGAAGACGCTCAAGAGAGGTTTTAAAGAAAATGAACGTTTGAAGCAACTGTGGAAAAATAATACCTTCTGATTAGATCTAAATAATGTGGAAAGCCTTAAAGAATGAGTAGTTTTTGCACATAGTGAAAGTAAATTGTGACGTATCGCCAAGCTTTAAAAGTGGCAAAAATATGATTATTACAACAAATTTCAAATCTTTATTTCTTTCATGTTTAAGGGCAGATTTTTGCTCTGAAAGCTGTAGAAACCAGACCATTATTTGTGGTTTTAAAATACTTTTTATGGTCATTATGGTACACTTTTCCAGTAATTTGTCATTGATAAAAAAATATTTTAGTAGAAACATTTCTTCGTTTTTGCATGTTCTAATGAGTGCTATTATTTCAAATTATTTCAAAACAGGTTTGTCGCCTGATAATATTAATAATAATAAATTACTTTTTGTCTTTTAGAAATGCACATTTGAGAGTAGCTTGACTTGATAGTAGTAGTAGCTTCAGTTAGGGTGCAGATGTAAATTTATGTTCATTATCAAAAACAATAACATCTGTAAATATCATAACTATCTAATTTTTATGTGGTGAAATTATTTTTTTTAAATTAATCATTGGTCTTCTGTAGTAGCATACATTTAGACTATGACAGCCATAGTTAAAAATGTTACTGTATGGTTTTTAGTTGTTTGTATGAAAAACAGGAGTCTACATACGTTTAGTATAAATGCGCACACACTATAAATCACAAAAAATACTGTAAATATATTTGACCCTGAATCACAAAACATAAGGGACATAAGGGTCAATTTTTTTTAAAAATTGAGATATGTACATCATCAGAAAGCTGAATAAAAAAGTCTTCCATTGATGTAATCAAAATATTGAGAAAATTGCTTTTGAAGTTGTCCAAATGAAGTTCTTAGAAATGCATATTACCAATCAAAAATTAAGTTTTGATATATTTATGGTAGGAAATTTACAAAATATCTTCATGGAACATGATCTTTACTTAATATCCTAATGATTTTTGGTTATTTTGACCCATACAATGTATTGTTGGCTATTGCTACAAATATACCTTTGCTATTTGTGACTGGTTTTGTGGTCCAGGGTCACATATTTCATTACTCACTTTAATACATTTAATACATGTCTACATTAATAATAAAATATAATAAAATTATATATGAATACCCCACATTTCTGCCATTAAACCATGTTACAGCAGAGGCTGCGTTAGACTTCAACATTGCCCGTCATTTTGACGGACAGGGTCGTAAAAAATCTGTCATAATCTATAATTACCTGTCATTTTAAGTTTCATATTTTAATTAGAGTACCACATTTAACTGCTTTTATTTTTCATCAAATTTTCCCTTTAATCATGAACCTACTGAAAGACAGTGCAGTGTTTAAAAACAACAAAATACATTAGGGCTGGGTAAAAAAGAAAAAATAAGAAGAAGAAGAAGAAACTCAAAATAGATTCTCATTTTAATGAACCAAAATCGATTCTTAAAATCACAATCGATCTCTTGGTCTATGCTGTTTTCAGTTGATGAATGAACAGTATACAGTTAGTCTTTCTTCCAATAAATAGCAATAGGCTAGGCTTTGTTACTTTTGATATGAAACAAAGTACCAAATTTCAAATTCTGTCGATTTCCTTAGGAAATTCAAGCAATAAATACCGTTTTGCCGCTATTTAATGTGGTGTGATAGATCGTTGTAGTTTCTGTAATCAAACGCATAGGAAAACATTCGTGATAGTTTTGTTTTTGTTCTGTATCCTGTGCTCTGCTGCCAGACTGGAGTGCACTCGCCACCAACTGGACAGGGGTGGGAATTACATTTACAATATACAATAGATCACCCTCAGCGTAATCTGTCAAAATGACGGACAACCTTCAGATTTTTCTGTCACTGATAAAAACAATTTCCGTCAATGACGCATAATTTTCGGGTTAACGCAACCTCTTTGATACATATAGTTAGTGTTAATACAGCAAATCCATGGTAAATGATAAATCTGTAGACTGAAAAGCCTGATTGTACAGGTGCGCACAGTGTTTCTCCTGTTTCAGTGCTGTTTCATTGGTTTTACACAGGTTTAAATCACTGAGTCACTGATTAACTAAAAATAACTAGCTCTTGAGTCTTTTGATTGTGAATCAGATCTTGGTATGTTACGAATCAGTCTAGACATTTGAGGGGTACAGCAATGGGAAAGATTTTGAGTGAATAAACGAAGCGTTTAAATGTGATTATTTGACTTATTTAGCCTTGTCCACAAACAAATCTGTTGTTTGGCTTCAAAAGACTGAAATTTAGCACACAAGTTGTATGGAAAACTGCATGATACATCCACAGTGCTTTTCATTTTTAAAGCTTGATAGCCTGTGGCCACCATTCACATGTATGAAAAAAAGCACTCTCTGCTCCTGATTTTGTGAAGAGAGTACGTCATAACAGAAAATCTTTTTTGTCCTTAAATCCATTCTTTCACAAAGAATTATCCTAAATTCTAATAAATACCTTTTTTGAACTCCTCTTTTGTTGGGCTGAATATGAAAAGCTGTGAAAGGGAAATGTTGAATAACCCTATTGTATTTTGCGGGGCTGTAATTGTCAGGTCAAATAAAGGTGTTGTCTGAGTGAGCCTGGAATCATAGGAACGCAGCCATTAATATTAATATGTTCACACTCAGGAGGAGGCCTGTTCATTGAAAAGTGATTATTTCTTTCTTTCAACCCCTGCTTAAGGCTCCTCATAACTCCTATCATTTTTCCTTTCCTATTTGCCTGTCTCTCTTTGTATCTTAAATAGCACATCCATTTGTGTTTAGCCTCACTAGACGTGTTATATATATAAAAACACACACACTCACTGCAGACATACTGTATATACACATATGCATTGTATATAGATGCTTAAGTCATCTACAGTATAAGGTATATTTACTTTAAAGGTATAAACCGGCTTGCTTTGCCTTTAAACTAAGACATACATGAAGAACTTATTCAAACATTACCAAAAGCTTAGTCATAAACCACAACTCTGTTAAATTAAACAAACTTTCATCCCAGGATGCTCCATGAAGTTTTGCAATTCTAGAAAATATATTTAATAATCCATCACTCTCAAAGAAAAATGGTCTAAGAAAATGAAAATATCCCAACTGTGCAAAAGATTCAATTGAAGGCACGACAATGTCTGTGAAGACGCGTTTGGAGCCAATTATATTTCGAATCAAACTGTTCATGAGAAAAACTCCCTTCAAATTCATTCAGTGACCTTTCCTGTTTGCCAAAAACTTAGTTTTGAGTCTTGCTCTGTGCTGTTTGGTCAGCAAACTCCTCTAAATGAAATCCAGTGCTGACCTAATCTTATTTTGAGTCTGACCAAGTTTAAGCACCCTAAGCATTTTTTTGCCCACAGACAAAGCAGATCTTTGACATTTTAGTCCAATTCCAATTTTTTTTAACAGAAAAATCACAACAATCCCCAATAAATGAATGCATTGTTAAAGGTCCACTTAGGTGTGCAGTGTTATTCTGTGTTGACATAATTTCAAATGATACTGGAAGACAGGGCATGACGTATCAAGCAGTCCCGCCTCCTTTTTTAAATAGCCAATAGCATTTCATTTATATCACAGCTTGAGGCAGAGATGTTGAGATCTCTAAAGCTGCATTTGACAGCGTATGACAGCCACAAAATATGGCACTCTGCGCAAGCTTCTAATGGGTCAGATACATTTTGCATTGACTCACACATATGATCCGCTCTGTGCTTTCATGTCTCTGGACCGGTGCAGAATGGGTGCACGCTGTATCCGAAACCAGACTTCATTCGCCACAATGGAAAGTATATTTACACTGTCTGAATCGTTCACTGTCCCCTATAGTCCACTACGTGCCATTTACCATACAGAAAACACAAATTCTGTGAACAAGTGACAAATTTCAGCCGCAGCTTCAGTGTCTATTTATAGCGTAGGGGGCGGAACGCTTCGGATTCTAGAGAGCATTTGATTGGACAGAAAGTTTGATGAGAAGCTGAAGCACAGAGTGATGTCATCAAAATCGTTGATCCATATTAGTGGAAGTTAGAGACTGTACATTTTGAATGCTTGTATCTTATAAATGCGAATTTTGTCATTTTGTTTTGGAGCACACTAGCTTATAAATAACCTTAAGGCTAATATATTCATACTAAAAGCCAAAAAACTATGTGAGGGACTTATGAGTATTACAAGTTACTGTAAGTCCAAGTTTTAATTATAAAACTAATTTAATCCCACTGTATTAAAACACACAGAAAAACACTGCATATTCAATAGACTACTTGCAAATAAATAAATAATTTCTCTCAAAATTAAAATTCTGTTATTTTCTCACCATAATATCATAGACAACCTGGGAAAATTAATGTTTTGAGATGCCAAATGAATATATTCTTTTCCACAGCTGTAAATCCAGCCTAAAACAACACGTACACACACACACACACACACACACCACATGTTGTGTTTCATTGTTTCATGGAGACAGTCCCCAGGCACAATGGTTTTTATACTGTACAAACTGTATTTTCTATCACCTTACACCAACCCTACCCCTAAACCTACCCTTAAAGAAACTTTATACATTTTTAGATTTTCAAAAAATGAATTCTGTATGATTTATAAGCTTGTTTCCTCACGGGGACCTAAAAATGTCCCCACAAGGACATTTTGTCCCCATAACATAGGATTTACCCGGACACACACAAACACACAAATATGCTTAGTTCTTGTAAAAGTCCATCAGATACACTATATTAAAAAAAAAAAAAAACACAATTTGTTGAGTCAACTAAAAAAAAAAAAAAAAAAAAGTTACCCTGCTGCCCTAAAAGTTCAGTCAACTCAAATAAGTTTAGTCAACTTGACATGTTAAGTTGTACTAAGTCACAACTTAGATATTTGAGTTGACTAAACAAAAAATCTGGTTTGTTAAAACTAAAAGCTGAACTTGTTTCCCAGCTGCCTTAAAATTTTAAGTTGAATGAACTCAAATATCTAAGTTGTCACTTCATACTGTTTTTTACAGTGTAGTCTCTTCCAGCCTAAATGGCTGGTTTGCATTCAGAATAAACTGCCATGAAGACCAGACATTACGCCACTAATCAAAAGTTTAGAAAACTTCAGAACTCACTTAAAAGAATTATTTGAAAAGATTCAAACAAATGATAGCTAATGATCACAACATCTATTCTAGGCTGTTCTAAATTCCAGGCATGCAACACTTTAAAGTCGGCACTCAGAAAAACAGACCTGAGAAAGCTTTAATTTACACAAAAATGAAGAGCGTTGAGATTAGACGGTGTGTAATTAAGAGTTTAATGATGTAACAGGCTGTTAAGTGTTGAAAGTTGATGGTATTGATTCTCATTTCTGAAGCCTTTAAAATAACTGCGCTATTGATCTGATTGAGGTAAACAGCTTCTGCAGAGAAGCAATGATAATTAGTCTGTAAAATATGAGAATTACAAATTCTCAGTAACTGATGCAATACAATACAAATGATACTGTTATAAAGGACATGCACGAGTGACCAAAAGGTCAAATCGCAAGAAAATTTATGTTTGAAGGAGAGAATGAATAAAGGCCAAGACGTAGAGACTATCATAAAATATAGATCTGCCACAAAAGGAGACTATATTCTAAATTGCTCACTTAAGTTTAATTTGGTCGTCTCTTTAGCGGCACACCAGGCTGACCCTGGCAATGAAAAAGCCTATTGTCTGACTCTGTTAAACGCTGGCCCACACAGCCCCTCATTATGACATCATTAGCCAGAGAAGACCGCAGCTCTGCTAAATGACCTTTAGAACAATGCCGGCCCATCAGTCTGTTTCAGAGCCGCAGCGCCGGCCTGTCAGGAGAAACAGCGGCAGGGTACGGGCCGCATTGTGCTCGTCGTCTCGGAGAGTGTTTTAAACGAGCTCTGGATATGATGACACGCTCTGTGAGAAGGAGCGCTCTGACAGATCGCCTTGTGTGGAGAGCGCACGAGGGACGAGCGATGCTTTTTCTTGTCTTCTAACAGAGGTGAAATTGCTTTTTACTACACGTTTAAGAAAGTTGAAGGTGAGATTGAGCATTTTCTCTCCGTCTCGCACATACACGATTGTTCTTGGTGTGTGTCGGTGCAGCGGCAGCCGCCACAGCGGCAGCGCTATTGATTTTCAAGAAGTGATTGCGAGCGGTGAAGGTCAGGGTACAGACGTTAAATCAGACGGGGCAAGAAAAGGAGCCGTAGAATCGCTCTACACACACAGGTGTAATCACACATAATCCTTATGGAACCAGAATCCTATTTCTGCATTCTACATATCCGACATTTTGCCTTTAGGGGACGACACTTAATTAAAGGCGAACGGAGAAGAGAGCGTGGAGGTTGAGGATATAGATGTTTGTGAACCTGCAGATGCCACACAACTGATATGGTAAAAACAGCTCTACATTTAGAAGAAAAAGACCAACTCTGCTCTATTTTTCAAAAGTTCAACAACACAAACTCCACCAGAAGTTTATTCACTAGATGCAGTCCATCTCCCTGAAGTCACACTTTACAAGGTCCCAAACAAAATCTATAAAAGGATTAGTATGTTAGACTGACCCCGTACTCTTTCGGTCTTGTTGACTTATCAATAATACAGGAAGGCCTTCTCCGTGATGAGACCAGAGCCTCGGGTCTCTGTTCATTTTTAGGTGTCAGCTTGATTCCTGCTAATGCTGGATTACATTTAATTTTAAAAAGCAAGTGGGAATTCTGACTTGGAAGCTTGCGCTGGAGATCAACAACCTTGCTTTTGTAGACAAATATAGTTATAACAGACTCATTTAATAATTTCATTTGTTTAAAAAAAAAAAAAAAAAAATATGGCAGGGTGAATTTAAAAAAAAAAATAGCAGAAAATGTGAGAGAAAATTTTGAGATATATATATATATATATATATATATATATATATATAAAATAAGCATAATAATTGTGACAAAAAGTTAAAACTATGAGATGCAGGAATTATGACTTGCGTCTTAAGATTAGAACAAAGCCAAAATTATGTCAAAAAGTCCACATTTTTGATAAATTAAAAATAAGGAACTTTATTATCATAATTATAACAGAAAATAATAATAATAATAAAGCCAAAATTATGGCAAAAAGTCGAGTTGAGAAAAGTTGAGAAAATTGTAGAAAATAATGTCTGCATTTTTCTTTTCTTTCTTTTTTTTTTTTTTTGATAAATTAAAAATAAGGAACTTTAAAAATTAAAACTTTATTTGTGGCATAAAAATTAATTATAACATTTCAATTATAACATTAAAACAATTAAATATAATTTTTTTTTTTTTTTTGATACATTAAAAATAAGGAACTTTTTCTTATGGCCCACTGTCCATAAGAACCAAAAAACGAAGACATTCTGTGGTAAGGTTAAAACTACGAGATAAAATAGACACGTCATAATTCTAACATAAAAACAATCATAACAAAGCCAAAATTATGTCAAAAAGTCCACCTTGAGAAAATGTGGAAAGTAAATTTGGATATTTTTTTGATAAATTAAACATAACTTTTACCTTAATTTTTTTTTTTCCAGTAAGGAAGCCCATTGCACAGGACAACCAAAAACCAAAATCATGCTTTGGCGAATAATAATTGTGGCATAAAAAGTCAAGATCAGTAGATAAAATGCAGAATGACATGTTGAGAAATTGTGGAAAATAAAGTTTACTTTTCTTTTCTTTTCTTTTCTTTTTTTTTTTTTTTGATGATTTAAAAATAACGAACTTAAAAGTTTTACCTTTACATTTTTGCTATTTCTTTCCAGTATGGAAGCCCATTGTGCTTGAGAACCAAAATTTTAGAAAGAAAATCATGCTTTGGTAAATAATAATTGTGGCATAAAAAGTCAAAATCATGACATAAAATGCACAAGACATGTCAAATATAACATTAAAACAATTAAATGTGAAAAATAAAGTTTGCGCTTTTTTATTTATTAAATTAATTAAAAATAAAGAATAAAATTTAAAGGATAAATTTTCAGTTTTTTCAGTATGGAAGCCTGTTGCGCATGAGAACAAAAAAAAAAAAAAAAATCATGCTTTGGTAAATAATAAGTATGGCATAAAAAGTCAAAATCAATTATAACATAAAATTCTAACATAACAACAATCATAATAAAGCCAAAACCATGTCAAAAGTCCATGTTGAGAAAATCTGTGGAAAATTTCTTGTTTTTTTTTTCTTTTTAAATAAAAAAACTTTATAAATGAACTTCATAAATGTCATATTTCTGGCATAAAAATAATTAGAACACAAAGCCAAAATTATGGCAAACAGCCAAAGTTATAAGATAAAAGGTCAATTGTGTCATAAGGACTCAACTGTCATAATTGTAGTTTATGTCATTATGTCATTATTATTTGCTAAACTAATTTTTGTGTCAATAAAGGGCCTCCCATATTCCAAGGCACCTCGAGTATGCAGAGAATTTTGTTGTTACAGTAAAAAGTAATAAAAAAAAAAAAACATGCAATCTTCTGAGCATCAGAGTCTAAAATGTGTTATGCTGGAATGCCGCATAACAGAGGGGCTTCTCAACATGGATCTGCTTATAAAAGAACAATCACCAGGTGCTGACGTAACTGCTCATACACTCCCAGCATAGAAGTTATTCTGACCACTTGTTAACCACATGCACACACACATCAAAAGCCATGGACAGGTTGTCAGGCAGCAGATGTGGCAGCAGGTTATTGAAGCCAGACATTATTAAACTCTCATTAGTGCTGAGAACGCTCTCATTCATTCCCTTCCTCACACACTTTCTTTTTCCCGTTCTATGAGGTCAGCAGGTGTCTCGGGCTCTGTAGGGCCTGTCTGAACGTAATTAAGATCTGCTCGTTAAGATGTTGCTCAGACCGGTAACGCTGTTGGCATGGCGACCGCCCGCTGAGGAGCTGTGCTGATCGAAAACCTCTTAGTGATATCATCTCAGCATGATGTCGCTGACTGAAGATAAGTGAGTGATGTCATCACTGCGCTCCCCAACAGAGTTCCCACAGCTGATGAGTTAAACGTCTGCGTGTGTCGGTTCATTCGCGAATCTGAGGTGAGGGGGCTTGAAGGACAAGAGTGCTAAATGACACTACATGTTTGGCAGCCTGATGAACCTTCGCTTCAGTGTGAACTCAAAGATTTATATATATCGTAAGTTTGAGACTACTGGTGCCAATTCTTCTATTTTGGATTTTTCTAATTAAATAACTTTTAAATAAATTTTAACTTAAATTGTTTTAATGAAACAAAACATTTCAAATGGTCACAGATCAGAATCTAGAAATAATTATTCAAAACAGAATATGAATAATATAAATCACAAAAAATACGCAAATGTAAACTTAAAAAGTAAAACAATAAACTACAAATATATAAATATAAATAAAATCAAAAATGTATTTATTTTTTAAAAATGTTATACTCATACTGTACACACACATTGCCGTTCAAAATAACTATTTTCCGTTTCTGCCACTTTATTAAAAATAAAAAATAAAAAGGTAATTGCGATTTTGTAATCTCACAATTCTGACTTTTTTCCTCGCAATTGCAAGTTTACATCTTGCTTTTCTGACTTTTTTTTTCTTAGAATTGCGTGATGTAAACTCAATCAACTGCAAGTTATAAAGCCAGAATTGCAAAACATAATATGAGAAATAAAGGCAGAACTGAAAAATATAAACTCACAATTCTGACTTTTATTCTCAGAATTGCAACTTTATTTCTCAGAATTGCAAGTTTCTCACAATTCTGACTTAATAACTAATAAATTTAAAAAAAAGTCACCATTGCAAGTTAAGTCAGAATTGTGAGAATCTTGCAAAAAAAAATCTTTCTGACCTCAAACTGTTTAATTGGTAGCGTATTTTTATCTCTAAAAGTAAATGAGAGGAAAACAGCATGAATTGATTTCCGTCTTGTTTTGATTCTTACAAAATGAAGTTGACACTTCAGTCTATTCAGGCAAAGTGCTTGAGAATCATCCAGACTTATGATGGAGCAAACAGAAAAAAATTAATTTTTTCTGAAAGGCTGAAAAATATCTCTAAGCCATTCCAAAGCTTAGGCTAGTTTCAAATCTTTTTTTTGCCTATTTAGCTAAATAAATGAGACTTGTATTAGTCTCTCATAGCGTAACTATACAAATGAAACATATGAATGCATTCTGAAGCAGATGAGGTATTTAACCTTCAGCTGAAAGTGTTTTACAACAACTTCATTTTGAGGATTCAAGTGTCTAGAGTGCCTGATACATTAACCTCAAGACTGCAGGAGTGATCACGATTTGGGAGACCGATTCATAACAAACAGGGAAAGCCCAGGAAATGTAACAATTTCCAGATGAGAGAAGAGAGTGAGCAACAAACAGAATACAATATTCTATGACAGAGTTCTGCATCCCCTAGGATCTGATTAGATTTGCTGAGGCGCCGGGGTAAATTTCTGATTTGTAAGCGCGAGCGGGCAGTATTCCTAAGAGTTGTCTGCGGTAGCGGACAGTCTGAGAGTCGTTTTTAATAATGCATACAGTTCTTGGGTCCCTGCAGTGTCTGACAGATTCCTGCAAATCAATCCTTTTGAACTGTTTGTTTCAGCGAATCGCATCAAAAATCTGATTCAACTGTAAGTCGTGTTAGAATGTTAACATGAGTCTTTTCTCTTTTCATAAGAGCACCAGCATAGAGGGTCAGCGATGAAAGAAAATAATTAAGCTGAAGGCAGGGGAGCACAAGCTGAAAACTCAAAAATAAATTGAAACTCTAAAATCAGTCCTGTAACATATGATGTAAACTCAGCCAATCACGCACATTTGTGCCGATTCGAGCGGAGAGAACATCGTGATGCATGTAATAATCCTTTAGAAAGAGTGTTGAATGGCACTAATGTTGCTACTTTGATCCTCCATAAACACGCTGACAGACAATTAACCTCCTCTCAACGCTTTCATCAGTCAACACTGAGCAATGGCATATTCTTCCCTGTTGGCAACGCTGAGCGCACATCTGCTCGGATGTCAGGTGGCGATGACTCCTTGATAATCTCATCTTTAGGAAAGATTATGGGTTCTTCCTGAGATTTTCTGCCTCTAATTACAGAATTTTCCAAACTGAATGAGCTGGCTCTGTTTCCCTGGTGATTAAGACTTCAGTGGTGGAGTGTGATTTTTACTGCGCATAATTTGAGGCGAGGGCTGAATTCAATCCTAATCGACAATGCAAACCACTATAAGATGCAATAATCACAAGGGATAGATTGCTAATGTTTTGTCAGAGCTGTGCTCAAGTCCCATCTGCTGCCCTACAAAAAAAAAAGACATTCAACATGAAATAAAGTCCCTTTTCAATTTATCCTACGGCTGCTGAGATGCTAGTCATCAGAGGTATTTCTGACCACACAATGCTTTTTAATGTCGTCTGGCTTTGGGACAAAAGAGAGCGAATTTACACTTGTGTAAAACAATTTATATGATCTATTTTTTTCAACTGTATTTTTTCAAATAAATCGGCATGGGTGAATTAAATTGTACAGTACAGTAATGTATTATTAGGTTTTAAATCACTAGGATTACAAAATATTTCTATTTCAAATAAACTTTAATACTTTCTTTTCATCAAACAATCCTGAAACAAATGTATTATAGTTTTCACAAAAGCAATTTTCAACAACATGTGTTTCCTGAGCACCAAAACAGCATATTAAAATGATTTCTGAAGAATCATGTGACTGAAAAATTGAAACCTGGAGTAATGGCTGCTGAAAATTCAGCTTAGCCTCAAAGAATCAAATAAACATTTTAAGATATATTAAAAACAAAGCTATTTTGAATTCCAATGATATTTCACAATATTACAGTTTTTACAGTATTTGATCAAATAAATGCAGCATGAAATTAAAAAAAAAAAAATCCCAAACACTTGAACAGTAGTGTACGATGACATTTTAGTGCCATGTTAACAAAATTTAAAAAATCTGATTACAAGATTAAAATCATAATATTTAGAGAAAAAAAAGAAAATTACTAGAATGAAGTTATAAGAATATTATGAGAATAAAGTAATAGCAATACGAGAATAAAGTCTAAATATTTTGAGAATAAAGTCTAAATTACAAGAATAAAGTTGTAACATTTTGAGAAAAAGGTCAATTTTACTGCAATAAAGTCATGATATTTTGAGAAAAAGTAAAAATTACTTAAAGTCGGAATAATTTGAGAAAAAAGTTAAAATTTCTAGAATAAAGTAGGAACATTTTGAGAATAAAGTTGAAATTAAAGGAAAAAAGTCAAAACATTCTGAAAATAAAGTCAAAATTACGAGAATAAAACCTAAATATTTTGAAAAAAAAAAAAAAAAGAGTCAAAACTACGAGAATAAAGTGTAAATATTGAAAAAGTAAAAACAATGACAGTAAAATTTTGAAAAGTCGAAATTCTGAGAATAAAGTTGTAGTAATACGAGAATAAAGTCTAAATATTGAGAATAAAGTAAAAATTATGAGAATAAAGTGTAAATATTGGAAATAAAGTAAAAATAATGACAGTAAAATTTCGAAAAGTCGAAATTCTGAGAATAAAGTTGTAGCAATACGAGAATAAAGTTTAAATATTGAGAATAAAGTCAAAATTATGAGAATAAAGTCAGCAATATGAGAATAAAGTCTAAATATTTTGAGAATAAAGTCAAAATTATGAGAAAATATGAAATTATGAGTATAACCTATATTGCACATACCAATGGCCAGGATTGGAAGCATGAGCTTTCAAATTCTGTCTATTGTATAGTGAAATACAGACAATATTTCTTGTAATAATGTGTTTTTCACATTCTTTGATGTGGCATGACAGATCGCTTCATTCGACACAGTTTAAGTGACATGTAAATAAATCATCTTTTCAATTACAATGAGACATTGGTTTAATTAAATTGAAATTTTTCTTTGTGTAAATTTTGTAATTTTGACTTTCTCAAAATATTTTATTTTAATTCTCATCATTTTGACTTTTTCAAAATATTTTGACTGTTCTTGTATTGCTACGACTTTTCAGAATATGAACTTTATTCTCAAACTATTTAGACTTTATTCTTGGAATTTTGACCTTTTTTTGTCAAAATATTATGACCCTCGTAATCTTATTAGTTATAGTTAGTTATTATATATAAATAAATTGTTTAAACTAAGTATTAATTATAAACAAACAAAAATATATATATATATATAAAAACTAAGCATACATAAACTATTCACGATTCCAGTCAATGTTTCAGTCCGTGTATCTCAATGTTGTCACTTGTTTATTTTCATTCCCTCTTCTCTCTGCTTGTTTATGAGTCACAGCTATGCTTCATGTAATAAATTGTGGCATAAACAATAATAATGTGTTATCATGCAGCACACATTCTCTGGTAGTTTTAATGCTTGTAAGTGTGTGAACATGTTTCCGGGCTGCCAGTAAAAGCAGGCAAGCTTTTAGAGAGGACTGATAAGCTGAAGAGGGGAATACCGTTCCTTCATTTTTATGATTTAATACTTTTCTATAAGCCATCCAGCAAACCCTGTGATGGCGTATGAACCCTCTAGCTATAGCAGCACACATGATTGAAAACTCCACTATAAGCTTATGTTTGCAAGCATGTGCAGTATAAACCAGAGCTCAACAATAAGGATGGCCCAATGCCTCAGGCCAGTATGAAAAGTGTTTCGGCCCGGGCCAGTTAACAGAACTGCCACTTGGCCTATTGGGCCATTTAATTGCACACTTAAAGGATAGTTCACGCAATGTCGTTCCAAGACCTGTGTTCATATTCAGAACACAAATTAAGATATTTTTGATTAAATCCAAATGCTTTCTGACCCTACATAGACAGCAATGCAACTGAAACGTTCAAGGCTCAGAAAGGTAGTAAGGACATTGTTAAAATAGTCCATGTGACGTCAGCGGTTCAACCGTAATGTTATAAAGCTACAAGAATACTTTTTGTGCGCAAGGAAAATGTGTGCTTACTAAAATGTTGTTGTTGAAGTGATAATGTTGAACCACTGATGTCACATGGACTATTTTATCAATATCCTGACTACCCTTCTGTGCCTTGAACATGGTAGTTGAGTCTAAAAAAGCTTTAAAGTTGGTAATTAACCATGTCAAACATGTTTGTATCACAAGTGCACAAGTTTTTTTTTTCAGAAAACAAAAAGACAACTGCATACACATTTGTATTCTACGCATAGAATGACAGCAGCTAGGAAATGTAAGAACCACTTTTGGCCATTTGTGAAGTCAGAATCAGACTTTGAGAAGAGATAATAAGGCAGAAAGAAATCAGAACGGGTCAAGACCAGCAATCTCCAGATACGAGACTGAACATCCCAACCATTCAACCATGAAGCCAGTCTTTTTAAAATGTTAGCCATTTTAATGACTAGAATAATGCCTTGCCTTCAACTTACACAGACAGATAATTTCAGATGTTAGACAGCCAATCAAGTCTTAACCCTAATTCAATGTTATATGAAAAAAGACTAAAAAAGAAAGACCTAAATGTCCAAAGGAGCAAAGATACAAAGGATGATAAGATTGTCTTTTACAAAGAGGATATTAGGAAGGAAGATTTCTGTTGCGACTGAAGCAGTAAAAGCTGTCTCCACAGGGACACGCAGAGATGATCTGTCATTTCCTTTAGACAGACTTTTGTATACACGACTGGCTGACGCTCTCAAATATACATCTGTATTCTACAACCACGCCATAGTTCAAATCAGAAATTCCAACTACCGCCAAGTCCTAACGTTACCTTCGATTTTTCAGTAAACAAACTGACACCTTTTGAGTGCAAACCTGAGGACTGTAACTTGTGATATCGTGCCATATTTTGATTAATATTAAGATCAATAGAATAAATCAGGATGGTATCAAGATCAAAAGACAAATCAGAAAGTGCATCAGTCCCTTGACAGGCCTGCTTGCGTATCTGTGGAACGACCCTACGAGGAAACACATTCACCACAACAGTAATACTGAGAAAGGACTGCACTTGTTATTCAGCAAAATTTGCCTCCTTTCACCTCTCTCTCCTGTTGGTTTTCCACGAACCAATCTAATCTAGGCAAATACATTAAACAAATGTCATGTTAAAATAGCCGGATTGGATCTAGGCAGATTTGAGAAAAAAAAAAAAAAAAAAAAAAAAGAGAGAGAGAGAGAGAGAAAGAGAGAGAGAAGACACTGTATTACAAATTAAAATATTCTCTAGAGACGCGTCTATCCGTGCTTCAGTCAAATTGACATAATATGAATTCAGAACAAATTTAATCAGCTTTTGTCTTCCTCGCTAGAACAAACAAACCAAAAGTGAAATGTACAGATGGAAACACAGGAAAACAGATAATTATGTGTTAAGTTGATTAAGGTTTGTCCTAATTCAGTTTGATTAACTGGAACACTGACGTGAATCGTGGTGACAAAAAGCAACGGATGATTTTTATTTATTTATTTATTTTTACAGGGTATCAATAATGTAATAAATAAGCACAAAATGTACATTTACGATACAGTATATGAGAAAAAGACTGTGGACACCAACATTTTTTGTAGACCAGTAACACCAGTGAAAACAGGTTAAAAAAAAATAATAAAAAATATGAGCTATTTTATCGACGTCCTTACCAGTGTTGGGGGTAACGCATTACAAGTAATGCGAGTTACGTAATATTATTATATTTTACAAGTAACTAGTAAAGTAACGCATTACTTTTTAACTGACAAGAAAATATCTGAGTTACTTTTTTCCAAAAAGTAACGCCAGTTACTTTTCCCCCCATTTATTAATTAAAAGCTCATCTGTCCCCATGTTGAGAGAAAATCGAGAGAGAAAAATGTTAGTTCTAGAATAAATGTGAACATGCATTAATTAATCTCAATCACAAAAAAAACAGATTCAGTATTCCTCAAAATTAATAAAAACAGTGAAATTCAACTCGCAATCCTGCAATAATTAAATGTTAAATAATAAAAATATCCTTTATGCATTAATCCCATTTTATTAACCAATGTCTTTGCTGCCGACCTTTGATGATCCAATTCAACCATTCTAATAAGCAAAAATTACTCAATATAATCTAACATTTGTTTTGACATTTTTTCTTCTTAGTCTACTGTATAGACGTGAATTTACTTTTCTCAAAGCCTAAGGCTTTGCAAAGTACTCTCTTTTGGCAGTACATTTGCCAAAAATAGAACTTTTTATATTAAAAACAAACAAGCAAGCCCTGCCCAGATTTAAAAAGTTACGCAAAAGTAAAGTAACGCATTACTTTCCATAAAAAGTAACCAAGTAACGTAGTTAGTTACTTTTTTAGGGAGTAACTCAATATTGTAACTCATTACTTTTAAAAGTAACTTTCCCCAACACTGGTCCTTACTACCTTTCTGGGCCTTAAACGTGTCAGTTGCGTTGCTGTCTATGCAGTGTCAGAAATCTCTTGGATTTCATCCAAAATATCATATAAGATAAACAAAGCTCTGACGGGTTTGAAATGGCATGAGGGAGGGTAATTAATGATAACATTTTTGGGTGAATTATCCCTTTAATGTATTTAACACATAAATCTAACAGAACTTTTCTGATATGAAAGTGACCATTTATAAAATCTGGTTAACGGTATACAGGGGTTGGACAGTGAAACTGAAACACCTGGGTTTAGACCACAATTAGTATGCCGTTTGGCTTCCTTTTGCAGCCAATACAGCATTATTTCATCTTGGGAATGACAAATACAAGTCCTGCACAGTAGCCAGAAGGATTTTGAGCCATTCCTTTCGCAGAACAGTGGCCAGGTCACTATGTGATGTTGGTGTATGAAAACATTTCCTGACTCGCTCCTCCAAAACACCCCAAAGTGGCTCAATAATATTCAGATCTGGTGACTGTGCAGGCCATGGGAGATGTTTAACTTTACTTTCATGTTCATCAAATCACTCTTGTCACCAGTCTTGCTGTGTGTATTGGTGCATTATCATCCTAATACACGGCACCACCTTCAGGGTACAATGTTTGAACTATTGGGTGCACATAGTCAACCTTCACACTCTGCTCTTATTGGTGGAATGTGCGATCAGTAAAGACTGGCCACCAGGCTGCATAAATATAGCCATGAAACCTTCAACACTATATTGGCCAGTGTTTCAGTTTCATTGTCCAACCCCTGTACATGCTGTGCAATTTTCTTGACTTGATTTTTACACATCATTTAAATATTGTGGAGAAAGGTGTTGTGTTACTGAAGAATGCTCGCTAATTACTAGCTCTATATCTGGAGGCTGACATTTAGAGTATTATGTAAATACCACTGATGTCATTATTCACTCTTGAAGTGATGGATGGACAAGTATCGGCCCATTTGTGGCTTTTGTTCCCTTGGGAGCAGACAGAAATAATGAAGTCAGACCCCTGCATGCACATACAGCATCTGTCCCGAAGGCACAGGTCAGCCTAGCACTTAGTCTTTAACTAGGCCTATTATTTAAGGTTAATTAATGTTGTGTAAAACAGGAGAAAAAAATTGGTGTGTGCAACCAGATGTGTTTAGTTGAGCTTTCGTATTTTGGTCAGCAAGATAAATTATGACCTATATAGTCTGAAAGATTCTGGGGCAAATTTACCCAACACTTGCACTATGTGGTCACATTATGTGGTAATCCAGCATATTTCTTACTTCACTTACTGCCCTCAGAAGTCTATTGCTAAATGATGAGATCATTTCAGATTCAAGAGCACATACAGTACAAATCAGATAGTATTACTTTGATCAAATTAATTCAAAAAGTGTTCACAGATTTTAATTCAATAATTAGATATAATTCACCCAAAAATGAAAATGTTGTCATCATTTATTCACCCAAGAAAATACTGAAACGTTGGTAACACTGTATTTTACGGTTTCTTAACTAGTTGCTTATTAGCATGCATATTGCTAGAATATTAGCCATTTATTAGTACTAATTAAGCACATATTAATGCCTTATTCTACATTCTATACCCAATACCTAAAAAGAAAGCCGAGAGAAAAGAAAACAAAAGAGTAGAACAAACTAGTGTTAGAGACCTTTTTTTTGGTAATTGTATAATAAATAAAAAGAAAAACAAATAGAATACAAAAAGAATAGAGAAGCTTCACAGCTATTGGTTTATTTTCAGTTGGGTGCAACAAAGGTAATGAAAAGAACCAGTTTTTTTGTTTATAAATTTGACTATATTGAAAACAATATTGACTCTTAAATCCCAAGAATCAATTTACTTTTGCCTGTTTTCAGTTAATAACAGAACACTGTAGCACACCTCACATCCGAAAAATTACAATAAATTACGTGTTGTTACTTTTGATATGACACAAAGTCTCAGATTTCAAACTCTTTCATTTTATTACAACATTCAAAAAATAAATATTGTTTTGGCGTTGTTTAATGTGGCGTGACAGATTGCTGTAGCACCACAGTTGAAGAGAAGTGGCAGAACAAAGCACACATGAACATGATCGTTTCCTCCGCTTTGACCAGTTTCAGCATGAAATAAACATGAATGAACATCCGAAGGTATGTTAAAATAAAGAGTTTTTAACCTTCAGTATTATAGTAATGTAGTACTCATACTAACTGTCTCTCATGTACATTTTACAGAATAAGTTGAGAGATTTTTTTTTCCTTTAGAAAATCTGCCATGTACTCTACCTGACACACATCCAAAATAATCAATATTAAATCAAATTGAATCGCAAGCTTGTGAACCAGAATCGAATTGAATCATGAACTTTGTGTTAAAACCCAGCCCTACCGCGCATTTTGATTACATGATAAATGAGTGATAGAAATGCCAAGTTTCCAATCTTGATTCACAAAAAATTCTTACACTTGCTTGAGGTGGTATTTGACTTGTGCAAAAAAGGTTAATGCGAATAATGGGAGATGAAAACGCATTTTCCGAATAAATTCCTTCATGCGCATCAAAAAAGTCATGTGAC
This sequence comes from Labeo rohita, assembly GCF_022985175.1. Taxonomy (NCBI): domain Eukaryota; kingdom Metazoa; phylum Chordata; class Actinopteri; order Cypriniformes; family Cyprinidae; genus Labeo; species Labeo rohita. The sequence continues at coordinate 16,989,916 of NC_066884.1, read as the reverse complement.
TTTGCACAATGGGATGGCATAACCTGACTAATCAGGTTACATTTCTGTATAATTACCTCCAAAACTGTCTTACACAACTGCTTTTCCAAAACAGCAGGCATCCACTTCCGAAAGCAATGACCGCATTTATTGCATTTCGTTTCCTCGCTCTAAGATGCAAGTAATTTTAAATTTTAAAAAATATTATATTTAGTCGCTATTTAGTCGTGATATTTAGTGCCAGCTTATCAGGAAGTTACGATTTTCTTCTATTTGAAACCATCTTGTTAGATGGAAGCGGTGATTATTCGCAAATGTTGTATGCAATATTCTAATTTTGCGCTAGGGCTGGGCGATAAATCGAGAATGATAATTATCGCAAGATATGAATTTCCTTGATAAACGATAACCAGAGGTAGTTTATCAGGTAACACAAATCTGTTTCTTGATTTTAAACAATATTACTCATTAAAGCATGTAAAACTAAGAAATTAAGATATTTATTTTGTTAAGGAAAAATGACCGAAAAGGAAAGATTTCAAAAAACATGAAGTGTTTGTCATGTTCTGACCATAAAGAATATTTTAAAGCCACTTTTAACCGTCTGGTTTTTAAAACTTTCACACTGTAGCAAAAATCTGCCTTTAAACTTGAAAGAAATAAAAATTTGACATTCATCGTGATAATTATCGATACTGACTAATATGAAAAAAAATTATCATGATAATTTTTTGGCCATATTGCCCCCAGCCCTAGGTTGGGCAACAAGGCAAATGTAAATCTTGTTTTTTTTTTTTTTTTTTTTTTTTTTTCTGAACGTTTGACCGATTCTCGACTTTTTAACTAGTCAACTTTAAAATGTAAGTACGACATATTTCAAGTAACTTTTTCTTTATTTACCCTCTAGTTCTCTAGCTCTAATTTTATTCCAATGCACCACACATAAAGTTGTCAACATGATAAACAAATCACTTGTTAAATATCTTTGCAGAAAAGATGCATAAACTACAATCTTGTACAAACTTGTCTAATACATATTATACGTTCAGAAATAATCCCAATAAAAATGCATTTAAAAAAAATCCTAAAAAAAAAATTTAAATTCAAAATGGTAAAACACCATTATACTATTATTAACAATACATGTTCTGTAAAACCAATGAACAGCAGCTTTCAGCCTGTCATCATGATGCAAACATGAAATATCAGACATACAGTAGTAATTTTTCAGTTTTTTCAATGCGCTGCTTTTCCATAGTTTTTTCTATGTAAATATGGTTGCGTTTAACTGCTGCATTTGTGTCTATTGTAGCGTCTCATGCATGAAACGCATTATAAAACTATAGCTATACTATACTATAACTACTATTATAAGACTAATTTGGGACAAATTCTGAGGCAACTTATAATTTATGTAGTGAACTCGAAAACAAAAGCAGACACCACATTCAAATAAACATTATTAGCAAGCGCTATTTATTCTTAGTGAATTACCCCTTTGAGAGATCTTAACATATTCTCTCTCACTCTCCAACATATTCATGCATCAACACACACACGACAGGCATATTTATGACCTTTTAAAGTGATAAAAAGATTAAGCATCTCTGATGAAATGTGATAAAAGAAGACCCATGTGTGACAATTTCCACAAGCCACAGCCTGCGGAAGTCCAAAACTTAACACAAACAACACTTCTTTTGGTGTCTAAATTTAAGACGTACGCATTCCCTGCCAGTGGCATGTTGTAAAGTTGATAACATAATGCGATTAACATCTAATATAATCTTATCTCGGCAGAAAAATAATTATGGAGAGCATGCTATAACACTAGCCAGTGGGCTGTGCTTCTGTGCACACCGCTTCCTGACATCCGATCTTTTTTTATCCCCCAGCAAAAAGGGAGGAAGACAAAAATACACGGATGCACACAGGCCCGTGGAATAAAAACAAAGCAGCAGAGTGGATCGAATCATTTTTCACTGTAACCGGACATAAATCGGCAATGTGAACAGGGTGCTCAGCCATGGATGCAAAATACAAACACACAAGGCAGAAACAACAACATTACATCTTCACTAGCACATTTTCTATGACAGGAACTGATAAAAATATTTCCACGGTTACTTCGGCACGGTTAAATCCAGTGAAATGGAAAACAGAGGAATATCTCTTTCAATCTAGCGCAGAGATTCAGAAACGTCGAAATTCACACACAGGAGAATTAAAGTGCTTCTTATTTTTAATGAGTTTCAGTTTAAATGTTAAACACTTCTCAAAGCTTCAAAGACACTAGCTTTTCATATTCAGGCATATCCGTCTACGTCCTGTCAGGATGTATCCCGTTTATTGATGAAGCGCTAATAAGCGATGATTAACTGTGCTTTAATTAGACAGCACTGATAACAAATTCCCTTGTCTACATGTTTTTTAGACAATAGGAAGTGACTGGCGATCTATACGTTCACTCACACCACCACCCACACACAGCAACCCGTTCTTTTTTCCTCCAACACACACACACAGACTTAAAAAAGCGGACCTAACTGTACAAAACGCTCTGCATTGTGGGCTCATCCATAATGGATTTGGATTGTGGAAGGATGAATGAATCTTTAACCTTATGACGCAGCCCCCTCAGATCAGCTTTACCCTGTCATGTATTTTTCATGGGACCACAAGTTGTTTTATTCATCTTTGTTTTTTAAGGTGGGGTCCTGGAGGGCAGGGACACTATGGAGGTTCAGGTCACAAAGAGTAAACACTTCAAACATCAGCTTTCACACATATGTTGTTCAGTAAGGTTGAAAGTTGAGAAAAGAGAGCCAACAGTTTACAGAAAACCCGGGGAATGGGGATTTATTAAACGTCATGCTTTATAGACCTTCAGCCCTCCTGACGATACTTTGAGAGGGCAGGTGGGTCCTTTCAGTGGCGTGGTGTGATTTATAGTCTAGTTAAAGCCAACAAAAACCTGCAAACACACCAAGCGCAGGTGCTCTCTATGAGGCCCTGCGTGATTATAACCCTCTACCGGTGCTGGTTGTGATTGAGGAATATAAATATTAAGCTAGTTAGTAATGTCTGACTTGTTTAGTTGGACTAAAAGAGTCTTAAAATGTGTCAAGGCTGTAATTACAGTGCACCTTCTATCCACTTTAGATGGTATTTAATATATATAACTTTTAATAAAAAAAAAAAAAAAAAAAAAAAAAAAATATATATATATATATATATATATATATATATATATATACACATACATATATATATATATATATATATATATATATATAATTTAGGGCTGTCAAATGATTAATCACGATTAAATCGCATACAAAATAAACATTTGAGTTGCCTAATATATGTGTGTGTGCTGTGTGTAATTATTATGTATATACAAATACAAACACAATGTATATATTTAAGAAATATTTACAAGTATATGTCTATTATACTTTTTATATAATTTATATTATATATAAATAGATACATAAATATTTCTCTTAAATACATGCATTAATTTGTGTGTATTTATATAATAATTACACACAGTACACACACATATATTAGGCAAACTCAACCATTTATTTTATATTTTATATTTTATATATTTATTTTGTATCCGATTAATCACGATTAATCGTTTGACAGCCCTAATATAATTATAATAAAATTAATAATTATCCTATATTTTTTACTGTTAAGTCATTAAAACAACACAAAACAAACAAAAATAGATTTTTTTATGTATTTAATGTTTTTTAAAGAGGTTTCGTATGCTCATCTGTTCCATTTATTTACATAAACATGCAGAAAAAAAGTAATATTATGAAATATTATTGCAATTTAAAATAACAGTTTTTATTTTAATATACTTTAAAATATAATTTATTTCTGTGATGCAAAGCTGAAGTTTCAGCAGCCATTACTCCAGTCTTCAAAAAAGATGATCCTTCAGAAATCAGATTAATATGTTGATTTTTTTGTCAATGTTGGAAACAGTTGTGCTGCTTAATATTATTATTTTTTTTAGAACCTGTGATAAAAAGTTAAAAAGAACAGCATTTATTCCAAATAGAATATTTTCTTAGAATCGAAGTCTTTACTATCACTTTTTATCAATTTAACACAGCCTTGGTGAAAGTACTCATTTCTTTCAAACAAAGAAAGAAAAATTTTCTGGCAACAAACTTTGAACGGTAGTGTATATTGTCATAAAATATTCCTATTTTAAATAAACGCTGTTCTTTTTAACACTTTATTCATCAAAGAATCCTGAAAAAGTATCACAGGTTCCAAAAAAACATTAAGCAGCACAACTGTTTCCAACATTGATAATAAATCAACATATTAGAATGATTTCTGAAGGGTCATGTGACACTGAAGACTGAAGCAATGATGCCTAAAATTCAGCTTTGCATCACAGAAATAAATTACATTTTCACATATATTAAAATAGAAAACCATTATTTTATATTGCAAAAATATTTCACAATATAACGTTTTTTTCTGTATTTTTTGTCACATGATCCTTCTGAAGTATTAATTTCTTTAAAAAAATATATATATATCCTTCATCATCCTTCCTAACCTCTATGACTTCATATTTTCCTAAATATATTTTTGTTCCACAGAATAAAGAAAGCCATACAGGTTTGATGTGATATGAGAGTGAGAAACTCATGACTGAATTTCCATTTTGAGGTGAACTATCCTTTTAAAGCAACCAAGCAACCACGACTAGGTATGTGTGTTTTAGATTCACACGAGAAAGGAAGCCGATATGTCAAGCTGAAGCATTTGTATGTAAAAACTGTTTTCAAATAAATTATAATAATAAAAGGTCACCACTTCACCTCCCGCTGAATTCTGACATCCCCAGATCACCTGCTGCTGCGCTAAGCGGGGAGACGACTCCGGGTAAAGAGACGGAGAACAACAGACACACAAGGGGCTCCAATTTGCATCCCCAAAATGGTGCGGCCAATCATAATGTTTATTAATATGACATTACCTTCCCTCTCTTTTCTTCCTCTCTCCACACTCTCTTTCTTCGTCTATCACCTGCTGGGCAGGAGAACATGTGTCACTCAGCATGGCGGCGCACCACGGGTGCGAGAGCAGACTCGCGGGCAAACACACACACAGTCGAAATGAAAGTTGCTTCGCGCCTTCAGCACAGCTATTTTTTGTGCGAACGAAGGTGTGCGGGTACATTTATGTGCGCGTGTGTGTGCGTACTTCTCCAAGGATTTCTGAGAGGCCACTCAAATGGCGTTTATTGCTCTCCGCTCTAGAGGTGAAGTGCTTTCAATCTGCACTGAGAGAAAAGAGGCAATTATGAGAGCACAGAACACATTAGAATAACCATCATGTTATCATCAGCTCGGCTCAAACAGCAGGCGAGAGCTCTGACCCTTCTCCTCTCGCTCGCTTTCATCTCGCGCTCTCATTTGCTCGCGTTCCGCTGCCTATGATAGGTGGCGTGTGATGTGCTTTCTGGTAATGCTGTTGAGCATCCGCTATCTTTGTTTTCAATGGAAAGTTCTAAAAAGTAATCTGAAATGGATGTGCGGCGTCTTGTTTTATGGAAGAGTGAGACCCTGAGCAGGAGTCAGTCAATTGAGTCTCCGCCAAATCTCCTACGACAAAAGCCGAGCGGCCGAACACACAAACACTCGCGCACACGCTCGCATAGGCCAAATTAAAAATTGATCCTCTAAGCTTGAGGTCTATTTCATTTTTTTGCTTGCTTCCGTCCTCAGTTTCCCTTCCCATCTCTCTTTGGGGTGAAAGACTACCGCTGGAAATGTGGATGGATTAGGTTAGTACAGAGAAAGAAATACAGCCACACACACTTCAGTGTTGGGGGATTCAAGTGCCAGATGAGATGATGCACACAATGTGACATCAGGCTGATATTAAGAAGCAGGTTTGGGTGATTGATGAACTTTCACAATATATTTGGCTTGATTTTGCTTGAAATATTAAACTAAGCAACACTGTGTATATCACAATGTGCTCTCTTAGTTTCCTAAGACTGTGTCATTAGACTAGTATAACAATATTTCTTTGTCTTGCAGCTCAAGAGCACTAAGAAAGACATGAGTGTAAAAACAGAAGTTTTAATACAATCTCTGAATCAAACTTCAACAAAAACGGCATTCCAGTTCATTCCAGGTCAGGTCAAACCGTTATGGAAGCCCATTTCCGGCACTGAATGAATAAATAAGAAAAGGTAATTGCGATATTGTAACTACCAACTCTGAAATTTTTTCTGAAAATCTCGCACTTGACTTTTTCTCGGGAATGCGAGTTTGTATCCCGCAATTCTGACTTTTTCCTCACAAATGCAAGTTTGTATCGCAATTCTGACTTGTTTCTCACAAATGTGTTAACATTTTGCAATTCGGCCTTTTTTCTCGCAAATGCAAGTTTTTATCTTGCAACTCTTTACTCGCAATTCCGAGTTTACATCTCGCAATTCGGACTTTTTTCCCTTGCAATCCCGAGTTTACACCTCGTAATTCACTTTTTTTCCTCACAATTTGAGTTTGCATCTCACAATTCTGACTTTTTTCTTGCGTTTCTGACGTTTTTTCCTTGCAATTCCGAGTTCACATCTCGCAATTCTGACTTTTTTCCCCTCACAATCACAAGTTTACATCTTGCAACTGACTTTTTTTCTCACAATTGTGAGTTTATGTCTCGCAATTGACATTTTCTCAGGAATGCAAGTTTGTATCCCGCAATTCTGACTTTTTCTCACAAATGCAAGTTTGTGTCGCAATTCGGACTTTTTTCCTCACAATTCCGAGTTCACATCTCACAATTCTGACTTTTTTCTTGCAATCTCGCAATTCTGACTTTGTTCCCTTGCTATTCCAAGTTAATATCTTGCAATTCTGACTTTTTTCCTCGCAATTCCGAGTTCACATCTCGCAATTCCGACTTTTTTCCCTTGCAATTCTGAGTTTACATTTTGCAATTTTGATGACTTCTCACAATTCTGAGTTCATATCTCACAATTCTGACTTTTTCCTCACAATCTCACAATTCTTTTTTCTCGCAAATAAGAGTTTGTATCTCGTAAGTCTGACTTTTTTCCTCACAATCACAAGTTTACATCTCGCAACTGACTTTTTTCCTTGCAATTCCAAGTTCACATCTCACAATTCTGACTTTTTTCTTGCAGTCTCGTAATTCTGACTTTCTTCCCCTTGTAATTCCAAGTTTATATCTTGCAATTCTGACTTTTTTCTTGCAATTCCGAGTTTACATCTCGCAATTCTGACTTTTTTCTTGCAATTTCGAGTTTTACATCTCACAATTCTGACTTTTTTCTTTCACAATTTCGAGTTTACATCTTGCAATTCTGCCTTTTTTCAGAACTGTGAGATGTAAACGTGCAATTCCGTCTTATGAAATCAGAATTGTGAGATGTAAAAAAAAGTCAAAACTACAAGTTTATATCTCACAATTCTGAGAAAAAAAAATGTTGGAATTGCAAGATTATAAGTCGCAATTACTTTTTTTTACATTTTTTATTCAGTGACTAATACGGGCTTCCATTAACTGTGCATTTCAACTAATCAAAACAAATTTTAAAATTAACTGATTCAAAATGATTTACTTCAAACATTATCCAAAAAGGTCTAAAGCATTTTAATATATTAAAATATATATTTTTAATGGTAAAGTTATTATTAAAATGTTAATTCATATTAATATTTTGAATTTCTGAAATTAAATTTACAACAGCTGCTTGATTCAAACAGTGGTTTCTCTGATTAAACAGAAATACTGTTTACATGTTACACACATTAAATATCACCAAATAACTGAAAAATAAAGATAATTATCAGTTATACTGTATCACCCAAACTGACATGAAACTTTAAACAGTGTTACCAGACTGCAGAAACATTTAAAAGTCAAAACACTAAGTAAATGAATCAATAACAGGACAAACATCTGTTCACATATGTAACCACTGCAGGAAGATACAGCGAGATCGATGCATACAGATTTTTTTCAGACATTTCAGATTTACACATGGCAGAGAGAAGCAGAAAAGTAAAGGATATCATGGATTAGTCACGGATGAGTCCCCAGCAGTGACAGTTTTACCATGGTGACAGGTTTTCGCCTGAGCAATAGGTTGGCGTGGTGACAGGTTCGCCACGGTGATGGTTACCTGGCGACAGGTGAGCGCTCTGCGGGGATTGGTCCCCGGGGGTCGGTTCAACCAAGCCTCGTTTATCACTGACGTACACCACATGGAGTAACAGATGCCTGAATGTAGACGGCAGCGGGGAGCAAACGTGTATGTGTGAGAAACACAGAGCGACGAAAACAGTGGTGAAGCTTGTTTCTTCAGTACTGTGAGAAATGTGAGAAAGCCAGGGCATAATGTGCAAACACCATAAATTGCATATGAAGTTTGCAATATCAAAAGAAGAAACTGAAACTGGTCCAAAATGATTTGTGGCATGCTCAATGTTCTCTTGAACCTTCTATTCATCAAATAACCCTGAAAAAAGTACTACTGTTTCCACAAAAATATGCAGTAAGAATAAGAAATGTTTTGTAAGCAGCAAATCAGCATTTTAGAATGATTTCTGATCATGTGACACTGAAGACTGGACTAATGGCTGCTGAAAAATGCTTGATCATTATTATTTATGTAAAAACATACAGAAGTGCAATGAAGTAAATGCTTCTTTCTTAGCTTACATGCTTTACATTTGTTTTATTTTGTGCTAAAGCTATTTCCCATTTTTTAATATTACTTGCTTATTTGTTCTTCATTCCAAATTGAAAAATTTCCATTGTACACAATGAAAAACAACTCAAATTGATAGAGGAAAGAGATGAGAGGTACATAACGTTTGAGATGTTTGTGATTTGAGTGCATCTGGAGATGTTTATGAAATTTGAACATGAGGATGTCAGAGAGAGACTTGTGCTGGATTTCGATGTGTGTGTGCTCCTATAATTGCTCTTAGATCCCTCCACTCTTTTGTCTAAGAGCAAGATCCGTCTTTCATTTCATTTCCTCCACTTCACCACAAATTTGAGTCTGCAGCAGGGCTAAGCACAAATCCTCCAAAAGCCGACCGTGTATGTGTGTGCGCCAGCGAGACAGGAAGAGAGAGAATTCAGCTGTACTGCAGCATCTCAGAAGCATTGATATGAAATAGAGCTCTGGGACACCAACAAGGTTGTCCAAACACAGCAAAAGTCACTCACACTAATGAAAGTTCCTGCACCAAAATAAAGCACTTCCTCCTGTAAGTCATCAGCACCCTTGCAGACCCTATAAGAGTGTTGATTTATAGAATGTGTTTTTTTTTTTTTTTTTTTTTTTGTCCATATACTGAAAATTAACAGGGTCCAGTGTTGACCAAGTTTTATTTGACTAAAAGTCTGAGCATTTTAGGCTAGTTTTAGGCAATGAAAACATTTTCGTCATGCTGGATACTTCTTGAGTAATAGGTACACAATTTTGGAAAAATAATATTTATGACACTCAAACAGGTCCTACACAAGGGCCTTTTTTAAAAAAAAAAGAAATTTAAAAGAAATTTAAAATTTAAAAAAAAAAAAGTTTATCAACAACTAGAATCTAAAATCATGTTGCAGTATATCTTATTCGTATATCTTATATTCTTATATCTCGAGTTAAAAAATATGTATGGCACTCAGGTATCAATGGAGCTGTTTTGACAGAAGGAAACCTTAGCTGTTATAAATTCACTGTAAACCATGGCTTCACAGGGCTTATTGCTTTTATAAAATGTTTGTAGAGTAATTTACAATAGCTTCGAACACTAATGTGTGTTGGCAGTGTATGTACAAATCTACCCTATAATGATAAAAATCCATGCAGTGGTTTTTAATTCACTTGTAAAAATAATATTTCCTTTTTCAAATCGAGCCATTCTCAGATGCCAGTCGGTGACAGAGGCCGCTCCCACGATAGTTGACTGACATGAGCGTTTTACCTCAGATCAGCTGTAACAGTCCGACCTCTTTGTTTCGATGCCGGAGCAGGGATGTACATTAGACAAGAATATCTCAGATTGAGCGGTTGAGGTGTTGTGTTGTTGGATGAAAATAAGCTAACTTCTGTCAACATAACCAACGTGACCACCTGCTTGCACAGGGAGACTATTTTCAGGCACTGCGTAATATCATTGCGCCTGCTGCACCCATGGTACGACAGCAAAATTCCTTGATTATTACACTGTAATGAGAGTATAGTTCCTAGCCATATCAGCCTAGAAAATCAACTTTTCATTTTTCGCTGGTCTTAGTACACTATGTAACTACAGAAGTGTCAAGTGTTAAACAGGAAAAATATCAAAACTCTTTGGCCATTTTTGAGAGACATGCTAAAGGTCTAATCAGATTCAATGATCTAAGCTAAGCTATGCTAAAAGTGCTACCGCCAGACCCGGAGATTGGCTGAATGGCTTTGAAAACGGTAAAACTCAACGGGTTTAACTCTAGGGGAGTTGGAAAATGAGCCTATTTTCAAAAAAAAAATGGAGTGCTCCTTTAAAAATGAAAATGCTAAAAGGAAAGTTTGTTAAGACCCAATATCTAAAAGGGAATATTTTATATATAAGATTTTACTAACAGACCTACAAAACTCTGTGTAAAAATAACAGTATGATGGAGCCATCTTTCTGAAGTCATTTTTACCCCCCCTGCAATATAGCTCTGAATCTCAGGTGTAAATTGTAATTTTGACCCCCCTCTACAAAATAGTGGATTACTCTGTAAATATTCATCCATGACTTTTAATATTGTGGCTTTCATCACTATACATGTGTATCTTTATTCAGAAAAAATATTAGTAAAATCAAAAATTTAAGCCAGGAACCTGGCTGTTGGGTTGACACGGAATGACCCAAGTGCATTTATTCAGCAACAAACGTCGTAAAAAAAAAAAAAAAATAGTCAAGATCTCATGACAGAACACAGACAGGCTGAACATTTTTCGTCATTGTTTTTGTTAACAAAATTAACACTATTTGAAACCACATAAGGGTGAATGATAAAGGACAAAGGTTTTCACTACCCATTTAGTAACCTCATTAGCTCTTCAGACTTTACAGATCCGTGGATGGACCCAACCAGAGCAACATCTAAAATGAACATATGATAGCAATACTAACATCTAGAAGCTAATTCCATTTTAAACCCTAAGTTACCAATAAACAAACAAAAAAATAAATGTAAAAATGTGGATCAATGTAGTCTGTTAAAACCTGCCTGATTAGAAGCATGTGAACAATGCTAATGCTCAAACTGAGTGCTGAGTCCAGTATCCAGTAGTCAAAACCAGACTGCTCTTTAGGTTCTCCTTCAGGAAATCAAGCGTACAGACTTTAAAGGCAAACAGATTAATAACTCATCTTTTTGTCGATCGCCTCACTGTTTGGCTGCTCTCTTTTTTGGCACGTAGACTGAAATTGCGGTGCATCGTCTTGTAGACATAACAAAAAGGTAAACACGACTCGCAGAGATGTTTTCTCAAAGTGTGTGTTGTTTGTGTTTTCTATTCCTCAGTGGGAACGAGTGGAAGAAAGAGGATAATAAGGGCTGGGTAAGAGTCAAGAAGCTAATAAGGCCAAAGGAGGATGAAACATGATGCTAACATCAAATTAACCCACTTAAGCAAGAGATGACCAAACGCTCTTCAATCCAGTCGGCAGGGTTAGATAGATAGAGGAAAATTTAATTAGAAAGAAGAGTGGAGCCATGCGACAAACCAAATTCAACCAAGTAGGTTAATTAGGAGCACTTGTTTCCTGTCTTCCTGTCTTCCTCTCACACTTTACTGCAAATACACTCTCCTATACATGTAAACACAACGGCAAAATCCAGCATCAGCAGAACACTGTTGTGCATGAAGTGTAAAATTAACAATAATCTCATTGAACAGACCATGAGGGTATGGAATGTATGCAAATAGGCAGAAGAGAAACAATGGGTCCAATATAAGCTTAAAGACAATAGAGTTTGAGTGACAACTCCATTCTAACCAATCTCTGATGAGAATACATGCCAATTACAGTGAGGTTTATGAACACGGAGTAACAATGGCGAACAGTCCTACAGGCTGATTAATCCACCGTCCATTATCTCCAACACCCCAGACAGAGGCAAACACCACATTTACTCAACTCACAGTAAGCGTGTCAGCAAAGTGTTTAAAGCATTTAAAGATCACCTAGCTTCGAAAAACAAAACAAATTACAGTTATGTTAAAATAATGCATAGAAAACTGAATTTAGATAAAAAAAAACACATCAGTTTCTACTAATCAAAAAATCCTGAAAAAAGCAACTTGGTTTAAATATAAAGCAGCACAACTGTTTTCAACATGAATAATAATAAGAAATGATTCTTGAGTGACAAATAAACATATTAGAATTATTCCTGAAAGATCATTTGACACTAAAGACTGGACCATAATATTACAACATACTGCAGTTTTTTTTTTTTTTAAATTGAAAATAATGGCAGCCTTGGTGAGTATAACCCTAACAATAAAAAAAAAAGGTATCCGTGTCAGAAAAGCGAGATAAAAACTTGCAATTCTGACTTTTTTCTCAGAATTGTAAGATATAAACTCACAATTGTAAGTTATAAAGTAAGAATTGTGAGATATAAACCTGCAATTAAGTTATAAAGTCAGAATTGCTAGAAATAAACTCACAATTCTGACTTTTTCTCAGAATTGCGCGATATAAACAATTGCGAGAAATAGTCAGAAAACTCACAATTTTGACGTTATTTTCTGGGAATTGAAAGATATAAATCGGCAATTGCGAGTTATAAAGTTATGAGGGAGAAAAAAAAAAACAGTTCTCAGAATTGCGAGTTTATATATTACAATTCTGACTTAACTGACTATTTTCTCAGAATTGAGAGATACACAAATTATCACAATTGTGAGTTGAAATGTTTTAAGATGTAAAAAAAGACATGTTCTCATAATTGCGAGTTTATATATCACAGTTCTGACTTAACTCGAAATTGTGTTATAAAGTTAGAATTGTGAGAAAAAAACTTGCAATTTCGACTTTCTCTCGCAATTCTGACGTTTTTTCTCAGAACTGAGAGATATAAAATCGCAATTGCGAGTTATAACGTTCTGAGATGCAAAAAAAATGACTGATATGTTCTCAGAATATATATCACAGTTCTGACTTAACTGGCAATTGCGTGTTATAAAGTTAGAACTGTGAGATAAAAACTAGCAATTTGACTTTTTCCTCACAATTCTGACTTTTTTCTCAGAACTGAAATATAAAATTGCAATTGCGAGTTATAGTGTTTTGAGATGTAAAAAAAATGACTGATATGTTCTCAGAATTGCAAGTTTATATATCACAGTTCTGACTTAACTGGCAATTGTGTGTTATAAAGTTAGAATTGCGAGATATAAAATCGCAGTTGTGGGTTATAAATTTTTGAGATGTAAAAAAAGACTATGTTCCCAGAAATCTGAGTTCTGAGATTGTCACAATTCTGACTTCTGTTGTAAAGTTAAAATATGCGAGATATAAAGTCACAATTACAAGATATAAACTTCCAATTGTGAGAAAAAGTTGAGAGTCTGTCTCTCGCAATTCTGACTTTATAACTCACAATTGCGCATTTATATAACACAATTCTGACTTCATTTCTCTGATCTGCAAATTTATATCTCACAATTCTGACTTTATAACTCACATTATAAGTGACATAGTCACCACTAATAAGCTACTACTAAATATATTGTAGAAACTTTAATTTTCTGTAAAGCTACTTTGCAATGATTTGTATCGTGAAAAGCGCTATACAAATAAACTTGAATTGAATTGAACAATTGCGAGCTTATATCTCACAACTGCGAGAAAAAAGTTGGAATTGTGAGATAAAAAGACGCAATTACCTTTTCGTATGTTCTATTCAGGTGCGTAGATAGGATTCCATACATAAGAGACTCAAAAAAAAAAAAAAAAAAAACTTACACCAAACATTTGAACAGTCGTATGACTGCTATCCAGACTGAATCTAGAAAATTATGGTTGTAGCCTTTTAATAAATGGTGGCTATAGCATGCTTGTTTATTGTACAGGGCACATAAATATTTGAAGCAAATATTTGATTTGAAGCAAAATAGAGTAAAAGCATGAACTTGAGGAGTACTAAGATTTTCTGTAATCATAATTGATATGTTTTTCCCTCATGAGGACCACTTATCATGTTAGTCATAATCTGTGCAATTTCTCAGTGTTCTCTGACCTGTGCTGTTGTGGGTCATCTTGAACCAATTTAGACTTTAAAGTCAACTGTTTTCAGCCTGAAAATTCATGCCATCCTCTACAGATGTGATTTGAAAATGGCAAATGGCAGCACGTCTCTTTCACAACACATACGGTGTCTCTCACACATCATCTCTCTCACTCACAAACAGCAAACTATGACTCTTGAGCTGTGATTTGTCATATAGGGTCAATTTGACACAGTAACAGCTATGCTAGATCTTCAAGTGCTAACAGCACTTTTGAAATTTCGCCCTACTATAAAGGCACAGCTCTGTCAACATAACTCATTCTCATGTCGTTCCAAAAATGACTTACTTTCTTTGGTAGCACACCAAAAAGAAGATATTTTTTTTAATAATGTTGGTAACCGAAGTTTTGGATAGCACTGATTTCCATTGCATGAAGCTTTTCTACACTTTAAGGCATTTCTATAACTGGACAGAACTACACATACATTCTGTACTTGTAAGTATATCCACGTTTGACCAAAAACACTCTTTAGAATGTCATCCTTGATGTCTCAAATGCATCTGTCCTCTCTCAATAGAAAAAAAAAAAAATTGTCAACAAAAGAAAATATTTCCATTTTTGTAACAATAAAAACTGTCCTGTCTTTGTTTCCCTTGAGATTCCAAAAGAGAAAAGAAAAAATCCCATCCAGGTCCAAATCTCTTCAGCGTTAAAACCATTTCATTTTAGAGATCGTAGAAAAGTACAAAATGAAGATCCAACTCATAATCAGAATTACATGAGATAGGGTCTTCACAAACGTTAGAATTACAAAAAGCCTACAATTTTTTAAAGAAATGTAAACACATGCGCAGCCAAAAAGCCGTGATAAGTGAACACTGGATAGCAGGTGCTGGAATATTGAAAAGCAGAGAGATGAAATTGTGCAAAAAGCCTGCCATTCACGGCCAGCACAAAGGAACAGACAACACAAAGCTTGTTGTTGAACACGCTCTCACTCAGAATTTGAAAGTGGTGCAGCCTCTTGTGACGATCAAAGTAACATGACTCAATGTCCTCTCTATTTACTTTCCTAACAAACCGTCACAGGACGGTTCCGCACAGACAACTGAATGTATGATAAGCAGCCTATTTGCAGTATCAAAGATAGACAAAGAAGCTTTCGTGTCAGAAAATCAAGTCACGTTTTCAGGAGAAAAAAAAATAAAAATGGCAGGCGCATTAAGAGACTCTTGTAAGAAAAGCAGTGCATGGCTCTTCAACCCTCTTCAGGATGAAGAATATTCAAATGTTTGTACATATTTGCGTATGTGATGGGTTTAGTGTGTGTTTTGGTAATTAAAAACAAACTACTAATCATGGAGAAATAAAACAGCGTTTAGCTGAAAGGTCCAAGGTCGGAGCCTTGAGGGACATCATAATAAGGCAAGCAAGGACAGGCAGAGAGGGAGGAGGATGGGTGTGAAGACAAGAACAGCAGCCAAATTAGAGAAATTAAGAAGAGGAAGCCAAATGTCAGGTCAAACATAATTAGGCTGCAATGAGAAAGAGAGTGAGAAAGATGGACAGAAGGAGTGAGGGAAAAGGAATGAGATGCACTGGAACTCAACATGCCTAGGAGTTTTCACCTCCAAAAAGCTACAAGAAACAAGTCATTAAATCTACACACCACATTACTGCTTTTCACTTTAGACAGAAAAAAACACGAATAAAACAATAAAAGCAATTCAGTCAAAAGTACAAAGTCAACGCTCTGATATATAGCATTAATGATGAAGATTATGCCCTCAGCCAAAATGGTTTGTTCTGAAACAAATAATAGATTAATAAGAACAAAAACTGCCCATTAGATTTAGCCAAAACTAATTATGTCTCGTTTAACCACTATAGAGATTTCAGAGCCAGCGGCAAATTCCAGATCTGGCCAAGGTGAGGCTGCTCTCGGCAGGTTCATGAGTGCTAAACAGCCGCTGACGCCCTGGAGCTCACAACTCTGAAAACATTGAAACAATTTTTTTTTAAACATTATCATCTTCATTAACAAGCCAAACAAGTACATTCTTGCCTAAAAAAACACTGAAAACTACATTCCGTGACACAAAAACAGCATTATTGTAAAACTATAGTGGATTTGGGCGTCCGCCATAACACTCGATATAAGAAATACAGCAAGCGGAGTGACGTTGATTTTGGTGTTTCGATATTTATCAGTGCTGTCAATCGATTAAAAAAAATTAACTAATTAAAATGGCACGTTCTCTGAAATTAATCGTAATTAATCCACCTGACATTAAAGTTTTAAAATACACTTTAATATTGGAATAACTTCACATCAATCTTCAAATTAATGTACAAATAACAAAGACAGTATATTTTTAATATCTGTTTAACTGCATCTTTATGACTGTAGGCCAGTATCACTGATACCAATATTACTCATGTCTCTATAAAATTGTTTTTCCCCATAACATTTAATCATTATAGCCATTCAACATTACAGTATAATTAAGTGCTATCAATTTTAACATTTATTAGACTTTAAAAAATACCTTCCAATATCAGTGAATTTCAAACAATCTACATAAACCCATTATAATAAATGTCATATTCACCTGTGCCCTTCAGGAAGTAGGAAATATAAAGAAATTAAATAAAGTTATCCAACACTAAATTCTAAATTAAATATAGATGAATCTTTAAAGCTACAAAAGTTATTGATTTCCTAGAAATAGGTGGTTATATCCCACGCTTCTGGCTTTTTTTCCATCAGAATTGACAAACTCACTATTGTTGAGTTAAACTGAAGTTATAAAGTCAGAGACAAAATTAGCAGATATAAACTTGCATTTGCAAGACAAAAAAAGTCAGAATTGTGACAAAATAAATGTTATGTAAAAATGTTAATAGCAATAGGTTTAAATAATATTTCATGCTGTAACTGTAGGGCTAATACAATACGTCCCCTGTGAAAAGCATATGTGAATATTATGTAGGCCTATTGTTCAAATCAAATTTTTTGCTTTAAAAGTAGAGTAATCATAGCAGTTTTCAACCATAGTATATATGTTTAAACGTGTGTTTAGCTTCAAATGGCGTCTTTTACGACAGCATTCTATAAAAATTATTTGCATTCCGATTTTGACATCAAAAGGCACAAAAATAGTTTTTTTCTCTTATTCCATGGATTTTACCCATTTACCTTCACTTGTTACCAAACTGCAAACACTATGTGCGCGCAGCTGCAAGTGACGTAACTGTGACGTCTACTCCAAATTGGTCTATAGACCTCTCATTATGACCGTAACGAATCAAATCAACTTGTGAAAAATGGGCATCCATTCATAACGCTGTTAAAATGAAAAAAATCAATTGCCAGCATTAACACGCTAATTTTGACAGCACTAATATACATATAATAAGAAAATAAGATAAAACAAATAATCTAAATATTTTCTTTTTTTTCTGAAGAAGAAGAACCAGTGCTTCACTGACTGGCCAAATATATAGTCTAGTGTTTCTAGACTTGGAAAAGTTATGCAAATTAATAATATCTTATAACTCCATTGGCAGTTTTTATGAATATTTAAAAATGTTATTGGCTAGAAACTGTGAGCAAAAAAAAATAATTAATTTTACCCTTAATCCTGGAAAAAAAATAATAAATAATAACAGAAAAGTTATGGGTTTTCCATCACTGTGGCAACTGTGGGACTGTGAGACAAAGAAAGGAAATGAGACCGAAAAACCGAATTGAGTATTTTCATTAGAGGGAATAATTAATTAGAGTGTGCTGATGGGAGGCGTATTAGGGGGAGACCTGATGAAATCCTTATTAAACGAGAGAGTGCAGTACTGCAGGAGAGCGCACATGGGCTGCTGTGATTGCCATCGCGAGCCTGTGCCCGGTCCTTCGCTGCTGATTGGACACAGCTCAAGAGAGTTTTTCAGAGCGGATACCGTAACAAAACACAACGAATGGCTGTGCACAGCCAGACAAGTCATGTCGAGCACTTTCTGAGAGAATGCACAAAATACATAGATATCCGGGAAACGTTTTCCCAGAAAACAAATTAAAAATGTACACCATTCACTGGTCATTTTAATGAACAATAAAACACTAAGAACTAGAACTGCTGTGCTATGGCAACACAGTATGAGTCAGTCTGCATCAGTCTTTCAGACTGCTTTTATTTTTATTTTATTTTATTATTATTTTTTTCATCCTTAACCTGTAACTTTATTTTAATTGTCAGTTATACTATATCCATTTTATACTATATACTAATATCCATTTTAAATTTAAATTTAAATTTAAATCATTTAAATAATTTTTTTAGCCAGTTAAGATTAATTTAATTTTACAGATAAGGTGCCCATACTACTTTCATGTTATGGTAAAAAAAAAAAATAATAATAAAATAAAAAATAAAAATAAAAAAATAGTCAATGAAAAGAATAATTTTACACCATTTTCATATAAATAAATGAAACTGCAAAAAGGCAAAAACTAATTTATAATGTATAATATGAAAAAGGAATATTTATTTTGAAATTTAAAGATTACATTTAAGAGTGTCATTTTCATTTGTGTTTATGAGTTTTAGATGACAGCAAAGGTAATCTAAAATGTAAAAACTGTAAAAAGGAAATGAGCAAGAGCAACTAAATATTCACTATTGAAAAAAATAATAAATAAATAAAATCTGTTGATCATTCATATGGTATATTTATGCATTCCTTTTTATGTAAGAAAAAGAGAAACAGACAGAGAGAGAAGAAAGAGGACAGTTACCCAAAGCCATTGATCTTGTTAACAATGAAAGTCAAGTGTGTTGTGAAAGAGAGCAAGACAGAGAAAGCGGCAAAACACAAACACAAAGCAATCCGGCCTGTAAACTGCTTTTAGAGAAGTGAATGTTTGATCTCTCTTGGCCTCCACTGATGGAGGTAATGATTAAAAGGGCGACAGAACGAAAGCGACAAACACACAGGACAGATATCACAAAGCAAGCCCCTCTCGTTATCTGCTTTTAGGATTGTGCGTGTCTGATCTTTCGTGGCCTCTGCTGATAGAGGTATTGATTGAGAGAGAGAAAGAAAACGCAGCCTTGTCGCTCCTCCAGATGTGCTGTGAGTCTCACTGCTGATGCTGTAACAGGTTCCACACGTGTATCCGCGTGTCTGTCCGTGTGCATTTGTGTGTGTGAAACAGTGCCGTCTCTGTTCTCTCCTCTAATTCAGGCTACATTTTCTTTCTTCTGCTACTCCTGCTGAGCTCTGACGCTTCTACATGCCCTCCCTGACCTCTGCCGGCAAGACAAATAGATTTCCCTCTACCTGCATCTAAACATATACTCATACTAACACACACACGGACCTTATTAGGATTATTATTGATGTTCTGTCAACATGGCGCCTAAAATACACTAAACCCTACAACCCTGCACCCTACACACTGTTCTTAACTAAATGCATGTATAAAAGAGTGAGTGTGTGAGTGAAACAGACTATGAGAGACAGAGAAGGGGCAAATGGAAATACATAGGTATACATACAGTTGAAGTCAAAAGTTTACATACACCTTGCAGAATCAGCAAAATGTTAATTATTTTACCAAAATAAGAGATCATACAAAATGCATGTTATTTTTTATTTAGTACTGACCTGAATAAAATATTTCACATAAAATATGTTTACAAACAAAATAATCGTCGAATTTATAAAAATGACCCTGTTCAAAAGTTTACATACACTTGATTCTTAATACTGTGTTGTTACCTGAATGATCCACAGCTGTGTTTATTTTTTGTTTAGTGATAGTTGTTCATGAGTCCCTTGTTTGTCCTGAACAGTTAAACTGCTGTTCTTCAGAAAAATCAGGTCCCACAAATTCTTCGGTTTTTCAGCATTTTTGTGTATTTGAAACCATTTCCAGCAATGACTGTATGATTATAACATCCATCTTTTCACACGGAGGGGAACTGAGAGGCTCATATGCAACTATTACAGAAAGTTCAAATGCTCACTGATGTTTCAAAAAGAAAACATGATGCATTAAGAGCCGGTGGGGTGAAAACTTTTAGAATTTGAAGATCAGGGTAAATTTAACTTATTTTGTCTTCTGGGAAAGATGTAAATATCTTCTGTAGCTTCTGAAGGGTAGTACTAAATGAAAAACATTACATTTAGGCAAAATAAGAAAAATGTAAACATCCTCATTCCATTCAAAAGTTTTCAACCCCGCTCTTAATGCATTGTTTTTCCTTCTGAAGCATCAGGGAGTGTTTGAACCTTCTGTAATAGTTGCATATGAGTCCCTCAGTAGTCCTCAGTGTGAAAAGACAGATCTCAAAAATCACACAGTCATTGTTGGAAAGGGTTCAAACACACAAAAATTCTGAAAAAACTAAGAATTTGTGGGACCTGAAGGATTTTTCTAAAGAACAGCATTTTGTATGATCCCTCTTATTTTGGTAAAATATTTAACATTTTGCAGATTCTGCAAGGTGTATGTACACTTTTGAATTCAACTGTAATTATATATATGTATAGATATATCTGATATTTGTGATGAAGAGACTTTGAGTAGAAATGTTAGAATAATGTTGTTATTTTTGTTTTCTTTGTGCATAAAAAGTAGCTTCATAAAATTATGGTTGAACCACTGATGTCACATGGACTATTTCAACAATGTCTTTACCACCTTTCTGGACCTTGAACATGTCAGTAGCATTACTGTCTATGTAGGGTCACAAAGCTATCGAATTTCATCAGGAATATCTTACTTTGTGTTCCAAAGGATGAACAAATGTCTTACAGGTGAGTAATTAATGACAGAATTTTGGGGTAAACTATCCCTTTAATTATGTTTATTTTACCTTTTAAATCTTTGAAGTTGAAGTAGTAACTACATTTAAAATATATGCTACAAATAAATATACAAATCTGCCATTTTAAAATATCAAATACTACCATTTCCATCTGAAACAGTCACGTTGCTGTATCACCACATTACTTTTGTGTAAAAGGATAGATAGAACAACCACTGTAGATAGTATTTTTTGTTACACGCTATTGACCTATATAAAAACATGCTGATGCGGCTGCAGGTCAGCTGCTCCGATCTCATGTAGTTCATTAGTCCGCCATGGACATATAATGTCAAGAGGAGCTTATAGACCACTCAGCTGCGCGTTTCAAAACCACAGCAGCACTTCTGCAACACGGGAGAAAGAAACATTGTTAGGAAAAAAAAACTCGAATGTCAGCTTTTACCCCCACGCTGTGATAAAAATAAAAGTCTCTCTTCAGCCTTTCCCAGCTTAAACCACAAACTGTACTCGGCTCACCTTGATGTTACAGAGTTCAGTTAATGGTTCAGTGCAGCAACTTAAGAGTTCTCAACTATCAATGTACTTCCTGTGTCCCTTAGAAGACCTTTCCATACCTTTCCAAAATCATTCAAAACAATGACCTAATTGTGTAGCTGACTGCATTGGACTGCTGTATACCACCATTTACATGCACATTTAATGTCAGTAATAATTAGTAGACAGCAACAATGAAGACGGATGAGCAGTTTTCAACAAACATTTTTTACTCACACTGATTACACAAGCCCATCCCGGGTGGAAAGCGATAGAAAACAGAAGGGAATGTGGTTTGAAAATGTTGCAGGCTGAATTCAAACCTTGTCATCCGTGTGAGCACCAGAGCTCAGCGTGTGGTGAATATGTAAGCAGACTGCTTCGCAGCATGCCTTCACCTAGCTCGGTAATAAAACAAACACACTCACAGACAAACAACAACACATTCCCGTCCCGCTCTCCGAGACGCATTCACCGCAAGAGTTTGATTTCAGCAGCGGCGGAGCTGTCAGCAGCGTGCCGCAGCTCTTGTGACGCCGGAGTAGAGCTGAGCTCTGACTGACAGTCAGGAGAGAGCAGACGCTTGCTGACAGGACTCCAAACAAAGGGAAGTGTCAGTTTGCTTGCGTGACATGCCGGCGGCTTACACGTGGCAAAGAAAAGCTGAAGATGAAGCACTCGTGCCAATTTAGAAGCACTGCCAGTCCTAGGAGATTTTAATCTCATCCATGAGATATCAATGAGAGGCTGTCAAAGAGATGGAAGAATATTCATCTGCGC
Source organism: Labeo rohita (assembly GCF_022985175.1). Lineage (NCBI taxonomy): Eukaryota > Metazoa > Chordata > Actinopteri > Cypriniformes > Cyprinidae > Labeo > Labeo rohita. The sequence continues at coordinate 16,967,487 of NC_066884.1, read as the reverse complement.
TCTCTCTCTCTCATACACACAAACAAACTCTGCATCACAGAGATAAGAGCATTAGCCCATTGGGAAGACACCTTTTACACAGGATTACACAAATTAACGCCACATTTCATTCGACAGACGCAATGTGGCACAGACACAGACTTCAGAAGTGCTAACAAACAACAAAAGCGCCAACTCCTGTCCAAAGACAGAAGGACGAAAAGTACAATGTGCTGACAACAGCAAAGTACTTTAAATATGAAGCCTTCAAATCACACCTGAGTGATCAAATTTTAGATTTAAAGGGATAGTTCACCCAAAAATGAAAATTCTGTCATTAATCACTCACCCTCATGTCGTTCCAAACCCGTAAGATCTTTGTTCATAAACACAAATTAAGATATTTTTGATAAAATCCGAGAGCTTTCTGACCCTACACAGACAGCAAGACAACTGACACATTCAAGGCCCAGAAAAGTAGTAAGGAAATCAACAAAACAGTCCATGTGTAGGGCCCCATGATTTCCAGGATGCAGAAAACGCGGATGGAATTGCAAAATCTAGTCATAAAAACAGAATTTATTGTATAACGCGGAATGTCACTGAATTTGTCCAAGTTTGGGTATTTTAAATTAATCAAAAGTAGGTCAAATCACGATATTGACTAGTATCTCTAAATATTAAGCAAAAAGACTATTTAAATATGTATCGTTCATGTACTGCATGTCTCCGTGTGTGTGAATGGTGCAGACGTGCAGTATTGTTTACTACTCACAAATTGAAGCACGTGTGACGCCCGCTGTGATTTCAGTGTCGTCTTGCCAAATGAGGACATAAATACATTAACAACATTTTCAGAACTGCTCTGTAGTTTCTTAATGAGCATTTTACTTTTTATTTTGAGAGGAACTATCGTCATATTATATACACACAGAAATGTAAAGGTATTCACCTTTAACTTGAAGACATATATTAATATTGTTTATTAGCATGCATGTAATACTACTACTATTATTACTAAAATTGTTAAAACTTTATTTCTTTTATTAATGAATAATAACACAATATTTCTTACATGTTTTAATTTTAATAGTAACTTTGTTTGCCAAAAGATAAAAGTGAGAAAAAATAAAACATTTCATAGGGCCCTAAACATGTAATTTTTGTTAAAATCTGAATAAATTGATGTTAAACTATATGTTTTGTAATTGTAATTAATTATTAATTAATTAATTAATTTTTGATTAATAAAATGTAATTTACCCATTTTAAAAAAATAGCCCAGAAAAATTAAACTTGAAAAAACTGAATCCAGAAAAATTCAAACGGAAAAAAATTAATTTGGTAAAAAATAAAATGGATTTCATAGCGCCCTACATGTGACATCAGTGGTTCAATCTTAATTTTTTGAAGCTACGTGAATACTTTCTGTGTGCAAAGAAACAAAAATAACAACTTTAATTAACAAATTCTTGAAAAGCTCTCGGATTTTATCAAAAATATCTTAATTTGTGTTCTAAAGATAAACAAAGGTCTTGTTGGAACGAGTAATTAATGACAGAATTTTAATTTTTTGGTGAAGTATCCCTTCAATTTCACATGAAACGGCACAGCAATGTTAGTTACCAATAGAAAACTCTTTCAGCCACAATGTTCAAAATGGCCCATTAAATGTGCAGTCAATTTTTGTTTTTGTTATGCTAGACAATTCCTGACTTATACTAATGGTGTAGATGCAGCACCACGCTAAAAAAAAAAAAAGTTTCTGATGCAATTGTAGAAATGCACAATGTTCTGTAAGAGATGAATTATTTACTCCAAGAATCAAGCTGGTCATGTAAAATTGTGGCCCTCATGAGGCAACCCACAGCTTGTAAAATAAAACAGCTTTTAGTAGACTTCTGATACGATTATCTTTATTTCATAGGTCCTCAACTTCAAAACCTCTCATTGTCTACAACCATATTTAAAACCCCCATAACTTCTCTAGTGTTTTCGTGATTTATAAGGATTAAAGATTTCATTTTTGACTCATCATTTCTATCCAATACATTAGTTTTAGAGCTTAGCAAAACTAGAAAATTGTATGATCATTATAAAAATGCCAGTGGAGTTATATTTTATTATTTATTACCTAGACTTTTCTAGGTCTATCACACTGTCTCCCATAAATCCAAGTTGTTTAAGATGATAGGAATCCTGATTCTGCAAAAGAACGAAACATTTTTGTGGGTTAAATAAAAAAAACGTATTGACTTTGGCTTATTTGAAATCATTGGAAGTTTGCTGAGGCCCCCCTAGTAGGCCCCTAGTACGTTTGAGAATCATCATCTAATATGAGTTTTTTTTTCGAAAATATTATCCTTTTCTGTGCATGTAAGCCACTTTAATGAGCAAAAAAAAAAAAAAAAAAACATTACTGAGATTCCCTTTTAATGTGAATTTTGACAGCAAAATTTATTCCTTTTGCATTTTGTACACCACTGATGAAAACCTATTACAGGCTTGCATGAATAAACGACTCATTTAGCCTATTTTTGAGGTGACAGGCTTGTGCGACAAAACTATATTCCCCCGCACGAGTATGATAAAACACAGATACAGCATCAATTACCCACCTAATGCACATTCTCCGCTCTTCATTTTGTTACATTAGTGCTAAATGCATTCTTTCTTAAGTGAAAAACACAAAATGGCCCAAACATGCCGGTGTTATTCCAAACAAAATCACTTATTATTTCACACTAGATCACATCTTTCAAGTTAATAAGTGCAAACTTCCCACAAGGACTTGAAAGCAGCATTAGCCAGTGTTGGGATACACTACAACATTTGAAATTGCATCTTAATAGCTCAAAAAAAAAATGCTTTGCATAAAAATCACCTTGGGAAATATTAGCTTACGTTCCACACACCTTACACTATGTGAACTTACAGGGTGCTAAATGATCTCAAATTGATCTAAAAGTGGATGTTGGTGCATTTCTGCAAGCTGAATGAAAAGCCAAAAGGGAATCGAAGTTCGGTTCTGCAAGTTGGAGGAAACCCAACGCTGCGCTGTATTTCTGGGGCTGATCTTCTCGGCATTCACATCAAAGGCAAAACATCTCATTAGAACTCTTTGAATGACTGACAGGTCTATGTGAGAACAAATGCGTTTCCATGACAACCAGTCAGTTATTGGATGACAAGGGCATCATTGACAGAAAGATTAGAGCGAACTAGAGCCAGAGGAATACACGAAGCTAACACCAATCGATAGGGAGTTTCACACAAACACACACAGACCCAATAGCACACACAAATACAAGTCATTGACTTAACAGATTAGAGCAAACATACCCAAACACAAACTCTGAAAAATACTACTTTTATTTGCTCCTTTTCTACCACCATTTTCACATTATGAGAAATGATAATGAATGCATTCTTTTGCTATTCCCTCTTGTTTCAGAGGCTTTATCTGCATACAATGAGCAGCCACACATATTCACTCCAACAGACATACACAACACAGGCCCTCATCAGCGGTGGTTCATTAAGCTGGGTAAACAGAACATTAATGATTCATTAGAGCCAGCGCTGTTTATTAGTACACAAACCAAGACAGACAGAGCCTGTCTTATGCCCTTCTCTCAGACATATTTTGTGTAGACACACAAACGCACTCAGCGAAAAGCACTTGCAGACAGACATGCCTGTAAAACAATGGAAAAGCCCACTCAGCAATAAAAGAACAACACCTGAGTCCACGTCTCACCTAACTAGACTTTTGACTATCAGCAAAAAGTCTAGGTCACGTTACAAGTTATTCAGGCTTTTGCCCACTTAAAGAGATAGTTCACCCAAAAATGAAAATTATCCCTTGGTTTACACACCCTCAAGTCATCCTAGGTGTATTAGAACTTTCTTCCTTCCTTTCTTTCTTCTGACAAATACAATCAAAGTTATATTAAAAAATGTCCTGGCTCTTCCAAGCTTTGTAATGGCAGTGAATGGGGTTTAAGATTTTGAAGTCCAATAGGAGTGCATCCATCCATCAAAACAAATACTCCACATAGCTCCGGAGGGGTAAATAAAGGCATTCTGAAGCAATTTGATGCATTTTTGTAAGAAAAACTTACAAACATCGTCCATTCCGCGTTATACAGTAAAAAAAACTTACTTATATTTAAAACATCTCTAGCTCTAGCACTGTCATACGCACATTCACGAGAGAGTGGCGTTCCACACTGTCCAAAAAGAAGTTACAGTTCTGTTGCTGAGGCAGTACCCTAAGGTACAAAAGTGAAAAGGTACATCTTTGTACCTTACCTACCCATAAACGCTACATATTAGTACCTTAAAAGTACATTTTAGTACTTTGAAAGTACATATTGGTACCTTAAAGGAGAAGTCCACTTCCAAAACAAAGATTTCACATGTAATGTACTCACCCCATTGTCATCCAAAATGTTCATGTCTTTTTTTCTTCAGTCGTGAAGAAATTATGTTTTTGAGGAAAACATTTCAGCATTTTTCTTCATATAATGGACTGATATGGAGCTCCGATTTTGAACTTTCAAAATGCAGTTTAAATGAGGCTTCAAATGATCCAAATGCGGTTGTAAACGATCCCAGCTGAGATCGTTTGAAGCCGCATTTAAACTGCATTTTGGAAGTTCAAAATTGGGGCACCATATCAGTCTATCATATGAAGAAAAATGCTGAAATGCTGAACGTGCATACGACAGAGATTACAGTTTATAAAGTTTCAAATATGGATATTTTTCTAACAAAACCACAAGTCGCTTCAAAAGCCCTTTATTAACTCCCCCGAGCCGAGTGCAGCACTTTATTATGATAGATGAATGCACTTTTATTGGACTTAAAGGAGAAGTTCACTTCCTTAACAAAAATTTACAGATCATTTACTCACCCCCTTGTCATCCAAGATGTTCATGTTTTTAGTTTTTCAGTCGTAAAGAAAATTATGTTTCTTGAGGAAAACTTTTCAAGAATGACTTCTATGGTGCCCCTGAATTTAAACTTCCAAAATGCAGTTTAAATGCAGCTTCACAGGGCTCTAAACAAAAAAATATTCTCTATTTTCAAAAAAAAAAAAAAAAAGTGCAAATTATATACTTTTTAACCTAAAATGCTTGTCTTGTCTAGCTCTGCAATGTTAGGCTATGTCAAAAAACTGCTATGTCATTTTCTCACAAATATTGAGCTTGCAACAATAGCTGCACTATGCATAAACTCATCTGCATGACCATATTCCCATTAATACAATTCTAATCAAAATTTGCCGAGACTGATAAAGTTTTTTTATTCATTCCAATTATTGTTTTAATTTATGCCGTTTTGCCTATAAACTATACATGTATTTTAGGATGTTTAGATATTTTGACTTGAAAATGATACGTTCTACAGTGTCAATACAATTATCGGAGGAAAAAAAAAAAAAAAACACAATATTTATACATCAGGCCCACGGTCATTAGACTTGGATTAACATTTGCTATATGTAGAAAATAAAAGTAAAAAAAGTAAAACAAACATGACAGATAAAAATAGCAGGAAATACTTAGAATACTTAAATATCCCAACTCACAACTGTTGAAGAGATGGATAATAACTACTTGCATTGTAACCTCTGGATATATCTGAAGTCAAATAGATTTAGACAGCCAGGCTGGTTATCCTCAGTTAACCCTGGAGGAAGATTCCATAAATACTGTATTATACAGGAAAAATGCATTTTTCAGCACTGACCACAATTTAATAGTAGCCATGCATTCTGGCAAAATTGATTTTTTTGCAAGCAAAACAAACTGCAGATATTTCATTATATTATAGTAGGCATTCCTCCAGTTCCCCAATATGTTGGGCTCTTGAAAAAATGAAAATGTTTTCACAGCACTGACTGGCTGAAACTGCCACAAGAATGTGTAGAGTCCTGAGCCCTTCACTAGCAACTTTTCTGCTGGTTCATGAGCCGAGAAGTGAAAGACAGCAGACGGGGGAGGGGAAATAAGTCCATTTCACACTGCTAAAACATCCAAAAACAAATCATATACTGGTAAAACTTCCACATTATGAGATTTTTGCTCTTTACAGGTGCATCTCAATAAATTAGAATGTCAAGTTCATTTATTTCAGTAATTCAAATCAAATTGTGAAACTCGTGTATTAAATAAATTCAATGCACAGACTGAAGTAGTTTAAGTATTTGGTTCTTTTAATTGTGATGATTTTGGCTCACATTTAACAAAAACCCACCAAATCTCAACAAATTAGAATATGGTGACAGCTAATCAACTCAAACCACCTCTCAGTTTGGTTCACTAGGCTACACAATCATGGGCAAGACTGCTGATCTGACAGTTGTCCAGAAGACAATCATTGACACCCTTCACAAGGAGGGTAAGCCACAAACATTCATTGGCAAAGAAGCTGGCTGTTCACAGAGTGCTGTATCCAAGCATGTTAACAGAAAGTTGAGTGGAAGGAAAAAATGTGGAAGAAAAAGATGCACAACCAACCGAAAGAACTGCAGCTTTGAGAGGCTTGTCAACCAAAATCGGTTCAAGAACTTGGGTGAATTTCACAAGGAATGGACTGAGGTTGGGGTCAAAGCATCAAGAGCCATCACACACAGACGTGTCAATGAATTTGGCTACAGATGTCGTATTCCTCTTGTTAAGCCACTCCTGAACCACAGACAATGTCAGAGGTGTCTTACCTGGGCTAAGGAGAAAAAGAAATGAACTGTTGCCCAGTGGTCCAAAGTCCTTTTTTCAGATGAGAGCAAGTTTTGTATTCCATTTGGAAACCAAGGTCCTAGATTCTGGAGGAAGGGTGGAGAAGCTCATAGCCCAAGTCCAGTGTTAAGGTTCCACAGTCTGTGATGATTTGGGGTGCAATGTCATCTGCTGGTGTTGATCCACTGTGTTTTTTGAAAACCAAAGTCACTGCAGTCGTTTACCAAGAAATTTTAGAGCACTTCATGCTTCCTGCTGCTGACCAACTTTTTAAAGATGCTGATTTCATTTTCCAGCAGGATTTGGCACATGCCCACATTGCCAAAAGCACCAAAAGTTGGATAAATGACCATGGTGTTGGTGTGCTTGACTGGCCAGCAAACTCACCAGACCTGATGTCAAGAGGAAAATGAGAAACAAGAGACCAAAAAATGCAGATGAGCTGAAGGCCACTGTCATAGAAACCTGGGCTTCCATACCACCTCAGCAGTGTCACAGACTGATCACCTCAATGCCACGCCGAATTGAGGCAGCAATTAAAGCAAAAGGAGCCCCTACCAAGTATTGAGTACATATACAGTAAATGAACATACTTTCCAGAAGGCCAACAATTCACTCTAATTTGTTGAGACAGTGAATTGATGGGTTTTTGTTAAATGTGAGCCAAAATCATCACAATTGAAAGAACCAAAGACTTAAACTACTTCAGTCTGTGTGCATTGAATTTATTTAATACATGAGTTTCACAATTTGAGTTGAATTACTAAAATAAATAAACTTTTCCATGACATTCTAATTTATTGAGATGCACCTGTATATGATGCTAGCAAAGAATGTATTTTAGATGTATGTTAGAATACTCCGCTACTTTCAAAACAAAAAAAAACTATCGGTGGAAAGTGATGGGGTTTTTTGGCACCAGTATTCCAGTGTAGTTAAGTAATCTATCAGTGGTTAACTGAACCAATCTTGGACCTGTACATCTGACAGCCATGTTGGCTCATGTCATCCCTGCTTTGGTCAGGTGGAAACAGAGTCCCTGGCCCGTCTGTACTTACCTGACCCAATGCAGTGCAAATGCGGTAATATAAAGCTGGACTGACAGCGCATAAAACGGCTCTGGAAAAGATTTAAAGCAGGCTTGCGTCCCCGGCACAGCCAGAATGTTTCGTGGATGAGAAAATGTCTGGAAAAGAGCTAATGGCCCATCTCAAGTCTGCTGAGAGTATGTGAAAAGGTTACCACACACACCGTTAACCTCGTTCATATGACCTTATGACAAGACACATTCTTCTGATCTCCGCATATGACTTATGAGGGCGTTACACCGTGCTCAGAAGCACAAGCACATTTGCACGTGTGTGCATCCATGTGCGAACACAGAGGAACACATTAATCATGAATATTGTCATTAGCCTAAAATGTCCCACAATGCAAAGGCTTGCAAATGTACAGGCTAATAACACTAAAAAGTCCCATAATGCAGCAGGCCGACACATTTGCAATTTAACACACACACACATTGTCCGTTTCATCTCTTTTGATCGCTTTATCCCTGCCTGGGCTCTAGTGCTGTGTTAAAAAGCAAACAAGCTTTCTTCCCCAGCAATCACTGGAGACAGGGCAGACAACGAATAATTAATGATCAGGGCCGGCTCGTTTTAGTAACGAGGCTTCACTGGGACCGAATATTCAAATGAGAATTTATGACTCATCAGCAGCTTCTAATTAAGCCCGATTGTTGCATTATTTATCAGCTGTTTACCACAATCACTGAAAGTGTGTTTGTCTGTGGATATGACTGCATTTTATGCATCCACCTAGCAAAATCATTTAAAATCAAGATAGCCTAAGCTTTCATATCTATTTAATGTAAATTTAATTCATTTCCATATTTACATGCAATGCTGGGTAGATTACTTATTACTTATAAATTGTAGTCCGTTACTGATTACAGATTACAGATTACATGAAAATTGTAGTTAGTAATGTAATCTAGATTATGCTTTTTAGCTAATGCATTCTGACTACTTTTTAAATTACCTTTTACCTTACTTGTTTAAAATTTACCATTTATAATCAGTAATACATTTTTTAATTAACTTTTCCCTTAACTTTTTTTCCCTCCAAATTTATAAGCATGCATCGGAAAGTTATTTATATGACATTTACATGACCATTTCATATTGCGAATATAGTTAAAGTTAAATGGTATGACAAACATATTATTTCAATTTGCTATTTTCTAAATAATATGTAATTGTGTAATTCATTAAAAAGTAACTGTAATCTGATTATGAGCATTTTATAATGTAATAGACTCTAACTATAAGTACTTTATTTTTGGAATCTGATTATGTAATCCAGCACTCTTTACATGTTATGTAACCATACAGTGAAATGAAAGCTGATGTTTAAGTGTGGTTGCACATTACTCAAACACATGAAAAAAAAAATAAAAAATCCTGGCACAGACTGAAACAACTTTTTTTCCGCCTAAGAATATTTCATCTGAAAATGAAGCTTTGATGAAACTCATTTACTCACCCACATCATTCCAAAGTTGTATGAACAATAATAATCACAAAAAGTTTATTCTGCTCTCCAAAGACGACAAAAATGCATCAAGCTCATGCATAAATTTCACTCTGTTCCTCATAAAAATGTTGGTTAACTTCAGAATGTACAGTATATAACATTTTATAACTAGCCCATTAGTCATGTTGCTTTTATAGTGCTTTATACTTTTTGGAGCACAGCGGCATCTGTCCACGTTCACTTTCATTGTTTGAAAAAAAAGAAGCACTGACATAAAAATCCCCACTAACATATACAAATAATTGTTTTTTTATTGACTAACATTATCAAAGATTAACAAATGCTATAAAAACATACTGGCCATTGTTAGTTCAAACTAGCTAATGCATATCTAATGTTAACAATTGTGCTAACCATATGTGACCCTGGACCACAAAACCAGTTGTAAGTAGCATGGCTATATTTGTAGCATTAACCAACAATACATTGTATGGGTAAAAATTATTGATGTCTCTTTTATGCCAAAAATCATTAGGATATTAAGTAAAGATCATGTTCCATTAAGATATTTTGTAAATTTCCTACCATAAATACATCAAAACTTAATTTCTGATTAGTAATATGCATTGCTAAGAACTTCATTTGGACAACTTTAAAGGCGATTTTCTCAATATTTTGATTTTTTTTTTTTTTTTTGCTACCAAACCATATGTTAGTGGAAAGCTTGTTTATTCAATTTCAGATGATGTATAAATCTCAATTAAAAAAAAATTGACCCTCATGACTGGTTTTGTGGTCTAGGGTCACATATGTGACCCTGGACCACAAAACCAGTCTTAAGTCGCTGGGGTATATTTGTAGCAATAGCCAAAAATACACTGTATGGGTCAAAATTATACATTTTTCTTGTATGCCAAAAATCAATAGGAAATTAAGTAAAGATCATGTTCCATGAAGATATTTTGCAAATTTCCTACTGTAAATATATCAAAACTTAATTTTTGATTAGTAATATGCATTGCTAAGAACATAATTTGGAAAACTTTAAAGGCGATTTTCTCAATATTTTGATTTTTTTGGACCATCAGATTCCATATACTGAAATAGTTGCATCTCGGCCAAATATTGTTCTATCCTAACAAACCCTACATCGATGGAAAGCTTATTTATTCAGCTTTCAAATTATGTATAAAGCTCAATTTCGAAAAATTGACACTTATGACTGGTTTTGTGGTCCAGGGTCACATATGAGTTTGTAAAGAGACTAATAAAAGACTGAACATTGATTCTGGATAAACTATTCCTTTAAATACTGAAGATGAGCAACAGACTTGTGTTTTGTATACATCTTGTATGTAAAGGGTATGAACCTTTTACTGCTTAGTTGTTCATTCAATATTTGAGTTCAGAAGCATATAGCATTTGAGTAATACAATATATAAAGTAAAAGAGCACCTACAAAAAATTGGATCTTCATTATTTAGTCTACAAGATTCAATGATGTTATTCAACATTAAAGGAGAAGTCCACTTCCAGAACAACAATTTACAAATAATTTACTCACCCTCTTGTGATCTAAGATGTTCATGTCTTTCTTTCTTCAGTCGTAAAGAAATTGTTTTTTGAGAAAAACTTTTCAGCATTTTTCTTCATATAATGGATTGATACGGTGCCTCGATTTTGAACTTCCAAAATGCCGTTTAAATGCGGCTTCATACAATCCTAAATGCGGTTGTAAACGATCCCAGCAGAGGAAGAAGGGTCTTACCTAGCGAAACGATTCGAATATTTTCATTTTTAAAAAAAACACAATTGATATACTTTTTAATGCCAAACGGTCGTCTTGTCTCACTCTGCCTAAACTGATGAGCATTTGAGATTAAAAAGTATTTAAATTGTATTTTTTTAATGAAAATAACCAATCGTTTCGCTAGATAAGACCCTTCTTCCTCGGCTGGGATCGTTTACAACCACATTTGGGATCGTTTGAAGCCGCATTTAAACTGCATTTTGGAAGTTCAAAATCGGGGCACCATATCAGTCCATTATATGGTGAAAAATCCTGAAATGTTTCCCTCAAAAAACATAATTTCTTTTACAACTGAAGAAAGAAAGACATGAACATCTTGGATGACAAGGGGGTGAGTACATTATATGTGAATCTTTGTTTTGAAAGTGGACTTCTCCTTTAAACTGAAATTTAAAGGGATAGTTCCCAAAAATGAAAATTCTGTCATTAATTACTCACCCTCAAGTCAGTCCAAACCCATAAGACCTTTGTTCTTCTTAAACAAATTAAGATAAATTTCATGAAATCGAGAGATTTCTGACCCTGCATAGACCGCAACTCAACTACCATGTTCGAGGCCAAGGAAAGTAGTAGTAAGGACATCAATAAAATTGGTCAGTGTAACTCAGTGACTGCATGAGCTTTGCTCTCTTCAAACTTTTGATGCTCCTTAAACTGAAATTCAAAGTTAAGAGCTCCCTGCAGAAACTTCTGATTAAAGATATGAGATATGTCGAACAAACAGCCTCTGGCATCCTTAGGTCAAAGTGCTTGAACACTAAATGCGTATGTGTGTGTGTTTTCACATCAAATGGTGCGTCACACAAAACTCTCAGCTCTCTCCAAAGCTTTAAAGTCATATCAAACAACAGTTTGATTTGTGCTCAATAATTCAGTCTCAGGGCCTGACGAACATTTCATTCTTTTCATTAGCTAAAAGTTCCTCTAACCGCTATTAAAAGTGTCAGCCAATCACTCCAGCTTAGAGCTGCAGAGAAGCATTATCTCAATTAGAGAAAAGCTCAGAGTAGCATTAGACTGGGAGTGAGCTTATGAGTCCTGCATGAAGGGATAGAAACACGCTAGCGCACGACTCCAGGGTCACTGCAGAGACGCTTCAGAAATCTCTCTCTTTATACTCCGCACTGCGGGCAGAGGTGAAAAAGTTTTATACTTGGTTTCATTTAGTTCAGCTATAAGCAGATAATTAAAACACCACAGCAGCACTTTTTCATAAAGACACGTATCTAAAAAGAGAAAAAGAGAAAGTAATTAAATTTGAAAAAAAAAAAAAAAAAAAAAAATCAGATAAATGTACAGTAATTAAACCAGCTTGTTCAAACCAAGAGTGATGAAACTAAATTAAAACAATAAATATTCAGAAACAATTACTTAGCCTCCAAAAATATTTTCTTATTTTCTTCATTATCTAATTATTTAATTTTCTTCTATTAAATTATAATTTCAATTTTCAAACTCAAAATATGTTTTATATCTATACTATTTTGTCTAAATATTTGTTTTGAGATCTAAAATTATTTTATGAAATGTTACTAAATTATTAGTGTTTTTAAAAATTAACTTTAAGTGAGCATTAGCTGGGATTTAGAGTAATCTAAGTGTACAATCACACATGTATGTATATTTTTCACACAATTTATTGTAAATACTGGTAGTTTTAAATTAAAAATCTGATTTTAAGCTTTTCGAATGTGTGTAATTTCTGCATTCCCTGAACAAAATTACTAAAATATTGACCATTTCAAACAGGTTTTCCAAACTCTTCCATCACCTACCACTGGAAAGCCAAAACAACAATTCGACCTCAACATTTTAATCGCATTTGAGCTAATGTTGCTGTATCGGGCTGGTTGAGATGCTTAAACAAGCACAGCAAACATGTTTTGATATCATCTCTGAGACCTAAATCAAAACAATCTGTCTGTAATCAAACAGATGCAATTTTATTACGCAACCTTATTAGATCACGACAGCAATCACATCAGCAGTTTGCAAGGAGCTACAAACAGATTTATCTCTCACTGGAAGGATGGGAATTCAGACAAGAAAAATACTACACATCCTCAATAAAGACTCGACAACAGTTTAACAATCTAAGAAACCAAAAGTGAACACCAAAGATGACCTCAGCTTTAACACACACAGCCTTAACACACGGCTTCCTTGCTTCTAAAAATACTCCTCAGTCCTCCTTTTCAGCCTCCTGAGACTGACGCGAGGGAAGAGAGTATCTTCCCAAATTATCATTCTTATCAGAGCCGGTCTGGATTACCGATGACTCTCTCGCTGAGCTCCGACACACACACAACAAAAGACCGGAATGAGAAAGAGATGGAAAAAAAAAAAAGAGAACATTATTTGTACCCAGTGAAGATGTGGAAACGTGTTAAAGCCTTAAAGCCAGCTTAGTCTCTAAGAGACTGTCATATGCTCCTTTACTCAGAGGAAAATCACTATAGAAGCCACATCTATAGCTGACACAATGTTAATCCTGTATAAAGGTGTCCTGACATCAGTGAAACCCCTAGAGTAAGAAATTCTGACAAGTACAAATCACATCACAGAATAGCATGGCATAGCAAACCAAAAAGTTTGTAGGTTCAAATCCCACAAGAGATGTTACATGAACTCCACTGTGTCCTGAATGAAGTGCTTTAAATCATTTTCAAAGCCTAACTGAGAGCTAGCTGTATATGTCCTTGTGTCAGTTCAAAAGGACAGTTCATCCAAACATGAAAATTCATCCACTCATCCTCATGTTGTTTCAATCTGGTAAAATTTGGTAATGTTTTTGAAATAAGTTCCTTATGTCCTTAAAGACTAAAGTGTCCCTAAAGACACAGTATATTTGTGTTGTGTGTGTGTGTGTGTGTGTGTGTGTGTGTGTGTGTGTGAGAAAAATTAAATCTGTAATATATATATATATATTTTTTTTTTCCAAATTCTGCTTTTTTCCGTTTTGTTTGAATTTTTCTACACTCTGTTTTAATGGTTACATTTTAAAATATAAATCAAAAAGCATGTCTAATTAGCAGAAATCATGAAACTTACACAATTTAACAGCAATTTATTACATTTTTAACAACAGTTACATTTTTAAGGCTCTATGAAATATGGCCTTTTTTTCTACAGTTTACTTTTATTTTTACCAAATTCTTTGATTTGCAATAATTTTACGGATTCCTTTTGTATGGTTTCATTAAATTGTAATAATCATAAGCATCTCTAATCAACTGATTTTACAAATATATTATGTATTTATGTATTACTGTGAGAAATACTGTGTATTTACATTTAAATATTTTATTATTTGAAATTTTAACAGAGAATAATTACACTTCTTTGAATACAAACATATAAAACTTGCATTTTAACATTTAAACATAACAAAGGGAAAAAACATAAGAAAAATAATGATATTAAAATAAATAAATACAAAAAAAAAAAAAAACCAATATCATAGGGCCCTACTTAATATCTGTGTCACTTTTGATCAATTTAATGTGTCCTTGCTGAATAAATGTAGGAATTTCCTTAAATAAACAAAAAAAAAAGAAAGAAAAGAAATTAATGAACAAATCATTCTGACCAGTGACCTAAAAGAACTATGTATTGTACATGTATTGAAACAGCATTACATTAAGTAAACAGTGACCAATGTTTCATGTTTAGATGCACTATCCCTTTAAATAAAGTCATATGAATATGCTGCACAATGTATTTGGTCACAAAATCCACAATTTGGATCAGTCTGAATTAATTCCATTCAGTCACTGAAAAAAAAAAAACTGAAATCTGCAAACAAATCATGTGAGAACCTTTCTTAGCCATTTTGGTGAATTAGGTTTAACCAATTTAGGTTCAACCAAAACCAGCCCAAACAAAAAGAAGTTTAATATTTGTTATGTAATGCAATGACATTCATAAATTTAAGTGTGACTTAAGTATCTAGATCGGGATAGAGTTGCAACCCGCTGTGTTCACAGACAAAAGGTAAAAAATTCCAGTTTTATTTGAAGTAGCGTGCTGGTGTGTGGCTATTAGCTCCAAAAGGCTAATTAGCACAGGGGTCTAGGTGTGTGTATAACCTTGTGTGTTAGTCCCTAGGGTTTGAGTTTCTTTTAAATATCTCCCTCTTTAGAGATAATTAAGTCCTACACTACTGACATTACACAGTACCTTTGTCACTTTTAAAGGGCAAGACTTCCTTCTCCTCCCAACTACAGCATTTCATTCAACTATATCTCTTTCCGCTCTCTCCATTCCTCCCACTCGTCCTACTGCTCGTGTCTCTCTTTCTCTCCTCCCTCTTTTCAGCCCACTGGCGAAGCAAGACATCAATCTTGTGCTGTCACAGAGTGTGTCAGGCTTTGACCCAGCTGGAGTGGAGCAGGAAAAGGCCTTGCTAATATTGAGTTAGCTCATGCAGCATGCGCTGCCACTACACACAAACATACACACACACACACACACTCTCCTGAGTCCTCAAAACTCATTTTGAATCGCCACTGTCTGACAGTTACATACACAGCCAGCAAAACTAATACTGAATGTGTTCAAGCAGGACATTATGGCACAAGGACACAGACATATGCTATTTATAATCTATAAAGGAAGCAAACATTCTACCCCTGTAATAAGAACAGAGCTTTCCTTTCTACCTTCAAAGGATAAAATGAAATAAAAAAAACTCACTATTTCAAAGTATTGCAACATTTTACCTCAATATACATAGTCAGAATATTAAAAACAATGATAATTTTGATAAATTGTTCATGTTTTAGGAAAAAATGAGTTTAACATTTTGAGGGAAAAAAGAGATTTTGGTTAATACATACTCACACAGGATTATTTCTATTTGATCAAAGTCTAAACTCAGAATGTGCTACAAATATAGTGATTTTCAATTCAAATGAAAAAAAATTAGTAAGTAAAATATCAAAATATAAATCACAGTTTTTAATTACTATACACTAAATATAAATAACTATAATACTGTGCAATGTAAAAATGCTTGTAATTGTTATAGAAAAAAAAAGATGTTACCTTACCATGTACAGTGGAAAACTACGAATAGTTTAACATTGCATTATATGTTTTAATTTAGAGCAGGAAAAAAAATTACTATTTCAAATTACTGGAACATTGATATACTTTGTTCAGTATATATATATATATATATATATATATATATATATATATATATATATATATACACTACCGTTCAAAAGTTTAGGGTCAGTAAGGCTTGTAATAGTCTTTAAAGAAGTCTCTTATGCTCATCAAGGCTGCATTTATTTGATTAAAAATATAGAAAAAAACAGTAATATTGCAAAATGTTTTTACAATATAAAATAATGTTTTTTATTTTAACATACTTTAAAATAGAATTTATTCCTGTGATGAAAAGCTGAATTTTTATCAGCTGTTACTCCAGTCTTAAGTGTCACATGATCCTTCAGAAATCATTCTAATATGCGGATTTATTATTAGAATGATCAATGTTGGATAATATCAACAGTTGTGCTGCCAAATATTTTTTGGAACCTGTGATTTTTTTTTTCAGGAATCTTTCATGAATAACAAGTTTAAAAAGTACAGTGTTTATTCAAAATATAAATATTTTATAACAATGTAAATTATTTATTATTAACTTTTAATAATTTTTTTAAAATAATTCTATTAAATATATTTTTTTTCTACATACATGTACACATACATAATTTATGTAAACTTTTATTTTGTATGCGATTAATCACAATTAATCATTTGACAGCCCTAGTTGTAATGAATCATGTAAAATATGGCTTGACATTTATTATGCTGCATGCTTAAAACTGATTTTTTTTTTTTTTACACCAGTATCTATAGAGCTTCAACTGCCTCTAGACATCTAAATTAGTCCATCCTTCTCTTTCTCTCTCCCTTTCTCTCCGTTTAAAAGTGCTCACCTTTCCCAGCTGTCCAATCAAAGGGCCTTGCTGCTGGGGGGCCCGGCTTCTGTCTAAACACCCGCTGTCGCAGAGCCGACCCTGCAACCTTTGGCATCATTTTGACAGACAGCCAGGTGACTGGTTTTAATATTAATATGTCCCCCGTGCTGGGAGGAGATTCTATTTGTGTTCGGCTAAGGGAGAGCAGACGCTTTTTAAAAGTCAGGCTGCAGCCCTCAGTCCTTCACTGTCTCCTCAGGATGAGCCCGAACAAACGTAAGCAAGTGTGAAAAAGAACTAAAGAAAAGTGTGCCTCTCACAGCTGTCAATTCATCATTCTCTCTCTCACACAAACTGACTTGGACTTTTACAGCATCTCATCCCGGTCCTGCCTTATTTCATTCTGTCTCTCGACCCCGTCATTCTTCCTTTTTCCTCTTCGCTATTATTTAAATTCTCCGTTCTCTCACTTTTTCCGATACCTCTCTCTGAGTGCTGGACAGGTGTCAGGACAATCACACTCTCTGCACCAAAAAAGTACTCTTTTGTGCAATACTGCACACTCACATTTTGCAAAGGTCACGGTAAAGTGCAAATAAAATACCAATCCTGCATTATTCAAAGGATGCCTTAGCGCTGATAGAAAAGGAGAAAAGGGTTTAAAGGGAAACAAATCTATAGTCTTAGCCTTATTAAGTGTGAACGCTGTCTCTGTGGGACACCTTCACACTGATACAAAAGACAAAACCACTAACACTGGAGGACTATACAAATTCAGCTTGTGTATGGTTGTGTCTCACAAACAGGTCGACTGAAAATACACATTCAAAAATTGTTTGCCAAAAGTGTTTCTATAATAATAATAATAATACCTATTTGTTCACCTCACCAGCTTCACCGCAGCCACAGAAACAGACATCTTTAGGTAGTAAATAATTGCCCTGCTGACAATTATACAGTATCACAACACACTGGGTGATGGTTTACTCTACAGCTGCAGTAGAGCACAAATTAAACCTTCTCATTACACACAACACTGACAGCGTTAAGCCTGTTTGTTAGACATATAGCTAATATTAGTGTACTTGTACAAGATGTATTCTATAAGTCTTTAAACTTGCTTGCACAGCAAGAATGGATTGTCTTGGATTAAACTGTGCTAACACCGGATAAATAAAGACTGAGTCTAGAATGGATCCGATGCACTGCTATGAAATCATTTTTTACCCTGTAGCTTGAAAACAGCTCGTCAGCTGAATATGGGTATAGGACGACATTACCAACACCTCAAAGAATAACTGACAGGTACTTTATGCACCTCTTTAAAATTCACTGGACACTTCAGTTCTGCTTTGCTGAAGAGCATCAAAGTTAAACATCCCGAAACGTGAATCTTAAAGGAGAATTCCACTAACAGAACAACAATTTACAAATAATTTACCCACCCGCTTGTCATCCAAAATGTTCATATCTTTCTTTCTTCAGTCGTAAAGAAATTGTTTTTTGAAGGAAACATTTTTGCATT
The DNA here is from genome assembly GCF_022985175.1 of Labeo rohita. NCBI lineage: Eukaryota > Metazoa > Chordata > Actinopteri > Cypriniformes > Cyprinidae > Labeo > Labeo rohita. The sequence continues at coordinate 16,948,956 of NC_066884.1, read as the reverse complement.
TTTCTCCATGTAATGGACTGATATGGTGCCCCGATTTTGAACTTCCAAAATGCAGTTTAAATGTGGCTTCAAACAATCCCAAATGTGGTTGTGAACTATCCCAGCCGAGAAAGAAGGTTCTTATCTAGCGTAACGATCAGTTATTTTAATAAAAAGAATACAATTTATATACTTTTTAAATGTCAAACGCTTGTCTTGCCGTACTCTGCTTGGAGTGTTTTAAAGTTAAACTGCATTTTGGAAGCTCAAAATTAGAGAAAAATGCAGAAATGTTTTCCTCAAAAAACATAATTTCTTTACGACTGAAGAAAGAAAGACATGAACATCTTGGATGACAAAGGGGTGAGTACATTATATGTGAATCTTTGTTTTGGAAGTGGACTTCTCCTTTAAATGTGTTGAGACCAGGGGCGTTTGCATATTGCAGTTGCCATACCCTAGCATTCAGAGTTCAGACAAAACTTCATGATGATGCTCATTAAAGACACTCGAAATATACCTGAACACTGCTAGGCTGGCATTCCTAATAGTGACAATAACACGGTAGCAGGGTGTGTCACCATGAGCGCTGCTGTTCAGGGTTGCCAGGCTCTCACAAAAAAACCTACACAATTGCTACTTAAAACTAGCCCAAATCTAGGCATACCCTAGTTTTCCGTGAAATGCAGCCACTGGTTGAGACCATCATCTTACCTCATACTCCTCGGCTTCGATCAGCAGTTTGGCTGTTGTTATTCTGGATTCATAAGGCGGGATGTTGCTCTGAAACAAAAAACAATGCAGAAAATATTAAGTAAAAGGCAAAGTACTCAAGAATAATAAAAGCCTTCATGTGATTTTAAAGGCTCATTATTATGATTTAAAAGGTTAATTGATAAACGTGCGACTAATAGTTAACTAATGCTTAAAATGAACGACTACTAGTCGACCAGAAAAATCTTTAGTCGAGAGCAGCCCTAGTTGTATATTAAGTTACACAACAAAGATCTGCACTTTTTACACCTCAAACACTGCATTGGCACAGTAGAATTAAAGTTGCCATTAAAGGTATTGTCAGTAGCAATCAAAAGTATGCCACAAATGCTTTCCATAAACCTTATCGCATTCTTTACTCACAACATTGCTTGAATTTGGTAGATAATTTTCTTCATGACACTACTGCTAATAAAACATGTGTTTGAGAACTATTTTAGAACAGAACTAGCTAAACTAGGGCTGCACGATTAATCGATTATGAGCGTGATTTGGCGTAGCTTGTCAGTGATTTACGGCTCTGTGTATTAATTGCCGCTCCAGCTGAACGCACGTGATGGAGCTTTACTACTAATCAAAGTACCGGCTTCACTGACTAAGCGCGCCTCACAATATCGTGCGATTAATCGTGCAGCCCTAAGCTAAACAGTGTATTGACTACTACCAAGAAAAGAGTCCACATCATGAATCCGTTTTCCAAACCACATTTTTGGTTAATTCTGAATCACTATGGTACACCTAGAATAATTTTATATTCTGACTATTTCAGACTGGTTCTGGTAGGAACCAGTACGGTTCTACCTGCGTAATTCGTCATAGATATAAACAGAAGTAGCTCCGGCTACAATGTTCTTATACAAGACACATGCAGTTGTTTATTAACCGCTACAGCGCCAAAAGTTATGGACTGCAGCTTTAAATAAGTAAAAGTTCTGTATGTGACTGATTTCTTTCCAAGGTCTCAATGGACATTTCAAAAATCCCACTTTATAAACACTATTTACTTATTCAATATATCACCACACCATCAAGGCCACTTCATCTCTTGTGTTAATTGTAGTCTGTCTGTGATGTTATGAAGCTCATTCTTATATTGCCCATACAAACACAGTCTCTCATCTGTATACTGAATAAATAGTTTGTAAATCAGCTTTGTAAGAAGAGCACTGAACCCGATTACATCATGCTTCAAACAGGCGCATACTCGCCTACCTGCCAAGATTTTCCACAAGTCGCAAAGCTGCATCTACATATGACAAAATTATGTCTAGTGCCAAGCAAGTTCCCTGAAATTTTAACCAACAGGAAAGTAAACAACTTTTAAAAATTCCCTCAACGAGTCAGTTCAGGTGAGGCTTGTTTTTCTGTGGTTTCTTCAGCCGTACTTAACAGATGAACTGCGAAAATTAATTTAGGCACATGGAAATGAAAATATGTCTTCGAAAAACCATGAAATGTGTAGCCTTAAGGAAAAAACAATGTTTTTAAGAGTCACAAGGCTGTCAGTGGCGAAGCGTGGTCACTTGATGAGGGATCTGTGTGTGTGTCTGCGTGTGTGGCCCCAGGGCCAGCCTAGCGGCAGAATGCCACAGCCTTGGCCTGGCGTTGAGACAAAAAAGAAAAGATAAAATAAGCTAGTTTGTTTCCTTTCTTCCTCCATCGTTTCCAAACTAAAAACTTTTTTAAGGGTAGTACTATTTCATTCTATGCCATCAGAAAGAGGTCAAAGGAGAGGTCACGATGCATCCTATCTTTATCTTTCCATTCCCTTTGGAACGCAAACACCTGTGTACACACCTTATTCTGATCTTCTTCCTCCTCCATGTCATGCTCTGTGCTCGCCAATGACTCTTCCTCTTTCTGCAGGCTAGGTAACCATGACGACACGCTCTTCTTCAGGTACTCACGCCCCTCCTGCATAAAAACATGATGAAAAATAAAGTTGAGAGAGCCTTTCCTCTAGGCATGCTGATTGTAAAAACACAGGTACATGTTTTTTCAAGAAAAGAAAAGAGGAATTAGGAAGTAGAATAGGATGACAAGTAGTAAGATAGGACAACAGGAAGATCTATAAGAAGAGGGGAAGTGGAAAAGGATGAGAGGAAGTGGGAGAAGGTAGGGTAATCTGTAGTGGTATGAGATGAGAGGAAGTAGAATAGGATGAAAGGAAAGGAGTAGAATATGTTGAGAGGAATCAGGAGAAGAAAATAGGAAGTGGGTTAAGGAGAGAGAACGTACAGTAAGACAACTTGAGAGGAAGTGGCATATAATGCAAAGAAGCAGGAAATAGCATGGCCATTAGAAAGTGGTGTAGGATGAGAGGAAGCAGGAAATGAGAAATTAGGAAGTAGAACAGGATGAGAAGTAGTAGTAGAATCGGACAACAGGAAGCTGTATGAGAAGGGGAAAATGGAATAGGATGAGAGGAAGTAAGAGGAAGTAGTATAATCAGTAGTGGTATGAGATTAAAGGAAGTAGGATGGGGTGACAAGAAGTAGTGATGGGTGAAAGGGAGTATCATATGTTGAAAGAAAGCAGGACAAGACAACAGGGAGTAGGTTAGGGAGAAAGAGAGAAAGATAGACAGTCTGAGAGGAAGTGGCATATGATGCAAAGAAACAGGAAATACCATGGCCATTAAAAAGTAGTATAAAATGAGAGAAATTAGGAAGTAGAACAAGATGAGAAGTAGTACGATAGGACAACAGGAAGCTCTATAAGAAGAGGGGAAGTGGTATAGGATGAGAGGAAGTGAGAGAAAGTATTATAATCAGTAGTGGTACAAGATTAAAGGAAGTAGGATGAGATGAAAGGAAGCAGTAATGGATAAAAGGGAGTAGAATATGTTGAACGCTTTAAAAGTGGTACTGCATGAGAGGAAGTAAGATGTAAGATGGGTATGAGATATAAGGAACTAGGAAGTGGAATAGGATAACAGGAAGTAGAACAGGACACCAGGAAGCTCTATAAGATGAGGGGAAATGGTGTAGGATGAGAAGAACTGACAGAAAGCAGGATAACAGGTAGTGACTTGATATGAAAGGAAGCAAGATAAGATGAGAAGTAAAAGTAAAGGATAAGAGGATGTGGAATATGTTGAAAGGAAGTAGGTTAGACAGAATCGTTAATATGGGAGGAAGTAGTAAAAGAAGTAGGAAATTGCATGAGAAATAGAAATTGTAAAGGATGAGAGGACAGAAAGTAAGATAATTGGTAGAGGTATGAGATAAAAGGAAGTAGGATGGGACGAAAGGAAGTAGTAAAGGAAAAAAACGGAGTAGAATATGTTGAGAGGAAGTAGGATAGGACAATAGGAACTATGTTAAGGAGAGAGAAAGAAAGCATATGATGCATTAAAAAGGCCATTAAAAAGGTATAGCATGAGAGGAAGCAATATGGTAAGATAGGTAATAAATGGGAAATGATATAAGGAACTAGGAAGTGGAATAAGATAACAGGAAGCAGAACAGAACACCAGGAAGTTCTATAATATGAGTGGAAATGGTGTGAGATGAGAGGAAGTGAGGGAAAGTAGGATAACTGGTAGTGGCTTCAGATTAAAAGGAAGCAGGATCGGATGAGAGGAAGTAGTAAAGGATAAGAGGAAGTAGCAAAGAAGTAGAAAGTTGCATGGGCAATAAAATGTAGTAAAGGATGAGAGGAGATAACAAAGTAGGATAACTGGTCGTGGTATAAGACAAAGGAAGTAGTAAAGGATAAAAGAGAACATAATATGTTAAAAAGAAGCAGGATAGGAAAATAGGAAGTAGGTTAGGGAGAGAAAAAAATAAGACAATCTGAAAGGAAGTAGCATCTGATAAAAAGAAGCAGGAAATAGCAGGGCCATTAAAAAAAGGCACAGCATGAGAGGAAGTAAGATGGTAAGATAGGTAATAACATGGGATGAGAGAAAACTTTTAACAGACAAAATGGGAATAGATATTAAGGAACTAGGAAGATCAATAGGATGGCAGGAAGTATAACAGGACACCAGAAGAGATGAGAGGAAGTGACAGAAAGTAGAATAACAGCTAGTGACTTAAGATGAAAAGAATCAGGATAGGATGAGAAGTAGTAAAAGATAAGAGGAAGTAGGATATGTTGAAGGGAAGCAGGATTGGATGAAAGGAAGTAGTTAAGGATAAAAAGGAGCAGAATATGTTGAGGAAGCAGGACAGGACAATAGAAAGTAGGTTAAGGAAAGAGAACGTAAGACAGTCTGTAAGGAAGTGGCATATGATGCAAAGAAGCAGGAAATAGCATGGCCATTAAAAAGGTATAAGTATAGGATAAGAGGAAGTAGGAAATGAGGAATTAGGAAGGAGAACATGATGAGAAGTAGTAGTATTAGACAACAGGAAGTTATATGAGAAGAGGAAGATGAGAGGATGAGAGGAAGTAAGATGGTAATAATATGGGATGAGAGAAATCTTGTAACAGAGAAAACGGGAAAGAATATAATGGAATATAAAGTGGAATAGCATAACAGGAAGTGGAACAGGACACCAGGAAGCTCTATAAGATGAGAGGAAATAGTATAGGATGAGAGGAAGTGACAGAAAGTAGAATAACTGGGGGTGGCTTGAGATATGATGAGAGGAAGTAGTAAAGGATAAGAGGAAGCAGAACATGTTAAAAGGAAGTAGTTGAGAAAAATAAGTTAGGATGAGGAAACTGCACGGGCAACAAAAAGTGGTAAAGGATGCGAGCAGGTGACAGAAAGTAGAATAACAGGCAGTGCTGTAAGGAAGTAGAATAGGATGAAAGGAAGTAGGTCAGGGTGAGAGAAAATGAGATGAGGAAGTGATAAAGGATGAAAGGAAGTGGTACTGTATATGATGCAAAGAAGTACTGTAGTAAATAGCATGAGCAATAAGAAGCAGTATAGACTGAGAAGTACCAAAGCATGAAAGGAAATTAAAAAGTAGGATAACAGGTAGTGCTACAAGATGAAAGAATGTAGGATTGGAGGAGAGGAAGTAGTAAAGGAGTAGGTCAGAGTGAGAGAAAGTAATATAAGATGAGATGCCACTGTATGAGATGAAAATAAATAGGAAATAGCAATATGTGGTATAGGAAACAGGAAAAAGCATGAATAAGATGGGACGAGAAGGAAGTAAAATGGGATGACAGAAAACAGTTTAGGAAAAGAGGAAATGGAAAGAGATGGGATGAATTGGTAAATAGAACAGAATGACAAAAAGCAAAATAGGACAACAAAATGCTCTATAAGATGACGTGAAGTGGTATAAGATGAAAGAAAGTAACTAAGTAGGATAACATGTGAAATGAAGAAGTGAAGGATATATGATGTGAAATTAGGAAACTGAAGAAAGGAGGAAATGGTATGAACAAGTAGAATCTGGTAAAGTACAAGAGGCAGAAACATAGGATTAGAGGCAGTGACATAAGATGAGATGAAAAAGCACAAGCCTGAAAAAGGGTTGAGGTTGGAGGACACAAAGAGACTCAAGTTTATGATTTTTCAGTCAAGTTTTGCTGTCAGCTCTTTGAAGGGAAATGGAAGTGTCTTCTGAAGTGAAAATACCCACAATGTTACAAGAGCTTTAAGCTGGAGACTGAAGCTCAACTCAGCAGGTCGCTCACGATCAGCAGACGTGCTGGTCTTATGTCAGTTTGCCCCCTAGTGGTCCAATGAGGAACTGCATCAAACCAGGCGTGTTTGCGCTAGTAGTAAATCTGTCCCACACTGAGTCATATTCAATAAGCTTGTTTTATTAATGGCTTGTAATTCATTAGCTGTGACCTAACTCTCTCATCTGCCATCTTCATCTATCCCTCATACAAAAAAAACAAGCGTACATGCCCAAAACCTGTCTTTCTTACTCGTTCTCTCCCACAATTTCTGTGTGTCCTTCTCAGAAATACATGACTCAGCTCTCTCAGCTGCTGTCCACCTACACTAATTATGACTGCATAATGGCCCACTGCTCACAACGCTCTTCTTTCTAGAAGTGCAATGAACCAGTGAGATAGTGAGGGAACTCTGGGTAATTCACTTCTCAGTTGTCCTGTCGTACCTCAGTTTTCTCGATGCTGAACAGGTAGCTGGCCATCAGCTGGAGAGCTTCGGGGTTGTGCTCGTCGTACTGTAAAGCTTTGTCGATGGCCTCTTTGCAGCGGTCAGCAGCGCCCTCCTCCATGCTGTCAAACAATCAAAAAGTTATAAAGCTATTTAAAATCACATAAAAGCCAGTCAGTGATATTTAACTCATGTGTAAGTACATATTTTTGCATAATGTGCAAATGTTTGCACAAAGAAATCAATATCTTAATAGACGAGAGATATAGGTAGCACTATCCTTCAAAACACTATGGTTTACCCATTTGTCGGCAAGAGGTTTTTAATAATTTAAAATATAATGAAGCTTAGTATAATCGCTTTTTCTTGTATATATTTGAATAAGGTCAGATTAAGTACATTGTTTCATTTTTACATTCATATACATTATCAGTCAAAAGTTTTTGAACAGTAAGATTTTTAAGGTTTTTTTTAAAGAAGTCTCTTTAGCTCACCAAGCCTGCATTTATTTAATCCAAAGCACAGCAAAAACAGTAAAATTCTGAAATATTTGTAGTATTTAAATAGCTGTTTTCAATTTGAATATATTTTCAAATGTAATTTATTCCTGTGATTTCAAAGCTGAATTTTTAGCATCATTTCTCCAGTCACATTAGCCTTCAGAAATCATTCTAATATTTTGATTTGCTGCTTAAAAACATTTATTATTAGTATTATTATGTTTAAAACAGCTGAGTAGATCTTTCAGGTTTCTTTTATGAATAGAAAGCTAAGAAAAAGAGCATTTATCTGAATAAAAAACCTTTTGTAACATTATAAATGCCTTTATCATTACTTTTGATCAATTGAATGCATCCTTATTAAGTAAAAGTATTCATTTCTATCATTTCTTTATGAAAAATAAATAAATAAATAAATATACTGACTCCAAGCTTTTGAACGGTATAGTGTATAATGTTACAAAAGCTTTTGATTTCAGATAAATGTTTATCTTTGGATCTATTCATCAAAGAATCTAAAGAAAAAAAAATGTACTCAACTGTTTTAAATATTGACAATAATAATAATAAATGTATCTTAAACAACAAATAAGCATATCAGAATATTTCTGAAGGATCATGTGACATTGAAGACTGGAGTAATGGTGCTGAAAATTCAGCTTTGATCACAGGAATAAATTACACTTTAAATACATATTCAAATAGAAAGCAGTTATTTTAAATAGTAAAAATATTTCACAACACTAAATGATGATGAAACATTATTTTGTTTCATTATTTCCTTATTCTGACATTTTATTTTCACAAAAGTTATTTGAAACATTAAAGTAGACACTTTTCTTGCATTTAATATGCTTTTTAATTTGATGCAGAAACCAAAATGGGACGTATCAAATATGTATTAGAATTAAATGCATTTTTTTGAAACTTTTTTGAAGCAACACACACTGCGTGTTGCAGCTCTGTCTGGATACAATGCTTACACCAAAAAATTACAAGTTTGACCAACAATTGAACTAAACAAGAGTCTCCACAGCACCCAGGGGCATCAACACTAGCAAAGAGAATGTTATTTATTAGCACACACACTCTTTTCCGCTCTTGATTTTCCAGTTATCGCCTGCAGCAAACATCTACCACAACAACAAACCCGATGCACACGTACATCCAAAGGAAAGGCACAGAGACGTACTGTACTTTGCTAGAAGCTGCTGCTGCACGTTCATAATGTACACTGATGTGTGAAATGGTAAGGCGCTTATTTATAGTGAATAAACCTGACCTTTTTCTCATGCTCTGAATTTCAATCTCAGGGTTTGAATGAAGTCACGTCGTGCCAAGATCCTCTGCAATCAACACTAAGCGCATCTCCAATCCAAATCTACTTTTCATCTCTCTCCTACCATACCATTACTCCAGTCCTGAATTCCCAACCCTCTCCCTCTTTCTATCCCTCTATCAACCAGTCTGTGATTAGATCTTTTCTGCAGGCCTCAGAGCAGATGGGCTCCAGTCTGCAGCGTCCCAGGTGTGTACGCCTGTGTGTGTGTGTGGTATATCATCTCATCAGGTGCAGAAAGCCAAAAAGGTTGAGAAATGAAAAGAGTGAGAAAGGACAGGGCAAACAAAGATGGGCAGAAGTTGAACAAGAGCCAGAATATATCTGTGTAAAAAAAGAAAGATATTTACCAGAGATCTGTGAAGAAGATCTCAGCGATGGAACAGAAGGCCACAGACACGTCCTTCTTTGTGACGGCAACCTCAGATGGGAACGCAGCCGCTCCAAACGCACTAGCCTATCAGTGCACAGAACCACGACAATGAGTTAAAATAAAAATTATTCACTCTGCCATTGTTAACTCACCCCTTATGTTATTCCAAACCTGTCGAATGTTAACATTTATGTTAACGTTAATGTTTGTTTTGTCTTTTTTTTATAGAATACAAAAATAAAATTGTTCATCCTGGTGACAACTGGCTCACAAACTGCAAAAAAGACAACAAAAAAAAAAAAATATATATATATATATATATATATATTCCAACATGATAGCTGTGAGTGATGAACAAACCAAATTTGAGTCATTAATTCGCTGCTCCACTGAGGCTGTCAAAATAAAAATGCACCACATGTTCATCACAAAAGTATCTTATGGCTTCATAAGACTTATCTTTTATAGCACATATAGAACAAACGCTTTATATTTTTATGGTGAATTATAATATTTAATAATTGTAATAATATATAACACAATATATAATTTTATACATCTAATCATTTTATACTTTTTTTAATTATTACAATAATATTTTCAACAAACACGCAAGATGTTTAGTAGATATTCACAGTTAGTTATTATGATACATGCAAATTGTCAGCAGTGATTTTCCAGGGACCTCAGAGTAGCAAAATGACTTTTTAAAATAATTATTTAAATGAAAATATTGTTGTTTATTAACAAAAGTAATATTATTTTTAATATTTTTAAATAATCTAACTTAACTGAAATTATATAAAACATGCAATATCATATTAAAATCATATTTATTTATTTTCTCCCATCAAGAACTGTCTTTTTGTTTGGTTGTTTTTTGTGTGTGTGTGTTTTTTCGTTTCTTTTTTTAAGAATTTTTTGAATCCCAAAATAAATTGTGGTTAATTCATATGAAAAAATTTCTAATTTCCGCTAATAAAGAAAAATTCAAGGAAAATAAAAATGAAAATTGGCAGGCATTTGAACACTGTGTTGGACAATGGTAGCCCTTCAAGACAAAAAGGTTAAGAATCAAGGTTGCCAAGTCTGTGGTTTTTCCACAGAATTTGGGCCCCATGGGTTAAAGGTTTAAAATATTGTGTAAACTACATTTGATTGAAATGACTGTATTGAAATATTTGCCATTCTACCTATGATAAAACTGCCCTACCGCAGGTATTAAAGGAGTAGTTCACTTTAAAAATGTACAAAACAAAAATTTAACCCCTTGTCATCAAGATGTTCATGTCTTTCTTTCTTCAGTTGTAAAGAAATTATGTTTTTGAGGAAAACTTCTCCCCATATAGTGGACATCTATGGTGCCCCTGAGTTTGAACTTCCAAAATGTAGTTTAAATGCAGCTTCAAATGGCTCTAAATAATCCCAGGGTCTTATCTAGCGAAACAATTTTTTTTTTTTTTTTTTTTTTTTTTTAATTTACAATTATATACTGTACTTTTTAACCTCAAATGCTCGTCTTGGCTAGCTCTGCGTTAACTGTGTATTCCGGTTCATGACAGTTAGGGTATATCGAAAAACTCTGAAATGTTTTCCTCAAAAAACAATTTCTTTACAACTGAAGAAAGAAAGATATAAACATCTTGGATGACAAGGGGGTGAGTACATTATCTGTAAATTTTTGCTCTGGAAGTGAACTACTCCTTCAAGTTTTGTGAAGGAAGGTCACTTCTAGAAAGCCATCGAGCTTTGTTTAGGATCAATGTACATAACAGTGAGTGTAAAATATGAATTCTAGATACGGAAAGTACATATTTTGAGTTTTGATGTTTAAAATATAATCACTATGCTACTTTGGGCTGTTTTTGATTGGCATGGGCTACTTTTGTTTTGCAACCCTGTTGAGAACCACTTCCCTACAGGACTTCATTATTTGCTTATGTTTTATTGCCATCTAGTGCAGAAAGACTGAACTGCACATTTAACACTAAATAAATCGCATAGCTGGTTCCTCTTTGTTCAAACAGAACTATCCCTTAAGACAAATCATTTAGACCACCGAGGACATACATCTTATGCTGCCCCAATGCTCAGAGCATTATTCACAGCATCTTAATCCAATACACAGTAATGTATGCAAGACCTGTGTGGTCACTGCAATTGATTACAGTTTGCTTTGATGTAAAACAATATCTGTGACCAGCTGGATTTCAATAGCTATCTACCTACAGGAACAAGACACATCTGTCAATTTGTCTTTTCCATTCACCTGCCCCGTGTAGACAGATGCAAACGGCGCAGCTCAGCATAACTAAATGCCTCCTGCTATTATGTCAGTGCTAATTCTGTGCCTTCCAGAAAGCATTACTCTGATTCAGCAGCTAACTTTGTAATCAATGCAAAGAAAGTGCCGTCCACTGGGAAAATGCAGCATAATGATGGAATGCATCCATTATTCATTAGCTGAAGCTCTAAGGGTTCTAAACTAAATGAAAATCCCTGTGTATTTCAGGGAGGAAAATTCTGTTTACATCTGGTCTCAGCTAGTTTCTTTCATTTTCAGGGTTCTGTGGAACTTACAACACATTCTGTTGAACAGTAGCGTATACAAATGTGTAAATCAGCAGGGTCTTGCCTCATTGGCGTGTTTGTCCATGGCGTTGAGCATGACCTCGGTTCCTTTGCTGAAGTACTGCACAGCCTCCATGCCTGTGTGAATCTGCCCCAGGTACATGTACTTACTGTGCCCCTCCTCTGGACTGAGCTCCACAGCTTTTAGATACACGTACAATGCTGTCAAGGACTGTAACACTCAAATACAATTAAAAACAAGACTAGAGGCTTCATGAGGACAGTACAGGATAAACATATTCAAGTTCTATATCAAAGACCACTGGTGGCGGTACAGTATGTGTGAAGGATATCTCTTTAGCTTTCTCTATATCTCCCAGCTCAGCGCAGATGTTCCCCATCATGTCTAGGAGGGTCAGGTTAGTGGGCTCAATCTCCAGCGCTCGCTGACAGTACAGCCTGGCCATGTCAAAGTCAAAGTTGTCTATACTCTCTTCAGTCTGAGAGGAACAGAGAGTGGGTATAGTAATACAGTCTGAAAACAAACAGTAATATTTTGTCTTTAACATGTACATTATAGAAAACGTACTACCTTTTCGATTAATTGATCGATGGTGTATTTTTCAGCTGTTTTCTTTTTGGCTTTTTCCTGCATCTTTGCTTTCATTCTCTCCTGTGGTGACATCAAGGCACCTGAACATCACAAAACACATTTTCACAACCACTCACACAATCAAACTTTTAGTTACAAAATTTGTTTAATGTGAATAAGCACAGGTTAGGCAAATTGGACAACCTTTTTTCAATAAACTCAAGATGAAACAGATCACATGGACATATAATGTCATGTTTAACTTACATTAAACCGTTATTGTCAAAGCAAGCAATGCTGACTACCAGTGTCCGGTCTATAGCAATAAACAGGTTAAATTTATGTGGTATTTTTAAAAGTGTGTTTTAAAGTCATTATTTTCATAAACTAACAGCCATATGACCACATAGTTTAACTCTCTAACGGTTAACGTTAGATTTCTAAAACTGACATACCTTCATTTGGTTTGGTGTTTTTTCTTTTAGCTTTGTTTTTCTTTTTAGCTTTTGCTTGTCCGCCCATTGTTGTTAAATAATATCTGTGTATTTATATCACTTTTATAAAGAGGAAAATACTTCTCCACTAGAGGTGTGTTCACATGCCAGCGTGAAAGTACGCATGGGCTACAACGTGAATCAGACAGAATGACTTCCGGTTACATCTTTAACAAAATAAAAGTCCCTACGGATTTTTGGTGCGCCTGTCGTTGAAACGATTTTTTTTTCCACATAACCGCTTCTCTTTTCAGTGCATTTTTGTAAATAAATAAATCTATCTATCTATCTATCTATCTATCTATATATATATATATATATATATATATATATATATATATATATATATATATATATATTATTTTAGTATACTTCAAAATATATTATGCAACGCTGAATTTTCATCAGCTGTTACTCCAGTCTTAAGTGTCACATAATCCTTCAGAAATAATTCTAATATGCTGATTTATTATCACAGTTATCAATGTTGGAAACAGTTGTGCTGCCAAATATTTTTTGGGACCTGTGTTTTTTTTTTTTTTTTTTGTTTTTTTGTTTGTTTTGTTTTGTTTTTATGAATTCTCTGTCAAAAGAACATAATTTATTCAAAATATATATTTTTTTCTAACAGTGTAAATCTGTGCTATCCCTTTTTTATTAATTTAACACGTCCTTGGTAAGTAAAATTATTAATTTTTTTAAAAGAAAAAAAAAGAAAGAATAAAAATTTACTGACCCCAAACTTTTGAACAATAGTGTATTTTGTTAGAAAACCTTTCTGTTTTAAATAAATGCTGTTCTTTTTAACCTTTTATTGATCAAAGAATCCTGAAAAAAAGTATCACAGGTTCCAAAAAATATTAAGCAGCACAACCGTTTCTAAATCAGCGTATTAGAATAAGTTTTGACACTGACACTGAAGACTGGAGTAATGATTCTGAAAATTTAACTTTAATTGCAGATATAAATTAAATTTTAATGTATATTAATATAGAAAAAACATTGTTTTACATCATAATAATATATTTTACAACATTACATTTTTTTTCGGTATTTTTGAGCCTTGATGAGCATAAGAAACGGCTTAAAAAACAATAAATATCTAACTGATCCCAAACTTTTGAGCGGCAGTATGTGTGTGTGTATGTATATTGTTTGAATGCAACATTGTACAACAATGAGAAGGAATTAATTAAATACAGTTTATTTTATTAATTTAAATTTTTGTAGTGAAAATGAGTTTTAAAAATAAATAAATAAATAAAAATGTTATGTAATTTTATAACACTAATTATCTAATTATATACATTTTTAAATTTATTTAGTCATTTTTAATTATAAGCCAATTTATACTCATCATGTGCGCATAAAATTGACTTGTTATTCTAAGTTGCTGCATGGTGCAGTGCAAATATTTAGTGTTTATCTATATTTACAATGTATAGGTGGTAATACATCTAGAAGAAATTGTATCTTTTGACCATCTATTCATTGCACACTTTGTTAGATTACACTGTTTACAAGACAACACTATAGCTTTTGTGGGCGCGCCTACTTCACGGTTGGTATGTTAAAAATGTATGGCTGCCTAATCTCTTTCTTATATAACATTGCTTTGCCAAGCTTTCTGTATATTCAAGCTCAGCCTCCTTATGGTAGGCGGGCACAACACACGTTGTCGTATGATTGATGGGCGGAAAAACCAATCAAACTTCTCCCTTGCTCGACGTCACCAGAACCTTCTCGATTTGAACCAATGTCTCACAAAGTCGAACTTGAGGTGGAGGCACGTAGTAAATAAACTGAATGGTTCAGAGAGCAATCTGCAGTTACCTCAGCGAGCATTTTTCATTGAATTGCTCCGTATTTTCTCTGGGTGTTGTCGAGTGGCGTTGACAGTCGTTGGCTGCTTTTAAAACTGGCTGTCGGAGGAACGAGCTAAACGTTTGTTTTGGTCGTTTGGTAACGTAACAAGCTACAGACCGTATGGTGAGTGAGTGAGTTACTTCAGGACATAACAGGCCTGTCCAGATAGACAGAAGGGAAACCTTGAATTAAGAAATCGAATACTAGATAAGACGTAATATAAAAGACACAAACCGAATCTGTATGAGGTTAATAGAGCTGTTGTGTGTTGTTGTTACAGGCTGCGTATTCAAAAGCTAACGTTCCTTAACGTTTTTGGCGCCAGCGTTCGGTCACTCATCGCTTGTGGGACAGTTTACACATCAGTAGAGCATCTGTGGCCAATGCCACCTGCTCACCAAAACCAAATCTTTAAGATTCAGCGGAATTCAAAAGCAGGCCAGGACGAGTGCGCTAGCCACGTCGCGTTCACTACAGCGGTTAGCTGTCATAAGGATCTCCATTTGTCTCGATGCATGGTTTGAGTTAATACTAACGGAAATCAAGAGCAGAAATGTCAGATACTAATAAAGAAGTAGTGGATCTGGTTTGGGGCAGACCCAGTGGCGGGGGAGTCCCTTCATCGCTCTTCCGCAGGTGGTCACAAGGTAAGCGTTCTCGAGAGTTCTTGATGCTTTAATAGCTATTTAAAGAAGTCTTACTAATGCTGACTCAGAATTCCAAGGTTGAAACTCTCAGTTTAAAGGATATACATCCATTACTTGTATTGCAAACATAAATCTGCAGTGGTCAGCATAGAAGACCAATGCCAAGTCTGTGTTACTTCTTCCTGACTGCTTGCCCGGTTATAAATTGTGATGAATTGCTAAACTGAGACTTGTGACATTGACTCTGGTTTGTGTTCACTGTTTTTTGTTTCTATAGGCTTTGTGTTCAGTGAGGCTGAACGCTCTGCCCTGGAGCAGTTTGAAGGTGGACCGTGTGCTGTCATTGCACCTGTGCAGGTATTCGCCTTATAATGAAGCACGCCTACATCCACGCCTTTGTGAAATCAGAAATATAATGACTGCGTTGCAGTGATGTAATATACACGTTGGTGACAAATTAAAGGAAAATTCTAGATGAACCAGAATCATGCTGGCATGTTGTGATTGCCTTTATCCTGTCTTCATGGGACTGTTCTCTTCCAGGATGACAGTGACCCCATCCATAGGACGCAAGGGGTCACTGATTGGTTTGCTGGGTAATTTTTGACAGCAGTGAAATGAGGGTGGGAGGTACAGAACTGCAGTGTATTCAGTGGCTTGTACTGTTGTTTAACAACCTTGTCCAAAAATGCTTTTATTAGATAAACACTTAAATTACATGCGATCTAGGGCGTGTATACAGTGTATGTCAGTGTAAATACTTGAAAGACCCGTTCATCAAGAACAATAACAATATCATTATCCAGACCAAAGCATAATGACATCCCCCCCAAACACCTTGATTTTATATAACACCACATGATGGAATATCTTATATCTTCATAATATGTTATTATTATCAGTATGGTATTTCATGCCTTCAGTAGAGTTCCAGAGTTTTGTAGAATCACTGCCAGGGTGCATTGGAGCAGTTGTGGTGGCACATGTTTGCCCAACACCTTAGTAAAGTGCTTCAAGTTTCTCCTTTAATTTCTGACCTGTCTTTATATCACAGTAATTTAAGGCTTAAGTAGACCACACGACTTTTGCTGGAATTTTGTCCCAATTTGCAGTCTGGATGAGTCAATGCTAGCTGCCAAAAGTCAGAGCCGGTTTGCAGATTTTAGGCAGTTGACTGATTTTTGCAGAAAGTTGCATAGTGTACGATGGGCACAGATTCAGATTTTTTATTTTTTCAGACTATGATGCAATGTAGTTGGAGGGTATGAAATATGTTTGATATTTTGACAGTTTTAGAACATATGTGACCCTGCACAAAACACATAAGTAGCATGAGTATATTTGTAGCAATAGCCAAAAATACATTATTTAGATCAAAATTATTTATTTTTCTTTTATGCCAAAATCATTAGGATATAAAGTAAAGATCATGTTCCATGAAGATATTTTCTAAATTTCCTACCATAATTGTATAAATATATACACATAATTTTTATTATTACCATGCATTGCTAAAAACTTCATTTGGACAACTTTAAAGGCAATTTTCTCAATATTGTAATTTTTTTTTTTTCCCCCATATTTTCAAATTGTTTTATCCCGGCCAAATATTGTCCTATCCTAACAAACCACACATCAATGGAAGAGTTTTTTTGAGTTTGTAACTTGAATGGTTGCTATTGTGTGATCTTTAGTTGTTTAGTGTTTGCCCACGTTTTCTTTATAACCATTTATAAAGTTGGCACGGGTAATGCCTACTGTTTTAAAATCTGTTCAGATTTTAAGTTGTTTTGTGTATTCCAGCCTTTAGCCAGTCTATTTCTATGACAAATACTGTCTGATTTGTGCATTCACAGGATGTTCTACCCTATTCTTAAACTCTTTGTAACATTGTGGTGCATTTGCTGTCTGAACTGATATGAATGTGTTGACATGTGCTATGTTGTCACATTGTACCTTTCGGCTGGTTAAGTTGAGCCCTAGTGATATGTGTTTTGTTTGTGTTATTTCTCAGGCTTTCCTGTTGAAGAACATTTTGTTTAACACTGAAGGCTCAAACTGGAAAGATATCTCAGGTTTGTTGTGCATTATTTTAAAGGGATTTCCAGCCTGTTTCTACTTTTGTCCACTCGATAACACTCAGGCCAGCCATTTATAAGCATCTCAAACGTAGTCATTTTCTGAATCCAAAGTCGTTGTAGTATATTCTTTTCCTAGAGCATGTAATAGCTTGTAAGTGGAATAATGAACATAAGCATATTGTAAGTTTTGTTACGCTTTGTACATTGTAGTCTTACTGTGTGCCTGAAAGTGGAGAAAGTAGTGCTTCACTATGGGCCAGATTTACTAACCGCTTGCACCAGCAAAAACCCTGTTTTGGTTTAAAAAAAAAATACTTGCACTAGTCAAATTAACTGGTGTTTGCTCAATAATTTACCACTCAAAAAAGCATGTCTTAACCCATTTGCACCAGTGTAGTTAGTAGATTACACACGTATTATTATTATCAACTCTGCTTGTATGTGCAGCTCTTCGTAGCTTGTGCTGGTCATTAAGGTCACGTTCTTTACTTTGTGCATCGTTAATAAATCACCCGCAGAACTACTCCCATCAGCGCTTTCATAGGATTGTGCTCTCATGCTAATTCGCCCCGTTTCATAAATCTGACCCTATGTCTTCCTGCAGTCCAATTATTAAAGTAGCGTTCTTTAAAACCTTTCTTACCTGTCAACCATAATACTACGGCTTTTCTGGTCTATTTTTTTAGATCACTTTAAATTAAAGAACATGTGACAGCGTTGTGCCATTGTGTCCTTTTGTTTTATAGCTGACGTGATTTTTTTTTTGTTTGTTTGTTTGTTTGTTTGTTTTCTTCTCCTCCCATCGTCTCCTCCTTACACCTTTGTAATGATCATATTTGACATTCTAACAGCTAACTGTTGCCCTCATAACCATGTAAATTTGATATCCTGCTAGGAAGGCTGCTTGATCGTCATAACAGAAAGAACAATCATGTCCTACCAACTTAAATTTGTTTAATCTCTATATTAGTTTCATGGGGTTTTGCAAGACATTTGAATTTGAAAGCAAATGCAATTAAGATGTCTGATTTCAGATGCCTGGTTTGTTTACAGTGTGCAGTTGTGCACTTAAATTTTGGGCAATTCCCAGTATATTTGGCTGATGCCAGTTAAAGTTAATGGCATGCAGCTACAGTGGGACACAGTTATAGAGAAAAGTATTTTCTAGCATGACTACTCATTGCAAAACTGCATTCACTTGGTGTACCACGGCATTCAGATGCATGGCTTAAAATATGCATTGTGTATTCTTACAGAGGAAGAGCAGAGGACAGTCCTGTGCTCCACCCTCAGTGAGATCCTGGAGTCTGCCTGCCTCAATAAGACACAGGCCTTTCACCTGGCCACCTTGCCTCGTGCTAAAATCACAGACAGCAGTGACATCACTGACAGCCACCCAGAGCCCGAGTCCAGCCAACCTACTGACACGCCGAGTAAGAAAATTAACAACAGTCATTCTTGATGTTGTACAGATCAGAGCCAAGAGACAGTTTTAATAATACCTAACACTGATGTGTAATGTTTGGTATATTTTAACTCCCTTTTCACAGTGAATGCTTAAATTTGCAGTAGATGATCCAACACAGCATGCTAGTGTAAACTTGCAAAGATGTGTTTTCTTATTAACTGTGATCTTATAAATAATTTTCTCCGGATGTCTTTTTAAATGCATTTGTGTTTTTGCATGGTGTGTGTGTAGCTGCTTTGGCTGCTGAGGAGCTTGGCTTTGAGAGGTTTCACAGCATCATACAGTAAGTGCACAAACTCTCTTTCCACACCACGTCACCTGTGCTTCTCTTTCCTTATGTCTTCACTGACTTACCCTTTCGTTCTCGTGTTTCAAATATGTAAATTCCTGGCAGAAAACTTCAGTAGTGCAGAAGCAACTAATTTCACAATTAAATAAGGGGCGCAGCTCTGGGTACACTTGTAAGTCAGTAAGGATCTTTCCTAATTGATAGTGATGTTGTGGTTACTCCTTTCCCAGGAAGAGGAGTCTTAGGACTGTTGCCGAGTTGAAAGAGGCGGTGTTGTCACTGTATGACACTTGGAAGAACAAATTTGGGGTCCTGCTGTTCCTCTATTCTGTCATACTTACAAAGGTATAACTTTACATTTCCCACCCATGAAAAGTTTTTGAAAATTCCTTTTAAAAGCAAGAAGATAATGCAACAATTTCTCATCTACACTATTGTTTAAAAGTGTGGGGTAAGTGTTTTTTTTTGAAAGAAGTCTCATATGCTCATCATAAAAATACAGTGAGAACAGTAATATTGTTTAATATTAATTAAATTTAAAATAATTGTTTTATATTAATATTAATACATTTTAAAAGTTTAATATATTCTGTTGGCAAAGCAGAATTTTCAGAAGCCAAATGAAAAAAATCGTACTGACGCCACACTTTTGAACGATAGTTTACATGGCAAATTGTGCCCTTTGTAGCATGTCGTTTGCAAGCCATGCTCATCCATGTGTCTGTGTGTTTGTATTTATGGCTTGACTTCAACTTGAAGGGAATTGAAAACATAAAGAATGAGATTGAAGACACCTCTGAACCGCTGATTGACCCTGTATATGGCCACGGCAGGTAAAATGCATCATGGGAGTTCAAGTTCTTAGCAATATATTTGATCATGTGACTTTTAGGCAGCTGTTGTAAACATTGGATTGTGTTCTGATAGATGTGTTTTGTGTTGTATAATGCTGGTTTGTAGTAGGGATGTAACGGTATTATCAATATTGTGGCATTGTGACAGCAAAACTGTCTCAATATTATCGTGGTCACATGACGATATGAAACGATAGGTCTTCAGGGCAAAAAGTGTAGTTGTTAAAATATATTTAAGTCCACTTCCAGAACAAAAATTTACAGATAATTTACTCACCCCATTGTCATCCAAGATGTTTGTGTCTTTCTTTCTTTAATAAGTCAGTTAGAAATTATGTTTCTTAAGGAAAACAGGAATTTTCTCCATATAATGGACTTCAATGGTGCCCCCAAGTTTGAACGTCCAAAATGCAGTTTAAATGCGGCTTCAAAGGGCTCTAAATGATCCCAGCCGAGGAAGATGGGTCTTATCTAGCGAAATGATCTGTCGATTTCAAAACAAATTGACAACTTGTATACTTTTTAACCTCAAATGCTTGTCTTGTCTCGTCTCTGTGACACGCATGTGTAGTCTGTGTAACCTTGGTCAACACAGTTAGGATATGTCGAAAAATTCCCGTCTCGTTTTCTTCTTAAACGTCAAAATGTAGGACGATGTGGGAGTTTTTCAACTTACCCTAATGGTCTTGACTGTATTGAACCAGAAAAAAAGTGTTCAGACTTAGACAAGATGAGCATTTGAGGTTAAAAAGTATATAAATTGTCAATTTGTTTTGAAAATGACTGATTGGTTTGTTAGATAAGACCCTTCTTCCTCGGCTGGGATCATTTAGAGCCATTTGAAGCTGCATTGAAGCTGCATTTAAACTGCATTTTGGAAGTTCAAACTTGGCGGCACCATTGAAATCCATTATATGGAGATAATTCTTGAAGTTTTTTCCTCAAGAAACATAATTTCCTTTGACACGGTATCTGTCAAGCGAACTGAAATTGAAAGCACAATATGGCTTAATCCCTTCAAGTCTGTTTTCACGGCAAGTTTCAAAGCGAAGCGTGCACTTTGTACAGGCGATCAGCTCATGACTCAATGTTTTTCGCACTCAGAACGGCCCAGTTCACAGTGAATGCAGTGAACTCGTTTATTGCATGTGCTGTGAGTTTAGCACGTGTTTAGCATTTGTTTGACTTCCTAAAACGCCATTGTAAGAGATGGTATACCACAAATAGAAAGAAGGTTGATTTCATATTTAAAGTTTAGGTACAAGTGAATTTACTGACTTTTTCTGACTTAAAGGAGAAGTTCACTTCCAGAACAAAAATGTAAAAATAATTTACTCACCCCCTTGTCATCCAAGATGTGTGTGTCATAAAGAAATTATGTTTCATGAAGAAAACATTCCAGAATTTCCAGTTTGAACTTCCAAAATGCAGTTTCAAATGGCTCTAAAAGGTCCCGGCTGAGGAAGCAGGGTTTTATTTAGAGAAACAATCAATCATTTTCAAAACAAATTGACAATTTATATACTTTTTAACCTCAAATGCTCGTCTTGTCCCGTCTCTGCGATGCGAATGCGTAGTCTGCGTAATCCGGGTCAGTAGTTAGGGTAGGTTGAAAAAGTCCCGTCTCGTTTTCCTCTTTAACGTCAAAATCGTCCTACATCGCTATTTTACCGTTTTTTGTAAAGGGTGTTTGATGTTCTTTGTATGTCCACTTTGTAAACACTGGGTCGGTACTTCTGCGGCGATGTAGGGTGATTTTGAAGTTGGGGAAGAAAACTAGATGGGAGTTTTTCAGTGTACCCTAACTGTATTGACCATATTGACCCGGGAAAAAACCAGAGTTCATTTTGGATGTTCAAACTTGGAGAAGAAACATAATTTCTTATCGATTAAAGAAAGAAAGACACAAATATCTTAGATGACAAGGGGGTGAGTAATTTGTCTGTAAATTTCTGTTCTGGAAGTGAACTTCTCTTTTGTTTTCTTGGGTAAGAATATGGGTTGGATCTCTTAATTTTGAACTCTCAAAATGCATTAGATAGAATAATTAAACTTTAAAATGTCCAAAATTTTCTCTTCTTTTTTTTTTTTTAAATATCGCAATAATATTGCATCGTGGACTTCATATTGTGATATTTATCGTACAGTGAAGTTTTTGTATCGTTACATCCCTAGTCTGTAGCACTGTTCATTATAACATGTAACAATATATTAAGCTGAAATGTACATTTATAATGAACACTGACAGTTTTGTGTTGATTGTGTTTATATTTTATCAAGTTTTTTTCTTTCCATACTTTTTAGCCAAAGTCTAATCAACCTGCTGGTGACGGGTCATGCTGTGTCTAACGTGTGGGACGGTGACAGAGAATGTTCTGGAATGAGTATGCTTCATATTTTTACTATATAATAATGTATTGGCATCTTTTGAGTAACAGTAGGCCACAGTTGTGCTGTTGTTGCAGACCACTTGGTGGCAGCATTATCTAATATTTTCCTCAAGATTTAGCATGCTTCAAAATGCTTGCTGAGAGAATGCGTAGGTCATTAGGTTTCAAAGAGTGTTTTATGTTAGGCTGTTTATTCTTGTACAGTTGACAGAGGAATTTAATTATTTTATTTTCGCTTTCTCTAGAGCTTCGTGGCATCCATCAGCAGGCCTCTGTTGGCTTCCTCACACTAATGGAGTCGCTGCGCTATTGCAAGGTGGGTGTCTACTCATGAGCACCCTCACAGGAGCTTAAAATACTGTAGTTAGATTTATCATTTATGTGGTATAGATGGTGTTCTCACTGTTGACAGTGTAGATAAATCTGGAAACCAATTTTGGCAAGTGTTGTGTGAAAGATGCGGAGTGTCCAGATGCCAAAGCTCACAGTTTCTTTGGTGGTTTTGCTGTTTTCCAGCTGTACATCTCACAGGGAGTTTGTGAAATGTAATTACCTACTGAAATACTGACTGCATTGAACAGACTGGCGTCACAGTCATCACTCTGACGGGCTGTTTTGCTATTTTTTTTTTTTTTTGGGGGGGGTTTGAAGAATTTTTATGATTTGGAACAAACATTCTCTAGGTTTGTTCTCACACACAAAGCAATTATGGAAATTCAGTGTAGGACAACAGAAATTCTGCGGTCTTTTTTTTTCTTTTTGGCTGTTCTTGGGCTTGTCTTTTTCATGACCTTCCTTTTTTTTTTTTTTTTTCTTCTGTTTACAATTTATTGATTCTTTCTCTTTTATTTTTTCTCAAGTCTTTTAACAAAACATCATTATTCAGCATGCTTCGCTGTTAAGCAAATGCCATTTATTATGTTTCAAGGGATACTTCATATAAATGTAAATCAGATAAAGTGTTCTACTTTGCTTATTTTTTTAAGTATGTGTCATCACATCCAGCAAATCACATCTTGCCAATAATAGCACTAAATATATTCTGTGCATGCTCAGTCTAGCAGTCAATAAATCTAAATATACTTTTAAACATTTGTCTAGCGTTTCAGGGGGAGAAATGACACTGACTTTTTTTTTTTTTTCTGAAGCTAAATGCTTCCCTGCTCCATAACCAATTTGTTGCCCTCTAAAGGGCGAGCATCAGAGATCTGGCACCTAGTGCACACATCCTGTATGTTTTATGAGCCTGGGCAGGAATGGCTGTATTGTTTTAACCTGTGGAGAAAGTAATTAAGAAGGTGCTTTGTTTTGAATGGCAAATGTGCTAAGCAGAGCTTCAGGATATGTGCAGTGAGCTGTGTTTGGACTAGAGGAATGCAGGAATGTATCGCCTCATATTTAGAACCATCCGAGCCCCCATCACAATATTCATGATCACTTTAATCCATCCACCCCTGGAACGCCTTCCCGCCTAAATCTGCTGCTGATACTCACCTGTTGAGTGATGTGAGCTGAGTGTGAGGGCTTTTAGTGTTTGTATGCACTGCTGGAGATTGAGCTGTAGGTAGAGTGTGCAGAGCTCCACTTTGAACTCTGTGTTCTTGAATTTTCTGCTGTCTTGTGTTAAAACTGCTGACTCTCGTCTTGTTCCATTTAATTTGGTTTTGATTGGTGGATGTGGTTTGTGTGCCTGCAGAATTTCCTAA
The DNA here is from genome assembly GCF_022985175.1 of Labeo rohita. Classification (NCBI taxonomy): domain Eukaryota; kingdom Metazoa; phylum Chordata; class Actinopteri; order Cypriniformes; family Cyprinidae; genus Labeo; species Labeo rohita. Next base: position 16,924,990 of record NC_066884.1, on the reverse strand, counting down.
TAATTTACTCACCCCCATGTTATCCAAGATGTTCACGTCTGTCTTTCTTCATTCTAAAAGAAGCTAAGGTTTTTAAGGAAAATATGTGAATTAAATTGTTTGTAATTTCTGTGCTGGAAGCTCCTAACATTAAGACGAGTTCCTTGTGTGTAAAACACACTTGGCATTAAAGCTCTTTCTGATTCGGAAGCCGGAAGGCGCCCTTGCGCAGAAACTCCACATATGCTTTATAGCAGAAGTAGTAGTACAGGGGTTGCTTCAGGAATCTCTAATCCAGTTATTGCTGTAGCTGAATAAAACGAGGATAGAGGAATTTTAACTGAGGAAAAGTGAAGACAATAAACATACGATTGCTACAATGGTTTGTCTGTGTTCTGTGTTGTCTGTGTACCAATCTTGGGTATTTTTATAAGGATAAAGTATATTTACGATGCAATGCTATTCGACATAGCCTTTATAATACTATAATATAGTATGATTTCAGCCCTATTCTGTGATATGAAACCACGGCTGATCACAAAAGGTCGTTTTAAACACTTGACTATGTGGTGAAGTTAATTTGGAGAAAAACCATGCCAATAACAACAGGTTTGTAAAGCCATATACTAGTTTCACGTCTGCCTTCAACATGTCACGCTGCACTGTCGCACACAGAAATATGTCAACAACTAGACTTTATCGTCGTTATCGCGGGAAGTCTAATTCTTATTGTAGGGAAAATTTTTACCGGTATATCGCAAACGATAAAATATCGTCCATCCCTACTTCAAAGGGCTCTACATGATCCCAGCCAAGGGTCTTATGTAGTGAAAAATAATTTATTTTCGGAAAAATAAATAAAAATGTATATACTTTTTAACCACAAATGCACATCTTGCAGTAGCTCTGCATCCATGACTTCATGCATTACTTAAAATTTGGAAAGGTCATGCATGATGTAGGCGGAAGTACCGACCCAAAGTCAAATGCCCTTTACAAAACAAGGTAAAACACTGATGTTGGATGATTTTGAAGTTGGAGAAGAAAATGAAATGGAGTTTTTCACCCTACCCTACCTTTTTGAACCAAAGTACACCGATGAAGAGCTAACCACGCGTGACCTTTCTAAGTTCCAGCATGATTACATAATGCATGTAGTCGTAGACGCACATTGCAAAGCTAGTGCAAGATGAGCATTTGTGGTTAAAAAGTATATTAAATTTTTTTTTTTTTTTTTTTAACTGACCGATCGCTTTGATAGATAAGACCCTTACACCGTGTCCTAACTATGGGCACTGCGGCACGCAATGTTAATTCTGTTAATTCTGAAATAGAGTTTTTGTCCTAACTAGCCGTGACGGCAAAATGCAAAATTTCTATTTTAGAAACGATTTCTATTTCCGCAACGTCGCGACTGGAACAACAACATACAATGACAGTGTTAATCTCAGATATGGATTATGTGCTTTATTTAAAGTTGTGTAATGTGAATTTGAATATCATTTTGTGAGACCTTTATAGGCATACTGAAAGCAACAACAGAAAGCTTACCTCAGATCTTAAAAATAAATGAAAGCAAGAAGATGTACATTAAAACTGAACTCAGTGCGAACCAATAAGTGTATTCCATAACAAAGACAATATCAGTCGCTCAGTATGTACATTTAATAATGTTAAAAAGGTTATTTTTTTAAGAATTAGATCATAAACTTGCCCATTTCATTGGAAATGCAGTGCACTTCTGCCCTTCTGAATGACTGTGATAACTGTTGCATCGCGTGTGGTGTGGACACCCAGTTTGCTTGTTGCTGGAGTCTTGTCTTGTCGCATCGCCTGTAGTTAAGACACGGTGTTATTCCTCAACTGGGATTGTGTAGAGCCTTTTGAAGCTGCACTGAAACGGCAATTTGAACCTTCAACCTGTTGATCCCCATTGAAGTCCACTATATGGAGAAGTCCTTGAATGTTTTCCTCAAAAACCTTAGTTTCTTTTCAACTGAAGAAAGAAAGACATGAATATCTTGGATGACATGTGGGTGGGTAAATTAGAAGGAAATTTCAGTTCAGGAGTGATCTAATCCTTTGAAGTACTTTTTTTTTTTTTTTTTTAGTTATAATAAAATCAAGGAGTATTTAAATGGTCTCTGAGGCCATATATGGCCAGGAGTTGATGTCTCCCATCCCTGATGTAGAACATGTTTCAGTATTCATATAATACAATCAGCCATTCATAATTAGTTATAGTGAACGTTCTAGTGTTTGTGTGTGGAATATCTTCAAACATTTTCATAAGCTGAGTGATTGAATAGTTGGCAGTTCCTGTAAGTATTAGCAATCATCTTATCACAGTGAATCAACCTGTTTGTGAGGATTCTGGAATGAAGCTGGCCGTCATGGCATCGGTATGGAGATTGGCGCTCAACCGCTGTTTCTTTTTTCTGCTTTTAAAGGTTGGCGCATTTCTCAAATCTCCAAAGTTCCCTATTTGGATCCTTGGCAGCGAGACTCATCTCTCAGTATTCTTCTCTAAGGTGAGTTAAGAAAATAAGCTCCTTTCTTCTTTTCCTCGCTCTTCAACTCTCTCTCGTTCTTATCTGAAACAGTCTGGCAGTTTGCTTTTCTTTTATTTCGTTATTGAGTGAAGACTCAAAAACACAAGAATGTGCTAGCTAATAGATTTAGTGCTTTAGACGTCTTCTGGAAGAGAAAACAAGAAAGAGAGGGGGAGTATGGGATGGATGATGAGAGGCAGAAAGAGGTTTTTGGACTTATAAGGCATCCAGTGTGGTGTCCTGGCTTCGGCCCACGCGGCATGCGGTCAGATTTGGCACTTCAACATGTTCACAGAGAGAGATCGCCTAATGTGAGGTGTATCTCGGATCTGAGTGGAAATGTCAGTTCATGTAACTGTAGTACTTGGAGTTAAAGCATGTCCGTATGATGGATGTGAGAACTGTAGATGCTGATTTCACAGCCGTACAGAGTGGTGCTGCTAGTGATGGGCGTTAAACGATATCACTTTATATTGTTAACGACGATAAGTTCTGGACATTTTTATTCTGTATGCATTCATCTGACAGTCTGTCACACAGCCGAAATAAACCTGACAACAGCTAGTCAGTGCGTGTCGCTAATAAGTCTGCATGAAGAAGTGGGCCACACCGAATTTAGGAAAAAAATAAAATGGATTTTGTAGGGCCCTAAATGAAAAGGTAGCATACTCTGTAGAGTTCAATTGTTACCGTATGATATAAGAAAAATATTGTTGTAATATTTTTGGCCATATCGCCCAGTCCTAGTTGCTAGACTGTTATTGGTACTTGCTTATTGGCCAATGTCAAAACATCCCACTCCAAGTCTCTGTGATATTGTGGTCCCTAGATATGGCCTAGGTCGGTCTTTCAGTGTGTTTTTTTTTTTTTTTTTTTTTTTTTTTTTTTTAGCCATTTTATTGTTGCCCAGTTGAAAACCGTTGTCCCATTGCTTGGAAAAGTAATAGCACACCTCAAGCTGCACTATTTGAGGTATTATTCATGTCCACAGCACAAATGGTATGGGACACATTATGCCCTGAGGTTTAATACTTGAGGATAGGGGTACGTTCCACCTTCGGACTGTATGTATAAGCAGTAGCGTATTCTGTTAGTAGGGCCCTATGGTTTCTGAGTTTGCCAAATTTTGGGTGAATAAATCCAGGGTAGGTCAGTACGCTTCAATCAAAACGTGATATGGACTAGCGTGTATGAATATTAGGCCGCAAAAATACAATTTAAATATGAACCCTGCATGTTCTTCATGTGTGAATGAATGGCACAGACGTGTGGTTTCATTTCCTACGCACAAACTGAAGCATGTGAAACTCGCGATGTTTTCAGTCTCTGCCGCCACAATGTACATGTACACGTACACATAAACAGTCTCCACGACTGCTCTGAGAGTCATTCTGTAAACATTTTACCATTTATTGTGGCAAAAACTATCGTCATATAATATATCCGAACAGACACTCATAGGTCTTCACAGCGATAGTAATAATACATTAGTTTTTAAATAAAATCTGTTATTTAGAGATGCTTTTGATTATTACAATTTAATGAAACCATTAAAATGGAAAACTTATCATGGAAAACACAATCTGCTAAATGTTCTTAAAAATTAAAAGTTTGTTGTCATTTGAAAGTTTGTAGGCCGCCTTGCATTATGCTGTTATATTATGATTATTTATTCAGCGGCATAAAATGGTCTTAAAATGACAATATCGCTTATCGCAGTTATTTTTGGGGTAATATATCGCACAACAAAAAGTTACCGTGACAAGCCTGTTTGCGATCGCGAATCTCGAAAGTGAAAGTAAAAAGCGAACACATTCAGAAGCAATTTCAATGCCCCACATATTAATAGCAGCTCAATGATGCCTGCGATTTATATAAAGTGTAATTAGAGAAAGCATTAAAAAGTTGTTTTTTTTTTTGTTTTTTGTTTTTTTCCTCCCATCTTGTATTTATTCTCTTTAAGGGTTCCTTGTACACTGCATTTCCTTTCACGGTTTTCAGATTGAGGCATGTCCCTAATTGCTGTTGTTGCCATTGTAATATGTCATCATGCCTTAAAGCTTTATTCAATTACATAGGAGCAAGACTTTTTAAAACCCACTGGATTACAGTGTTTACTGAGTTTTGTGCGAGTGTGGTATGTGTTTTATCCGTTTACTCAACAGAGGAAATGCTTGTTTCTAATAAAGGTTTCCACCTGGAGGCAAATGAGATTGACAGCGAGCATTAATCATAGTCTTACACTTAAGGCCATTTACTGTCAGTACATTATCCTCATCCGGCGTTTGTGCGTGTGCTGAGAGAGGGTGCGCACTAGAGACTCTTTTTGTCCATGATTCGTTTCCTTCCTGTTCAGGAAATTTCTGACAGTGATGGAGTACTCTTATCATTTTTATTAATTGTATTTGGAACTTTAAACTAGCCAAGTTTGTAATGCAGATCCAGTGTATCCAAAAGGTTTGTTTACAATTTTGATTCTTGCAGTGCATGTTTCCCTCAAATATCACAAAATGCAGCCAGAATTGTAGAGTTACAAAATAGCCAGTGCGATAGTGCCAGTGTTACCATGTTGCTATACTTCAGGCAGTATAATGTTGCTCTATGTTTATACTTAGAATGTATTCATGTATTATTTAGAAATAGACACGTCTCTGAACAGGGCTGGTTGATTTACCGTTAAAGCATAATGGGTTTGGAGCAGCAGTGCTTTTAAAAGTGTATTTGACTGAGTCTTTCATGATTGATGTTTCTCATCCTGATTAGAGCTGCAGGATCAAAATCCTCAGGGTTAACAAAGGCTCATCTCATACTTCTGCCCATGAATCACCCTTCATTGTTCCTGTGTGTAGGCTGGTAGTACTGTGTTATAGTCTGTTAGTATAGTAACTATATAGTCGGTGTAGAGATTTTCTACATAAGAGCTCTTAAAGTAAAATTTACGGTAAGTATCCATAACATCTAAGTCATTACACACTAATAGTTTCCCCATCCTTTGCTTCTGCTTTTCCAGACACCTAAGCTGCTTCCTAAGTTTCTTCAGGTCATTGCACACTGAGTCCGAAATTTTCGTATACGTTTTTTGGGGGGGGTTTTTTCATATTGGTCATCCTTTTCTATCAAAATGCTTGCTACGGATGCAAAATTACAAGAAATCGAACGTGATTCTAATTTTTTTTATGACGGATGAAAGTTTCGGAGACGAACGTGATTGACACAGCGTGAGGCCGTATTTGTTTTTTTAACATGCAAAAATTTCAGACTCAATGTGCAGTGACCTTTAGACCGAATCTAAGCTTGACTACAGTATAATCTGTTAGCCACACTGTAGTCAGATGCACTTTTGGGAAGTAACCAAAAGCAGCTGTGCTCCAAACATAGTTGCATTCTTCAGTAATATGACAGTTCAGCTGCTTTCATAATAGTATTTCTGTCAAATTGCTTGATTCAGTTCACAGATTCATTGATTCATGTAGTTGTTTCTCAGTGTTCCCAGAATTCTTTGTGCTGTATTTAATCTTCCATTTCTCGTAAAATAATAATTTAATAAAATGCTGTTTTGGTTCTCACTATTTATTTCACAGCTGTTTGGAATACTTCATTCTAATTGGTCAGTCGTGGCGTTCTGTGGTCAAATGTTTTTATATGATGACTGCTGCACTAGATAGTTATAACCATCGTTCCAGGCATTTCCTACATGCTACTTTAATGTTTCTCATCACTCTGGTCTCTTTCTTTTCACATAATACAATGATTACAGTCGAAATATTTCATGTCTTTTTATTTATTCAGGAAATACTTGAATATGAAGAAAGAATATGTGCTTTTAATTTGTGAGCCTCTTGAGGTTGTCAAGCATCAGTTTCAAAGATGTTTCTCCAACACTGTGCAGATATGCGGTTTCTCACTAGCTTTTCCATTTAGATTTTTATTCAATAATATTGAAGATGAAGCATCTTGGTGGAGAGCTTAACTGCTTATATTTCAACCTCTGGTAGATTTTACACATTCTCAAACTCAGAGCTGCTCCATTCCCATGAGCTTTAGAAGATCTTACTGATTTAAGAGCCTGTTACTCTCTGCTCTCTTATACAAACAGCAGCCCTGTTCAGTACACACACGCACACACACACAATCAGTTTAACCCTTATGTTCTCACAGGGCTCCTACTTTTCTCTCTCAGCCTTTTCTCTGGGGCTGGTTAACGGAGTATAGCCTCAGGTGAGCAATGCCACGATTTCCGGTATGAAAGCCGATCTTTTCCCCCCTAGAGCTCTCTGTGTGTCCATCTGGTTTAGTTTTCCCGATGGAGTCACCAGTAGAGTCAGCCACTCTGCCAAGCCCTCCGAGAGGGAAAAAGCTCTCAGGCGACAACTCGAAGAGCAGCTGTTAACAGGATGCACACTAAAGCTTTTGGACTAATTAGGTTGAGCTTGTATTGCCTAGTTAACATGCTTCGTGATAAAAATGTAGTTTATTTGACCTTTTGATTGTCTTGAAACAGCCTGATGTTGTTTTAATCATTAGAGGCCAGTTGTTAAAAAGGCGTGATCTAGGTCAGAATGATCTGGATTTGGAAATGTTTTTGCAGTCAAGGATCAGGTAGTCCATCTTACTTTTCTGCTGTTTTTTTTAAAGCAAAATTTAAAGCAAGATTACCAAATCTGGATTACTAGCACTAGCACGGAACCCCTAAAGAGACATGGTAATGCAAACAGAAAAAAGAAATAAAAATAAATAATCTGCAAAATGTTAATTATTCTACAAACATAAGAGGGATCATACAAAATGCATGCTATTTTTTTATTTAGTACTGACCTGAATAACATATTTCATATAAAAGATATTTACATATAGTCCACAAGAGAAAATAATAGTTGAATTTATAAAAATGACCCCGTTCAAAAGTTTACATACACTTGATTCTCAATACTATGTTGTTACCTGAATGATCCACAGCTGTGTTTTTTTTTCGTTGTTGTTTGTTTGTTTGTTTGTTTGTTTGTTTGTTTGGTGAGTTGTTCATGAGTCCGTTGTTTGTCCTGAACAGGTAAACTGCCCCCTGTTCTTTAGAAAAATCCTTCAGGTCCCACAAATTCCTTGGTTTTTTCAGCATTTTCAAATATTTGAACCCTTTCCAACTAGGGCTGCAAAAAAAAATCCTCGATTTCAGTGGCACACTTCACGGACAAAAAGCCATGAAACACATTATTAGACCGTTTTCCAAGGCTGCATGATATATTAAACCCATTTCTTTTACATGTGTGGAGCATCTCAGACTCCATCTTTGCATGTTGGTGTGAGTTTGGGTTTATTATAATGTACTGGCATTTGTTATGGGTAATGTATTTTAGCTCCATTCTTCATAGCACACTATGTATTTTAATTTTGTTCAATAAAATCACGATTACTTGCTTTTGATACGTTATTTGAACTATTATTACTTCACTGCTATCATGTATGTATTTTAGGTAATTTTAAAAGCTCTTCTTCACATAGGTCTATTTTTATTACCACAAAAAACTTAATTATCCGATTAGTTGATTAATCGCTCATCAAAATAATCATTTGTTGCAGCCCTATTTCCAACAATGACTATATGATTTTTAGATCCATCTTTTCACACTGATGACAACTGGGGGACTCATATGCAACTATTACAGGAGGTTCAAAAGCTCACTGATGCTTCAGAAGAAAAAACAATGCATTAAGAGCTGGAGGGGTGAAAACTTTCTAAATTTAAAGATCATGGTAAATTTAACTTTTGTCTTCTGGGAAACATGTAAGTATCTTCTGTAGCTCCTGAAGGGCAGTAATAAATGAAAAAAAAAAAAAGTAATATTTAGGCAAAATTAAAAAAAAAAAAAAAAAAAATTCACTCCTGGCTCTTAATGCTTAGTTTTTCTGTCTGAAGCATCAGTGAGCTGTTGAACCTTCTGTAGTAGTTGCGTACGAGTTCCTCAGTTGTCCTCAGTGTGAAAAGATGGATCTCAAAATCATACAGTCACTGTTGGAAAGGGTTCAAATACACAAAAATGCTGAAAAGCCAAAGAATTTGTGGAACATGAAGGATTTTTCTGAAGAACAGCAGGCAGTTTAACTGTTCAGGACAAACAAGGGACTCGTGAACAAAACAAAACTACTAAACAAAACATCACTAAACAAAAAAACAAAACAAAACTGTGGATCAGTCAACTTTTGAATGGGGTCACTTTTATAATTTTAATTATTATTTTCTCTTGTGCACTATATGTAAACATCTTCTATGTGAAATATCTTATTCAGGTCAGTACTAACCAAAAAACAACATGCAGTTTTTATGATCCCACTTGTTTTGGTAAAATAAATAGCATTTTACAGATTCTGCAAGCTGTAAGTAAACTTTTGACCTCAACTGTATGTCGGTGTCTTTGCATTCTTTCAGAAAAGTTTTGCTTTGCATTTACACAAAAAAAACTTTGTTTAATATTGTTTTATTAAGTTATCCTAATGTTACTAAAAAGTTTTGCACAACACAAACTGACCATTTGATCCAGATCAATTTTGTGGTCTAATCCAATTTCAGAATTTTTTCTTTTGAGCAACCCATTATCAAGTTTTGATCCAATCTTAAGCTGAAATCAGATCAGCGTATCTGTGTTGTCCAACATTCTCATATTTGGTTGATTATTTAGTAAAGGTGGATAAAATTAAATATCCAACTTTCATAGTATTATAATAGTAATAGTAATTAAAACAGTAATATCAACACATTATCCTCAAATTTGACAGCTGCTCATTAGGTGTGGAGAATTTAATATGATTTTGTGGTTTTGCTGGTCTAATTTTTGGTAACCTGTTCTGTCAGTGGTTTCCTGAAAGTTTATTTTTAGCCCTAAAGATTTCTCTCTAATGGGATTTGTCTGTTAACGCAGTTTGTTTGTAATGTGTCATGGAAGGTGGCTTTTTTCCCCCTCTCTGTGTGGAAACCCATCTCCCAGCGGATCCATACTCCCGTTACTGTCTTTGTTTGTCTCGGTGTCTCTGCTTTTAGCCTCTAATAGGGTTTGTGTTCCCCTCTTATCTGATTTGCGTGCACACAAAGCAGCAGACACTACACAAATGACCTTTCACAGAGGTCCTGAGAGGGCCACGGACACACACACAGACACAGCAGTGGACACTAAAGGAATGATCTCAGGTCCCAGTGGATGAACAGCCACACACACCCTGAGGACAGTGAGTAATGGAATAGCAGCTTTTAGCACAGCGCGCTGGTAACTATAACCGTGTATAATGCAGAGAAACACGATCCGTGACTACTGAACCACAGTACCCCTGTTTATACCAAATCTGATGCTGCTTTTGCTCACCCACCCACTCGTAAGGTGATTAATGGGTCTACGGATGCTGTTGCCTGTGTTGGACACCAAGATGATGGTGTCCTTTTTTTGAATGCTTTCACTTTTTTACCTCTCCTCTTATAGCTGCTTTCAAGCTTCTTTGATTTGAGGTGATGAGCTTCACATCCCTTATTTCCTTCCATCCTGCTCTGTCTCTCTGGAGGCTCTTTGTCTGTATCTAAGTATGGGATGTTAACCTTCTCCTCGTCCCTCGTTTCCTCGTTCCACTCATCAGACCACGTTCTGTCTCGGATCTGATGAGGTTAACATCCTCATTTCTTTACGGATCCCTTGGTCCTCTTCTCCTTCCTGTCCACCCTTCAGGGGCCTGATCCCTTCTTATACCTACAAACCAGTGCAACCGGCCCTTAGCTCACAAAGCTGTTTTCGTCCAATTTCCAATTCGGCCCCCTGCTCGGTGCAAAATACTTGTAAATGATGGCGCTACAAAAACGAGGGTTGGAAGTTAATGGCTCTGTTCCAAAACGTAGTGAACTACCTATGGAGAAGGTATTTGCTTGTTGACATAAAGGCTTTGCTTTCTCCTGGAAAGATAAATAATCTAATAAACGCAGTCAAACTCATATGAGTTCGGTAAAGAAATTAAGCTGTCCCAATGGACAAGAGTCCCATTGAATTGGACCACAAAACCAGTCTTAAGTTGCTGAGGTATATTAGTAGAAGTAGCCAAAAATACATTGTATGGGTCAAAATTATTGATTTTTCTTTCTTTTTCTTTCATCAGGAAATTAAGTAAAGATTATGTTCCATTAAGATTTTTTTTTTTAATTTCCTACCATAAATATATCTCAACTTAATTTTTGATTAGTAATATGCATTATTAAGAACTTAATTTGGACAACTTTAAAGGTGACTTTTCTCAACATTTTTATTTATTTATTTATTTATTTTTGCACCCTCAGATTCCATATATTCAAATAGTTGTATCTCTGCCAAATATTGTCCTATCATAATAACATACCATACATCAATGGAAAGCTTATTTATTAAGCTTTCAGATTATGTATAAATCTCAATTTTGAAAAATTGATCCTTATGACTGGTTTTGTGGTCCAGGGTCACATATACCTTTTCCCACCATTAGAATTTTAATATGCCTTTTCCCATGACTACAAAAATTATTCTGCTATGCTGGGGGTCTGAGGGTCAACATTAACACTTCATACTAAAATATTGTTATAAGTAGTGATGTAAACTGTAGTTAACATGGATAATTTTACCCTTTATTTATAGTTTAGCAACATACAGTTATCAACCTATTAAAATCAACGTGGAGCATTTTAAGTTAGTCACTTATAAGTAGGGCTGGGTATCGAGATTGATTACTTTTTTGGCACCAACCGGATTGCCTCTACCATAGAGTATTGAAAAATCTCTTGTTGTTCAGTACCAAATTTTGCTTTCGAAAACAGCGTTTTAAAATGAAAACGATCCTCGCCCATACTAGCGATTCCACTGCGTTTCAGAAAATATCTGCACGACCGAAAACCACCATTGAGTGTTTGTAATGACTTCCACTGCGATCTAATGTGTGTTTTGGCCATTTTGCTGAAATGTCATTTGAGCCTTTTATATCAAAATAATTGCTACACCTGGTTAGCCTTTCTCATGTAAAAGCCCTGTATTGTTTTAAAAATATGCAGATTATTACGAAAATCACAAACAAATCATATACTGTCATGCGAAAACGCACTAGTGTAAACAGCTTAATAAATGTGGAAACTGTTACTTTTTGTTACGTGCTTTTGTTTGTTTGTACAGTGGCTCAGGAAATGAGTCTTTGAGTCTGTAAAAATGTCAAGCTAAAAAAAAAAAAGTTTTTTAAAATAAAAGTTTTTCTTTTAAACATTTTTGAAGTAATGTAATTTTGTTAAAATTAATTTTAGTATCTCAATAAGTATTGTGATTATCTCAAAATATTGGAATGATACCCAGCCCTACTCATAAGGTTCTGTAACAGTTAGGATGTTGCCTTAGAAGGCAGCTGCCTATTCAGGTAATAGCCAGCGTCATCTCACTAGGTTTTAGAACAGAGCTTTTTAAGAGGAAAAAGAAACCGCAATGCTGGTAAAGTCGTCCGGTGCACCCCAGGGCTCTGTCATCCTCTGCTAATTTACTGACTCCATGCCCCCAAACACAAACACTCGCCTTACTTTTGTGAGTCCCACAGGAGCTCGCCTCACCGCAGCAGCCGTGCTTCTGTAGAGCCCTGCTCTGCTACCGTGAGGAGCTCTCGATCTTTTGTACCGCCACGTAGGACCACCGTGTTCTCACAGCGATAGCGCAACACTGAATGTGACCCGAAACCAGCACAGGCTCTGATTTCTGTCAGCCTGAAAGACTTCAATCATCACGTTCTTATGTCTTCCATGAAAGGATGGCACAGTGGGATATACACTAACATATGTAAAGGAACTGAATAGGAAGGAAGAAAAATAATATCGCTTAATAGATTCCAGTCTCATCAGACACTGTGTGTGTTTCCAGTTTCATCAGACAGTTGTCTCTCAGAGGCATTGTGCTGTCTTGACATATCATTAATCATTCCTTTTGTGGGATCTGATCTATTATACACAATTCAGCTTTGTAGTGCCGCACTTACGCACATGTATATGACTGCACCAGCAATTCTCTGAGAATTAGATATAATCTCTGAAGGCCCAAAAATGATTACTAAATGGCATCTACGCCAATCACGTTTTGAAGTCAAGTCAATTCTGATTGGCTGTTTTTATTGTTCATCAGTTGTATAATTGTACATGTGCCATCATCAGTCCTGCCTTAAATTTCATGTCTATCAAGGCTCTACATGGCTGTATGGACAAACATACACGCACTACTTCATCCCCAAGGGGCTCGTAATACATGTAGGGCCTCACATCCTCTCTTAACCCACAACAATGGCCTCTTCAGCAGCCTCTCACTAACGCTGACGCCTGTATAGGGAATACTTCACCAACAAAAGACGTGGACACAAAGAGAGAACGACAAGGAGATGTGGAGATAGTGTTAAATGTAGAAACGGACAGACCTCGACTTGAAGAGCGAGACGCCAGAGGGAGTAAAGAGTGGATGTGATAGTCTAGTCAGTGACCCAGCCAGCTCTGATGTATCGGGTGTCTAAACCTCTGCTGTCTGATGCTGGTGACATTTTCTCTGTCGTAGAGAACTTCAGAGAAGCAGATCTACCCGTAGTTTGAGTTACAGTGGTCTGGTTGCCGTCATTGGTAATGTGGCTAATGTAACTGTGTAATTGTTGCTGCTGCTTTGATGTTGGTTAAACACTGTGCTTGTTGTTTGGAGGTTGACTGCTGAGAGGAGCTCCATGAATGGGTTTTCACCTCAAAACCCATGAACCTTTGCACCTGAACCAGACTTTCTCAGAGATACCAATCTTTCCTTTAAGATTAATCGCATTTGGTTGAAAGTTTCAGTGACAACAGGTCTTTTACAAAGCACAGTCAATTCAGAAGTAGGATTGTTTTGTTTAAAATGGTTTACAATGCCGCACTACTGTTGGTTGCTATTAAGTGTTCCTGCTTGCAGTATTCAGCTTTATTAGGTGCAAATTATCCTCTCTTTTGCCCAGGTTATTCTGATTCAACAAGCTTTCAATTTGATTTCATTCTGATTCATTTAGGTTATATTAGCAATGAAAAGTTTGGGGCCAGTAAGATTTTTTTAGTGTTTCTTTTTGAAAAATATCTTATGCTCACCAAAGCTATATTTATTTGATTTAAAAATACAGTAAAACGGTAATATTGTGAAATATTGTTAACATTTAATGGGGTCATATGATGTGATTTCATGTTTCCTTTTGTCTTTGGAGTGTTAGAAGCTGTTCATGCATATATAAGATCCGTAAAGGCGCACAGATTAAAGTCTCAAATCCAAAAATATTCTTTATAAAAGTTAAGACTTAACCTCGCCTTCCTAAAACGGCTCATTAAAGCACACCCCCGCAAATCTGCGTCACTGTGTGGGAAGATTTGCATAACACTGCCCAAATGTATATGCAAAAAAAAAAGGCTTAACACTTATTCTCACTGTAGTATTGTTGCAGCCGCCACCATGTTGGAGACGCTGTGTGTTTCATTGTGAAAGCAAAGCTACTTAGTTTGGGCTCCCAAAAGAGGACATGGCTAGAAATCAGTGGTTAAACACTGTTCCAGAACAGTGCAACCCAAATATTTGCGTGTGTGCAGCGCATTTTACAGAGGACTGTTCACTGAACCTGGGAGAGTTTGCTGTCCTTCCAACTTTGCTAGGACAGTCTGGCACTTCTGACTCACAGCCTGTATGTTTTTCATATTTAAATAATTTGCTACTGACTATTCAAACACGAGTTTTGAGCAGTGTAGAGTAGCGCTTGTTTGTCATTTCTGCGATCACAAATGCAGACATGGTTTTATGTACCCATAGTATGGTCCCCATGGCGCAGTGCATAAAAAGACAATATAAGTCATTATAATCCGTAATTATGTCCTCAATGGTTGCAACAAATGCCTCATCGCATTTCAGAAAAGCCGGGACAGAGAGGAGCAACAAAAATGTGTTTTTTGAATGTTGTAAACACATTGCATTACAGCAAATACAAAAAGCAAACAAAAGCACACACATTAATCTCAAATAAGGGCTTAAATTAAAAAAAAAAAAAAAAAAAAAAAAAAAAAGTAGAAGTAAAAACAATAGATTTTTTGTAAAATCAAGTAGATTTTTTCTGCAACGGCAAAAGTATCAAATTTATTTTTAAAAAAGCGATGCAGAAGTTTTTCAAATACATTTTTGATACTTTTGGAGCTTTAGTGTTGCCGAATTTACACAAAAAAAATTAAACCAAATACACAAAATAATGTTAGCAACATCATATTAAATAAAACAATTTCAACAGCCATTACAGTGGACTTTAGTGTCAAATGATACTTCAGAAATCATTCTAATTTGCTGTTGTTTTTGTTTTGTTTTGTTTTTGTTTGTATTTTTGTAAACAATGCTAACTAAATGAAATCAGCTATGTTAGGTAGGGCCGAATGAAATCAGTATTTATTATTATTATTATTATTATTATTATTATTATTATTATTTTATTTTTATTTTTTCAAATTCTGTTTGTTTTTTTTGTTTGTTTGTTTGTTTTTTCTGGATTCTGTTTTGTCTTAATGGTTATTTATTTTTATTTTATTTAGTTAGTTTTTTTTGTGTGTGTTTTCTATTAACTGAATTTCCATTTATGGTTTCATTAAATTGTAATAATCAAAAGCATCTCTAATTAACTGATTTTATTTTTTTTTTTAAATGTATTTATTTATTTGTTTGTTGTTTTTATTTTTACATTTTTCTGGTAAATAAATTCTGGTAAATAATTTTTCTTGTAAATATTCCTAATAAAATAATGTTCTAATCATTTTATTATTAGTAGTAGTACTACCATTATATTGAGTAATATATTTCTGTCACAGTTTCTTCAAGTTAAACCAAATTTTTATTTTGACGGCTTACTGTGAAGACCTTGAAGTATCTGTGTGTGTATATATGACAATAGTTTTAAAAAAAAAAAATTTTTTTTTTTTTCAAAAGAAACTGTAAAATTCTCATGAACTCACTTTTAGAGTGGTTCTAGAGATTGTTTGTGTTCATGAATGTTGCGGCGGCATAGGCTGAAAACGGCCTTCACATGCTTCACATGCCCTTCAGTATGTGCGTAGTAAACGAAACCACGCGTCTATGCCATTCATTCAGGCAGAGACACACAAACATGCAGGATTCATATTTACAGTAAACAGTCTTTTTTGCAGTTTAATATTCAAAGACACTAGTGCATATTGTGTTTTTAAGTGCACTGACCTACTTTTGATTTATTGATTCAAAAATTGGTGACATTCTGTGACATTATACAAATTCCATTTAAATGCGTCTGCGTTTTCTGCATCACAGAAATCATAGAGCCCTCCGTTAGGGCATAACAAGACGAGCGTCATTGTCTACACTTCCACTGATAGTTTCCTCATTGTGTCGCTACACATTTGGATAAATTTGAAACTCAACTCACTTAAAATTGACAACTCTTAAGTGATCAGTGTCCGCATGAACGCCCATTTAAATCTTATTACAGTTAAGTTGTGAAATGGAGATAGTGCACGATAAAATAACTTGAATCTGATTTGGATTTCACCTTACAATTTTTACCTCACTAGAGCTGGAATGTATCAGGCTAGCCTGCTGTTTGTGTGGATGACAGGAGTGTAAAAAACGCTTGTTCAGTCTAATGAACAATCTCACATCCCCTTTTAAGGTTAAACGGTGCTTTTTTATGAGCTTTACAAAAATAGAGTGGACCACACTCTTTTCCTCTCATCTGTCATCTGTATATGGCTCTCCTTATCACAGATTTGATACTTTGTTTAATCATATGGCTTTCTTAGAAGTGAGGATGAGGTCTCTGTTTCTTTCTTTCTTTATCTCATTACCTCTGACTGTTGCCTTCTACGGCGTATGTGTGCGCGTGTATTTGGGTCTCAAGAAAATAATGAAAGCCAGACTCAGGATTCTTAACCTGTGAGTCTGCTTTACAGATATGTTGAAAAAGTTTGCTCACTGAGCCTGTTGATAAACGGGCATATATAATATCACTGTATCTAAGTGCACAGAGTGCATTTGGAAATATTACTGATTCCTGGACAGAAATGCTCAAAGCACTTAGCTGAAAACACCTGTGTGACTTGACTAAGTGTAATTTAAAACCATTTTAGACTGTTTCTTTTTTGGGTTAATAAATGAGGCTTTATTTTTTTCTGTCCCTGAAATGTAAAACCATCCAGGATAGTAGGTCTGTGTGGAGAATCTGACTTTAGCGTGGCTCCACGCGTCCGTCTGGGTCAGATCACTCATCGCGCAGAACCATCCCGCCTCGAGCTGAAGTCTTTACCCGACGCACTGCTCTGTAATTCCCCTCTATTAGAATGTGTGTGAGAGAGCAACGGAGAAACGCTGACTAAGCAGGGTTGATTAAAGGACTGGTTGCATTGTTGTGAATCCACAGTGTAAACATCAGCGGAACAGCATGTTGTTTTTGTCACCAGGGGTCAGACTTTATAACAAGACATGCACTCATTTGCTATTAGCGTGGAGCCACAGCGCATGTTTGTGTGTGAAGACGGTAATGTGGAGGGTTTATGTGCACAAACACGTGTCATGACTGATATACTTGATGTCAGTGCACACACACAAAAAAGGATGATGTTTGCAAGCATGTTGTGATTTCTAACCAACAAAACATTCTGCTTCATTGACGTTCTCCACAATGACTGGCCTGTGTCACCTTCATGTCATTCCAAACCAGCCTGAATTTCTATGTTCAGTGGAACATGAAGAAAACAAGGAATTTTGAAGAAATTCTGATCTTCTGATCTTGCATACAGTTAAAGCATGCATTGCATACATTGAATCAACCTCAAGTTAGCATTGTTTTAAATGATATAAAAAACATAAAAATAATATGTATAAGAAATTCTGTTTACTTCAGTTGATATTCACCAAGCAGTTTTTGGTTGTTTATTAATTTCTGATAAACAAATGGCAATTGAACTGCACAGATTGTTGTTCATTTTTAAAAAGTTTTTTGTAATATTAACAATGTTTTAATTTAAATTCCTGTGTAATTTACAACTTTTAATATACAGCATTCACTTACTTACAAAATTACTTTCATAACCAAGTAAAAAAAACATTATATATTAGCCTTCAAAATTTAGCGATAAGATTGATTGATTTTATATTTTAAAGAAATTAATACTTCAGGGAGAATGCATTAAATTGTTAAATAGTAACCGTACATTTCTTCAGTGTAATATAACAATGTAATACATTGTAAAATAATCATCAAGTCATTTATCAAATCAATAATCCGAAGTCATTTTAAAAAATATTTTTAAAACAGTTTTCTCCTGGTACTCTTTGGCGTACAATAAAACCATACAATGACTTTAAGCTGTCCAAAAAAAGAAGAATGACCTTTTAAAATAAATACCATACAATACTAAATAATAACCCTTACATTTTTTTTAACCTTTGTGTTTTAATGAAACACCACTGAGGAAAAAAAAAAAAAAAAAGTGACCTCACAATTCTGAGTTTTTTCCTCAATTACAATAAAACTCCCATTTCTGAGATATGAAGTCAGAATCACGACATATAAACTCACAGTTCTGATCTTTTTTTCTCAAAATGCATGAAATACAGTCACAGCTGTGAGTTATAAAGTCAATATTGCATGATATAAACTTGCAAATGCGAGAAAAAGACTCAGAATTCAAGGATTTAAAACTTGCAATTCTGACAAAGTCAGAATTGTGAGTTTATCTCGCAATTGCGAGGTTCTATTCTGACTTTATAACTCTCAGTTGTGAGTTAGGTTGTGTTCACACTTATATTTGGTTTGGTTAAAACGAATTCTGGTTTGATTGCTCTGTTGGTGCAGTTCATTTGAGTATGTATGAACGCTGCCATCCAAACCCTGGTGCGCACCAAACAAGTGGACCGAGACAGCTAAAAAGCTAAAAAGAATGAAATATGAAGAACTAAATACTTCTAAACCAGGGATAGGCAACGTCAGTCCTGCAGTGCCGATGTCCTTCAGCGTTTAGTTCCAACCCTGAACTCTGCAGGTCATTGGCACTCCAGGACCACCGTTGCCTATCCCTGTTCTAAACAAACCAAAAACAGGAAGTAATGACAAGATGCAACACTATGCAACATGATTTCACAAAGGGAACAAGCGGTGTATTCAAAACAAAATGAGCAGAGAGCAAACGTGGAGCAACAAAAAAGAGAAAAAGAGCCTTTTGTGAGCTTTTCATAAGTTCGCAGGTGGTGAAAATAAAATCTTATGTACATGCAACAATGAGCGAGCTGAGTCGAGCAGACAGCATTAGGTGTATTTCACCTAAGGGGCACTGAGCAGACCGATCACTGAATGGGTAATTAGATGTCATACGCCTTTTCCTTTTGTTTGGAGTTCAGTCACGAAATATAAGTCATTCAACCTGACCAATCAAGTTGTGAACGTATCACTGCATCAACGTAACAGCGTATGCCTTGAGGTTCGGTATCTTTAGGTTCACTTTCAATTCTAAGGAAAAAAGTCAGAAATGCACGTTTATATCTCACAATACTGACTTAATTTCTCAGAATTGCGTTACGCTATCAGATTGTTTGACCCATGTTTATGGAGCAGTTAAACTCTTTAAGAGTTTAACTGCTCATTGCAGATGTTTTACCTATTAAAACTTCTCACTAGTATAATTAAGCACTTAATTAGTTCCATTTTTCTCTGTCTTTTGTCTCCGCTGAGCTTCGTGCAACTGCTATACGTTAAAAACTAACAAATCTTTTTCATTACCTGAGGAATGAGGGTTTATACCTCCACATGGCCTTAGGCAAGAGCTCTGAAAGTTTAGTTTTGTGTTGACTACCTGCCATTGGACTGTGGAAAGGTGTCCGGTTTGACTGTGTGGAGTACTAGCTCAGATTGTGGTATTAAGACAAACAGTATCCAGCTGCAACTTCTCCCTGTCATCTACTTTCTCATTCTTTAGTACCTCATTTTTTTCTCATTTTATCTCCTCTGTTGCTGTGTCCCTCTTTCGTGGTGTGACTGTGAGCTGTATATTTACTCTGTGAAATAAGAGGAGATATTTGTGAGTGTTACACTGAAACCATACTGTGAAAGTATACGGGCTGTGTTTATATTCACTCTTCCGTGACCATGTTTGTATGTTCATCGCTAATGTTTGTTCTTCTCAATTGCAGTAAAACACGTTATATTTGACTATGCTGAAGAAAACGTGAGAAGTTTTTAATGTGAGAGTGTAGTTGCCAGGGTGTGCCAAGGTATTCTGAGTCTGACAGACATAGATTTTATTTCTCGTTATTTCAGTAATGGCACATCTCTCAGCAAGCCATATGAAATGAGCCATCTTTTATGTACTTCGCTTAAAATGTGTGAGGCGAGCTTCGAGTTAGTAAAGCCCTGTGAAATACTATGAAAACTTCTTTTTCACTCTGAGACACACAGAACATGTGGAGTTCATATTTAAACAGCAGTCTTTTTGTGGTTTTTATAATCACAGACAGTAGTCCCTAACGCTACTTGAATGTGATTAATTCTGCAGCCCTACTTTTGATTTATTAATCCAAAATTTGCCAAATTCGGAGACATTTTGTGTTACACGGTAAATTTAATTTTAATGACTGTTCCGTGATTCTATCCATATTTTCTGCTTCACAGAAACCCCTAGATTAGTGGTGTGATCAGATCTCTTAGTATGCAAAATATTAATATGCCAGTGTGTATGAGCACCAGCGCAAGTTTACTGGCAATCATTTGATGACACTGTCATTTAAACAAAATAGAGCTCTTTCAAACACTCACACACTCATCTAGCTTTCATTATGCTTCCCATTTGAAGAGTATTGACGAATTTCCCATGCCGAGTTTTGATAACGTGACCTTGTTCTCATCCTCAGTCACCGTGAGAACTAGTTAACCCCTTAATCCACCACCTTCCTTTCTAATAATGAGAATCAGAGCTTGTGAAACGCAGATGGCGAGGAAGAGATCTTAAAGTGAATGGGTTCAAATGAGGGGGCAGGTCAGAAGTTTGAAGCACTCAAACACTGTTCCAAAAAATATAGGCAGCTGCTTTTTTAAAGGAGACCTATTATTCCCTTTTTTACAAGATGTAATATAAGGCTGCATTCAGACTGTCAGTTTTTGGGATTGACAACCACATTAACTTACAGGTGTGAGTCTCGAAATTACCTGTTCACACAGCAGCTTACAGAAGCATCTCGAATAACAACAGCAACAGTGAACAAAGTAATACCAAAAATGAAAGTCTTATCCCTTTCTGGCACGACAAGAGTCCAGTTAACGCTGCAAGTTTATTCATCAAACCTTCCTTAACCAACCACAGCTTTTAAATTTGGGTGCGGAGCATTTGAGTCTCACACAGAACACAAAACTAACTGGAGCAACTCCAGCGGAGACTGGATATAAAACTTTCAGATGATGCACAGCTCATTGTAAGTTACTGAAACCACAAATTAAAGTATGCAACGTACGGTAGACCCACGTTAGTGAGGTTGAGCGGCTCTCTCACACTGAATGACGTGACGGACAACTAGTTATCCGGTCTTGTTCTGTTCACACAGTGCATGTGTTCCAAAAATGCAGTTGTGAGTCCTGAAAATCTACAGGTGTGAGTTTGGTTATAGAACGCGGTTGTTACACTCGCAAATAACTGTACTGTGTGTGAACATAACCGTATTAAGGACTCAAATACAGGACTGACAACCGTATTCTGCTGCTGTGTGAACGTGGCCCATGTCTCAGGTGTCCCCAGAATGTGTCTTTGAAGTTTCAGCTCAAAATACTCCACAGATCATTTATTATATCATTTTGAAAATGCCTATTTTGGGTGGAAGTAGAAATGCGCCATTTTCGTGCATGTCTCTTTAAATGCAAATGAGTTGCTGCTCCCCACCCCCTTTTTCAGAAGAGTGCTGTGCCCTTACAGCTCATAGCTCAGATATTCTGCTAAAAAACATGTTTGGTTTTGATTATCATGTCTCTCGCATTGAAATTATGCGTTTTAAACCATATTAGTTTAAACGTACTCACACAGAAAGCAGCTGTCACACGGCATGTGAGTACTAAACTAAGTTCTCTTTCATGTCTTATTGCACTTAAATTGGCAAATGCATACAAGTTTATGTTAAAAACACACAAGTTACAAAAACAGTCGGTTGTGTCTGTGAAGGTAAACAGCTGGGAAAGAAATTGCATGTTTATATTGAGTCTCTGTGGTAGCAGCGTAATATACAGTAAATAAATCAATAAATCCACGGCTGTCTAGTCTCCTCTGAGGCTAGAACTCTAAATAGTCATCTGTGCAGCCAATGACAGAACAGTTAGCATGCTTTGCTCAAACTTTTGACATGGCGTTAGCACTGGTACACCATTATCACTTACGAAAAACACAGTGACAGCTCTCTTTCCTTCCTACGTCACGAGAGTAGCAAAATCTGAATGGTACCAAAAAAAAACTGGGTTGTCCTTTTTCACATTTTCTGGGTTGGTGGATGCACCAGCGACCCAATTATTGCACTTAAACATGGAAAAAAATCAGATTTTCACAATATGTCACTTTTAAGCTGAAACTCACTGATCACTAAATGGTTGTTCACAAAATGAAGATTGAAATGCTTCATAGTAGATGAAGATTGTATTAAATATTCAAATGCATCTATGATTCCCAAAAATGCTGTCTAGGTATGAAGCTTGATTAAACTAAATGGCACCCTGAACATTATTGGAATGTAGAAGGAAAACTCTGTGAACTGTTTTTAGTTGTACGTGATTCAGCTGTGTATGCTGACTCTGCATATTTTCCAGCTTGAGTCGTTTTTACACACATACAGATGTGTTTTGTTGTCCCAAGTCCATCAGGCAACACATATTGATGGGGCAGTGATCCCGCTGTAACTCAAACATGAACAAACACACATGGATCTTGGTTTGTTTTCTATTAATCAGCAAAGTTCGCAGCCTGTTTGTGAGTTTGGCTCGTGTGGGAGAGAGATAGAAGATTGTTTTCATTAAAAGATCTGTGAGATTGCTTGATGGAAGGGCAATTTTGCCATTTATGAGTTTATCTCTAGATCAGTTATACTCATACACACACCCAAAACATAATCGCACACTCAGTCCCTTTGCAAACACACACAAACATAATCTAATTGAAGCAAGTACGGTTCATATAAACATTTTCTGATTTTTTTTTTATTGTCGTGTATTTCAGCAAAGGCCTATAAAACACATTGCATCACCGTGTGAATGCTCACACTCAGGTCATTTGAGGTCAGCTGTCCCTCATCCTCTCAGAAAAAAATCACCTTATGCTTGACTCATTATCTCTAAATTTGAAATAGAAGTATTTAGCTTCTCTCAAATGATGTTCCCCATGCCATAACTCTCTTTTCTCTTTCATATTTCCTTCTCTTTCTAGGAGATGGCTTTGGTGGCCCCTGAGTCCCCTTCAGAACAGGCCAGAAGAGTCTTCCAGACATTTGACCCAGAAGGTAAAATGATTAAAAAGGAAGTGTTTTATCTGTTATGTGTGTTTGTGAGTGAGAAGAAGCTCAAAATGTCAACTCAACCCCAGCAGCTGAGTCAACTTGTCCTTCACCGAGAGGAAGATGTGCTTTAGCTCCACAAAACCCAGAGCGAGTTTATTATCTCTGCAGCTTATCAGCCAGTGCAAAGATCCAACGCTTACTGTGTTTGTTTATACTTTACTGTAACTGAAGAGAGAGTAGGAAATGAGAAAGAAAAGACTACATTTGATCTGATACTAAGGCGTTATTTCAGTGGGGTAAAAGAGCAGCAATTTTCTCCGACAAGGGAGTGTGAGTGTGAATCAGTTATGTTGTTCGGTGGCAAAATTTTTCTGGTTTAAGGTTAAGCCCTTCATTCTTTTTGATGACTCTCCCACACTATCTCTTTACACAACCAGTTATCAGTCAGAAAGACCAGACTACACACTCGCACACTCCCTCACATCCACCAACATACGGTTTCACTGCCACTGTTTAAACGAGCTTCAGTTGACAAGCCAAAAATTTTGAACATTGTGTAGACTCCACAGTTTATCTGATATTTAGTATAGTAATGATTTTAGACTGAATGTCACTATGTCCTGTATGGGCCATTCTACAGAATTGGTCCAACGTCAGAGTTGGAAGTGTCTTGAAAGAGAAGGAAAAAAAAAAAAAAAGTATTTTTCCAAATAAAAATTGTATGTATGCAAACTGTATAATATCCAAGGTACACACTTCTAGTAATTGTGCATTTATTTCTCAAAATGTATTTTCAGAAAATTTGGTAATATATTTGTCAACTCCCCATATTTGTCACTACCGAAACAGTAATAATAGTTTCATTAGAAGGGTCATATTAAGAGTGTTAAAACCTGTTAAGAGTTTGCTTACATCTACATTAAAAATATATATATATTTTTGCTATTTTTTTTAAAAAGGTAAATCAATAACAGTTACATTTTTAACAATATTTCATGTGAAATTTATGAGATTTGTTGTATTTTGAATTCAGTTTTTCTTTTGTAAAAGGCAAAAAATTGATCATACTGATTTCCAAGTTAAGTATGTATTAGTTTGAATATACATCGAACCAAAAGCATAACATCTTAGTTAATAATTCAGTACACTTTATTTCTGACAAAACATCCCATGTTTCGGTAGTGACTGCACATTTTCAGTAGCGACCACATCACATTACAGAATGTTAACTTGCATACTAAAACAGTAAAATACAAAAAAAATTTTACACTAAGTGATAATAGCATATTTTCTCAACGATAGATTCTATTTACACTTAAAATCTGCACCTCAATATTGTAGTACATTAAAACAGTATGCAGTAATTACGTATTGAGTGTAAATGATAGTTTTTATTCAGTTTATTAAATGGATGCTGCTTTATTGGAACAATAAGCCCTCCCTACACCTACCCTAACCCTAACTGATACTTGTTCAACTTTTCGATTATTTCCTTCATTTTTATTGAAAATAATTGCCTTTCCGATATGATATGAGTTTTGACAAGGGAGAAGAAAGGCTTGCCAGAAGGCAGATTCGAACCAGAGTCGATCGTGTTGAAAAGAGTAGAACAAGGGCTTTATCCTCTGCACCACTGGAGCTGATGATTGACAGCCGTGTTTTGTAGTGTTGACTAGCCTAATCACACATTGGTGGGTGGAGTTAGACAAAATAGCCTCTGCCAACAAGGTGGGCTATTTGCACTTAATGTAAATAGACACTCCAGAAAAAAAAATTGCATAACTGTACAAAAATTTGTTTATTTCCCTTAAATGAAGGATTATGTGTTCCCTTTTGTCACTACCGAAATGATGATGATGATGATGACGTTTCGGTCATGACTCTTTCGGTAGTGACAATTTTAGATACTTTTGAAACTAGCTCAAAGATGCTAATCAGTGCATGGTTAGCTAGCACAGTTCTGAACAGTATTCCCAGAAAATTGCAAAAAAAAAAAAAAAAAAACAATTCAGACTTTTAAACACATTTACCTCAAAATGGTGGGGCCTATCTACTTACCATGAGAGAGTGGGACACAGGAATATTTCCTGATCATAATTTAGTAACTTCTGCAGTTAAAATCAGTCTCAGCCAATGGACTAAAAAATACAGTGTTTCAGTAGTGACACGAAAAATGTGATCACAGTTTTTTTTTATAACATAAATTTTCATAATTTACAAAGAACTAATACAATAAATATAGAAGGAGAGAGAGGGAGCTCCTTTTTTTTTTTTTTAAGAATCATGAAGACACTTTTAGAAACAACAGTGGAAAAAAATACAAAAGAGATTTTTAATATCATTTTCATAAGTTGAAATTTAGGGGTTAGGGTTTGGGACAGCCACCTCCCAATTGAAAGTACTCAATAAATGATGATTTCATGTTTATTAAGCTTACTGACAAAATAAAATATTATTGTGAGTTTCAATAAATAATGGAAGGATCTTAGTAAACATTTAAGATTTTTTTTTTTTTTGGTTGTGGGATAGCAGTTTGCACCAGTTCTGTAGAATGGCCCATATATGATTAACGGCGAGCAGTGTTTTATTTGTTGAGATCTCACATGATGATTCATTATGATTTAAGATAGTCAGTGTGCTCAGATTGCAAAGTCAGCAATACAGCTTTCTGAACAAACCACTGATGCTCCCTTAGTCATATGTAGTGTAGTATATCTTTGCCTGTAGATCCTATTTGTGTTGTTCCCAGAATCTGTTGCATGAACTTATATTTGCCTCCCTTATTTTTTCCACTAATATTTATCGCTCTTGTATCAAACCTAAGACTCCTGATGATAGTATAGAGAATAGGTAGAGAAGGCATTTGATGGAAGAAATGAGAACCTGGAGCAGAGCTCGCCCACTGCACTCATATCTGTCAGGTAGACGAGGATTGTGTGTATATATATCACTGAATGTGTCACAGTGAGAAAGTAAGTGTTCTTCCAAAGTTTTGATTTAAAGCGTCTAATTTACAGCACACACTCAAAGTGTCACCAAGAACAAGATTAGATGGTCTTGCTTGGCATCTCCTTGCCTTTTAATGTCGTAAACAACATTCCTGTTCCTTGTGTTAATAAGAACAATACTGTGTATGTGCGCGTGATGAGAGAGCGTCTGTGTATTTTAGCTCAATTTCATTTACTAGCACTTTGAATGTGTTTATAACGACTCCAAACACAGACAGTTTAAGCACTAAATGAGATCTTTCACATGCATTTCATTTGTCCAAAGGAGAAAGGAAAAGTGCCTAATGCTTCAGACAGTCTGGTTACGTAGCGTAATTTTATGCTAAAATTAACCCTGTTTACTTTGCTAATAAATGCCCTCCTCCTTACTATTAATCAGTGGATTGTTTTAAAAAGCAACTCCAAGGTGCGTTGTGAATCAAATTATATTAGGCAATAATATATATAGCTGACATTCATGATTCAGTTAAACCCTGATGGATGGTGCCACCCCACATTATTTCCCACTCAGAAATATATCGCATTACAAAAGTAATATTTTGTGAATACCTTTTATGTCAATAGTATAGAAGCTACTTTAGCCTAAGTTTCTAATGCATTATTCAAAACGTCTGAGTGTATCTAATTTCATGCTGTGGTACAGATATTTATTGTTCTTAATCCAGTCACTGCTGGAAAGTTTAAGCAGAGAGTTCATTTTATAGCGAACGGAAAAGAGTTAGCATACCAGCTGCTCTGCAAACATCCTGTCTGACACTTGGAGACCAGAGAGGAGGAAAAACAACATACACCACTCATCCATCCATTTATCAGCCATTGTCTGAGCGTGTTTATGCGCATATGTGCGCGTGGTCGGTAGAATGGCTTTAATTAGAGAGATTAAACTCATGTTTTATGTTGGGCATAAGACACCAGTGGTGTGGGTGGTGATAAAGACTCGCAGAAGCTCTAACCATCTGCTTCTTTTCTTTTTTTCCTCATCTTTAGATAATGGGTTCATTCCAGACACACTGCTTGAAGATGTTATGAAAGCGTTGGATCTCGTTTCCGAGCCAGACTAGTAAGTTTGTGTGTGTAGTAAGTGTATGTGAAGTGAGTGTATACAATGTTTTTGATTATAAAACAGATCAAGATCAGTCCTGGATGCTGATCGGTCAGTACAGTGTTCAAGCAGTGCTAAATTTTTAATTCTGAAAGAAAGTAATACCTAATTACAAGGATGCATTAAATTGTTGGAAAAAAAATCCTTAAAAAATGCATCACTGTTTCCACAAAAATATTCAACAGCACAACTGTTTTCACTGATTATTGTGTAAGAAAAAAGCATTAAAAAAAAAAAAAAGTACCTTCCCCAAACACTTTAAAGGAGAAGTCCACTTCCAGAACAAAAATTAACAGATAATGTACTCGCCCCCTTGTCATCCAAGATCGTGTCTTTCATGTCTTTCTTTCTTCAGCTGTAAAGAAACTGTGTTTTTTGAGGGCAACATTTCAGGGTTTTTCTCCATATAATGGACTGATGTGGTGCCCCGATTTTGAACTTACAAAATGCAGTTTAAATGCTGTTTCAAATTATCCCAAATGTAGTTGTAAACTATCCCAGCAGGGCAGAAAGGTTCTTATCTAGTGAAATGATCAGTTATTTTCATAAAAATAATACAATTTATATACCTTTTAATGTCAAACGCTCGTCTTGTCTTACTCTGCCTCGACTGTTTTTTTCCAGTTCATAACAGTTAGGGTATGTCGAAAAACTCCCATCTCATGTTCTCCCTCAACTTCGAAATCGTCCTATATCGCTGTTTTACCTTTTTTGTTAAGGGTGTTTGATCTTCTTTGCATGTTCACTTTGCAAAGACTGGGTCGGTACTTATGCAGCGATGTTCGGGAGAGCAACACAAGATTAAGAGAGTTTGAGAGTAAAAAGTATTTAAATTGTATTTTTTTTTAATGAAAATAACCAATCGTTTCGCTAGATAAGACCCTTCTTCCTCGGCTGGGATCGTTTACAACCGCATTTGGGATCGTTTGAAGCTGCATTTAAACTGCATTTTGAAAGTTCAAAATCGGGGCACCATATCAGTCCATTATATGGTGAAAAATCCTGAAATGTTTCCCTCAAAAAACATAATTTCTTTACAGCTGAAGAAAGAAAGACATGAACATCTTGGATGACAAGAGGGTGAGTACATTATATGTAAATTTTGGTTCTAGAAGTGGACTCTCCTTTAATATTTACCTTATATTTTTTATATTTGTAATATATATATATATTTTTTTATATTTTTATATGTTTATATATATTTTTTTATATTTAAATATATATATAATTTGTTTTTTTTACATTGTAATACACTACCAGTCAAAAGTTTTTGTACAGTAATTTTTTTTTTTTTCTCACCTAGCCTGCATTTATATGATCGACAGTACAGCAAAAACAGTAACATTTTGAAATATTTGAAATATTTACTATGTAATATAACTGTTTTCTTGTTGAATATATTTTAAAATGTAATTTATTCCTGTGATTTCAAAGTTTTTTTTTTTTAGCATAATTACTCCAGTCACATGACTCTTCAGAAATCATTCTAATATTCTGATTTGCTGCTCAAAAACATTTATTATTATTATGTTGAAAACAACTGAGTAAATTTTTTTTTTTTTTTTTCAGGTTTCTTTGATATCTAAAATAGAAATCTTTTGTAACATTATAAATGTCTTTATCATCACTTTTAATTAAGTTGAAGCATACATTTTTATTGCTAAATAAAAGTGTATATTTCTAAAATTTCTTTACAAAAAAATATACTGACTCCAACTGTATATACTGTATAATGTTACAAAAGCTTTTTATTTCAGATAAATGCTGATCATTGGATCTTTCTATTCATCAAAGAATCCTGAAGAAAATATACTCAGCAATTTTAAATATTGATAATAATAATTTAAAAACAATCTTGAACAGTAAATCAGCATATTAGAATGATTTCTGCAGGATCATGTGACACTGAAGACTGGAGTAATGATGCTAAAAATTTAGCTTTGATCACAAAAATAAATTACATTTTAAAATATTTCCAAATAGAAAGCAGTTATTTTAAATAATACAAATATTTAACAATTTTACTGCTGTACTTTGATCAAATAAATGCAGGCTTGGTGAGCAGAAAAGACTAAAATCTTTTGACTGGTAGTGTGTGTGTGTGTGTGTGTGTGTAATGTAATATATATATATATATATATATATATATATATATATATATATATTTATTTATTTATTTATTTATTGTTAAAATGTATTATGAAAAGCAAACATTATATCACTTACTTCTAACATAGCAAGGTGACATTTGTATTTGCTCCCACTATTTGCATAATTTGGGTTCACATGCCATTCAAATTCACTCATTACTCTTTGTAGAGCAAAGAGGAGGAAAAGAGAGTAAAGTCTCGACATTCCATCTAAAGCCAGTTTAAAGACACCCACCATAGTCCCTTTGAAACCTTCACCTCTTGAACAGTTTCCCACTGAAATCTGAGTAATTTTGAACCACCTGCTTTCTTACATCAACCTTTGACAACTTGAAAGACAACTTCAGCCTCTCAAAGGGGTTGTTATATTAAAGTTAAATTGACTAAATAAAGTTTAGGTCATGTGTTTGTTTTTACACAGTACCCTATTCTGTCAAAAGCAGTTTGGTCAAGTGTCGATGAAGTCTGATCCTTTGGCCTCTTCTGAAATGACATACAATGTAATCAGTGTTTTGGCAATTGCCAATTTTTATGTGTATGTTAAAGTGACCTGTGATCACATCAGAGAGCATTTATCATCCTCTGGTTACTGATTTTGTGTGGGAGAGAGTTAGTAATGTTATCAAGTCTCGCTGTATGACTTTAAAAGGAAAAGTCTGCCCCGGTTTAACATCGCTGAGGTTGTTTTTAAAACAATATTAGTCAGATTCCAAGCATTACTCACTGTTATATGTTTAGTATCTGATCATAATTCATGATTATAGCTCATTTTGATGACAGCCTCAGACAACACATTTCACTGCTCAAGGATGCCAATGAGCAAAACATGCAGAAAACATGCCATGTGAGGACACACAAGCTACATCCTTTCATGGTCCCTCATCGCTATCTCTCTTTCTCACTCTTTCTCTCTCCCTCTCTCTCTCTTTCATAGTGTGAATCTGATGAAGAGTAAGCTGGATCCAGAGGGGTTGGGTATTATTCTGTTAGGTCAGTTTCTACAGGAGTTCTTCCCTGATCAGGTAATACATGCATCGTGTCTCTCTATTTGAGGTTGAATGTTTAAACATGTTTACAAAAAGCAAATTGCCATGTAAGTTGACAGCTCTCTAGGCTTTGAGACGATCATAAATTGTCTCCTCCTTGTTAAAGTGAAAAAGTTCACCCAAAAATGAAAATTCTGTCATTAATTACTCACCTTCATTTTGTTCCAAAGACCTTAGTTTATCTTCAGAACACAAATGAAGAGATTTCTGATGAAATTCGCAAGCTTTCTAACCCTGCATAGACAGCAAAGCAACTGACATGTTCAAGGCCCAGAAAGGTAGTAAGGACATCATTAAAATAGTCCATGTGACATCAGTGGTTAAACCGTAATATTATAAAGCTATAAGAATACTTTTTGTGTGCAAAAAAAATAAAAATAAAGATTTTATTCAACAAATTGTTCTCAACTCTTTTGTTAGTCTTCAATGCACATCAAGCTGCCACCTAAGATGCCTTATTTTTTTAGTTGTTCAAGCACATAACGCTGAAAACCCTATTGTAATTGTTAGAATGGTCAATCTCCACGTACAACTGATTGGGTGGACCAAACCGTAAGTCATAGGGACTTACGGTTTGGAAGGATGGAAGGATGGTAGTACTCACAGCGTCACCAAGGCTTGCGCCAACTGGCCTGACGGGGGCGCTACAGCAGCAAAAGTACAAAATCAAACTCCTAAACTGTTTGTCGTAAGTGTCTTATGTTGTAGGAATGCATGGCTTATGCCTCGGATCCATCAGTCACCCTTAAAATTTTGGGGTGTTTTTTTTTTTTTTTTTAAACCTACTTTTGTGAACTAGTCTTTCACCCGATCAGAACCAAACAAGTGCAGGAAGATTCTCTGGAGAGTGAATATCAATAATTATCCAAAAAAAAGTTGACTTTCGACTCTCTACTGCTATAACTTTTGAACAGAATGAGGTATCTTCACCAGACTCACAAAGCGCATGTAAGAGCTAAATCTGAGGTCACGTGAAAAAAGTTGCAGAGCTTGGCCACTTGGTGGCGCTGTAAGAGGGGATAAACCATATAAAGCATGGTCTTGGTCCAGTGTGCCATAAGTGACTATAAGGACATTTGCGTATCTCAAAAAACATGGCCGCCATTGGCCGATGAACTTTGAGCACCTGTTAGACAAGGTTAACGGAGGTCGATCAAAATAACTCAGTGGGCCTGTTTGACTCATGACCCTGATTTGTGAGAAATTTGAAAGTAATCAGTTCCTGGGGGATGATGCCGCATTTTTCAAAGGCGTAAACGATTGTATATTGTGCTTCTTTCTTTTTTTTCTTTTTTTTTTGTTTGTTTGTTTGTTTTCACACATACGCACAATATTCGTATGATACGACAGACCTCCTCATTCCAAACAGCTTTGCTTCTAGAACCACTGCTGTCAAACAAACCATTTGTTAAATGATTAAAAAAAAAAACAAAACCTGCTTTTGAGAACTAGTCCTAGGTTTTTCGCTTCGATAATACTTTTGTGTGCAAAGTAAACAAAAATAATGATTTATTCAACAATTTCTTTTCTTCTGCATCAGTCTCTGTGTGATTGACACAGAAGAGAAGAAATTGTTGAGTAAAGTTATTTTTCTAGCTTCATAAAATTAAGGCTGAACCACTGATTTTACATGGACTATTTTAAAGATGTCCTTACTACCTTTCTGGGCCTTGAACAGGCAGTGTCAGTTGCGTTGCTGTCTATGCAGGTCATAAAGCTCTGGGATTCATCAAAAATATCTTCATTTGTGTTTCGAAGATAAACTAATTCTTATGGGTTTGGAATGACATGAGGGTGAGTAATTAATGACAGAATTTTCATTTTGGGGTGAGCTATCTCTTTAACATGCTAAGCTCAAACTCGATTGAATATCTGTATCAACTGTGAGTTGAGTATTTGTGTGGTACTCAGAGTGGCTGCCTATGTAGTTTAAAATCAGTATTTTATGAGGTTCATTGGTTAGAAAGATGCCTATGAAAGCAACAGACAGCTAGGCAGCTCACTGTGTTTTAGAACATAGCTACTTCTCTTATCATGGCTATCCTGCGGTCTTTTTTTTTCTCCCCCTTGATTCTTGCTCTTGCTCAACGTTGTTTGCTTTTTCTTGCTGTTTTTTCATTACGTTCAAATAAACCTACAATCAGCCCCAGATTAAATCTATGTACATGTAGCCCCTCAGAAAGAGAGAGAGAGGTGGGGGAGAAGCTGATGGTTATATTTGGCATGGACTTGCACTGCTCTGTGTTAAATAGATTAGGGCTTTAGGGATACATGCAAAAAGGCCTCAATTTACCATCAAATCAAACACTCTAACCCTATTTCAGGCCCACTCAAACACACACGCACACACAGCCCGCTGTTGTAGTTTTGGCAGCGAGGAAGGCATGCGGTATGGGGGCTAGACAGAGGTATTTGGCTCCTGTCAAGACTCTGTGCTTGGGTTTTGCTGCTGGTTTGAGTTGGTCTGCAGAGTTCTGGCAATGGTTTGCAATCAGGTCTTTTCAGCAGCTGCATGGGGGGGGTGTGTGTATGTGATTGTTTTAGACTTAAAGCAATGTATCAGCCAGTTTTGAACATGTCATTACGTCTAAAACCATTTACTGAACCGCTGTTTTAGGCTCTCTTGTTCAAGTTTATGGAGTGTGTTTTGATGTGTTTGAGTTGGAATTGGATATTTGGTTAAGTTGTCTCAACTCATGGAAAAGTTTTTCTGGCATCCTATGGATGGAGTCAGATCTAGGCAGTATATGTCACAGTGAGCTGTTTGCTGATGTTCCACAGACCTGATGATGTACATGTCCACGCTGACACGTGTCGTCTCACTTTTCCAGGATTCTGTGATCCCAGACTCATTTCCTGTGTATCACTATAATGGCCTGAAGCAGTCCAACCACAATGAGAAGGTAAAACACACGCATGCTCATTTTCTAATGCCTACGCATGCAAGCACACTTTAATAGCACATATTACCCATGCTGGCATGAAAGCCCTGGTGGGTCAGTCTTATCCTGTCTGATCCCTGGGATGTGGAGTCTGTGAGCCACCCCGTCCTACGGCCCACACCACTACAAGCTCTCCTACTAGCCTTCCAAGTCATTCCTGTGAGTGTCGACAGCTTTCGAGACTGGGCAGAGTATATTGAAGCCACAAAAATCTGAAACCGTTTTACTGGACTAATGTCTCAGGCTCTTGGTTCTCTTTATTTTCATTTGTGTTTATATAAAGTCAAACCAGGCAAGATGATTTGCATCATTTAAAAAACACATGGTCAAATGCATTTTAGTGTAATATTATTTTCAGGTTTGACTTTTAGTTTCAGTTTAGTTTCTTCTGTGGTTTTATTAGTCTTTGTTCAGTTTTATTTTCTGGTCTAATTTTTATATTAGTTTTAGCAATTATAGCTACAGAAATAATGAAGTTGTCATCATTTATTCACCCTTATGTCGTTCCACAAACCCCATAAGAGATTTTCTTTCTTCTGTGGAACAGAAAAGAAAACATTAAGAATCATCTCTGGTTCTCACGCATCTCCAATATTAAATTGGCAAAACCTGATAGAATTTTTAAAAAGCAAGAGGAAGCAATTGAATGTTTGTGCATTGTTATTTTTGATATTAGTTACATTTTTAGTTGTCAAATTAAAATTAACATTTTTTTACTATACATTTTTGAATATTTTAATGGTTTATTGCATCTGTATATTCTTTTAGAAATTAATTTTATTGAATTTACACAAAAGCATTTAAACTAGTAGTTAGGAGTGTGATAATGATTTAAAAAAATATCTTGATGTTTTTCTGGAATTTTGTTGATAACGATAATTAGGCAATATTTTGCTGAGCGTGTTATTGTGCTGGTAAAAGGTTTAAATGCCCAAAGCCTTTGATATTCTTCGTATTCATGGGGTGGTTACTTCTGGAGTAACAGAAATTAAGTTTTTTTTTAATGGGAATTTTTACCATATTTTTTTCTAACCTAATTAAATGTATGCATATTAATACATTTATATAGTAAGACATTATACGGCTGTTACCAATCAAATGAAATCGATGTCAACAAAATTTGTGTTTGTAATGCAAAGGTGACACAGAATCTGCATTTGAAATGGCATTTAGATGCATTCACACAGTTTAATGCAGGGCATAAATATAGTATACCTGCAGTTACAAATGCATAATTAATGCTTTGTTTTAAAAAAAGTTGAATATTGGTATTTGAAATAATTTGGAGGGGAGGAAGGAAAAATATACTGTAAATGGAAACCTGAAATCCCTACTAGGTGGCTAGTGAATTTTTGAGTCCCCAATTTGTTCAAATGACTGATTAGTTCAGTAATGAAACACCGTCGTGTGTTGCTCAGAGATGCAAAACAGATCTGCTGTGGCTTTGTTAGAAACTCTTTTCGTTGTCGAAATTCAGAAAAAAAAACGAACTGTTGTGTTCAAAATGTAAGTCACTTGGGCCCTGTTTACACTAGTGAATTTTTGTTTTAAAATGAAAATGATCCTCGTCTTCACCTCCATTTTTACTGCGTTTCAGAAACGGCCTCTGTCTACACTACACAACTAAAAACGTCACATGAACATTCAGGCTGCTTACGTTATCACGAATGTCTTATTCAAGAGGGGATGTAAAAATGCTGTCATTTCTTTGTTTACTTTGCGATTTAACGGTTACTTTTCTTAAATTAGCCTCTGAAATGAGATGCAATAAATGAGCATGATGTTATTGTTTACATGGTCATCAAGGATATGCAGAGCGAATGTGGGCAGCCACTTGTTTTTTTTTTTTTTTTTTTTTTACTTTATTTTTATAAACTTCAACACAATAACAAACAAACAACACTCCTTCATGGGTACATACATAAATATTTTTCCAAAGTATAACACAATAAGTGAAAAATAAATTGAATAAATTTCAGCCTGGTCAACTGGTTACAAAATAAGCAAATATTTGTAAGCATGTATATGAGAATATTTGTGGTCGTACATTCATAGACATGATACTTATTTCTGTAGGAGTACTACCAAGCAGCCATTGATCCTAGTTACATATATTTACAATAATAAGTGCACATATTCCACTTTGGGATTTATCTGACTTCTCTCTGTTTTGATGTGTAGATTGTCCATTTTCCCCAATGCTTCTTAAAAGTCTCTTCTTGCAGTCTCAGTCTGAATGTTAATCTTTCCATCTTGTAAATTTCTGTAACTATTTGTTCCCACTGAGTTCTTGTTGGGGGAGGCTGCTGAAGCCATAGACGAGTGATTGCTTTTTTTGCTGCTGCTAGTAGAATCCTGAGTAAATATTTGTTCATCTTATTAACTGAATCAGGTATATTGCCAAGAAATAGAATATAAGCTGTTTTTTCAATCTTAATTTCCAATATTTCCTCTATGCCTGAATGTATTTCTGACCAAAACAGATTCAAGACTGGACAAGACCAGAAGACATGTACATGATCAGCCAATAATGTCCCACATTGCCTCCAGCAAGTGCCCTGATTTGTCATTCCTTTCTGTTTTGCTTTTACTTTGGGCGTAATGAAGAAACGAATTGTATTTTTCCAACAAAATTCCCTTAGAGCCCTAGAATTACTAGTCACACACTGTGAATGCCATAAGTTCAACCATTCTTCAGCTGGAATACAAATTTGCATTTCCTTTTCCCACTTTTCTTTGATATACTGAGTAGAATGCCCTTTAATATCTTGAATGCAGTTATATAAGCCAGATATTAATCGTTTTTCACAAGTATTTGTATTATACACTTTAATAAACATATTTATCAAAGGGGAATAGTCATTTGTAACTCTTCTGATTTTCATATCATAATAATGTCGAACTTGTAAAAATCTATAAAAATCCTGTTTTTCCAAATCATATTTGATCTTTAAGTTCTGAAAATCCTGAATTTCCCCCTTTGATGTAATAGAACAGAAAGCAGTTATTCCTTTTTGTGCCCAGCTTTGAAACCTTTTATCCATCTGAGCGGGGAGGAACTGAGAATCATAACCAATCCAGGTTAATATTCTCATCTGATACTCTAGTTTGAACTTTCTCATCAATTTATACCATAGTTCTAAACCACATTTTGTCCACTGAGTTAAGTTTTCAGATATCTCCTTAAATTTATTGATATCACCTAAAAGTGACTGAACTGGGATTGGGCTTTGCAAGATTTCCAATTGTTTCCAATTGGCAGTATAGGTTGAATCGCAGCAACACACCAAATTTCTCAGTTGGGCAGCAATATAGTAGTCTTGCAGGCATGGCAGGGACCGTCCACCTTTTTCTTTTGCTAACTGTAGAGTTTTAAATTTAATCCGTGGTTTCTTGCTATTCCAAATAAATCTAGAAATTATTCTGTCCCAGTTGTTAAATTGCTTTTGGGGAATTTCAACTGGTAAGGCCTGAAATAAATACAATAGACGAGGGACTATATTCATTTTAACTGATTCTACTCTACTGCTCATATCTAATGGCAGTAATGTCCATCTATTCACATCTGTTTCTATTGACTTGTTAATGGGGACATAATTGTATTTATATATTGAAGTAGGATCCTTTGGTATGTTTACCCCTAAGTACTTAATGCTCTTAGAATCCCATTTAAAATTATACATCTTTTTTAAAGCCTGGGGGGGTGAGAAATTAAATGTCAAGATTTGTGTTTTGGTAACATTTAAAGAATAGCCAGAGAGACTCCCAAATGCCTTGAGAGAGGACCACAACCTGGGTATTGTATTTTCAGGGTTGCTCAAATAAACAAGGATGTCATCAGCATAAAGACTTATCTTCTCTTCTTTACCTTTAATATTTATGCCCTGTATGTCCATATTTTCTCTGATTAATTGGGCGAGGGGTTCAATAAATAGCGCAAATAAGGATGGGGACAGTGGGCATCCCTGTCGAGTTCCTCTCTCCAAGGTAATTCTCTGAGATAAATGACCATTTATTTTTAATATTGCAGTGGGAGCCGAATATAATGTTTTAATAGAATTAATAAATTTCTCATTGAAACCAAACCTATGTAGCACTTGATATAAGTATAGCCAGCTCACAGAGTCGAAGGCTTTCTCTGCGTCTAGGCTAAGAAAGACTGAACTAATTTTGTTTTTGGTAATATGACTCATTATTTGAAGTGTACGTCTAATATTATCATGGGTCTGTCTGTTTTGAATAAACCCGGTCTGATCATGGTCTATTAAATCTGGTAGAATGGTTTCTAATCTTTTTGCTAGGATTGAAGTATACAGTTTATAATCTACATTAAGAACTGAGATGGGTCTATATGAACTACATTCTTTACTGTCCTTTCCTTGTTTATGTATCACCGATATGATAGCCTCTTTCCAAGACTGCGGAAGCTCTCCCTCTTTAAGTGTATGGTTAAATGATCTGAGAAGTAAGGGTGTTAATTCAGAGTGAAATATTTTATACCATTCAGATGGATATCCATCAGTTCCGGGAGACTTATTTGTCTTTAAACTATTTATTGCTTTATCTAATTCATCTTGTGTTAGTTCTGCTGTTAATGTTTTGTTTTGTTCTGAGCCAATTGATGGTAAGTCCAATGAGTCAAGAAAATTTGAAATCATTTGCGAATTTGTTTGAGATGGTTGAGAATAAAGAATTTTATAAAAATGTTCAAAAGAATTTTGAATATCCTTTATACAATTACTTATTTTCCCTGTAATTGGGTTTTTAATATTTTTTACTATGTTTTTTGTTCTTTGTTTGCAGAGACGCCAAGCTAAAAGTTTCATGGCTTTGGGCCCAGTTTCATAGAATCTTTGTTTAGTAAATTTGGCCTGTTTTTCTACATCGTCTTCATATATTTTATTAATTTCATCTCTCAGCATCTTTATTTGATTCAGCAGATTTGAATTATTATTCTGTCTATGCTCATCTTCTAATTTTTTTATTTTTTCTCTTGTAGTTCTTGTAACTTCTTCTGTTTAGCCTTTTTCCGCATGGAAGTCAAGAGGATAATTTTCCCCCCGTATAACTGCCTTAAAGGCATCCCATAACACATGAGGTGAAACCTCTCCATTATCATTGTTCAGTAGGTAGTGCTCAAATTCAATTTTCAGTTCCTCCTGTACTGTTGTATCATTTAATATTCCTGTGTTTAAACGCCAGATTCTGTTTTTTGGCATGTTATCTAAACGTAATTTTAGATAAACACCAGCATGATCTGATATATCTCTCACGCCAATACTACAATCTTTAACTATATGAAGGTCTGATTTAAATGTGAAGAAATAGTCTATCCTGGAATAAACTAAGTGAGGATTTGAATAATATGTATACTGTTTACCTTTAGGGTTTAACTCCCTCCAGATGTCAATTAGGCCTAACTCTTTTATTAGTTTCCTCACCATAGA
The DNA here is from genome assembly GCF_022985175.1 of Labeo rohita. Taxonomy (NCBI): domain Eukaryota; kingdom Metazoa; phylum Chordata; class Actinopteri; order Cypriniformes; family Cyprinidae; genus Labeo; species Labeo rohita. The sequence continues at coordinate 16,886,227 of NC_066884.1, read as the reverse complement.
CGCCTGTGAGGTTACTATCTTTGTTCTTTTTACGCTAGACAGGTCCAGTTTAGGTTGGAGATGGATATTCAAGTCTCCTCCACATATTAACGTACCATTTGTTTCTGAGGCTATCAACTGGAATATTTTCTTAAAGAATTGTTTCCCACTGCCAGGGGGAGCATAGACATTAAATAAAGTAACCATTTTTTGATCTAATTTTCCTTTTACCAATATGAATCTTCCTTCTTTGTCTCTAAGTTCAGACATAAACTCAAAGGTTTGTGAATTAGGTATCAAAATAGCTACCCCTCGTTTTCTACCAGACTGATGTGATGAAAAGTAACAGTTTTTAAAACCCAATATTTTTAATTTTTCATGTTCCAAATCGGACAAATGTGTCTCCTGCCAAAATATGATGTTTGTTTTCTCTCTCTTAATTTTTGCTATGGCCTTGCTCCTTTTTACCACGTTATGCAACCCGTTGACATTAAGAGTCATTATCTTATATTCCTGATATGTCTTAAACATAGTTTTATGTATTGACTGAAGGTACCCATGAGAGTCAGAACAATGTGATATAAAACCAAAACAACTTCTAAACTATTTATAACTGAAAACAAAATCATTCCGAAGTTCTAAACAAGGATTTCCACCTTAAGGGTTATACAATTATAACCCTCTCAACAGAGGGTAAATCCTCACTTTTAGTGAGGGCCTCTTAGCTCGTAATATAAACAAAATTTAGTAAACAATCACGAGAAAGTTCCGAATTATTTAGTCCCCTTACGTCAATGTATATGATCTCATACAGTAAGCGGAGGGGGTTACCCATGACGAGGCTAGAGGTTTAAAATCAAGAGTGGCGATTTAAGAAATGAATGAAAATGAATGATCTAAAATACTAGACTTTAAATATTAAGGTGAACATATTAACATACTGTCTTTCACCCGTTGTGCTACCAGAACTTTAAAGGATATATCCACTTATTACTTCTCCATTAGTCCTGAATTCACAAAGTCACATTGTCGTTCTTCGAGCCGGGAATGTGTTGATAACTCCTCAGTTTTTCACGTATTTGTGACTGACGATTCTGCTGGCGTTTACTCCTTGCTGACGTTTCTTTTTCCCATCGCAGACTCTGCCAAAGCGGACGGCTGGGTTGTCCAGTGCGCTCAGTTAGGTCAAGTGCGATTCCTTCCTTCTTCAGGTCTCGCGAAGCCTCTGTCGCGCTGTTGTAAACCTTGATCCCGCTGTCGAGGAATACTTTCAGCTTCGCTGGATATGGTGTTTGGAAGCGTATTTGCTTGTTCTTGAGAGCTCTCTTTATTTCCGCGTATTCCCTGCGGCGCTGAAGAATTTCTGTCGCGTAGTCGTGGTCAAAAAAAATTCTCCGGCCCTGGTAGCGTAAATCTTTCTTGTTCCATGCAGCTCGAAGTACCATTTCCTTGACACGATATTCAAGAAAGCAGATCACCAATGATCTAGGCTGTGCTTCTTGACTGGGCTTTGGAACAAGAGCTCTGTGAGCTCTCTGTATCTGTAGGTCAATGTCCTGTAGACCGTTTAGCTCGGACTTAATAAATTCAGCAACGAATTCCTTCACATTGCTTCCCTCGCATCCTTCTGGCATCCCATAGATGCGTAGATTATTGCGTCGGGAGCGGCCTTCCAGGTCAGATAACTTGGCTTGCAAGTTCTCTTGCACTTTCAAAGTGTTGCTGACCGCGTCTCTCACATCCACGGCCCACTCTTCCAGATCCGCGATTCTCTTTTCCATCTCATTCACTCTTTCCGATGTTGATTGCTGGGTTTTCGTCACTTCGCTCATCTTTCGATTGATTTCTTCTTTAAATTCTGTCAGGTCGTGTCTGATGTCCTCCCTTATTTTCTGACGAAAGTCAGTCATGTCATCTTTGAGATCAGAGCGTAGCGCAGAAATCTGACTGTGAATTGCCGATATACTCTCTTGTATCGCGGCAGTAATTTGCGAAGACGTTTTTGCATCGCCATCTTGATCTCTCTCATTTGTCTGCCCTCGTCGTTCACCATCTTCGTCAGCTTTACCATCTTTTTCGGGTTTCAGAATCGACTTTCCCCGCGTTTTCATGTGTTTCTCCCCCTCTGCCATGTTATTTATAATGATACTTCGTATCAAATGTCTTTGAATTAAGGGAGAATAATTGTCGACTGGGGAGCGTTTCTCTTATGCTGCCATCTTCTACGAAACGGGAAAATAAACGTATTTTAATAGTCTAAATCATGCAGTAGTCTACAGTAGAGCAGTAGTCTACATCACAAAGTCTGTGCAAGCACACTCTGTGTTTTTGTGATATACTCGATAATGACAAACAATGCAATATTGTCGTAGACAATATATATATCGCACACCCCTGCTAGTAGTTTGTTTTGCTAGTTAAAATAAGTTTTTAAAAAACACTTAAACTAGAAGTCCATGTCAAGAACAGAAATGTACTCACCCCCTTGTCATCCAAGATGTTTGTCTTTTTTTTTTTTTTTTTTGTTTTCTTCTCTCTCTTTAGCCTTAAAGAAATTATGTTTTTTGAGTTAAACTTTCAGGATTTTTCTCCATATAATGGACTGTTATGGTGCCCAGATTTTGAACTTCCAAAATGCAGTTTAAATGCAGCTTCAGACGATCCCAAATGCGAAAACAATCTTTTATTTTCATACGAAACGATCGGTTATTTTCATTAAAAAAAAATAATAAATACATTTATTTATTTATTTATTTTTTTTTTTTTTATCATCTCAAACGCTCGTCTTGTCTTGCTCTCATTGAAACTCTGTGTATTCTGGCTCAAGACATTTAGGGTATGTTGAAAAACTCCAATCGTATTTTCTCCCTCAACTTAAAAAATCATTTCAAAATCATCCTACATCGCTGCAGAAGTACCGACCCAGTCTTTGCAAAGTGAACATGCAAAGAAGATCAAACACCCTTAACAAAAAAGGTAAAACAGTGTTCTAAGACGATGTTGAAGTTGAGGGAGAACAAGAGATGGCAATTTTTCGACATACCCTAACCTGTCAAACAGCTCAGGCAGAGTAAGACAAGATGAGCATTTGACATTAAAAAGTATATAAAGTGTATTATTTTTATTAAAACATACCCATCGTTTCGCTAGATAAGACCCTTCTTCCTCAGCTGGGATCCATTAACAACCGCATTTAGAATCGTTTGAAGACGCGTTTAAACTGCATTTAGGAATTTCAAAATCGGGGCACCATACCAGTTCATTTATATGGAGAAAGAAAGACTTGAACATCTTGGATGACAAGGGGTGAGTACATTATCTATCATTTTTTGTTCTGTAAGTGGACTTCTCCTTTAAAACAAAGACTCCTTATATACTTTTAATATTAACTCTGATGTTGTTCCAGGTGCTTATTCTCATCCCATGTTCTCTATATTGCCACCGGTAGTTAAGTGCTTTTTCTAACCATTGTGAACCATTGCCTGTATTCCATACACATCCCCATAAAGAGTGCTAATGACATTTACACATGCCATCCTTTAGCACTAGAGAACGCACCCCTGACCGCCTTGTACGTTCATTGATCACAGAGAGTGTGTGCGTGACCATATACTGCTTAACGGAAGTGCGTGTGTGTGAGAAGGAGATTGACAGAAGTTTAGAGATAATGGGTAGGAACTGCCACATCAGACCCCTGAGGACACACAGGTTACTCTTCATTACTCTGGCAAACGCATTAGTAGCAGCAGTAAAGTGTGCAGCCTTTGTTGTTGAGGTTTCCTCTGTGCCACTCGTATATTCACAGGGGCCCTTTCTCAGGAACCAAACACCTTGCAAAATGTAAAGAGCTCCTCTGGCTATAACGTAGACCATACTGGCACTTGGAAGCCAAAGCCAGATTGCCTTTCTGCTCAAGTCATACAATCATCCGAAGGGATCTGCTCTCATTCCGTCTTCCTCCAGCACTCCTGCTTCATGTCACTTGTGCATTCTGGACCACTTTTGCATTGCTGTCAGCATGATTCAGTAACAATTTTGTGTTTTTATCATCAGAGCACTTTGACAAAAAGTTTATTTTATTAAATTAATTACTGCTGGATGTAATTCAGTACACATTCATAAGATGTTTGCTTGGCTAAATATGCAGGTTTTCACAGGATTTGAACACTGTGGCTCATTCCTTGTTAGATATTTCAGATAATTTAATTGTTTCAGCTACTGTTGGGGCTGCAGCAGTCTTAAAGGAACAGTTCACCCAAAAATACAAATTCTGTCATAGTTTACCCTTATATGCACCTGTATGACACATTCAATACAATTTAAAATAAACTTATTTAAACATATTTAAAATACATTAAATTATAAATATACAATTAATTTAGAATTATTTTAGATTTATTTTTAGGTTCATATGATGAATTTTTTAAGTGTATCATTTTCAGATTATTCATTTCTGATTCTTTCATTAAATATTATTAATTATAATTACAATTTAATTTAATTGCTGAAATTATGCATGTTATATTTACTCCTTGTAAATTAAATAGTGTGGTGTTATTTAGGCCTATCGGCTTTATATTGGATCAGTCAGTTCTTTATTGAGTTTGTGTGTACAGTCGGACTGACATTCTCTGACTGATTATGAGCACACATGCATTTGTTTTAGTCTGAATATAAAGAAATGTTTATTTAAAAACTTAGAATTAGAGCTGAACCCAATCCCAGTTAACCAGCAGCAGACTGTTATCTTCAGCCGAACAGGCCAAAAACCTTTAGAACATGCAATCTGGCTGACCAGTGAAAATATTTGGGTTATTTCAAGTAAACATACATAGAGTGTTGACAAGTTTTATGAAAGGCATGTTCCGTCTAACATGGAGAACCCGCTGGGCCACGCGACAAGAGTTGACTGGCTGTGATGATGAATGTGTGCCTTATAGTTCTAACAAGATGTAGAGCTTTATTGTGCCTTGAAATGGCTGGTAATGGTTCACAGTTTAGTCAGCTGGAGGATGTCGCTCTTCCTTCCATTGCATTCTATTGCCAAGAGCAAAAGTACAGCTGTAAAATAGGGATTGATGGGCTTGGGTAAAATGGGGAGCTTGAGAAATATGGAAGTAATTGAAGTGGTACAGTAAGGTGGTTTGAAGATTTTGAAAATTCAGATCTGAAAGATCTCGAAGAGATCATCTCTTAACGTCCTTTTCTTCACCTGCCTATTGGCTGGTCTTAAAGTGATAGTTCACCCAAAAATGAAAATTCTGCCATTAATTACTCACCCTCTTATTACCACATTCAAGGCCCAGAAAGGTAGTAAAGACATTGATAAAACAGTCCATGTGACATCAGTGGTTCAACCTTAATTTTACGAAGATACGAGAATGTGTTGTGTACTCTTGTGAATGTAGGGCGACATGAACAAAAAAATTATCACGATTAGTCTATCGATAATTATCATGATAAATGTTACATTTTTATTTTTTTAGGTTTAAAGGCAGATTTTTGCTCCAATGTAAAAGTTATAAAAACCAGATGATTGTTTGTGGTTTTAAACTATTATTTATGTTTAGAACATGACAAACACTTAACGTTTTTGAATTTTTTACACTTTACAAAAAATAAATAAAAAATAAAAAAAAAATTCTTAGTTCTATGTTTTAATGAGACAAATTGTTTTAAATCAAGAAACAGGTTTGTGTTGCCTCATTATATTAATAATAATATATATATTTTGTCTCTTAGAAGTACACATTTAATAGTAGCTTGAGTTAGGATGCAGATGTAGATTTATGTTCATCATCAAAATCAGTAATATTGGTAAAAATTCTAGCAACCTTATTTTGAAATGGTGAAATTTAATTATACTGACTGTTTGAGGGTTTTTTTTTTATTATTATTATTAACCATTGGTCTTCCATGGTAGCATACATTTAGATCATGATACTCACAGTTAAAACCACAAATGTAGCACCTCAGTACCATAGTAAAAATGTAATATGAAAAACAGTAGTCTAAATACATTTAGTATAAATGCATAAACGCTATAGCTTAGTCACAAAAAATACTGTAACTATATTCCATCACTCCTTTCAATACATTTAATACAGGTCTACATTAATTATATAATAACATCCAACAAGAATACCAACATTTCTGACACAATACCATGATGCAGTTAGTGCTACTACAGTAAATCTATGGTAAATGATTGTGATTTGTAGATTAAAAGCCTTCTGCACCACGCAGGCATTTGGATTTTGACCCGAGTGGATAAACTGTAAGAATGGCGCGCTTCAAATGACTAGCGCTCTTTCGTTCCGCCTCTGCCGCATAAACATTATATCGAACATTTTTTATTGAGGAAATTTATAATGTGCAATAATTATCGTCTTCACTTTATCACCCAGCCCTATGTGAACGTGCATCAAAGACTGACACAGAAGAGAAGAATTTGTTGAATTAAGTCATTATTTTTGTTTTCTTTGTGCACAAAAAGTATTCTTGTAGCTTCATAAAATTACAGTTGAACCGTTGATGTCACATTCACTATTTTATCAATGTCCTTACCTTTCTGGGTCTTGAATATTTCAGTTGAGTTGCTGTCTATGCAGGGTCAGAAAGCTCTCTGATTTCATCTAAATTATCTTAATTTGTGTTCTGAAGATGAACAAAGGTCTTACAGGTTTGGAACAACGTGAGGGTGAGGAATTAATGACAGAATTTTCATTTTTAGGTAAACTATCTCTTTAAATCAATCTAACATCTCCCTGTAGTCAGCATCAGTGTGTGTTTGTTTTCATGGATGGTTCTCTTAACTCTGGGAAAGCCGAAAAACACTCATGGTTGATGACAAAAGCAACTTTTTTGCTAAAAACACAAGGTTGAGCGGAGGTTAGTTGGCTACTCAGAAGAAAAATGACAAGTGGAGTCTTACAAGTGTGTGTGATCTGCTTCCCAATGGCTTGGACAGACTGGTTTCCGCTGTTAGCATGTCTGAGCCTCGCTGCATAATGGGCTGGTGATGTTGGTGTAGAGATGTTTGTGGCTGCCACCAGAGGGAGCGCCATGGAGCTTTATGGCTTTTACTCAAGACTGGGTTGAATTAAGCGGTGCCTAAAGGGCGATGATTGTCTCTATGTGGAAAGATTGACTCCAAGGCTTCATAATTGTGGACAGCACAGCTTAATTCCTAATTTTAAAGGTCATCAGGGGTCAATGGATCTCCAGTATTGCCATTAATGAAACCTGTGAAACCTGTGGATTCTCAGGTTTGTCCCGCAATGTACAACAGCAACACAAAAGAGACACAAAAAAATGAGGATGCATGTTTATCAAGACACTTTGTCAAAGGCAGATTCCTTCCTGGCAATATGACGCCCTCCATATGGAAGCCATTGACTGTCTCATGTCTGATGATGTCATAGCAAGAGGCCAGGTCTCTAATGAGACTCATACAGAGAGAGACACATTGGCATTCCCAGAAACAAGGTCCATGGTTTTATTTTGAGTGACTGTACATACGCAAATGTGTTGCATGTTCACCCTTTGTGTTTCTTTGTGCCAGGTGAGTTACGTCGAGGGCACCGCTTTGGTCATGGGTTTTGAGGACCCCATGGTACGTACGGACGACACCCCGGTCAAGCGCTGTCTACAGACCAAATGGCCCTACATCGAGCTCCTGTGGACCACAGAAAGGTCGCCCTCCCTCAATTAACCTTCATCTCTCACCTTTCACCTGCCAACCCCTGGCTACACAGCCCGCTGACTTCAGGAACGCTCAAAGGACTCCTCACTCTCTCTGCACTACATTTAGGAGGCCAACATGGGGCCTGAAGTTCAAATGAGAGACGATGCTCTTCGCCTGGCACTCACACAAAGCCTCTTGTTTGCTTTTTAAACATCTCAACTGGCTTAATAATTGGGCTAATTTTGTGTTTAAAGCCCTGGGGTTGAATAAAAAAAAATGTTTTTGTTTTTTTTCTAAATTATGTTACTTTCTGTTGCCATCTGTTGTGAATACCAAATGTATTTGCTTTTGCAGGTGTTCATATTATTTTTGTTAACTTTCCACATGATTTTGTTTACTGGTCTGAAATGATAAATCTTTGAATTAGCACACCATCTGTAATGATCTTATGAGTAATTTATGGAATTGTTAATATTTATTTTTGTTTTTTTTATTTTGAAGTTTCATTGTTGGTAGTTGTAAATATTTAAGGGATCATTTGACCAAAGCTTCTGGTTGGACATAAAGTATTTGTGTTTGTCAGTGGTCAGCTGAGGAGCTGCCATGTTCTGCAGCACTCAGCCCTAAGAGGAAGTCTGTTTAGACAGGTTTACAAAAGAATGCACTACAACCCCATGCTGGGCACCAAACGACAGTGGGAGAATAGGGCAATTTTAGTATTTAAACTTTGAAGTTACAACCCTCCAGGAGGGATTCTCTGCATGAAAGAGAAGAAGAATAACACTGACAAACGCTCACCCTTTATTTATTCTGACCCTGATGGTTCACTAAAATAAACACTTTTGTTCTTCATGTCTGGGCTGTAGTGTTTGTCTTGTGTAAGATGAAATGCTCCTGACTATAAGATAACAGTAAAAATTGGTAATCACTGAAAAACTAACCTTGTCAATCAGATTTCATGTTTTCTTATGCTGTCAGTAGGGAAAGCAGTAGAAGATCCTGGCATAGAAGCCACAGCATTAGGAACGTGCGGCTACACCTGCAGATGAGATGGTAGTGATGTTATGAATGATAACTGTCCACTACAGGAAAGTTGCTACATGTATATGTGTGTGTGTGTCTCAAATAACTTGGATGCCCCCAATATTAATAAGTTAAAGGAATGAAATTTAAATGAAAATTTTTTTTATTTACTCACCAGACTAATATTAATTTTCTGAGATTGTGTATATATATAAGATATATAAGATGTTGTTTGTAATTTAGTGTTTCTATAAAAAAAAAAGATGGGGGGGGGGACCTAAGACTCATAAGATAACAAATATACGACGAATTCTACTACAAATAGCAGTATAAAATGCACCAAGGATTAATGAGCTGCTGGGTTTATGAATATTAATCACGTTGTCTGCGTTCGCTCGAACAGATTTGCTGAAATCAAAACAGGGACGATAATAGGTGAGCGCCAGCCAATGAGATTGTTGTTTGCACATTAGTTCCGCCTACTACAGGAGAAACCAGCAGTTCGTAAAAGCTGAAAAATTCCGTTATTCTGACAGGAAAATACAGCAAAGTGTATCGTTTACATGTAGCGCGTAAATTCTTCATGGTATATAAGGTATATATCTCGCTCTGTATCTTTATTTGCGCCTGTGTGTGAGACAAAGCGACGGCTAGTTGTGTGCCTTTACACTGGAGTTTACAGTTCGTCAAATACAGGTATGCGCATTCATTCAGATTACCTGAAAAATAAAATTATAATAATATTATAATAAATAATAGTAACGGCGCATTTTATTGTCAGTAACGGTAACAGCGTTGTAACAGTAATTCGTTTGATTACTTGTTACTGAGAAAAATAACGCCGTTATCACCATCACTGAATGTTACATACATTTAAACTCGTTTAACAAGCATTATAGAAATAAAAATCTAACATTTAAAAGAAGCATTTTAATTCACCCGTTATCTGTAATCCTATTTCACCGAAATAGTGCTAATTTTTGTGCCGGTGTGTCTCCGAAATCTGAGCCGGTGATGGGCTGCTGTTCGCCGGTTGAGCTGCGAACTTCAGACCGCCGCCTCGCGCCTAGTAGCTGAAAGATGCCCATAAACAAACAGTACTGAGATTAGAAAACATATTTTAACATCAACATTAGTTTTTGTTATGCAAGGCAAAATGCGTTTCCATCATCCGAAACGACCCCTGCTGATGTATTTAACATTAGCTGACTGACATCTCGTCCTTGTATGTTGCGTTGCATAAAACAATATAATTTACAGCACAGTAAAGACTTCACAAATAGAAAAAAGTATATACAAACCTTTATTTCGCTTAAGAAGTGCACCAAACCGTTGACGCTGAGAACCGCTCTCTCCTGTAGAGCATGCAAAAAGCCCGCGCTCTGACTGTACCTCAGCAGCTGGGTTGTTTTGTCGGAGATATTGGCTCAAGCCAGTGGTTGAGCAGAAAAAATAACCCAGCATTAAAAATGACTCAGCAGCTTAGTTAAAGACAAACTACCCAGCTCCTAGGTAAAATATAAAAATAACCCCCCTAAAAATAGCCCAAAAAATTGACCCAACAAACTGAACCCATCATTTGGGTAAAAAAAAAAAAAATAGGGTGCAGAAAAACTACCCAGCACCTGGGTAAAATATTAAAAACATCTCATAAAATGACCCAACATGCTGAACCTAGCGTTTGGGTTAAAAAAAAAAAAAAAAAAAAAAAACAGTGGTAGAATCCACATAGGACCATCAAACACTGTTTTTTTTTATATATTATTTGTGTAGCCTTTTTATTATTGAAAAAAAGATTAATAAAAAAAAATATTTATACTTGTATTTAAAATATATGCTTGAATATAAATATGTAATAATAATTATTATTATTATTATTATTATTACAAATAATATTGCAAATTACACACATTCCATTAAAAAAAAAAAAAAGAATAGTGGTGTAGTCTACCATGGCCTGCCCGTATTTTATTTTCTGTATACATTTACGCATTTAATTCTTTATTCTGTATGGATCATTTTTCCACATTTTCTAACCCTTCTCTCTTTTTCTGAAAGGGGACATTGGATGCAAAATTCACTTTTACATTGTAGTACATTGTATATTGTTTGCATATAAATGTGTCTGAGCAGTGTGTGCAACCACCCTACAACTTGTGGAACTCGGGCATCCGATGTCCCTTTTAAATGACTTGAATTAAGTGACTGAAAATGTTTAATCATCCTCTATATCAGCGGTTCTCTTAGTGAATTTTTGTGTTTCTTGGCTACAATGGGTTTTGGTTGTTTGGTTTACCTTTTGAGTCTTTTGAGCTGCCCCGTCCTAAGATGTCGAGATAGAGATATTAATACACCAGGCCAATTACTGACAAATTTAAATGTTTCAATTTCAAGGATTTGTTTTTCTTTGACTCAGCAGTTACATTTTGTGTCAAATGGTCGTGATCGGTATTTGTTTTGACTGGTTAGTGAAGTTTAAATCAGATTTGGGTTTAAGACCTTGCCATCAAATAAATTTGATGTCTCAGGATGTGATCGTTGTGGCCCATATGATCCACAGGGTCACAGATCAAGCTGCTCTAGTTTCCTCTATAAAGGTCAGACCAACAGATAATTAAAAACGTTCCCGCTGAGGGTGTGTGTGACATATGGAAGACATCTTTCATGGGCCAAGTGACTTGCCCAAATTCCGCATTATTACAGAAAGAAATAAAAGCGACATTTAGTGGAACCAAATTTTTCATTAAGCTTCTTGCGAAACGACTTGGCGCCACATCAAACAAGCAGTATTCAATGGCAGAGAAAATAAATTCAAAACAAGATGCGGAATACTGCATAAAGGACTTTTATATGCAGAACGTGCCTGTTGAGCTCTTTCATGTCTGCGTAGTTCCTATTCATTTTTTACTTTTAAGAATATGGCTGGAACTGGGTCGGCTGGGAGTTTTCAGACGTTTGTTGCGTCATATTATAAACAATTTTAACTAAACGTTAATGATGCTGTGGTCATCGCTCTGTAAACATTGCGAAGAACACATTGTAAAAGATTCTGTTATGGCTCGCCATGATCATATATCACTGCAGTCAATCTGGGACAAGTGTATATATTATAATGACTTCTAAACAATCTGCTGTTTGACAGGTGCTTCTATTTTCAGTAGATGACGCTAATATTACTGTCTGTCTGGAATATGAAAACATGGAGGATTTTATGTCACAGCCAGAGTTTATCAGTTCCTGTCAGAACAAAAGTTCAAGAAATCTTTATAAATGAACAGAAAATGTGGAGGAGAGAGTATTTTGGGATGGTTTGTTTCAAACATCACTGAAATAGAAATAGAAAGTGACATTGGTAAAATCTAAATTATTTTTGGACCTTTAACCATTTTCTTAAGTTCTCTGTGATCCTTTTTAGTGACTCTCAGGCAGTTGTCCTCTCGCTGATGGTTATTGAGTTTGAATAATAATGTGTGAATGAAGCCAGATTAAAAGCTAGAGTAAAACAAATGCATCAATTCTGAAAACGATATGTGAAATATGCAGATCTGGCTCAATTATATCAAACTATTCAGATGTTGTTGAAAAGATTGTTGAACAGATTGTCCCTTAAAACTCACTAATATGATCCTCAGGGAAAAAAAAGATGACATTGCTCATTTTGAAGGGCTTCAGCTGAGACCAAATTAAATGTGCGCTAGTTTGTCATCTAAAGCATTCTACAGGACACTGATCTGTACAAGAGGATGGAACAAACAACATATTAAGCACATCTGGAGTTTGCCAATAATGCATAATAGTAAACCAGAAGGAGTTTATAGTCAGATGAGACCAAGATAAAGCTTTTAATCAAATTTCAAAGCTTGATGTGTGATGCAAATCAAATGCTGTCGACTGACATAATGAAGTTCAGGAAAAAGTTTATTTTCACAGCAAGAATTATCACACAGGCCAAATTAAAGGAGTATTTTGGTTTCAATAGAACTTAAGTTCAATGGATGTTCATAATGTTGATTACTACAAACAATTATTTTGACTTGTCCCTCATTTTGTTCATTATAGTAACTGTAAAAAACAGAGGACGTGAATAAGGACATTTTTAAGGGATTAAAAGCAGAAATTTGAATGTTCAATTCATTCTTCTGTTAAAGGTTTTGTAATGTTTGGCCAGTAAAATTGTTTTTGTCATTTTTGCAGTCATTTCTAGTAGTAAGTTGTCATAGTGACAAAGTTTTAAAACTTTTTTATTTGTCATAAAACTTTAAAAAAGTTTCAGTATTTCTAAAAAATAGGCAGCGGCTATTTGCATTAAGTGTAAACAGCGATATAGGCTATTTACACTGTGTAAAGAGCAATTAGATGCTATTTACACTAAGTGAAAATATTTTTTTTTTTTTTTAGCAATAGATGCTGTTTGCACTGTGCAAATAGCAATTAAATAGCATATTTTCTTAACGATAGATGCTATTTACACTAAGTGCAAATAGCTATACACTGTGTGCAGAATTATTAGGCATGTTGATATTCTGGTCATGTTTTTTTTCCAAACACATTTTACCAATTCCAAACCACATCAGTCTTAATAACTACTGTCAATTTTGTATTTAATCATTTATATGTGATATATAATTGTCCGTGAAGGCTGGAAGTGAAAAACTCCTTATATTTAGGTGTGCATAATTATTAGGCATGTTTTCTTTTACAGATAAAATGAGCCAAAAAAGATATTTAACCCAGACTGAAAAGTCCAAATTATTAAATGCCCATAAGAAGAATGCAATACTAATGCATTACAAGAATTTGCAAAGTTAAGTCTTGACCATTGGACAGAGAAATGCTTGTTGTGTCTGCATGGTCAGAAAAAACAGGTGGAGAAGAAAAGATGGATGTTAACTGCAAAAGAATTAGGAATTAAGGTGAAGAATTAGGTGTGACACCATCAGGAACCGTTTCCAGTTCTCCAGCGCCACCATTTTCCAGAACTGCAACCTACCTGGAGTCTTCAGAAGTGCAATGTGTCAGGTTCTCAGAGACTTTGCTTGATAAAAAATCCTAAAAAATGCTCCTGACTTAATAAGAATAACAAGCTGACGTGTTGTTAAATACATGAAGACATTTTTTCTTTTTCTTTTTTTTTTTATAGGCTTTATAGACAGATGAGTTGAGAGTGACTCTTGAAGGACAAGCATCACATCCTCTTGTACCTCTGATTCAAGAATTTATCTTCCAAAATCTGGCAGTAATTTTTGGGAGTTCATTTTAGTCCATCTCTGCAAGTCAGACTTTTCAGGATAGGAGACTAAACATGAACTCCCAAAACTTACTGCCAGATTTTGGAAGATAAATTCTTGAATCAGAGGTACAAGAGGATGTGATGCTTCTCCTTCAAGAGTCACTCTCAACTCATCCGTCTATAAAGCCTATAGAAAAAAAAAAAAAAAAAAAAAAACTGTCTTCATGTATTTCACAACACGTCAGCTTGTTATTCTTATTAAGTCAGGGGCATTTTTTAGGATTTTTTACCAAGCAAAGTCTCTGAGAACCTGACACATTGCACTTCTGAAGACTCCAGGTAGGTTGCAGTTCTGGAAAATGGTGGCGCTGGAGAACTGGAAACGGTTCCTGATGGTGTCACACCTAATTCTTCACCTTAATTCCTAATTCTTTTGCAGTTAACGTGCATCTTTTCTTCTCCACCTGTTTTTTCTGACCATGCAGACTCAACAAGCATTTCGCTGTCCAATGGTCAAGCCTTAACTTTGCAAATTCTTGTAATGCATTAGTATTGCATTCTTCTCATGGGCATTTAATAATTTGGACTTTTCAGTCTGGGTTAAATATCTTTTTTGGCTCATTTTATCTGTAAAAGAAAACATGCCTAATAATTATGCACACCTGAATATAAGGAGTTTTTCACTTCCAGCCTTCACGGACAATTATATATCACATATAAATGATTAAATACAAAATTGACAGTAGTTATTAAGACTGATGTGGTTTGGAATTGGTAAAATGTGTTTGGAAAAAAAATATGACCAGAATATCAACATGCCTAATAATTCTGCACACAGTGTAGATTCTATTGTCACTATGTTAAAATAGCATGATTTTCCGCTTTTTATAATACAGAGGTAATTATCTGCACCTCAGTATTGTAGTACATTATAAAACATTATGCAATAATAGCATATTGAGTGTAAATTATAGTTTTCATTCAAATTATTAAATGGATGCCACTTTACTGGGACAATAAGCCCTTCCTACATCTACCCTAGCCGATACTTTATTAACTTTTCGGTTATTTCCTTTATTTTTTATTGAAATTAAATGCCTTTCCGATATGAGACGAGATTTGAAAAGGGAGAAAAAAAGTTCAGCAAAAGGCGAATTTGAACCCGGGTCGATTGCGACGAAAAGAGTACAGCATGCACTTTACCATCTACACCATTGGAGCAGATGTTTAACATTAGTCTTTTGTAGTGCTGACTAGCCCTATCACACGTTGGTGGGCGGAGTTAGTGTAAATAGCCTCTGCCAACAAGGCGGGCTGTTTGCACTTAGTGTAAATAGACACTCCGATAAAGGCACCACAGAGAACAAAATTACAGCGTAATATTTGAATCTGTCATGTTCAAATAAAGCACTAATTAAATGTCTTAATATTTTTGCAAGGCATTTTATAGTTTCACTTTTACATGTTTTTTTCCCCCCTTCAATGCTAAAAATCCTTTCACTCTTTTTTTTTTTAAACAGTCTCAATTATTGACGTTATATTACTCAAGCACTGCCCACAACTGCTAATGGACTGTCCCCTATTAGCATATTTCCCCCCTCAGCCAGTTGTACACTATCCACCAGTTTCTCTCGAGTGCTGGAGCAGCTGTAGTGACAACAAAGTCTCGTAAGCAATGCAGGTGTTTTGTAGTTGGATGTAAAAGTGAATATAAGAGTCTTCATTTTCACCTAATATGAGGACGCAGTGGATTAGTTTTGTTTTTAATGGTAACGTGCGACAAAAAAATGGAAGAGAGAGGAAGGGTGAGTAGTAGCTCATTATCATTTAAAGAGACATGCACCGAAATGGGTTGGTGTGAATAAAGGCTTTTTGACAAAGTATTGTTGTTTTACATGACCACTGAGGAATTTTAACCAAAGTATTTTGTTGACATTTCATGAAGACCCTAAGGAATCATACCAACTTGGAAAATGGGCATCCAATGTTCCCTTTAATCTTGTGAGCCTTGTTTCAAAATCCTAATGTTTCTGGTCAGTGTGATAAAAGACTGTCTGGCTCGTTGCCTCCCAGAGCCTTAGAGGGGAATTCAGAAAATGTTCTCCAGCTCTCTCATCCTCCTGGAATGAAAGTACAATACATGGACCATGCCTAATCTATTATTTTTTCTTGAAATATGTGTGTCTGTTAGATACAAAAGCCTTCAGAGGCAGCTGAGCCAAATATGCCAGTTCTAAGAAGAGAAGCGGGTATCCATTCACCACTGTGAATGCGTGTTTTATTATACCAGACAGAGCGATGACAACAATCACTGGAGATTCAATACTGAACCCATTATGGACTATGGAATCAAATCATCGTGCTTTTAGTCCTGGGTTGCAAAGACAACACTGTATCTAAGACTGTCACCAACAGTCCCAAAAATGGACAGCAGAGAACACTTCAGACCTTGCTGATGCATGTGCACTGTCTGCTGTGAAGGTTTTTATATATTTCACCTGCTTCTCTTTGAGAGTGGGCCAAAAACATACTTTATATCTCAACAGCAGTAAGCTATGTAAGGAAATGTTTTGCTAGCTCTGTGGAACAGTTTATGGTGAACAGAGAAGCAGTGGAATTCGGTTAATTTTTTTTTTTCAGAAGGTCATGCTTCGTAGTTCACCCTTATTTTATCATCAACATTTAATCCATGTTATTCTTAAGTGCAGAAGTAAGCCTATGGGGGGAGACTTCCAGTTCATTAGCTATAGGGGAATAATGAGAAGAACATGAAGTATACAGTGAAACTGTTTGAACTACAAACCAGTGTGTTCATAATTAAGATAATATGTTAAAATAATATGGTAAGACACACCAATTTGCAATATCAACCAGCAAAACAAGTTGTTTTGTACAGCTAAAAAAAACCTGAAAAGCATAATAACAGCCACTAGCATTTTGCAAATACGTTAGTGGTTTTCTAAAATGTGTAAAAGTGTGAGATTGTTTACAGTTGGAACTTCACAGGATAGGTGGTGAAGCGAATGACTTCATTTAGACAAGATTAAAACTCTGACAGCCAGATGGCCTGCGTCTTGCACTCAGATGTGAACGCAGCGCCTAAATTTAGGTTTGCTCCAATGAAACAGGTCAAGCAGGAACTACGATTGTAGGTTCTCTTCAAAACATCCGCACCGTTTATTTTCCAAACGTTATACTTATCGTGCGCGCTTCATACCAAAGTTTTAACTTTGGACGTCTGATGAGGATAATTACCGTTCATTATTTGCAGCCGGTGTTAAAATTGTGAAATTAAAAGCATCGGCTCTAAGGTTGACAGACTGAAACATCCTAATCCGAGTAATACAGTGTTAATAAACTTTGATATACACTACCAGTCAAAAGTTTTTGAACAGTAAGATTTTTAATGTTTTTTAAATAATTCTTCTGCTCACCAAGCCTGCATTTATTTGATCCAAAATACAGCATAAGCAGTGATACTGTAAAATTTTTTTACTATTTAAAAGAACTGCTTTCTATTTGAATATATTTTAAAATGTAATTTATTTCTGTGATCAAAGCTACATTTTCAACATCATTACTCCATTCCTCAGTGTCACATGATCCTTCAGAAATCATTCTAATTTTCTGATTTGCTGTTCAATAAACATTTATTATTATCAATATTTAAAACATTTGAGTAGCTACATTTTTTTCAGGATTCATTGATGAATAGGAAGATCCAAAGATCAGCATTTATCTGAAATAAAAAGCTTTGGTTACATTATACGCTGAAGAGTAGGGGACACCAAACTTGGTCCTGCAGAGTTTAGCTCCAACTTGCCTCATCACACCTGCCTGGAAGTTTCAAGTTTTCAACCTAGTAAGACCTTAATTAGCTGGTTCAGGTGTGTCTAATTAGGGTTGGAACTAAATTCTGCAGGACACTGGCCCTCCAGGACAGAGTCTGTTGACCCCTGCTATAGAGGGTTTGCACTGACCTCATGATTTGGTCAGTTAGCCTACCTGGACACACAGCAATATTGGTGATACTCGGATGTAAACAACAGCATGGATTGCACGGTTAATGTACTACGTTGTTCTGCTAATTTATGCTGTCTAAACCATAGGGAAAAATTGTGTGGAAACTACTAAATCATATAGAGAAGGACTTAGTAAGCAGGAAAGGGTGTCAGTATTTTGACAAACTAAAGTTAATAGGTGGGAAAGATACATACAAGCGGTGTTAATTAAAGGGGTCATCAGATGCCCATTTTCCACAAGTTGATATGATTCTTTAGGGTCTTAATGAAAAGTCTCTAATATACTTTGATTAAAAATTGTCAATGGTTTTGTAAAACAACACCCTTTTTACCTTGTCAAAATCAGCTCAGCAAAAATCATCTCATTCTAAGGGGTTGTTCCTTTAAATGCAAATGTCTCTCAACAACACCTCAATCGGAGATATTCTTGTTTAACTTACATCCCTGCTTCGGCATCGAAACAAGGAAAGTTTCTGGACTGTGACAGCTGATCTTAGGTGAGACGCTCATGTTAATCAACTATCATGGGAGCGGCCTCTGTCGGTGTGAGAGCATCTGAGAGCGGCTCGATTTAAAAAAGGGGATATTATTTTCACAGATTAATTAAAAACCACTGCATTGATTTTTATCATTATAGGGTAGATTTGTACATACACTGCCAACACACATTAATGTTTAAACAACATGAAAAAGTCAACTTAGCATCCAATGACCCCTTTAAGATATTAGCCTAATATTTCACCTACCTGACTGGAAATGATAAGAACAAACACAAATGTTGTCAAGATTCTTGCCATGGAAATCCCAATCACAAAAGCTCATTTTGTTCCTCAGACGTTTTTTTGCACTCTTCTCCTTGATTTGTTATAACTTTTGTCAGTCTATAGTACTCCAAATGTTTTTCCCGGTCTGACCGGTTAGTACAGCCCAAAACATGACAATAATTTTCAGCAGCGATAATCAGCAAAATATGTGAGTTTTGTTCGGTTCAGAGGCATTGTTTATGTTTAGTGCTGCCAGTATGGCCGATTAATGACGCGTCGTTAAAACACTATACCGTTCAAAAGCTTGTAATCTTTTATTTATTTATTTTTTTTTTTAGATTTCTATTTCAGATAAATGCTGTTTTCTGAACTTTATATTCATCAAAGAAAC
This sequence comes from Labeo rohita, assembly GCF_022985175.1. Lineage (NCBI taxonomy): Eukaryota > Metazoa > Chordata > Actinopteri > Cypriniformes > Cyprinidae > Labeo > Labeo rohita. Next base: position 16,867,131 of record NC_066884.1, on the reverse strand, counting down.
TTGAAAAAATTCTACTCAGCTGTTTTCAACATAATAATAAATGTTTTTGAGCAGCAAATCAGAATATTAGAATTCACTAATTTTTTTAAATAATAATAATTAATTAATTATTAATAATAATTCATTTTGATAAGTAATAATAGAAGTAATAATGTTTAAAATTAATAATAGCTATCACTACTAATACAGTAGTAGCAGTATTACAGTAAAGGTCTTTTCCTTTCGTAATTGTCTAATTTAGTGTGTGTTTCCATAAAAGGAGTTGGCCGGATGCTGTGTGATGTGGTGCAGGAGTCCGGTCTCGTGCGCAGCTCATTATAATCTTAAGTACGCAGAGAGCTCGCTCAGAGAAAGGCGCGCAGCTTGCAAAAAGCCAGCAGCAGACGCATGGAGCGCGCATTCAATTTATGACAGCTGAACACGGACGTACCTTACATTCTCTCTGCACATCTTTAATCAAAACTTTTGGATTACATTTGGAGACACCGGGTTGACGCCATGCACCCTTGTTTATTCCGCGTGTGTTTTCGTGGGGTTTTGCTCATATTTTCAATTTTATGCAAAGCTGCTGCTTTCAACCTGGATTTGGAAAAGCCAACGGTTTACAATGGACCAGAGGGAAGTTATTTTGGATACTCACTGGACTTCTACCACCCAACGCAGGACAGAAACGTGTAAGTGAGAATTTAAAAACTTTTTTGTTGTTTATGTTGTTCTTATTAAAATGACAAACTCCCAAAGAGAGGCACCTTCCAGTATATTTCGTAATAACCACTTTTCTCAGAAACAAACTTAGTTATGCCTACAATGTTCGCAGCTTTTGACTTTTGACGCAGCTTCTTTTGCAAAAACATTTTCAGCACCACCAATGTGGACCAGTGAGCTCAGATTCTTGAGGTTGATATTGAAGTACATGTAACTGGGGAATTTGCTGGGATTCATTTTGTGACTTATAAGTGTTTTACCTTGATTCAGTAGGATGCTGTTGTGTGTAGATTTATGCCTTTCTCTCCCCAGCATGTCGGTGCTGGTTGGGGCTCCTAAAGCGAACACCTCTCAGCCAGGAATTGTGGAGGGAGGAGCGGTGTACTACTGCCCCTGGCCGGCATCAGACCCAGACTCCTGCCGCCAGATCCCCTTTGATAAAGCAAGTAGGTACCCTCATGATTTACAACCGGTCAACTAATGCAAAACGTTCAGAAGCGTTTCTGTTGAGACGCTTCAGTTATAACGAGTCTTCTTAAGTTCCTTTTTATACATTTTCTTAAATGACAGTGTTCAATTTAAATCCTTCAATTTAAACAATCTAGAAACACGCTATGTTGTTTCTTTGTCTTATTTGCTAACACAGATATCTCAAGCAACATCTTCAGAGTAGGTTTCATAAATTCCTGTTTCTCCAATAAAAAGATCAAAAACCACATCCAAGAAAGAGTTAATTTCACCGCATATGGTTTGGTTTAAAATTTCAGGAGCGGAGTAATTACCAAGGAAAGGCGCGTAACTTTACCTCAGTGCGTAATCTGCCGTAATTTAGACGTCCATTACGCGCGTCTATTATTTAGGGCACCAGAACATCGAATCTTTACATTTTAATGTATTTTTTCATCATTTCCCAATGTATTTCTGCTGTCTGTGTCGTCTAAATCATTTAGTGAGGGAAAAGGTGTAGGGGATGTCTGTATTGTGAAATCAAACTTGAAGTGCCAAGAAAGAGGAAATGTTGTTTTTGAGAGTCACAAAACATCACATTTAGAATGATTTTGCCATCTGGAACGGAGATTGCAGGAGTGTTTATGATATTATTGGACTATGTTGAGGAGCCATGGCTTGCCGGTAAATGCAGTGGTCGGTTTTGGACACCGACACATGGATGCAGCGGAATTTGAGCGCTGATGTTTCGTCAGTCTCGTGGTGTTATTCATAGCATTCTCCAGAGGGAGCTTTGATCGCAGTATTTATGTGCTGTTTTTGCTTCTAACGTAGGCTCATATGAAAAAAAGGCTATTACATTTGATTCTCGAATTAATGACTCGTACGAGTCGGTTCTTTATACGCACAGCGAACAATGTTGTCCGATTCTCAAACAAGCGACTCGAATGAACCGGTTCTTTTTAGTGAATCAAAGCAATTAAGGCAAACAGTGTGATCCGATTCCCGAATTAATGACAGTAGCCTACAGTATATTTGGATCCACGAATAAATCACTTTTATAAACCGGTTCTTTTTATTTGATTAAAAGATAAAAGCCATATCTCTTCTTCAGTATTGCTAAAAGAAAAGACGAATGTACTGATTTATTTTAGCATCTACATTTAAACAGTCTATAAATATAAAAAATGGATTTAAAAAGCGGTTTGCATGACTTTGGAGCAGCTAATTATTATTATTAGATTATATTAATACTAATAATAGTCATTGTTTTTGTGTATTTCATTATTTTAACAATTATTGCTTTGTTAAGTTATTATTATTTAATTTGAGGAAGAAAACCCTTTTGGCGCATCATATTCAGCCATTTGTAGGTGAGCCAGTGAGAATCACTATTTGTAGAAGTACTGAAGTGTGCGTGAGGAATTGACATTGAAATGGATTGTCTTTTGGAGATGAAAGCAGTGGTGTTCTGGTTGGTTTTAAAAGGAGCCTGATGGTGATGAGGTGAGAGAGGCAGAGAGAGAGATGTGAGAGTGAGGGAGAGTTAAAAGAGCTGTGAACACCAGGGAAATAAGGAAAGAGAGCAAACTCTGACGAGGGAGGACAGAAGCGCTGTCTGTTCTTTGTTAGTGTCTGAGAAGACGTGTCATGCGTTTCCAGCATCTACTCAGCAAGAACATCTACGCCGAACACACACGTTTCCAGATTCATTAGTCACGTTGTTTTTAACACACTTGACCTTTGATCCTGTGCACTCTTCCCACTGTGGCCCTCAGAGCACTCCATGGGGGGCATGGCACGTGTGTGTGCGAATGACGTTTTTGATGACAGCCTGTGTGTGTGTGACTAATGCAGTCCTGACTGAAAAAGTAAATTCATTGGATACACCAGATAGGGTCACGTACAAATGGACCTCCCCTTGCAAGTTTTCACACAGTTCTCTCACACACACACACCTTCAATTACATGTCCAGATATTGTAGAGGCCTTACAGCAGATATGTTTGTAAATATGTAGTTTTATATATATGCATTATGAAAAAGAAAAATGCCAAGCATGTGTTTTGAACCCAAAAATGAAACAGATGTTTTAAACCACCAAGTGATGCCCTGCTGTGTTTTTATATTGTGAGTCTGGCCTTGCATTTTAGCAAAAGTCTGTGACACCAGAACATGTGTTCATTTAAGCAGAATTTTTGGCCTGTTTCGTGCTTTTCTGTGTTTAAACAGTCTCATCATGTTTAGAATTGAGAAGCAGTACTACATAAATATGTTTGTGTCTGTTTAGTGTCATGTAGTGTTCATGCATTCTGCTGATCTCAGTCAGCAAAAGCAACTTCCTACAATTCAGCATGGTCGTATTGCACTTATAGGCTTGCAAAACATAATGTAAACACAATTAAATTGTATCTCACTTTTATATAATAACAAGAAAAAAATGTTTTGGCAAGACACCCTTTTGGATACAAATTTTTAATGTTTTCTGTGCAAAAGTCACCACCGTGATGCAAAAGTATTGATTTGTGATCGCTAGGGTGTTTCTGTGCAGTTTCTAGGGTGCTTAAGGAGTTTCCTACAGGAGGTTAAAAGGTGGTTACTATATTGCTGCGGCATGCTTCGCTAGTGAATGCTTTGCTACAGATACAGTGTTCTGGATGGTTCCTAAGGTGTTGTTAGCGTATTTGGGCTGGTTGTTAAAGGAGCAGTTCGCTTCCAGAACAAAAATGTAAAGGTAATTTACTCACCCCCTTTGTCTTCCAAGATGTTCATGTCTTTCTTTCTTCAGTCGTAAAGAAATTGTATTTTTGTGTATGTATTTTCAGGAATGTTTTCCATATAGTGGACTTCTATGGTGCCCGCGAGTTTGAACTTCCAAAATACAGTTTAAATGCAGCTTCAAAGGGCTCTAAATTATCCCAGGCGAGGAGGAAGGGTCTTATCTAGTGAAACAATCGGATTGTTTTACCTTTTTTTATAATGGGTGTTTGACCCCTCTTCCGCGTTCACTTTGTAAACACTGGGTCGGTACTTCTGCAGCGATGTAGGGTCATTTTGAAGTTGGAGGAGAAAATGAGATGGGAATTTTTTCGACATACCCTAACTGTATTGACCCGGAATACACAGAATTCACGCAGAGCTAGACAAGACGAGCATTTGAGGTTAAAAAGTATAAAAGTTGTCCATTTTTTTTAGAAAAAAACAGATTGTTTCACTAGATAAGACCCTTCTTTCTCGGCTGGGATTGTTTAGAGCCTCCTGAAGGTGCATTTAAATTGCACGTTCAAACTCGCGGGCACCATTGAAGTCCACAATATGGAGAAAAATCCTGAAATGTTTGCCTCAAAAAAATAATTTCTTTACGACTGAAGAAAGAAAGAGAAGGGGGTGAGTACATTATCTGTAAATTTTTGTTCTGGAAGTGAACTTCTCCTTTAAGGTGTTGCCGTGCAGTTTGGCTCTCAAGAACGAAACAAGAATGTAAACCCAAGTTCCAAAGCAAGTCTACAGAATGTTATTGGCAGGGGAATATCATAAATCAAATTCTTTAGAAAAGGAGTAGCAGACTCTTTTCAACATGCTACATAAGTTATCATACATATACATGGCACAAATAACAGTGAGGAGTGGCAGAATTTCAGCAAAATTTCACAGGAAAAAAAGCCAGTTGTCCATTGTCAATAGTGTAGCTTTCTTTTGGTAAAACCAGTGAATTTTATGTGTCCTAATTGTCAATTGCACAGGCTCCTACTGAAATGACTTAATATGAACTGAGAAAAGATACTGAATAATGGTAAATGTGACCATATCATTTGAGTTTGAAATTTGTCACTCATCTTCACAGTATTAATGGTGATGCCTTAGTGAAAACACCATTAATGAGTCTTTAAAGGAATAGTTCACCCAAAATTGTAAATTCTGTCATTAAATACTCCATGTTGCACAGACTAACATGGATTTGAGCATGGTAGTTGCGTTGCTGTCTATGTAGGGTCAGAAAACTCTCAGATTTCATCAAAAATATCTTAATTTGTGTTTCAAAGATGAATGAAGGTCTTAGGGGTTTGGATTGACATGAGGGTGAGTAATTAATAAAGGAATTTTCATTTTTCTTGGGTGAACTATCCCTTTAAAAAAGTTGAATAGAGAGAAAGAACATGACTTTAAAACTCTGCAAAATCTTAGGAGATATACACATAGCATGAAGAAAAAGGCCTGAGAGATGGAGAGAAGAAAGCAGAGCAGGATTAGAGTTGATGTGTTTTTATGAGGTGTAGACTGTACCTTCTGGAGCTCTAAACAGGTCCAGCTGTAGCGAGATCTTTTCTGGATCACACAGAACCCCTGTAGACACAGATCCACAGAATCACGTAGCTGAGAGTAAAACGACCCCCTGTAGATGTGCCTTCACATAAACAAACACACTCAGACTCATTTAAAACCTAATTTGCTGTTTCATGGCTCATATTGTTCCAAAATGAGTATACTGGCACAAGAGTTTTCGCAATCTGTTATGATTCTCAGCTGCCTGATGTTTTCTGTTTATTATATAATGACGTCCCACTGTGTTTTTCTGTGACTTTCATTTTTCCTCTCTCTTCTTCAGATAACCGGATGATTAAAGTGAACGGGACGCGGGAGCCTCTAGAATTTAAATCCCATCAGTGGTTTGGGGCCACAGTTAGGACCCACAAAGGCAAAGTGGTGGTAAGTGATGCTCAGAAATATAATCCAGTTAAAGAGCATTTACAGTCATCCTCATGCTGGATGCATGCTTCCGTGTATTCGTGGATGCGGTTGGAAACTCTAGTCTTTATCAGTAAGTATCTGGCCATCAATGGGTTTAATGGCATTAGTGTTTCATTCATGAATGCATGGGAGCCGGAATCAGAGTTTTATTCATGAATGCATGGGAGTGTTGTTTTGGGCAAATGTTTTGATAGGAAGTGTGGCTCTGTCCCGGGACTGAGGGGGTTTTGGAAAATGTTGATTTGAGGTTGACCATGCGAGGTGGAGAGCTGCTGATGTTTGAAAGAAAAAGCCCAGAGTTATTACATGAGGGAAGGCATGGTTCCCAAATGTGACTGTTGTTCTTCAAACAATCAAATATGGAAACATTTGGCTCTTTCATTTTTCTTTATTCAGAAAATTACAGAAGTCTGTAATGGATGTTTTTTTTTTCCATCTCCAGCTTAGTCCTAAGAAGTCTTTTTATGTTCAAGTACCATGTGTTCTTCTGTAGGCTTGTGCGCCCCTTTATCACTGGAGGACAGTGAAGGTCAGCAGTGAGATGGATCCAGTGGGAACTTGTTATGTGGCTGTGCAGAACTTTAGTGCCTATGCTGAGTATTCACCATGTCGAACCAGTGAGTATACACGCATATACACACACACAAAGAAACAGTAATGCAGAACCAATCAGTGTGCATTTAACTTTAACTACTTGCAAATTTAAAAGCAATGTTTTTAAGCTTCACTAAAGTTTAGCATATCTCAGTTTGTTTAGAACAGAAACACACTGCAAGGCGAAATTTCCTGTTCACATCTGTGTTACATTCGAAAGTTTAGACGTTTGGAGTCTGTAAGATTTTAAGAAAACTTTTAAAAGAGATGCATTCAATTGATCAAATGTGATATTGAATCTGTTTTAAATGAATGCTGTTGTTTTGAACCTTATATTAATTTAAAAATTCTGAGAAAAATATGTTTTGATTTCTGTAAAACTATTAAGCAACATTGATAATAATATTAAATGTTTCTTGAGGTTCATGTGACACTGAAAACTAGAGTAGTGATGCTGAAAATTCAGGTTTGCTTTCACAGGAATTAATTATGTTTTAAAATGTACTCTACCAGCCAAAAGTGTTTAAATGTTTTTCAAAGAAGTCTCTTCTGCTCACCAAGCTTTGCTTATATTTGATCCAAAAGTACAGCAAAAGCAGTCATATTTTGAAATGTTTTTACTATTTAAAATAACTCTTTTAATATTCTGATTTGCTGCTAAAAACATTTATTATTATTATAATGTTGAAAACAGCTGAGTGGAATTTTTTCAGGTTTCTTTGTTCAATAGAAAGTTCAGAAGAACAGCATTTATCTGAAATATAAATCTTTTTTAACATTATAAATGTTTTTATCATCACTTTTGATAAATTTAAAGCATCCTTGCTAAATAAAAAATATTAATTTTTATTAATTTTTATACATTTATACAGCTTTTTATTTCAGATAAATGCTGATACCTAAAAGCTGGATCTTTCTATTCATCAAAGAATCCTGAAAAAATGTACTCAATTCTTTTAAATATTGATAATAATAATAATAAAAAATGTTTCTTGAACAGCAAATCGGCATATTAGAATGATTTCTGAAGTATCACGTGACACTGAAGACTGGGGTAATGATGCTGAAAATTTAGGTTGATCACAGGAATAAATTTCATTTTAAAATATATTCAAATAGAAATCAGTTATTTAAAATAGTAAAAATATATCACATTATTACTGATTTTGCTGTATTTTGGGTCAAAAAAATGCAGGCTTGGTGAGCAGAAGACTATTCTTTAAAAAAACATTAAAAATCTTACTGTTCAAAAACATTTGACTGGTAGTGTATTAAAGTACAAAACAAAACAAGCTGTAATAATATTTCACAATATTACTGTTTTACTGTATTTTTGGTCAAGTAAATGCAGCCTTGGTGAGCAGAAGAGAATTCTTTCAAAAACATTAAATAATTGCACTGACCTCAAACTTTTGAACAGTAGTGTAGCTTGTCAGCTTTTATATAGAAAGCTGTAATGGTCAATTATATTTGGAATTATTCTGAAAAAATAGCTCAGAAAAATTAGTAGTGTTAGTGTGAATCCAGAGCGCTTTATGTTCACAATGTGAGCTATATGTGTATCTAAGATGTCTGCATTCATTTAGTGTGTTCACAAGCCAAAATTTTTGCATACCACCCTAACGAATCAAGTTCTGCCCAAAGGCTGACAGAACCTATAAGCCTGTGGAACATGACAGGTTTTGGCACTGTTCGTTGCAATGCAAAAAGCATAAATCTGTGTAATGCAGTATGCATGCTTTCGTTTCTCATCTGCATCATCCTCAGCGTTGTACTTGCTAGATACAGCACCAAAAAAACTGTCACTCTTGGAGTGTTTTGACTGATTTACTGTATTTTTACTGATTTTTTTTTTGGTTTTTTTTGGATGACTTGCTGACTAGCAACAAAGAGTTGTTGTGCCAGCTCTGCTTTTCACACAGAATCACAGATGTGTCCATTGCTTCTTGGGCTGCCCAGTTGTGCCATTTGCCATGGTAGTCATATGCCCTGCTGTAAACAAAGATCAAAGGAGAAACTCGCATGTTTATTTTAATGTAATTTCCTGATTATTTCCTGTACTTTAAAGTCTCATTCACAGTTACGCTAGTTGTTAAATTTACCCTTGTCGTCATATCAGATACACACATTCCCTTAAATGTACATAGCACACACACACATATACCGTGATAGTGTGTATAAACAGTTAATGAAGGGTGAAGTGGTATATTAATAATAATAATTGTGCCTAATATGTTCTGAGAGAAAATTATTATATGATACATGAGGCCATAATGACTGTGAATTACTTTCCTTATTCTTTGTTAAACAATTTCAAGTGCCAGCCGTCTCCCTGGCAGGTCGGCTAGGAGTCCCTGCCAAGACTCAGGGCAGAGAAGATCAGTGTTGATATAAACCAGCTTGTGTTCGCTCTGCAATGAACTCGCTCATGTGTACATGTACACACACGTTTGCAAAGACAGTAGTATTGAGAAAATGTGAAATATGAATACTCAGTCTGGCAGAAGAGTGTAGGGAAAGAAAAAGGGTTGGAATGAGAAAGTGTTTATTGTATTTTTAGAGAACATGACGAGAGCAGGCTTGGGATTTGGATGTGATGTTCCGCCTCATTAACCCTCCCCACCTACTGTACGCAACACACACAGGACAGAATATACTGTACATAATACAGCATATTCTTGCTGGAAAATGGAACACCATTCCTATCCTCCAGTCAGATTTAAGGTTATATTTTGGCCTGGGCTTGGGGTTGGAGCATTGTTCTTTTCAATCAGTCATCTTCTTCTGATTTTTGGGTTGTTTATGATGAGGTTTGAGATTAGGCATAGGGTTAGGACCATAATTGCCACTTTGTTTTATGAAGAATTGCAGACAGGGAGGATTTACGCAGATTTGTTATACTAATTTGCTGAATATATTAAAAAATTAATCAATATATCATATGCACTGTCTGCAAAATAAGTATATTTTAAACAAAAACAACAGCAATAATAATAATAATAATAATAATAATATATATATATATATATATATATATTTATATTTTAATATAAAAAATATATTTAAGCTTTTTTTTTGCTGTGGCCTTATGAGTGTAGCAGGGGACAGTATATTGGATATTTGTTGATGATTTGTGTATTCATCTTCAGTGTAAGAATGCATTTTAAGTACTGTTAATAAATGAAGTATTTAAAAAAATTAAATAACTGAATATACTGAATATAACTTAAGTACATTAAAATAAACTATTAAACTATTAACATTAGTAGTGGTAGTAGTATGTCGTAGTTGTATGCTGTTATAATAGTATATTATTAATATACTGTATAATATATTGATTTATGATCGTTCCAGTATATTCAGTAAGAATCAGTTTGGGATCAGTAAAATCAGTAAGATTTTTAATGTTTCTTACACTCATCCTGCATTTATTTGATTAAAAATCCAGAAAAAAAAGTAATGTTGTGAAATATTATCAATTTTTTTATATATCAGTGTAAAATAACAGTTTTCTGTGTGACTATATTTTAAAATGCAATTTATTTATGTGATCAAAGCTGAATTTTCAGCATCATTACTCCAGTCTTGTGTCACATGATCCTATAGAAATCATTCTAATATGCGGATTTATTATCGATATTGAAAACATTTGTGCTGCTTCATATTTTTTTGGAACCTGTGATACTTTTTCAGCATTTTTTAATAAATACAAAGTTAAAAAAACAGCATTTATTTAAAATAGAAATCTTTTGAAACAATAAGAAAACCACTTTTTTTAACAGAAATTTGTACTTTTATTCACCAAGGATGTGTTAAATTGATAAAAAAATTATAGCAAAGGCTTGTTAGAAATATATTGTTAGAAAAGATTTCTATTTTGAATAAATGCTGTTCTTTTTAACGTTATATTCATCGAAGAATCCTGAAAAAAAGAATCACAGGTTCAAAAAGCACAACTGTGTTTAAACACTGATAATAAAAGTAATAAATCAGCATATTAAAATGGTTTTTGAAGGATCATGTGACACAGACTGGAGTAATGGCTGATGAAAATTCAGCTTTGCAAAACAGGAATAAAGTATGTTTTAAAATATGTTCAAATAGAAAACTATTATTTTAAACTGTAATAATATTTCACAGAATTACTGTTTTTTCTGTTTTTTTTTTATCAAAACAGCCTTGAGTAGAAGAGAGAATAAGAGATTTTTCTAAAAAAGCATTAAAAATCTTACCGATCCCAAACTTTTGAATGGCGGGGTAGTTCAAAGAGTAATTTAGACCCCATATTTGCATTTACATTAAAGAATAATATGAAGTATGAACATGTGAACTTATATCATATCATACATTTACGGAAATGTTTTATAGACATGTCTTTGAAGTGCTGAAACCTTATGTACTTAATCATATCCTAATGACTTGTAATACAGAAGTTGCTCTGATATTTACAGATAACCCGGACCCCGAGGGCCAGGGCTTTTGCCAGGCAGGCTTCAGCGTTGATTTCACTAAGGTAACAAATCTCCTTCCTCAACCCTTTGACTACACACTCCTGTGTAATATAGCCTGATTTTTATTTAAAATTCAAAACATTCACTTTACTTCCAGTTTTAAATGGAAAATGACTTTTACACCCTGCTTTTACCGTATGTATCACTTTGACCCCTTATTCAATCAGAAAGAGGTTTAATTCCTATATGTTCATGCCTTATTTCTTTTATCTCAACATAACTCACTCTTGTGTTTAAACTAATCAGTATTCATCTCTCTTGTCAGCAGCTTGTAAGACTTTCTCCATAACCCTGCTCAAAATGCACAAGCAAACACAAGGAAATAAACATAAACACATTTTTGAGGCATGTGTCCTCATTTCTACCTTCTCTTTTATTTCCTCACTTGTTTTTCTCTATCTTTCAGGAAGGGACTCTGGTTGTGGGAGGGCCAGGGAGTTTCTACTGGCAAGGTAACACACTTCTCCTCATTATTTTGTCTTTTCCATCATTCCATCCTTTTACAGAGTCTCTCAGAGTGAGATTGGCAGATGCAAGACTCTCATTTCCCAGACTCACAGTCTCACAGGACCCCAAGAATCTGAGTCCTGTCCAACAAACTGACCAGGCTGACCCTTCCTCCACCTTCAGAGCAGAATAACAGACACTCAGAACGATGACACATCACCTCCCATGAGCCCTGTTACTAAAATAATCAGGGATTATCTCAGCGTGTTAGCGCTACCATTGCTGAATCTGTTCAGCCAATCAGAGCTCGGCATTCATTCCTCAGTCAAGTGTTCTGCCACAGTTCACTCATCACAGATGGGTCAGTGATAGCAGTAGTATAGCAGTTGTGATAATAGAAGACAGAGAGAGGTCAATGAGCTGCACTTTCTGGTTAGTGGCTTTAATGTTGGCTCACAGTTGAAGCTGTAATCACTGCTTTTGAACTAAAGTGAAAGCAGGTTAATGAATGCCTGCACTTGCTCACTTTTAGCCTGAATTGTACGTTCTGCACAATTGACAATAAAATACATTTAAAGAGATTGCAGAAATCTGTACACCTGTGGATGTTTAGCGGTGTTTATGTTATGGAAGAATAGAACAGCAAGTGTTTGGCATGTTTGAGACTGTCAGCATCAACTCATCTGGCTGATTAAAAAATGTGGCAGTTCCACTTTGAGTTGAGTTGAAAATCTGCTTAGCTTTATTTATGCACCTTTTTACAAAAAATATATTGTTTTAAGCAAATTTTGCATTAAATACTTAATTTGCATAAATAGTTTTATTTCTATGTTATTAAATCATATAATTTAGTTATAATTGCTGTAATTATAATATTTCTAAATTGTAATTTTTGTATTGTATTGCCCATTAGTGACACAGGCTAGTTCAAAATTGATATTAAAATAAGCCAAATGCATTTCAATTAGCCAGTTAGTATGAGTGTGGTGAAATATCAAGAAATTAAATAAATAAATAAAATAAAATGTAAAAAAAAATGTAATAAAATACTTCTTAAGATTTAAAATCTTTAAAATTTCTATAGCGTATACATACATATATAACATTTTATATTTTCAGGAGTCAAAAGTATACATACACCTTGCAGGAGCTGCAAAATGTTAATTATTTTACCAAAATAAGATGGAACATACAAAATGCATGTTATTTTTTATTAAGTACTGACCTGAATAGGATATTTCACATAAAAGATATTTACGTGGTCCACAAGAGAAGATAATAGTTTAATTTATAAAATAACCCTGTTCAAAAAATGTTGCAGGCTTCTGAAGGGCAGTACTAAATGAAAAAAATGATATTTAGAAAAATGTACATATCTTCAAGCATTTTCCCTTCTAGAGCATCAGTGCAGTGTAAGAGATGAAGAGATGATTTGTACAAAATGTTAATTATAGGATATATTTAATTATTTTACCAAAATAAGATGGAACATACAAAATGCATGTTATTTTTATTTTGGTAAAATAATTAACATTTTTCAGATTTTGCAGGGTGTATGTACTTTTGACCTCAGCTGTATTAAATTAGCCATAAACTGCCTTTTGAAAGTGCAGTGTCTTTAAAAAAAGTGATAATTTCACCAATTCAGCTTCACAAATACATCTGACTCTATTGTTTGTAGTGTAAGAGGACATTGCTGCTCTTAAAGATTAAAAAAAAATGTGTGGAATAGATGTTTGGCCCTAACCAAATGAGGCACAGCTAAATATTTTGTGGCCGGATATATATGTGATTGTTTATGTGTCTGGATTTGGATCACAATGCTAGATGTTGATTGTTGTGTAATTGCAGTCGTATGTTGAGACATGAAAACAGACTTGCTCAATCTTCAGACCCCCCACATCCTGAACTCAGTGTCACAGCTCTTAATAAATACTGATAATCCTGGGTTCTGCATCATGTCTCACATGTGTTATTGGTTTTTGTTTGTAATGGAGAGACGGATGACTTGCGAAGACACAAAGATCTCATGTCAGACACTGGGTCGCTCTCTTTCTCTCATATACTTCATGCTGTGGACAAATACAAATGCATTAGAAGTTATGACCTGCCTCTCGCTTTCTCTCCTCTCCTCTTTTCCCACGGTCAGTCCATCTTAACCTTTACCTTTCATCATGTTTTGGAGGAAAAGACAACAGATTTCTGTGAGGTGAAAAAGTACCACATGTTGTGTGTCATGTGTGTCCACAAAACAAATGCAAATTAATAGAGACATATGCACACACAGACATACAGCTAAACACACACATTAAGAGAGATTAATGGTTGGGGTTCAGGTCAGGCTGTAGCCCGGTAGTAAAAGAGAGTAATGTGTTTATTGAACTTCAACAACAAAAATGGAGGACATTCCTCTCACTCTCTGTCACATTCGTTTTTTCATCATCTTAATCTAAGAACTTGCATCTGTATTGTTGTTTTCTTCAGTGCTTGTGTAATGTTGCGACAGGAGGTAGTCCAGATGAAGGCCAAAGAGATGACATTTTCAGCCATTGCAAGAGAAGTTAGTCATTCCAAATCTGTGATTTTTCAAATATTGCAGGTTTAGAAAGACACTAACTCATTCAAATCACCCAAAAAGTATAGTCGTCCAAGTAAGACTCTCTCAATGGGGAATGGGTTCAGCACTGCAGCTGGAATTGCTTGCTAGTTCAGTGTTGAACAGGGATGTTTAAGAGAAGTCAGACTAAAAGCACAGAAAGATTCAAAATGCTAAGCTCACCTTTGCTGAGGAACACATTGTGTGGTCTAAAGTATATAGAAGATAATGTGAAGTTGTGTGTGTTTAGGTCAAGTGATCACTGCAGGAGTTGCAGAAATACTGAACGGCTATTCCCTGAAAACCATCCTGCGCAAAGTTCAGGGAGAGAAGCAGACTGTGGCTGCATCGGACACATATGATGACAGTTACCTAGGTAAGAGACGTGTGTGTGTTTGCCATGAAAGGTAAAGATGTTTTATGGGACACTAGTGATTTGCTTTGAGGCCCTGTTTATGGGTCAGAGGATCAGCCCACTGTCAATTTAATAAACACACGTGCACATGAACACACATGAGGGTTTTTGGTGGATGTTGAGGTAACCTTGACCCCCTGTCCCATAGCTCAGTTCGGTGCTGAGTTTGTGCCTACTGATAACATTTCCATCTGGAACTACAGACCTCAAAACACTCATACACACACACGCAAATATTCCTTATATACACACTTGAAAATCCTATAAGCATTTTCCGTCACGTACTGCAAGTAGTCATCATCACAGCTGGTTTGTCATGATTATAGTGCAATTGATAATAAAATGAGATAATCCAACATCATTTTTAAACTCACCCACTTTGGTTTGCAGTAACAAACAACTGTAGTGGCTCTGGTTTTCTTATGTTTTTTTTTGTGTAGGTTACTCTGTAGCAGTTGGAGAGTTCACAGGTGATTCAGAACAAGGTGAGAACTTTTAAACTTTATATGTGACCCTGGACCACAAAGCCAGTCTTAAGTAGCATGGGTATATATTTGGAGCAATAGCCAACAATATTTAGGGGTCAAAATTGTCGATTTTTCGTTTATGCCAAAGAACATTTTAATTAGCTAGGAACTTCATTTGGACAACTCTAAAGGCGATTTTCTCAATATTTAGATTTTTTTGCACCCTCATGGAAAGCTTATTTATTCGGTTTGCAGATGATGTATAAAACTTAGTTTTAAAAAATGTACCCTTATGACTGGTTTTGTGGTCCTGTGTCACATATACACGAATGATACACTTAAAAAATTATAAATTTATTGTATTCACTCACCCTCATGTTGTTTCAAATCTGTATGACACAAAAGAAGATATTTTGAAAAATGTCTCAATGGGCTCCAGTGTTGTTTGGGACTCCATGTGTGGACAAAACATTCTTTCTACTATCTTTTTTGCCAGTTTGTCACATGTTCGGGTTTGAGTAGCAGACCTATGCCTCAGAGGCGTAAACAAACCTCTGCATCTTTTGTAGTTTGTGTGTAAATGTGAGTTCATGAGAGAGAAAGAGAGCTCTGTCTCTGTGTGTGGTTGTTGTGTGGATTTGTTGCTTACTGAGCTTTGATCGGACTGTTCAACCTCAGACCATAATTACAGAGCACTTCCAGGATTCTGTCCCTGACATGCCACCCAGTGACAAACAGCCCGTCTGTATTCTGTCATCCTCTCTAACACACACACATGTGTGCACCCACGTTGACTCATTAGCATACCTATCCATCAGACTGTGCTGTTCTGCAAAATTCTGTATCTTATTTACCAGCCGCCCACAATCCAGATTTAACAGGCTAAAATCTGTCTAAAAATCATCTTGTGTGAATTATTATGCCATATAATAGAGTACAGCTAATTGAAAAGTACACCTTTTATTTTTAAAATGATGTTTGTTTACGTTTTCTACATTGTAAAAAAAGTTAGGTTAAGGTTACGGTGACAAAAAAATGAAGCTGTGGTTGCCAGAAATTCACTGTTAAATACTATGACAGTAGCTGTGTTCACATGGACCCTAATATTCCGATCGTAATGGGACTAGAAGCACAATCAGAATAAAAAAGTCACATGTAACCACGTTAAAATTAGAACTGATTAAAATTTAGACTGGATTGTAAGGGGTGGTTTATTCCTTTTGTATTCCAAGTGAGAGAACATGTAAACACTTGATGGGTTGAAAACCGAAACTGGACAGTACTGTGCATGTGCAATGGCGTAAAGATATCATAATGACTTGTTACGCGCAGAACGAGCTGTCCTTCCCAGTGTTGCCAAGTCACAGTTTTCCTGTGGAATTGGGCTACTTTAACACTGTTGCCACGGGTTGATTTTGATGTCCGCGGGTTGAAGCGACTGCAATAATATCATGTTTAGGTACTGTAATAAGATTTTACCAGGGGAACCCCAACAAAAAAATGTGTATTTTATTTCCAGAAAGGGATTTATAATGGGGATCCCCCCCTTAAAATACAGTTGGGTTTTGAGTAGCAATTGGGCGGGTTTTGTTGTGAAAACCTGGCAACCCTGGTCCTCTCTGGTGAATAAAGTGTCATAAATGAGTTTCGGTCATTCTAAAATTCTGCTTTTACTCAGCATCTGTGAAGTGGAGCAGCACAACATCCCACCAGTCCTTGTTTAAGACACTCATCAACAGATGACTGGTTTTGGGTGCAGGAAGTGGCACTTTTGCTGCTTTCTAGAGTAATCAGCACAGCACAACAGTTCATGCGCAGGTCGTCGCCTAATTAGGACCTGAAGTAGATAAATATCAAGTTTGCTTTCTAAAACAGTGTGCGACAACAGGGGAAACTCTGTGTATTCACATAGTTTTAGTAGACCACAGCTACTAAAAAAGCTTACAAACGGCAGAGACGAGAAACGCTAGATTCCATCCAGGCAGAATGTAAATATAGCAACATGTTGCACCAGTAGTTCACCAAGTGCAACCATTTCACATCATCAAAATAATGGCACCCCCCCATAGTCCAAAATATATATATAAAGTGTTGTGGATTTTTTTAAATAACGTAAATCTTTCATGGGTTTTCTACTACATATTTCAGTAAGAGACATCAAATTACGTTATATTAAGCCATACAAGTCTTAATACCCAGAGTTCCCTTTAATAGATTTTTGGCCACCGTAATTCATCAAGTGATGATCATGAAGTACGGCAGATTGCAGAAGTCTGCTGTGTCATCCACAATTTAGCACTCAAAACTGACCTGCAAAAGGGGAAGGTGACAAAATTGTGTTCAACACCATTTTGGGGGGGTATATGTGCTCTGTTAGTTGATGTGACCAATTTCTTTAGCGAATCAGATGTTTAAACAATGCAGACAGCATGCATAAATAATTAACGCTTTCAGCGTTTACAGTTCATTCCTTCTAGAATTCCCTCTCAGACATATGTTCTATCTGGTCTGGATTAGTGGTGAATCCAGAGAGGAGAGACATGCTGATCTCTTTTTGTCAGAGTTTCATAAATGAGCCTTTGCTGTGGCGCACTTTGCGGTCAAGGAAGGCGGGAAATTTGAGGTGGCGGGGGGAAGGGTCGAGGACGATCGGGCTGTGATGGGTTCCTTGGGAGTCTGGGAGATTTCGAGTTAGAAACAAGGTTGACTTTTGAACGGTCCCTCTCCGATCTCAGTGGGTGGGACAGATCCGACAGACAGCCGCAAACCCTCCCACCACATCACTATCTCCAAGATCATCCATCAGGCCTCAGACAGCCTCTGTCTCCTCCACTATGTGTCTTTCTCCTCTCTGTCTCTCTCTTCTAAATATTTATAATAAATGAGTGACTGACATGGTGTTGACAGAGAAGAGATTAACAACACTTACACGTCTCACCTCACTGTTTAGCCTGAGATGCACTAGATAAGTGGTTGTGAGTGTGGAAATGCTCACTCATACACAACGTTCTCAAAACAAGAAAAGTGTATGTTTTATTATTGTTGGGTCTGAAGTACATCATTTGTTTCTTCAAACTCTGCAAGTCTAAAATATATAAACCTGCTGAAGCATATGTAAATATCTCAGGTATGTTTACTGTATGCCTTTCTCGTGTCCTCTGTGCAGAACTGGTAGCAGGGGTACCTCGAGGGGCGCACAACTTTGGCTATGTAAGTATACAGTCCTAAACAGACTTTGTTTACTGTATTTCTATCATGGTTAGATATGGAATCAAAGGTCAAAGAGAAAGGTCAAGGGGGAAGGAAGAATGTGAGAAATGTTTGAGAGGTTACCCACTACTTTTGTACTAAAACTGAAACATTTGTTTATTCAAATAAACAAAGACAAGTTGTATGTTTTGCAAAGACTGGTATTCTTGTGTAAGTGGATGTGAGTTTCTCATCTGGATGTGATTTGAAGTCTTAAGAAGGAATTCCCAATTAGGGCTGTAGCATCTAGGATGTACGGGTGTCCCCTTTGGCCCTCAATTAAACAGAATCATATTCAGCTGGTTTGTGAAGCAGACAGTGAATTTGGGCCTTTTTTTTTACTGCATGTTATATTCTTGGGTATTAGCCATATGTGGCTTTGTTTGATTTAGGATCTCGGTCATACGTGCCCCATAAAACATCCACTAAGATCAATCTGGATGTAATTATTAGAGTGCTAAATGCCTAACATGAGGAAAATCACTCTGGTTTGGAGTAGAGGACAGACATGTGGTCAGATATACAAGTCCTACAGTACATCAGAATCATGACAATCTGTCATGAATGGAAACAGTGTTTCACGCGCAATAATATAATCTGACTTTTCTCTTTTTGTAGGTGGCTGTGATCAATGCAACAAACCTGACATTTATTCAAAATTTTACTGGGGAGCAGGTGAGTGACTGTTCAACCTTTAAAGTGTCTTATTTTTGTTTTGCTATGTTAATTTTTGTTTTTAAAATGGTGTTAGTTAAACATGTGATTTGTTCACTGTGAATTAAAAAGGAGTAGTTCACTTCCAGAACAAAAATTTACAGATAATGTACTCACCCCCTTGTCATCTAAGATGTTCATGTATTTCTTTCTTTAGTTGTAAAGAAATTGTTTTTTGAGGAAAACATTTTGAGGAAAAACTCCCATCTCATTTTCTCCTTCAACTTCAAAATCGCCCTACATCGCTGTTTTACCTTTCTGTTGTAAAGGCCATTTGACCTTCTTTGTTCACATGTTCACTTTGTAAATACTGGGTCGGTACTTCTGCAGCGATGTAGGACAATTTGGAGGAGAAAATGAGATGGGAGTTTTTTTGACATTCCCTAACTGTCATGAAGCAGAATACACAGAGTTTACGCAGAGCTAGACAAGACAAGCATTTGAGGTTAAAAAGTATATAAATTGTACATTGTTTTTTAGAAAATAACCAATCGTTTCACTAAATAAGACCCTTCTTCTAAGGGATAGTTCACCCAAAAATGAAAAAAAAAATCCATCATTAAATACTCGCGCTCATGTTGTTCCGCCGTTGTAAGACCGCCGTTCATCTAAGGCAGTGGTTCTAAAATTGTGGTACGAGTACCACTAGTGGTACGTAAAGGATTCACTAAATTAAATACAAATTAATGTTAAAACAATACAATTTCATTTAATCTTTTTTGAGTAAAGTTTTTATTTGTATTATATATTATATTATTTAACTTTTAGGTACAGCACATTTTAATTTAATCATTAAGATTTTTTATTTACCTGTTTGTAAGCACTGTGCAGTGTAATGTTCGAACTGTGTATTTACAATGTTAAAGTGGCAGACAATAAATATTCTTATTAGGAATAAAGCTGCCTCACTTTTGAACTGTGCAGAGCTATAGCTGAATAGTTAGGCCTACTACGCTACAGTATTTTAATGCTGGTCATTATGGTGGTACTTTGAGAGCCAAATATTTTCTAATATGGTACTTGGTATAAAGAGTTTGAGAACCACTGATCTAAGGAGCACAAATTAAGATATTTTTTGATGAAATCCAAGAGCTTTCTGACCCTGCATAGACAGCAATGCAACTACCACATTCAAGGCCTAGAAAGGTAGTAAGAACATTGTTAAAATAGTCCATGTGGCATGAGTGGTTTAACCTTAATTTTATGAAGCAACGAGAATACTTTTTGTGCACAAAGAATACAAAAATAATGACTTTATTCAACAATTTCTTCTCTTCCGTGTCAGTCTTGGACGCATGTTCGCGAGAGTACCACGAATGACGTGGAAGAGAAGAAATTGTTGAATTAAGTCATTATTTTTGTTTTCTTTGAGTTTAAATATTGTAATTTATGTTCTGAAGATGAACAGAAGGTTTACGGGTTTGAAACAACATGAGGGTGATTAATTAATAAGAGAATTGGTCCCACTTTACATAGTAGTTAAGGCCACTTAATATAAAGTGGGACCCAGATTTTTTAACTGCTTTTTGATGCAGCAGAAGATATTTGTCTTAGCAGTGTGACCTATTTTTGTTTTGTCTCTTATTTCTATTTCATAAAGATTTTTTCTCTCGCAGATGGCCTCTTATTTTGGATACACCATTGCAGTGACTGATCTAAATGGAGATGGGTAAGTCAACATGGAAATAACTGTCCAATAACATGTAAGGTCACAAAACGGTTGCAAGAGGTGGTGGTAAATGAGCAAGTCTATCTACACTAAGTTCTTTCTTAGTGTAGTTTATCCAGTTTATCCACATGTGAGGCACATTCTGTAGTCGTAGTACTTAGGTGTTCCTCACGGTCTGTCTGCATTGAAACAAGGCATTCTTATCTGTCCGTAGTATTTGTTTCAAGCTAATTTAATTTACCAGTTCACTCTGTACTCAGTTACAAGGTGTATCCAGGACTAGACTGGACCATATAAATCATATAAATATGGTTTTATATGGTTTTGGCTTATTTAGACTCATAAGCTCTGGTTTACTTGACCCTCTTTAAATGCTCACAACGTCCAGAAGGATATTTGATATATATAAAATTTGTTTCTAATTTGGTCTTATGAGGATACAAAACTTTGCTGACGCATCAGTGCCAAAGCTCTGAAATGCTAACATGTGTTTATGCCATTAACTAAAAGGCTCCCTTACCAACGGTACGTAGTTGAATACACAGTAAAACAGCAGTATACACAAAGAAAGAGCAGTTAAATGATACACCAGCTATGACCACCGTACGGAGCGAATTACAGCTCATTACACTTATAGCTGTTGAAATGGCTCATTTGCTGGAAACAGGGCCAATCAGTCTTTAGTGTTGAAATCAATGTATCGTTTTTGTTATTTTTTGGCTACTAAATGCTGAAATGTTTAAATCACACTCATTTATTTTTAGATACCAAATAACATGACTTGATTGTATCTGTTAGCTTCAATCTAATAAGTCTGAGAAGTACAAATGTGAAATTTCTATGTTTAATCATGGAATCCAGGTTGGTTTTAGTCCAGGTTATTCTCAGAATACCCTGTTCCAAACTGTAGCAACATTTTGGTATTCCTCCATCAGTCCTCATGCAGTCCAAAACACACTCCTAAATTCATATCTCCAAGCAAAACGTCTCTGTTTTACATTATCAGCATTTGTAAGATTTATACTTTGTTCCCCGCCACGATACTGTCATGCACTGGCTCGTCTTTGTCTCCTCTGATAGGTCATATTTTACAATGGTTCAGTGGTGCACTTCCTTGCATATATTGCTGTCATGTAACCTCAAGGGTGACATCTTGTATGATACTTTGACTTCAAACACGCACTATAAAGCTGCAGGTCTTCATTCAGTTGTTAACCATCCATTCAGTTTCCAAGTAAAGCATCTTCAAAACAAATACTTGTACAATTTATGTTACATATGGGCCTTCAAAAATTCAGGTGTTTGTGTCAAAGTTGTGAATTTATGTGCTCATGCAGGCTAGATGACGTGCTAGTTGGAGCTCCACTCTACATGGATCGTGAATTTGAAAGTAAACCCCGTGAAGTGGGCCGTGTGTACTTGTACCTGCAAGAGGACGTGCTTCTCTTCTCCCCTCCCATCACACTTACTGGAACGCACCTGTTCGGCCGGTACGGAAGTGCCATCGCCCCTCTTGGAGATATCAACCAGGATGGCTACCTTGGTAAGTGTTTTTGTTTGTGAGTGTTATGTTGCATGTTTCAGGAGTTTTTCCAAGAGCAGTGAGACAGAGGTTACATATACACGCATTTCCTACTTGTTTGTTTTGTGTAGGATATCCTGTCTCTATTACACGCTTAAAATGTACAGTTCTAGCCAGCCCGGAAGGGTAAAATTAGTGATTTGGTGCCCTTGTCTGCGTTTTCTTGTGAGGAGTTGGGTGTGAACCACTCTGTTGCGCGTGTGTGTGTGTTTGTTTTTTTTAAGTCTGTGGGTGGAAGTCACATGGTTTATGTTCCTGTCGATGGCCAATATGAGTGAAAAATCTTCTGTAAAATATATTTTAATAATTTAATAATTTAGAAGTTAAAAGGATAGTTCACACAAAAATGAAAATTACCCTATGATTTACCCACCCCTAAGTCATACTAGGTGTATATGACTTTCTTCTTTCAGATGAATATATTTGGAGTTATATTAAAAAATGTTCTGGCTCTTTATAATGCTTTATGATGGCACTGAAGGGCTGTTAAAAAATTTTGAAGCCCAAAAAGTGTATTCATTCATCATAAAAAGTACTTAAACACACAACTCAGTGGGGTTAATAAAGATCTTCTGAAGCAGATCGATGTGTTTGTATGAGAAAAATGTCCAATTCGCTTCAGAAGGTCTTTAGTAAGCCCCAGAGCCATGTGGAGCACTTTTTATGATGGGCGGATGCAATTTTTTGGGCTTCAAAATCAGCCATTATAAAGCTTGGAAGAGCCAGGATGGCTTGGGTAGAGCATTAAGGAGTCTGAACTGCTGGCTTGACCATACTTTCAGTAAAAAAATCCTTTTTGTTGAGCCCTGTCTCTCAGTTTTTGTCCTGACCATCACCAATTATGTTGTCAAGGAAGTATTTCTCTATTTATTATGAATTTTTAAGAATTCCTTCTGCATCTGAAGGAAACCAGGTGTTTATGGGTGGAGTTTAGATCAGACTAATCAGCCACAGATCATCTCCATCACTGCAGACAGACTGAGTTGAGTTGGGAACAGTTGCACTGGTCACTGTGTGCATGTGTGCACACGCAGTCTATGAATCAGCTCCATATGTTACTGTCATATGATCTGATATTTCAGTGTAATTTTAAAATGACACTAGATGTGGATGAAAGTTAAATGAGGATATGATATCCATACATGAGATGTAAGCCACCTGATCCTCTGATTTCCAAAAGCATGTTGTCATATAAGACTTTATGATTTGTATGAAATGCCAGTGTGCTTAGAGACTCAAAAATTGTATATAATGGATCTGTGTGTTTCAAGTAAATGCGTCTATGGTAACAAAACACACAGGGATTCATTTGGTAGATTACTTATGGGTCTTGACTTTTTCTGGCTATCCAGAATATCACGTTATGAGATAATGCTGCCTTGGAGTTTTGGAGAATAATGATTTAATCAATAACTGATATGGTCATAATGAATTTGATATCACACACTGCATCTCTGTTACACCAGCCATATGGCTGCACTGGCGTGATGAAGTGACACTTCACAGTGTGTTTTTGTACTTATACTGTATGAATTATTCGGTCTTGTAGCTAATCATTCAGCTGCTTTGCCATGGGATTTGTTCACTTTTGTTGCTCTATTGCCTCCAATTTTAAAGGGGTCATCGGATGCCCAATTTTCCACAAGCTGATAATGATTATTAGGGTCTTAATGAGAAGTCTATAACATATTTTGTTTAAAATTTCTCAGTGGTAGTGTATTTATATATATATAAATATATATATATATATATCTAATGGAATTATATATATTACATATATATATATAATTCCATTAGAGCCTGGAAATAAGATTAAGTCCTTGAGCATGACTTTATAATATATGTCTGTTATTTTTGTACTTAGTGGTTTCTTATGTCTGTAAAGTGTCTCTTTCTGTCTCCACTGTGGCATGTAGTGTATGTATGCAGTCGTTTAGGGCCAAGCCACACAATTAAGTATCTTGTAAAGTGTCATAATGAATTTGCTCTCATGTATATTATGCATGAATGTGTTATTTTTTTTTGTCGACCGTTTGACTGTTAATGTTGGGGGTCTTTGGGCACTGTGCCAGCTACTGTGCCCACTGCCAGAAAACAGGAAAAGGAAATGATCAAGAATCACCAACAACACGCGACAGATATTTATAGAGAGGAACTCGCCCAAGAGAAACAGTGAACCAGAGCATTATTGCATGCGCTGACGCACATGCATACACAAACACACACACACACCTACACACACACTTCCAACCCTCTCACACACACACATGGTGGTCCGGTGGACGGAAATGAGTGCTTTCTTGTGGTGATGATTTTATTTTTCTAAGTGTAATTAAACTTTTCGTTCCCGTCTACCTCAGAACGGTTTGCTTAGCTTAGAAGATTTCCATGAGCACACATTCCTTTAAGATCTATCATTAGTCATGGGCTCTCTCTCTTTCCCTGTTCTATATCCTTTTATCCCTTTGTTTTTGTCAGTTCTTTGCAGTCTCTCAGTTATTTTCATTACAGAGTGAGGACATAGATTTGAGATACTCAAAGTTTGGCCTATTAGCAAAATCCAGATCCCCATTAGGTTTTTAGCAGACATAACTATCCTCAACATCGTTATTGTTATTAACCATTCAGTTGCAGTTTCCTCACTACACTACAACCAAGAGGCACAGGACAAAAACCCTCTTTATTCAAAAAAGCTCTATACACCGCTCAAGGTTTGCTCCATCACAAAACTTGCTTGTAGTATACAGTCTTGACGATTTGTCACATCACACTGATTTGATGCTGAGGTGCAGAGTAGATACCTTCGTAGACCGTGGGAGTTTGATTGACAGGTGATCTGACCAATTATAACACATAATCTGTCATTTTGTCCAACAAACAAACCAGCCAGGGAAGGCAGTCTATTAAAGTTGGTGGATTTGAATTTGAAAACTGGTGTGTATTGACATGTTTCCATGGTTAAAATGACACACCTTCAGATGTTTATTCATGTTTATTTCAAGCTATTAACAGCAGGAAGAAATGATCTATTTGTGTATTGCTTGAACTGAGGCACTACAGTGATTTGTCACGACTTTGTTTCAAACCAAAAGTAACCTGCTCTGTCTTGTCTGCATTGTGAGTGTCCTCTTTATGCCTCAATATATTTTTCACTTAGTGAGAATATGTAATTCTTCACTATGTCGTCACTATTGATGCGTAGTCGCACTCTATTTTAATAAGAGTGTCTGGAGTTAGCATACTGATATCGTTTATGAATTTTCTGAATGCGTTTATGTGGAAATAAGATGTCATGATTAAATTCACATGGAATACCTTGAATGAAAATGGGCTTTTAAAGAGGTCCCAGCACTGTTTTGATAAATATGCAGTAAGTCATGGCTGCGATGATTGGTTACTGAGCACTTTTAAACTAAATGAAAGCCATCTATCATTACTATTACCAGATAATTCAGTATCCCCGGGTTATTGTCTAAAAGTGGCCCTAAAGCAAAGTAATGTGAACATCCTTGACATAGATGTTTATAGAGCTTATTTCCTCAACATCCCCTCAGTCGCTCTGTTCCTCTGCCGTTCTGCCCCTCAGTGGGCATCTCTGTCTGGGTCAGCATTTCTCTGTTTCTTTAGATTTCCTGTTGTGTGCGTGTGCTGCTGTCCAAATGTAGGTTAATGACTTGAGCAGGAGGAACACTTGAACAGATAACCCTACCCTGGAGATTTATTGGCCATGCAGTAGTGGACTTGGACTTGTGCTTGTGCATGAGTCTGTTATTGTTCTGTAATAGTCCCTCAGTGCCGAAGAGAAAAGAGCGGTCGCTCCCTGCGGAGCTTTGTGTAAATCATCGGTATTCATTTCAGCAGCATCCTCTGTTCTTCCACATGAAAGCATCTCTCTGTTCCTCTTCAACATATCAAACTCTGAAATAATCAATAATAAATAATAAATGACAAAATGGAGCAGATCCAAATGTATAGCACTCAGTGTGAATCCTGGTTTTCTGGTAGGTAGTGTATGCAAGCCTGCTCTTGTGATCGAATGAAAACTCCACCTGTGACTTTATTACTTAAATCTGTTTATCTCTGTTGCAACTTCATGCCTTTCTGTATCTCCCAAAGTGACTTTGTATCTTGCAAATGAGACTTTATAACTCATGTTATGACTTTTTGAATTAAGAATTGAGGATTTTAAGTCTTACTGTTTAGACATTTCACTTTTCGGCTTTATATCTCTCAGTTGCAAGTTGATATTTCTAAATTGAGATGACAATGAAGAATTTATATCTCATGCATCAGCTGTATATCTCACATTCAGACCTTATCTTACAATTGTAACTTTATGTATTAAAATTGAGACTTTATCTCAATTGTGACTTTGTCTAATCTCACCGTTTAGACTTTGTATCGCATTACGACTTTATATCTCACGATTAGGATTTTATCTCCTACAAGTACAACTTTAGATTTCATATTGACTTTATGTATCATGTTGTGACATGTCTCAATTGCAATTATATTGCAACTTTTATCTCACAATTCTAACTTTTTTCTCGCAAATGCAAGTTTATATCTTGCAATTCTGACTTTTTTCTCAGAATTGTGAGAAATTAACTCGTAATTGCAAGTTTGTATTTCACCATTCTCACTTAATAACTCACAA
The DNA here is from genome assembly GCF_022985175.1 of Labeo rohita. Taxonomy (NCBI): domain Eukaryota; kingdom Metazoa; phylum Chordata; class Actinopteri; order Cypriniformes; family Cyprinidae; genus Labeo; species Labeo rohita. The sequence goes on along the minus strand of NC_066884.1, from coordinate 16,840,330 downwards.
TTGCATGTTATAAAGTCATAATTATGACTTTTTTCTCTGAATGGCAAGTTTATATCCTGCAGTTGTGTTAGAATTGCATGATTCTGACTTTATAACATGCCATTGTGAGTTAAGTCAGAATGGTGAGATATATACTGAGAAAAAAGTCAGAATTGCAAGATATAAACTTGCATTTGTTTATATCTCATAATTCTGGCTTTTTAACTTACATTTATAAGTTTATATCACAATTATGAGAAAAAAAGTATGATTTGCGGGTTTATATCATGCAATTCTGAGAAAAAAGTTAAAACTGTGATATGTAAACTCGCAATTGTGAGATAAAAGATCACAATAACTTTTTTTATTTTTTATTCAGTGGTGGAAATGGACTTCCATAGGGTTCCATAGTATATGGAACCCTTATACTATGGAACCATAATATCCATAATATAATCTAATATAATATCCATAATATAATGTACATATTGTATATTTTGTTATTGATAAAATATTGCTTCTCCATCTTTTTCTTACTCAGACGTGGCTATAGGAGCTCCGTTCGCAGGGGAGGATCGTGGTGGCAGAGTCTTCATCTACAACGGGCAAAAATCTGGGCTGATGTTACAGGCCTCTCAAGTGCTGAAAGGCGACTGGGCCTCATCCGCCGTCCCAGCAGGCTTTGGATTCACTCTGCGTGGAGATTCTGACCTGGATAACAACCAGTACCCTGGTGAGTAAAAAAAACTTTCAATCTCTTCCCCTCTCTGTTTACACAAGTTTCTGTTAAGACAATCATGCTTTGGAACTGATGTAAGCCAGGGAGATCAGATGTAGGAGGAATGAAAGACTGGGCGAAGAAGAAAAATCCTGGACTGAGGCATGCAGATTGAGTCACACTGTTGGTCAGTCCGCTGGTCATTTTTTACAAATGTGTGCAAGTATTTCTAATCATTTTTTCTTCTTTTCTTGGTCTTTCTTCGTCTCCTTTTATGGTAGGATATTGTTTCTGCATATTTTTCTCATTACTATGTTTATCGTGGTTTATTTATCATGTTTTTATTGAAAACAATCTTCAGCAGAGTGTGATGAAATCCATGTGATTTTTGACGCTCTCTGCTGTCTGAGCCACATCAAATCACGCATATATGAATGATGTTTCAGCTTATTTTTTTTTGAGAATGGTGATTCAGAGTTTACCTGAGAAGGTCAGACCTTACTGAACATTTGGATGTTTTAAAGTTGATAATTTTGAGACTATAGAGATAAATATTTTCAGGTGACTGAACAGGCTATTTATAGCCTGTGTGTGTGTATGTGTGTGTGTGACAGATGTTGACTGAGCTCCAGATGAAGTTTCAGAGGTTCAACACTGGTTCTCCCAGCTAAATGACAAACAGACCAAGGTGTCTCGGAGTATCTGTGAAAAGAAATGATCATAAATGTTAAGCAGTTAAACATATTTTTCAGTAGAATGTTTTTTGATTTGGAAATCATTCTTTTGATGTGAGGAATCTCACTTTTCAAGGTGGATAAACATTCATTTACACAACTGCAATCAAACTTTTAAAGTGTGCGTAAACAAATATGTTGCCTGTACAAAAGCAAGTTTATCTGGAATATGTCCTGAACTGACTTGCATTTGGACAAAAGGGCCTCTGGTTTCCCAGTTGAGATCTAGAAGTGTTGAAAAATGAAGACACTGTGGCTTTATCATGGGGTTATTAGTTTGGACATCCCAACTCGACTTCACATGGTTTGTGAGTTAGTTTATATTGATTTGAACTGGCGAAGTGAATATCCAGAGCTTTCTGAAACACACGGATCTTCTGTTCTCACAATCCATCACAGCTGTGCCATAATCTTGTTTTGACTAACAGAAATATGAATTAATTGTGTCATTTAAACTACAAAAACACCCAGTGTGTTTCTGAAGCTAAACTGCTGTAACGCCTCAAGTCCATTTAGCAAAAACAGAGCAGTGTGTTCATTCTTTCTGTCCTTTAATCTCCTCTTTCATTTTTTAATGGCATTGTACAAAATCATCAAAGCAGTGCTGTCACGTGCTTTCTTTAAAGAGACGGGAAGTCAGACGGTTAGGCAGCTTATATGCACATGTGTGTGTTGCACATGGGTGTTTGTTCTTTCAAGGCGACAGGATTGTCATCTTAAATATGCTCTAATAAAACGAGATCTTTTCCATACATGAAAACCATCAATGGATGGCAAAACGATCACACACAGGTGTACATACATGCACGTAATGATGTTGAACAGACCGAGAAAAGCAAAACGAAAGACGGAAAACAGGTTTTCCTGTCTCGTCTTCTCAAAATGGATAAACTGCAGCTTTTTACGAATATGATCTCAGTAACCTTTGATCAGTGTGAATCTTCTAATTGGCCTCTCAGTATATCATTGATGTGTGTGCATGTACATTTTTACAGATGTTTAGCACTTTCTTCAGTTCATTTGGATCATAAGTTCATAAGTTGATTTAAATAAAGCCATCTGCTAATGAAGAAATATTAGTGCTGTCAAAATCAGCGTGTTAACGCAGGCGATTTATTTTTCCAATTTAACGGCATTAAAAATATTTAACGCAGGGGCGGGACTTGGGTTGCCCACCCCACTCACAACTGCTGCTTCTCTCTCTTTTTTCTTGACAAGAAGTGCATTTATTTAGTTGCAGAACGTCTTAACGAAGTCAGACGCGCACTCCAACTTCACTTCAGTGCCATGACTAGTCAAATGAGCCTGAAAACAGTACAGGTGATGTAGAAGCTTCAGTAGAACATAAGTATGTCAGCTCCGCATCACATTCAGCAGTGGCAGCTCTTAAAGTGATAGCAGCCAAATAACCTAGTAACCCAGCTGCTGTGATGTCTGTTAATCAAAGAACAAAAGAAAATAAGAGGAAATTAATCATTTTTGTATATTTGTTTAAGAGGTTGCGACTTTAACATTGTCCGTCATTCCGTCATAATGTATTATTACCTGTCATTATAATTTTCATATTTTAATTAGAATAAAACATTTCATTGCTTTTATTTTTGTTCACATTTTAATTTTTAATTATGAACCTACAGGACGACAGCGCAGTGTTTAAAAACAACAAAATACGCTAGGGCTGGGTAAACAAAAGATAATAATATTAAAATAGAATGATTTCTCGATTTTAATGAACCAAATTTGATTCTTAAATCACAATCGATCTTTTGGTCTATGCTGTTTTCATTTGATGAATAAACAGTACATAGTGTGTCTTTCTTCCAAAAAATAGCATGCAATTGTGAGTTGATATAAAACAAAGTCTCAGATTTCAAATTCTGTCCATTTCATTAGGAAATTAAAGCAATAAATACAGTTTTGGCGCTCTGTAATGTGGCGTGATAGATCGTTGTAGCTTCTGTGTACTCGTCTGTGCGTAATCAAACATTCGTGACAGTTCCGTTTTTGTTCTGGATTCAGTTCTCTGCGCACTCGCCACCAATTGGACAGGGATGGGAATTACAGCTACAATTTTACAATAGACCACCCTTAGTATAATCCATCAGAATGACGATGGCCTTCCGATTTTTTCCATCACTGATAAAAAAAAATTCTGTCAGTGACGGAGAATTTTCGGTTAACGCGATTTGTATACATATTCTTTATATTTCCTACTTGCTGAAGGGCACAGGTAAATAATGGGTTTGTGTGACTGTTTAAAGTTTAATAAATGTTAAAATTCATAGCTCTCAATTGTACTGTAATGTTGAATGGCAATAGTCAATGGTTACATATTAGGAAAAAAAGAACAATTTCCTAGAGACATAAAAAAATATTTAACATATATTAAAAATATACTGTATTTATGTTGTTTCTACATTAATTTGAAGATTGTATGTTAAATTATTGCATTATAATAGTTTATTAATCAAGATTAATCAAGAATAATTGTATAAAAAAGTTATTAATTAGTTATTTTTAAAATAATTTACAGCATTAATAAATATAAATGGGGTGTGTTGAACATTTAATTTTATTCTTTGAAATCTGTTGATAAAGTTAATTTAGTATAATTTAGTTTTACATGACTATTTTATACTTTGTAGATTTTGACATGCAATCATGTAAGTTATGTTGATCATTCTAACATATTTTGAAAAATGATTTTGCAGCATGGTTTCCATAAATGGTCTCGGTTGAAAGGGGAAATAGCTTTGTGCCCTGATTTCTGAAATAAGTCACAGATATTTTGTAACTTGCTTGCTGTACCTGGGATTGTACTGGGTAGCTCCGCCCACTGTGATATCTCATTGGGCCAAAATCACACTAAAAAAAAAAAAAAATAAATAAATAATAATAATAATAATTCACCCAAAATAAAAATTGTAATCATTAAGCACCCTCATGTCTGTGTTCTTATAAGAAAAAAAAAACACTGTTGTTCATGGAAGTCAATGGTCACCAAAACTTTTTAATTGCTAACATTCTTCTGAGTATCTTAAAAGAACAAACATATAAAGTCATATAGGTTTAAAACAACATCAGGGAATACGACAAAATTTTTCATTTTAAACATCAAATATCTTCTGACTGGCTAATGTTTTGTCAGATTGTGCAGCAATTTCACGTTCAGTGTGGACAAACTATTGCTTGTTGCTGGTAACTGGAAACTACAAAGATTATTCGATATATATATATATTTTTTTTTTCAAAAAATCAGGTTATTTATTTTGTGTTATAAATCACACAGTAACCTTTCCTGTTTACATACCTTTTCATATGTGTGTGTGGTTTGGGGTTAATGTGAGGGTTAGTGTGAACTTTCTGGTTAAATGCAGGGTTGAGGTCAAAGGTGAAGGGTCATTCATCATGACCTGCTTAAACAGCAGTGAAGATTTGGTACTTTGCACTTCCTGTCTGCTGCTTCAGGCATTGTTCTCAGACAGAACACAGAACCGACACTCACTTTGCACATTTAAAATCAATTACTTTATTAATCTGAGAGAAAAACATGTTTGAAATACCAAATGGTAACAGAGAATCAGAATGTGTCATTCTGATGGTAAAAACAATAAAAATGTTGGAAAGATTTGTAATCAGAATTTCCCTTTACACTATATTTCAACATTATATTACTTCCAAAAACATGATCTGTTGTTTGTGTGTGAAACTGATGTTACATTTAGGACTCATTAGAAATGTTTTAAGATCTTGGGTGGGCACCTTATATCCCTTTAGTGAGCAGCTCTCCAAAATGTGCACTTACTCCCAATTTCCATCCAGACATCTACAGGGAGGAGTTCGTTTCTGATTTTTTGGAGGGGAAGTGATGGATGCATGTGTGATTGTATGTCAGGTGAATTGAGAGAGAAATTCAGAGCTGGAGGTAAAAGAGGGGATTGCATTTGTTGGCTGCTGTCCGGCATTTCATTGGCTAGAGGATGAAGATGACTATAACAGACTCTATCCTCATTAAAGTTTAAGTGTTTGAGCTTCTTCTATCCCCTTCCTCCATCATTCCACCTCCTATTAACCTATTCGTGCGGTTAAGACCCTTGTGTTGTGGTGGCCAGAGGGTTCGAACGGAATATTTTGAGGTCGACTCTTGCCGCGCACACACACACGTTTACACCTCACTGCCGTTCTGAGGAAGAGTGTGCAAATGGACTTTCCAGATGTGAGAATGTAATAGATTGAATTATTCTGTCATCATCTCTGCCTCACAGATACAAGGTGAGAGCTCAGGCCTTCGGGGTGTGCGTGTGTCTGTCAGTCGGCTTTAGTGTGCGTGTTTCTGTCCGTTGTGTTCGAGGTGTGTTTTCTGTCACAATACCAAAAGCTGCTGACTCGGGTTAACAACGGGCTCTTTGCCAGGGGTGTCTTGTTCCTGAAGGCAGGACCTGATGGAAAGCATAGCCAGTGATCAACCTCAGTGAAACAGGAATCAAAGCCGCAGTCTCTGAGCGCTCATTAGGGTGCTGGAGCTGTTCTGGAACATTCCTGCATATGAGTCTCTGAGTTTGAGTCTGACTGAAAGCATCCCTCCAGGACCGATTTGTACTCTTCCTTCCTATTAATGCTTAGTGCAATTCATAAACTGAGGAGAGAAAAGTTCTCTCGCTCAAGTTTGATAAAAGACCAGATGAAACTGACCTTTTGTGAAGGTTAAAGTTTAATGTTTATGTTTTAGAAATTCTATACTTATCACAAAAACTATTTCACCACCAAAGAAATCAAACGTCTAATACTGTAATATAGTCTGAGGGGGTGTCAGAATTTGCTTTTTTGTGATCGTTTATGTTGGTTCAGTTGTACATACTAGTTTAATGAGATGTCAGAGATGAATGAATGGTTATAGCTTTAGCAGAAGCCACAGAGGAAGCAACAGACCACGAACACACACACACACACACAAACACACTGCCAGTATTTCCACTGTTTCATCTCAGGTACAGGAGGTGTGTTTTGAGTGCACACAGACCTGAATATTTGACCATATTTTTTGTCTGAAAATTGAAGTAGGTACTATTAGTTAAAAAAATAGTTTTGCTGTTTTAAACGGATAGTTCACCCAAAAATTAAAATTACCTTATTACTCACCCTCAAGCCATCCTAGGTGTATATGAATTTTTTTCTTTCAGACGAATACAGTCAGAATTATATTAAAAAATATCCTGGCTCTTCCAAGATTTAGAATGGCAGTGAATGGCTGTTGATTTTTTTTTTGAAGTCCAATAAAGTGCATCCATCCATCGTAAAAAGTGCTCCAAATGGCGTAGTGGTGAAAATGTATTTCTAATATTTTAGAAGTGGGTGTGGCAAAATGGCTCGATAGTACTACCTACAAAATTTCAAAGAAGTGCCCCGGTCTACATTTCACATACATGTACGAAATTCGGTAGACACAAGTAACACACCTATACCTACAAAAAAGTCCCTTGTTACGAAGTCCGAAACCCAACAGGAAGTGTGTTGTTTTGAATTTTCTCTGCAAGTTTTGGGCCGTTTTTTAAATGTTCCTAAAAGGCCGTTCATATTGCTCACCGTTCGCTGCTTTCCTAAACTCATCGGGTGGCAGTGAGTCCAGTTGCGAAGGCCCTTTCAACACTGCTTGCAGCTTTAATTTTTAATATAGGCCCTGGTTCATTTAAACTACATTACGACACTTCCACTGCATCACATTAAAATCTCATATAGGTTGAGGCTATCATGCCCACCTTCATTGAGAGAAGAAGGAAACCATTCAGTGTGCTGTATTTACCTTCGCCTTAATCAGATGTGGCTCTGTGCACCTTCGAGTAGAATGAGATTAAAGCCTCAAACGCTCTCCGTGGCTCTCTAGGGTTCCTCTATGGCTCTGTTCAGGGACGGCAGGTGATGTAAGATGCAAGACTGGTAGAATGAGAAACGGGTCGACGAATCTTTGATGGAGTCTGCTGGAGGCCCAAATCACTTCCAGCTGCAGTGTGCTTTGAAGCTTTATGATCCAGCCACTCGTTCTCTTTCTTCCTCTTTCTCTTGCAACACACATTTTCTGTATCATATTATGGCCGTCCTGCAGCTCTCAGAATATTTCATTCTCTTTACAGATTTGCTGGTCGGTGCATTTGGAGTGAGTAAAGTTGTGGCCTACAGGTGAGAAATTTTACACTTTAAATACTCCATATTAATACAATATTGTGAAAATGTTGAAAAATGTGAACATATATATATATATAGGACATATAACATATATATGTCATCATTACTCGGGTCTCATGATCCTTCAGAAAGCATTCTAATATTCTGATTTGCTGCTCAAAAATGTTTTATTATTATTTTTTATTATTATTATGTTGAAAACATCTGAGTAGAAGTTTTTCAGGTTTCTTTGATGAATAGAATGTTCAGAATAACAGCATTTATCTGAAATAGAAATCTTTTGTAACATTTTAAATGTCTTTATCATCACTTTTGATCAGTTTAAAGCATCCTAAATAAAAGTATTAATTTCTATAATTTCTTTCCAAAAAAAAAAAATTATACTGACTTAGGCTTTTGAATGGTATAGTGTATAATGTTACAAAAGCTTTTTATTTCTGAAGTGATTTTATGATGCTAAAAATTCAGCTTTGAAATCAAAGGAATAAATTACATTTTTAAATATATTCCAATAGAAAACTTAAAAATAGAGAAGTTATTTTAAAAAGTAAAAGATATTTCAAAATTGTACTGTTTTTGCTGTACTTTGGATCAAATAAATGCAGGCGTGGTGAGCAGAAGAGACTTCTTTAAAAAGCATTAAAAATCTTAGTGTTTAAAAACTTTTGACTGGTAGTGATGATTAATGCTGATATTTAAAGCTCAGAAACACAGAACTCAAAAATAAAAATATACTTTGATGTATTTTTTTTAAATAAAATTATATATATTCAATATATATAACAGATCTGTAAATATTATATACTATTATATACTGTATAATAGTGTGTTTGTGTGCAGCAACATATTTTTTCTGGTCTAAACTCGCTCACAGTTTTCTACTACACTCACATGCTTTCCCCATTAGAGTGAATGGCACAGAAACCACCTGTGTTTGAGGTTTAGCTGGAAGGAAACCTGATACATATGAAGTTGTTTTTCTCTGTTCTGTGATACGATTGTAACACATTTTCAAATTGCGTAACAGAAAATATTGAAATGTCTGACTTCATAATGCATTCACAACTTCATAATGACTTCCTTAGCTGTCGCTGACAGGAGTACAGTCAGCGGACATTATCTACAGACTTGTGGCATGTCTGGTTTGAGTAGGCAAGACTCCGATTGGTTGTTTCAGATCAGGTTTCCCTCAGAAATGTTTCAAAACAGTCCCCTTTTCCTGCCTCAAAGCCACCAAAAACACACAGACACATTAACATGTCCCAGCACACACTCTCACGCACTAGCAGTGTCTTGGTGTCAGTGTTAAAGCGATTAGCTGTAGTGGGCTCTGGTGTATTTGTGTAAGCTAACATTTCCACTGTTAATCCAGTTTGAGTGCTAGTCTCAACAGGCGGAAAGTGAGACCCGAGCAGAACAGAGACTGACCTCATGTTAAGTTCCCATTTACTCAGCCTGTCTGATGTTTTATTAGGATAGGACTCTGAATGTTTAGTTTCTGTTAGTTAAATGTTCTGTGAGTGACTCTTTATGTAACACAGTTTGCACTAAGTGTTCATTCTGTCAGAAATCAGATATCACTGAAACAGGCATCCTGAGAAATAGCTTTTATAGCTAATCGGAAATTATTCTTGTCAGTCATTTTGTATGTTCAGGCTGGCTGAGAAATAAACTCGTTATGAACTGAAATTCACATTGACTTTCAAAGATTTGTTCACTCTAGCGTTAAAATCTCCTGGATCCAAGATGTTCATGTCTTTCTTTCTTCAGTCTTCTTGAGGAAAACATTCCAGGATTTTCTCCATATAGTGGACTTCAATGGGGATCAACGTCTTGAAGGTCCAAATTGCAGTTTAAATGCAGCTTCAAAGCACTCGACACGATCCCAAACAAGGAATAACGGTCTTATTCTAGCAAAGCGATCGCTCATTTTCTAAAAAGCTAAAATTTTATATGCTTTTTAACCACAAATGCTCATCTTGCACTAGCTCTGCAATGCGCATCCGCGACGTCGTACCTGTATTCACGCATAACGTTGTCACGTTGAAGTCCAAAATATAGAGAAAATCCTGGAATGTTAATAAAATAAAATCATATCAAGTATATCATTGTATTCATTTTTGTAAAAAAATTGTCTCTCAACAATACTAGGGCAAGGCCAGTGGTCACTGTGGATGCTCAGCTCATTTTGACACCCAGAATTCTCAATCCAGAGGACAAGTCCTGTCGCATGCCCAATTCTGATGATATGGTAACCTGGTAAGTGCTAACTACATTTATCCAGTACTGAGGTATAGCTACTGACTCAAAGAGTGACTCTTATGTACTACAAGCTCCAAAAAGTTCTTGTTTTGATTTATCTCTTCTAGATGAAGTTTTCAGCTGATAGGACAGAGATGTGTTGATCTTTAGTCCTGGTTAAGAGTAAACCAAAGCAGTCTGGGCCAAAGAGCTATGGCTGACTGGGAGGTTTTAAAGTCATGTGGTCTATAGTACCACATAACAGCAGTTTTTTCTTCTCTGTGGTAAACTAAGTGTTTCTGGAAGTCTCAATGCATTCTTCCAAACCACACAAACATACACACAACCCTGCATTCTTACCCCTTATGTGGACGGACATTGCGTCCCACAAGCAGTTTTTGGGCCCCGTGACTGTAAACATACCAGATTTGTTTGGCTGCTTGGGGTGCATGTGCCTGTGTGTTAGGCTTGGCGTGGGGAAGAAAGAACTGGAGGTTTTGGAGAGACAAACGAAAGAACTAAAGTGTGGAATTCTGCAATAACAAAAGAGTAGCTTAGTAAAATAAATGTACAAACTGTGGTTGGAAATAGAGAGAAACTTTGAATCACATAGATGAACACAGAGAAACAGAACAAGACAGAGAAGAGAGCGTAAAGAGATCCAGAGCATAGAAAAACCACCACTATGGTTAGGATTGTAAACCGTATCTGTCTAGAGTTAAATTTCTTTCTTTTTTAAATATTCTTCCATATTCTTTCAACATTATAACAATAGCAAAAATAAAAATCGACCAAGCCTCTTCTCGTCGACTATTAGGGGCAGCCCTAAAAATAATAATAATTGTTATTTTGTCAAATTTAATACAGTTTTTTCAATTATATTTTATACAATTATATTTTAAAGCGGATAAAACACACACAGTTTCATCTGATGTTAATAAAGTATAGATTAGTATTGCATCCTTTATATCTCTGAAAAGACTTATATATAGTCTAATATCCAAGATTTTTCACATTTCTAGTAATTGTGCAGGTAATTCTCATATTGTATTTTCAGAATGTTTTGGAATATTTGTCCTCTCCCCAAATTTTTCACTCACTACCGAAACACAGTAATGTATAGTTTAATAACGAGGGCTATATTGGCCTATTAAGATTTAACTTACATCTACCTTGTAAATATATTTTTATTAAAAGTTTACAGAGGTAAATCAATAACAATTATAATTTTAGCAATATTTGAAGTGTGATTTATGAGACTTGTTGTATTTTAATTCCATTTTTTCTTTTTAAAAGGCAAAAAGTTGATCTTACTGATTTCAAACTGAAGGATTCATTCAAATAAACACTTAACCAAACACTATCATAACATCTTAGTTAATAATTCAGAATACTTTGTTTTTGACAAAACATCCCATGTTTTGGTTGTGACTGCACATTTTCAGTAGTAATGTTTTTAGTAATGTTTTAGTGACCACATCACATACTAAAACACTACTACAACATATTAAAATACAAAAAATTTGCATAACTGTTCTAAGAATGTGTTTATTTCCCCCAAATAAAGCATTGTGTGTTCCCTTTTGTCACTACCGAAACAATGATGGCATGTTTTGGTCATGATTGTTTACGGTAGTTACAATTTTATGGGATAACATTCAAAAAAAAGATGTCACTACCGAAACTTCACCAAATGTTTCGGTAGTGACAATTTTGGATACTTTTGAGCTTAGCTCAAAGATGCTAATCAGCACATGGTTAGCTAGCACAGTTCTGAACAGTTGTACACATATAAAAACTAAATGTTATGGAATAACTTACAAAAAAAAATACTTAATTATAGAAAAATGGTGTTCGGTAGTGACAATTTTTAAAGCTGCTTAATTCTTTTGAACACATTTACCTCAAAATGATGGGGCCTGTCTACTCATCATGTAGCTATGAGAGAGGGTGCCACAAATATTTCCTGATAAATATAGGGGTGTAGTTAAAATCACTCTCAGCCAATGGACTAAAACTTACAATGTTTCGGTAGTGACATGAAAATGCAAAAAATGACACTTTTTTTTTTTTTTTTACGTAAATTTACTTTAATTTAAGTTTCATAATTTACAAAGAAAATATAAAAGGAATATTTGTGAACTTCACTTTTTAACTATGGAATAAAATGTACAAATTATTTATTATTATTATTTTCATAAGTTGACATTTAGGGGTTAGGGTTCAGTACAGCCACCTCCCAATTCAGTAGAATGACCTATATATTTGATGCAAAATCAGATCCTGACGACTTCCTTAACCCGAATGAAGCATGTTGCTGGGCGTGCTTTTGCTCTTGCTATCGCTCGGGAGTGCTTTGCCCAAATCCATCGTTATCCAACTGTGGTCGCAAGTTCCGTCGTTACCAACATAGTTCAACGATTCGGTGTTTCCCGAAACCTTAGTTCAAACGAACATTCACAAACAGCGTCACAAACTCACGTGGTTGGAACTACAGCTCTCGACCTGTGGTAAGAAGAATAGTTCCTTGTTAGTAAGACATATGAGCTCAATAAATTATGCTCTTGGGCACAATAAGCAAGCTAACATGCAGTACAATATATATCTTTAACTCAATCTAAATATAAATGCATTTTAATCTATGTATTTTTAAGCTTCATCAAATAAAGCGAAATGACGGGGAACAAAAAATAGTAAATTAGTCATCAGGTACCATGTTCAGTATAGCTGCATTTTCGAGATCTCTAATCAGTTAAATAACATAAGTTATTACTCGGTGACGTCGTTAACAACAGCCCTACATTGTTGAACTAATGTGGTTCAAACGACGCAGATGCGACCATGTTCAGGAAACAGTCATGACTAGCTAGTTCGTTTCCACAACAATACATCGTACTATGGAGGTTAATGAGCGAGTTACGTCGTTGTACAGGAAACGTACCCCAGGTTGATGTGTGCGTTTGCATTTCCAGGAGAAGTGCCCATATAAGGAATTCCACCTGTTATGACATCATACATGGCCATACTTGGGAAAAAAAACTTTCAGAAACTTATACAAACCCTAAAGAAGTGTATTTGGCACTGAAATATTCCGTTATACATCCAACTCATTTTTTTGAGACTTTGGTCATGTTTAGCATGAGCATCCTCATGCTCTTTAACAGTGTAAATAAGTCAGAATGCATGAAATAGCATTAGACCTCCCCTTTAAACAACCTATGCATGTGCAGAGTGTAAAACTGTGTTAAATGACTCATGTCAAACCACACACACACGAGGGTGCAATTAAAACTCTTGAGGAGTGGGCAGTAATTACAAATGGCAGATGGGCGGCAGAGTCAGAAATGTTGCAGTGGGGTCAGAACAGGGGTCAGGGGGGTCAACCTCCGGGCACTGGAGTGTTTGTATGTGCACAGGCGTTGTGCATGATTATGTCGTCACGGGGGAGGAGAACTAACAGGTCATCATTAAATTATGTATAGCGGGGCCACTTCTTCCCTTAAATATGCATACTCTCTCTCCTTTCTCTCTCTCGCTGTACAGCGTACACATGACTTCTGCTGTGTGTTTTAAAATGCATCACTACCTGGAGGGGTCATGGCAGGGTTTGCGTGGTTAGAGCACAATGTACAATGCTGGATTCCATCAGGAATGGCCTCATGGGTATTTCGTGTTGTTCATGAGGCACAGCATCCAGCTGTTTATCGCTAATTTAAACTCAGACACGCTCATTGCTGTGTAAGTGTGTGTAGGGGGGCTAATGGGGTGTTTCTGATTAGACATATTTGGGTTGTATGGAATGCTATGCGTCGGATTGGCCCTTTGGGCCATTAAGACTGCAGTTGCGAGTCCCTGAGCACAGATATCATTACACGTTCAACATAACGGAAATACAGTTGTTGAGCACCAGATGGAAAGGTGTAAGCATGTTTTTATGCGCGCTCACCTTACAGCATGTGTCAGTGAGTTGTTTGTGATGAATTAGCGTATTTTAAGTCCTCCGTACAGGCTTCATTTGTGTTTCTTTGCAAATGACAGACTGGTTTTAAACAAGAGCCCTGCGGCAACTAAACTACCATCTTAAGATTCCAGTAAATTAATTGTGCGGCCCATAGCCGTGACATCCTGTGCTGGATAAAAGTGTGTTTGTGTGGGTGTTTGCGTATTATACTTCATATAAAAGGGCTTTTAAAATGTTATTAGAATATTTAATGACAAAGTATTTGTACGAGATCTTTGAGAACGTGACAGAGGTTTTGTGCCTTTTTTTCTGACAGGAACAGGAAATCACTTTTGGGCTGATCTAATTGCCAGCCTCTATTACCAGACTATTAAAGAGAGAGAGGTATAGAGAGATAAAGCGAGGAAAGGGCAGATGGAAGAGAAAAAAGAGGCAAATTCAATTAAGTAATTAAATATTGAGGAGCACAGAGTCCCTCAGCATCCCTCGTCTCCATTCAGCTCCGTGTATAAACACTCCACCCCTATTAGCAATCCTCTTCCTTGTGTTTTTTTAACATCACTTAAATGTCAGTATTGCTTTTTGGCTAAGTTATGCTGTACTAAATGTCTCTTTCTCTCTTTATTTCTTTCTCTTAGTCTGTCAGTAAATGTCTGTGCAAAGATCTCTGGGATTGGTATTCCTGATTATGTAGGTAAGTGCAATACTTTTCTATTGATTTCTATTAATTGTAGTCTTATCAGCAAATGTCTTGAACAAATGTACTTGGCCAGTGTATGTAAGCCTGTTTCCGCCACTAAATAAAAAATAAAAAAACACTAATTGTGAGTTTTTATTTCAGTTTACATCTCGCTCTTCAGACTTTTTTTCTCAGAACTGTGAGATACCCGTATAAACTCACAATTGCAAGTTATAAAGTCAGAATTGCAAGAAATAAACTCAGAATTGTGAGTCTTTATCATGCAGTTCTGACTTTTTCTCACAACAAAAAAGGCTTTTCTCACAAGTGCAATTTTTGTGTTTTTTTTAGAATTGCATGATTTAGACTCAATTGTGAGGGGAAATAAGTCTGAATTACGAGATATAAACTCACAATTGCGAGAAAAAACAGAATTGCGAGATACAAACTCCCATTTTGCAATTCTGACTATTTCTTGCAATTGTGAGTTTATATCGGGCAATTCTGAGAAAAAAGTTAGAATTGTGATTTTATATCTCACAACATTGACTTTCTAACTCATATTTGCAAGTTATATCTTGCAATTCTGACTTCAACAACTCAATTGCGAGTTTATATCTCAGAATTCCTAGAAAAAAGTCTTAATTGTGAGTTTTTTTTCTCGCAATTCTGACTTTATTTTTGGCAAGAAAGTTTTAATCATGCAATTCTGAGAAAAAAGTCAGAGTTGCGAGAAAGAAAACAATTCTGACTTTTGCAAGTGCAAGTTTTTATCTCGCAATTCTGACTTTTTTTCTCAGAATTGCATGATTTAAACTCAGTCGTGAGGAAAAAAGTCAGAATTGCAAGATACGAACTCACAATTGGGAGAAAAAGACAGAATTGCGAGATACAAAGTCCAATTTGTGAGAAAAAACTTTGCAACTTTATTTCTCGCAATTGTGAGTTTATATTGAGAAATTCTGAGAAAAAGTCAGAATTATGACTTTATATCTCAGAATTTTGACTTTCTAACTCCCAACTGCAAGTTTATATCTAGCAATTCTGACTTCAATAATTCAATCAATAACTTAATCAAAAGTTTATGTGTCAGAATTGCAAGAAAAAGACAAAATTGTGAGATACAAACATAAAGTCAGAATTGCAAGTTTTGCAGTTTATATCAGGCAATTCTGAGAAAAAAAGTCAGAATTGTGACTTCATATCTCGCAAACTGTTTAACTCGCAACTGCAAGTTTACATCTTGCAGTTCTGACTTGAATAACTTAATTGCGAGTTTAAATCTCAGACTTCTTAGAAAAAAGAACTGCGAAATAAAAAGTCAATCAAAATAAAATAAAATAAAGTCACAAATAAAGTCGCAATAACGTTTTTTATTTTTTTATTCAGTGGCGGAAACTGGCTTCTTCTTTCTCTCTGATCTGGTTCAAAGCAAGAAAGTATTTTAAAATAACTGTTAGAAGGTACTTCTTCCTAAATGAACTACACATCCCATAAAGCTTTGCAAACAACATATCACAAATCACAATGTTACATAAGTTGTTTCGGAGTGTACAGAAACTGACACCATTACGTCTTTCTTAGACGGTGAATGTTTCTTCATAATTGTACTTGTCCAAAAAACATGTTTTTTTCTGTGGCTTCTACATTTCAGGGGATTTTTCAAAAAAAATTGTTTAGTCAATTTCTCTATGGAAAAAAGAATGAGACTTCTAGAACTCTAATACTTCACAGGCTAAAAATAAAAACAAGTGATTTCACCATCCAATACACATTGTCTCACAATGCTTATCATTTTCACTTATATGTATTGTGCTCAGTGTGAGTTTGTGTGTCTGAGCACTTGTTGAACATCTGTATGTAAGTGGCTTCAGTAATGGCCAAAATGGAGAAGGTGCCAAACTCAGTTAAACCAACAGGCAATAAAAGCCTCTTTTCCCAGCACTTCTGAATGCAGGCCTGTTAAAAATCAGTGCATATGGTTTTGGATATGACAAAGAACAGGTGTGGCTGTGTGTGAGGTGCACGTTTGTTGGAAGCCCTATTTGAGTGTTGTTCAGAAGCCCTGGTCATTAACCTTAGGAACGTGCAATTTTTATGGTCCAAACCCTGTTTGGTTCAAGCAGAAATTGCAGGAATTAGAGTCCGTAAAGGTGGAGCTAACAATAGCCTGCCTGGATTTCTCTCTCTCTCTCTTCCAGCTCTGAGAATGGACCTGCAGCTGGATTGGCTGAAGCAGCGTGGAGCAGTTAAGAGGATCTTGTTCATGGACTCTCACCAGCACCAGAGAACCCAACAGTTGGTTCTGGGTCAAGGGGACCGCCAGCATTGCCACAACTACTCTGTTTACCTGCGGGTGAGCCATATAGTCCACACACAGCACAGAACGTTGCTGAACTGGCCTCATTCCTTGTGATAAATTCTTGTTTTATCTTCACTACAACTGAACCCATGGGAAAGTTAATTGTGAGCCAAACCAAGCTTGTAGTACAACACGGCTCATCTGGACGGAATAAGCAATGTGAGAACCCCTCCGTGAGAGTGCGTCTCGAAAATTAGACCAAAAATTCTGCCGGGCCGAGGTGACACAGGAATTGAACGCAGTCTTAAGTGTTTTTGGGTGTTTATATGATAACACAGGCCATGGGAAATACTTTTATTTGCCAACTCAGTTTGACAGATAAAGTCTCAGGAGCAACATGAGCTATCACTATTATATATAACAAACATCCATCAACAAAACAGAACAGAAATTAGAAAAAGGAAATGATTAAACAAGAATTATAATAAAATGATTATTATTTTATTATTATTATAAAAGTAATTTTATATATATGCACTGATATAATCATTAATAGAACAGAAATTAGAAACAGAAAATTATTAAATAAGAATAACAAATTAGTTATAATTGAGTATATACTGATATCTAATTAATAATTTTAAATAAATAAGTTATGTTTTTTATTATATATTATATTATATTACAAATATACAACAAAATAAATGTTTATATTATTATTATTATTGTTATGATTTATTATTATAAAAGTAATTAAATTAGTAAATATATATACTGTATATATAATCCTTAACAGAACAGAAATTAGAAACAGGAAATTATTAAATAAGAATAATAAATTGGTTATTATTGTAAATATACTGATATATAATTCATAATATTAAACAAAGAAGTTATGCTTTTTATATTATATTATATTACGAATATCCAACTAAAAGGTTTATATTATTTTATATTATAGTACATTACAAATATCCAACAAAAGAATTATTATTATTTTTACAATTATCATTATTATTATAAAATTAATTAAATTAGTAAACATATACAGAACAGAAATTAGAAACAGGAAATGATTTAATAACAATAATAAATAGGTTAAATTAAGATTAGATTAGATTAGATTATGTCAGATTAGATTAGGTTATAAATATCCAACAGCAAAATTGTTTATATTGTTATAATTATTATTGTTTAATTTTTCTTTTTCTTCTTCTTCTTCTTATTATTACTATAAAAGTAATTAAATTAGTAAATATATATATATACTGATATAATTATTAAATAAAAATAGTTGAATACTTTACATATTATATTATTATTACTATATTACAGATGTGAAACACCCTAAAACATAAGAACAGAGATGAAATAAGTGTGAATATGTAAAATGTTCATATTATTTATTTATTATTAATATATAATATATCTGAAATAAATTATTATTATTAATATGTTAATAATATATATTATATATATATATATAATATATCATATATATATATATATATAAATTATAATATATATATATATATATATATATATATATATCAGTCATGATTAAAAAAATATATACATATATTTAATATGTATATATGTATAATATGTATATGTATAATATATACATATATTTTAATCAGTCATGATTAAAAAAATTTGTAGGTATGAATTCACCCAGAATTTGAGGAAATATTTGTGTTTGTAACAATTTGGATTTGTGGAAATATGTGTGTTTTTATGCAGCAGCCTTACACCATAACAGCCTGGCAGCTTTTGTGTTCATAAGCTTTTCCTTCACAAATCCTTGTGCATTTCTGTTCAGAAACATAAACATACTTTCTCCTTTTCTCAAATCCTCCTAACTTATGAAATAATTGTATTTATTGCCCTTGGCTCTGCTCACACAGCAGCTGTGATTTTTCTCTGTCATTTATAGGAAACAGACTGATGTCAAAGCACAAAGACAATTAAATAAGTAGTAGAATAAGTAAAGTAAAACTAGGATGAGAGAAAGAGTTCTGTTTCTGTCAGTTCTGTTTGCAATCCACCTCTCTTTCTTTTTTTTTTTTCCTTGGTCTGTGTGTAGGATGAGGGAGAATTCAGAGATAAACTGAGTCCTATCAGTGTGACACTAAACTACAGTCTGGACCAGAACTCCCCTCCACCTGGCCTCCAGCTGCGGCCCATTTTGGACCACTACAGCAAGACCTTTCACCATGAGCAGGTTTGCATGCAACATGAAAGTTTAGCAGTGTTTGTGAGAAGCTGCATGTATGCATTCATCTGCACGTTAAATAATTCAATTGTGACATGCAATTCAAGCAATGTAATTCAAGCGTGACATGCAGGGTTTCGAAGAAGTTTTTTTTTTTTTTTTTTTTTATGAAAACAAGACAACAACTTGTTGTCCGATCTAAACAGAGTTAAGTAGAGAAAAAGTAAAACGCCAGTTCAATTCGATTAACAAACAAACAAAAACAGAAAAAGAAGGGTTTTTTTCCCTCTCCCTTAGGCAAACATCCTGTTGGACTGTGGAGAAGACAACATGTGCATCCCAGATCTCAAACTTTCTGCTAAAATGTGAGTCAGTGGGTCTGATGCAGTATGGCAGTACAGTACATGTGTGTGCCATTGACCAATTGTTTGTGTATTTGTTTTATATGCAGTGCTCTATTATGTATCAGTTGTTTATGTTTTATATGAGGTCATTCTTTGATATTGGCCTCATATAAGAAGTGATTTTAAATTCTGGTTTCATTGTTGTTTTATAGGGACCAGACTGAACTTATAATTGGGGATGACAACTTGCTTATGTTGATCATTAATGCAGCCAATGAGGGCGAGGGGGCGTATGAGGCAGAGCTTCATGTGACTCTCCCACCAGAGGCAGACTATATTGGTGTGGAGCGCAGACGTGAGGTAAACAACATTACCCATTATCCTTTTTGACTGTACATATACTGCATGTAAAACTGGTAAAACTGTGGTGTTGTGTGACGTTTGATCCAGGGAGGCATGTTAAAGGAGAAGTCCACTTCCAGAACAAAAATTGACAGATAATGTACTCACCCTTTGTCATCCAAGATGTTCATGTCTTTCTTTTTTCAGCCTTAAAGAAATTACATTTTTTGAGGGAAACATCAGAATTTTTCTCCATATAATGGACTGATATGGTGCCCCAACTTCCAAAATGTAGTTTAAATGCAGCTTTAAACAATCCCAGGTCTTATCTAGCGAAACGCTCGGTTATTTCCATAAAAATAATACAATTTCTATACTTTTTAATGTCAAGTGCTCGTCTTGTCTTGCTCTGCCTAAACTGTTTTTCTCCGGTTCATGACAGTTAGGGTATGTCGAAAAATTCCCATCTCATGTTCTCCCTCAACTTCAACATCATCTTATATTGCTGTTTTACCAGTTTTGTTGAGGGTGTTTGTTCTTCTCTGCATGTTCACTTTGCAAAGACTGGGTCGGTGCTTCTGCAATGATGTAGGCTAATTTTGAAATGATTTTTGAAGTTGAGGGAGAAAATACTAATTTTTTTGATGTACCCTAACTGTCTTGAGTCAGAATACACAGAGTTCAAGGAGAACAAGACAAGACGAGCTTTTGAGATTAAAAAGTATTTCAGTTGCATTTTTTAAAATGAAAATAGATAGATAAGACCCTTCTTTCTCGGCTGGGTCACTTACAACCGCATTTGGGATTGTTTGAAACCGCATTTAAACTGCATTTTGGAAGTTCAAAATTGGGGCACTATATCAGTCCATTATATGGAGAAAAATCCTAAAATGTTTCCCACAAAAAACATAATTTCTTTACGGCTGAAGAAAGAAAGACATGAACATCTTGGATGACAAAGGGGTGAGTACATTATCTGTAATTTTTTGTTCTGGATGTCTTCTCCTTTAAGCTCAGCCAAAATGGAAAATTCTGTCATTAATTACTCATATCATACCAAATCCGTAAGACCTTCAGTCATCTTCAGAACACAAATTAAGATGTTTTTGATCAAATCTGAGAGCTTTCTGACAAGAGGATGTGAGCGAAGCGCAGAGTGTAAGGAGGAACGGATTTTTTAAAAGTCAGACTGTCGTGGTTTTCACTCTTTCCAAAAGCGCTCCACCACCACTCCATCACGAGTACAATTCATGCCAATGGCATATAATATAACTGCATAGTTAGCAAGAATTCACTTGTTAAACATATTAGGTAGACTGATAGAGATGGATCACTCAAATCATTTAAATCTGGTAAAACACTTATTCCTACACAATCACTCTCTCAATAATGCATTAAAACAAACGTAATCTTACAGTGCTTCATCTGTATCCGATTTCGAATGAGCAGAAATCTGTAAGAAAGCAAAAACGTAGGCTACTGTTATTTTCATCACAGACTAAATTTGCACCGCAAAAAGCAGCAATTATACCTTTTAATGCTGACAACCATGTTATAAGCTTGGCATAACCATGTTATAGCTGGAGCGGAGTGATTATTAAACGCCCGGAGCGCGGAGAGGAAATTGTTGCCGCTCCACTCCGCTCACATACTCTGTTTCTGACCCTGCATAGACAGCATCGCAGCTACCATGTTCAAGGCCCAGAAAGGTAGTAAGGACATTGTTAAAATAGTCCATGTGACATCAGTGGTAAAACTGTAATGTTATTAAGCTATGAGAATACTTTTTGTGGGAAAAGAAAACAAACTTTATTCAACAATTTCTTCTCTTCTGTGTCTTCGATGCACGTTCGTAAAAGTACCACGACGTAGAACCCAGTTGCACTGCACCTTGTTTACAAGCAGAGTAAGATGCATGCTGTACAGTCTTTGTAAACATGTCTGAAGATTTCAACAGAGAGGATGACTCTCTGTTGTCCAGTCTTATTTGAACCAGAATATACAGACAATGAACTAACAGAGGCTACGATGGCTCCTGCGTCGAAGACTGACAGGAAAGAAAAGAAATTGTTGAATAAAGTCGTTATTTTTCTTTTCTTTGTGCACAAGAAGTATCCTCTTAGCTTCATAACATTACGGTTGAATCACTGATGTCACATGGACTATTTAACGATGCCTTTACTACCTTCCTGGGCCTTGAACGTGTCAGTTGCGTTGCTGTCTACGCAGGGTCAGAAGCTCCCGGATTTCATCAAAAATATCTTAATTTGTGTTCTGAAGATGAACGAAGCTCTTACGGGTTTGTAACGACATGAGGGTGAAAAATTAATGACAGAATTTTCATTTTTGGCTGAACTATCTCTTTAAGAGTGAATGTTAGAGTAGCACTACGGGGCTACTGGCTTGAGAGTGGAAGCACAGCTTGATTTTGGCCTTGCAGCTCAAGGTTCAAGGCTATTGGCTCTGTCTAGCCTGTTGTTAGCCCTGGCTTGCACTGGCCCAACAGTGGAAAAGAGGTTAATGTGTGTTTATGAGGGTCTGGGTGGGCGATTACATGTAGAAGTTTATAAATACTGCATGTAGTATAAGTCTTTTGTATGATGTCTTTCATTTATAGTTGCTCTGATTATAAAAGGTTTATTTTAGTCTCAGACTTTCATTGCTGTTTAGTTTATGACTCACTCTATTTTCTTCTTCCAGAAAACAGCTCATGCCTGAGTTTATTTCGCTTATTACAGTGTATAAATATTTTACATGTGTTTAATATCTGTCTATTCTTTAATATCGTTCTGTCGTTCTATCTATCATTCTGCATCGTTCAAGACAAAGATGACGTTTTATCGCATTGCAGCTGGTCATGACAAAGTGTAACGTGAGCTCAGGTCTTGTGAAATATCAGATTTACTTAATAGGTTTAAATCCATCATGGTGAAATACTAAATCTGTAATCCATTCTGACTCCGAGTTAAAAACACAAACATGAGCATTGCAGTGTCTTTGATGTTGTAATGAGGCAGGAATGCAGTGAATGTTGATCTAATTATGGGTATGGTTTCTTATTAAACAGTCTAAAACATGCCTCATGTCTAGGTGTGCTCTGTAATGCATTTCTGAGATCTAACAGACTTTTTATTTCATTTCATACAGTCCTGCATTCTCTTATCTTCATTCATATCTGCTGCTGTCATTCAGTCATTCTATCATCTCATTCATGCATCGCTGCCTCTTCCCGCTTGAGACACTGGCGCTCTGTGGCACTGACCGCAAAAGATCTGACTGCTCTCTGTCTGTCAGTTATGAGTTTAACAGACACAGTGTATAGCTGGTAATTGCAGCACGTGTTTAAGAGTGCCTCTTAATGCAATTTGCACAACTACATTAGCTGCTCTTCTGGGAGCAGACTGGTTACGGTTTGACTCTGTTTTGGGGAGAGGAAGTGATTGCCAGAGGAGGGAGATGGTGGAAAAGAGAGACTGATGTAGGGGGTTGAGGAGATGACAGGGGGAGGGCCTCAGTGATGTATGATGTGATTACTATCAGAAAATTCATCATGCACTTTCTCTCTCTTGTTTCCTTTCCTCCGTCCCTCCCTTGACCCTCTAGAGACTTGTTTTCACTGGCTTATGGTAGTTAATGACTGGTTTTGTTTTCAGTGATGTCATGCACCTATTATTTATTTTATTTTATTTTATTTAAAAAATGTAAAGATTAATTTATTTACTATTTTAATATTTAACATTTATTTAATATTTAAAATATTTTTTTAGGGGCCATTATGCTTCTATTTGTGTTCCTTTACACATTAAGCATGTATTTAACACAGCAGCTATTATAAATCAAATAATGAAGGCTAAAATATTTTTTCTCTCGGTCTCAGGATCTCCAGCGGCTGAACTGTGAGCACAGGACGGAGAATGATACCAGAGTTGTGGTTTGTGACCTGGGAAACCCAATGGTGGCTGACACAAATGTAAGAGCCATGTCTGTCTACAAACTCTATTTATATGATGTAATGTCTACAGTTTGATCTGAAAATGAATGAAGGAAAGTAGTATAGAATGCTTGGCCAATGCTTTGCAAGTGTGTGCTACATATTTACGTTACAGACAAATGGTGTGTAATGTGCTTTCTTGCATTACAGTGAGGGTAACAAAACCTCAGTACTCGAGAGGGCAATATAGTTTCCTTCAAATGTCTGTGCTATTAAACCAGATGTGTTATCATTTAGATAGCAAACTATAAACCTGTCATCAGTCTAACTATCAGTCTAAACTTAAGTAACTTGCTCAGCAATCTTCATTTCAAACAATTACCCTTATACAGCCACCATGACAGAAATTGACTTAAAATGTACAGTGTTTTGCGGCAGTGCATGGTTGAGTTGCATTATGAATTGGATTTTGGTGCATTTGTCATCACATAAAATTGGGCTGGGGTTTATATGCTTGTAGAGTTTGTACCCTTGCGTACTTGCATATGTTTTGGGCCTTTGCTTTCAGTATGAGCTTGAATCCTTCAGTGCATTAACATAAATGAGAAGGACAGAGGAAGGAGGATTGTACAGAGGTGAGAAAAGGGTAAGACAGCGTATTAGTTTGCCCTTTAATAGCCAGATATTTAGCAGTGCTGTCAGTTTGCTGAGACTTCAGGTCCTGTATGAGACACCTGCAGATGCATCACACACATACACACATTTACTTGGCTATCTAAATGGGGACAAATTATCTATTGTTTTTATATACAGATAGTTATACATTTTCTAACCTAAACCCACCCCTACCCCAACCCTACACCTCACAATTTCAAAAAAACATTTCTTACTTTATTTTTACACCAGTTTTACAAATGAGGATGTCCCCAAAGTCTCTTGATCCTGTTCAACCAAAACAGGATGCTGAAACTTTGAAGGAGAGAGGTTCTTTCAGTAAGTGCAAGTGAGATGAGTCAAGTTCATTTTATTTTATTTAAAAATTTATGAAATAAGCAGCAAAGAAATTGATCAGAAGTGACTGTAAAGACATATATAATGTTACAAAAGATCCTATTCAACGGAGAATCTTGATAGAAGTATCACTGTATCAACAAAAATATTAATATTAATAACTGTTTATTGAGCACCAGCTCAGCATATTAAAGTTTATATTTCCGAAAGGTGATGTGACACTGACTGGATAAATTATAAAATTTAGCTTTGCCATCAAAAGAAATAAGATTTTAATATTATATTATATTATATTAATATTTAACAATATTGCTGTGTAACTGTATTTTTAATCATATAAATAAGGCTGAGATACAGTATATTTTTATTTACGATATGAAGTGTTGTTTTCAGAATATATCTTTTAACTAACTTTATTTTCTTAATCTAAACAAAATACATTTTTATGCATTATTTTACTATTTTGTTAGATTTGTGTATTATTGTTGGGCTAGTTACTCAAAAAATTTAATATATTACTAATTACTAGTTACTCCTTGCTGGTGCTGTTCAAATGACTAATCGCATCCAAAATACTTTTTTGATTATATAATATATGTGTGTGTGGTGTGTATATTTATTCTGTATATATAAAGACACACACATACAGTTTATATTTTGAAAATGTTTACATGTATTTACATGTGTATATTTATATTCATATAATTTATATTATATATAAATATATTTAATATATAAACATAAGATATTTTTACTAATATATGTACATGCATGTGTGTGTATTTATATATACATAATAAATATACACAGTATATATTATGTACACAAAAACTTTTTATTTTGGATGCGATTAATCATTGCCCAGCACTAAAAGTAATACTGTTACATTACTTACTCCCAGTCAATAGTAATTAGTTACACTACTAGTTACATTAGTTTTCCAGTACTTATACTACTAGTTACATTACTTTTTCATTACACCCCAAAAACTTGGCTGCAGAAAAACCCCAAAAACTGCAGAATTTTTGCAGCCTGTGAATCCATAAAAGTTACAGATGAATGAAGACTACAACTGGCTCACATTGATGACAAGCCACAATATTTTAAATAATTTTATTTTTTTAATAAAGCAGCAACATAGTAATCTCCAACATGGCTCAAGCAGGTAGAACCAACCTAACATTGATAAGATTTGATAAGACAAAGTCTTAGCATCACTACACAATTTTACAAAATTAAAATAATGGCTCTATTTCCAGCCACTATATGATGTGGGCTTCTCCATCTTCCAACGAAACTAGCTTGCTGCGTTGGTGACATAACATGTGTACATGCAAGACAGTTACTAATAGGGATGATTGGATTTTTAAATTTAAAATTAGCGATTGTGACAAAAAAGTAACTATAGTAGTCAACATTTGAAGTGCACCAAAAAGTTCATCAAAGTTCTTTAAGACAAGAATGGGTATTGTTTTGGTTTTAGGACAACTTTGATTAAAAGGTTTTGATCCACTTCAAATGTTGACTACTGTAGTAACTAGCCATTTTTTTGGATGGTATCGTAATATTATTACTTCAATTTTAGTAGGAATTAGTTACACTACCTGAGAAAGTAATATTAGTACTGCAATGCATTACTAGTAACTAGCTACTGTCCAACACTGATTATTTGCATACTGTATACTGCTAGTGAAAAATTACAAAAATATTGATTAAGAAAAGTCTGTGTATGCGTCCTCACTAACTCATCTGTTTTTTAAGACTGCTTGCTTACTGGCCCTGTGGACCCTCGGGAATGTGGCTGTTATACAGATGTGTTCATTCACATGCCATTAAGGACAAATATACATCTCTCTAATGATATGAGCATGTGTGTTGACTAAAGAGAAAACTTAGCTTGACACTATTTGTGCATTGTGTGATTTTCATTGTGCAGTCTCTCTTCCCCGTTTGTCAGGTTGATGTTGAACATTGTTAATGAGAGTCTGGAAAACAAAACAGCGGGTGGAGAGAAAAAGTGGGATGATGAAGTGAGTGTGTGAAGGGAGGGTGTAAACACATTGGGACAAAGTTTAAGGTTCAGTCTAAACACACTCTCCATCTATTTACTAGTCACCATGACAACCCGTCTCTAGCCATCCCAAATATCTCAGCCTGGGGTGCAGTTATAACAGTTACAAAACACACTCTTGACCTGTCACACATACTCAACACACACTCAACACAACATCCTGCCCTGCATCTCATACACACACACACACACACACACACACACATACATAAAGCCGTATTCCTGAGTCCAGATTATTCATTATTTTGAATTGCATATTCATGTACAGTATTATGTTTTTGATTGATATTTCTACTAGTAGTCATTTGTAAACTCAAGGGTGACATCCATTTATAAAAAGCTCTCTCTGTCTGTCTCTCCCTCTCTCTTTCTCTCTCCATCGGTTTCCCATTTCCTCAAAGCCCTCGGGGTGATCTGCTCATTAGGCTCCAGTCTGCTTCATTCCTGCTTCATCCATATTGAGCATTTCTCTTTCATTAAAAGCAGGGAAGATTATGTTGTATCATTATCCTAAATCGACGTACGCAGCTGTAAGGATTTTTTGGTTATAGGAGAAATTTTGTGACTTGGACACATTTCAAGACATAATATATTTTGGAACATGTTATGAAGAAAACCAAGGTCTCTCCAACTAAAAAAATGGCTAGTTGCATCTAAAGTACTTTAGTTGGCTGGATATAAGTTCTGTAAGATAATAAATCTGAATTACAGTAACAATGGTCAGCTTTGTGAAAAGGTTTTTAATCGACTTACTGTTTTTGTGAATTAATATGTAGCGTTTATTCATCTTGCACATAGAAATTGGCTTCAATATGTCCACTGTTGAGCAGAAAATATTGTTTTTTTTTTTGTGTTTTTAACTATAATGAACTGAATATAATATGCCAAAATTACATTTAAACCAACCCTCAATGCACACCTTGGCAATAGAATCGCCATTGGCTAATACATTTTTAGTTTACATATCAGACTGATATACTGTTTTATATATATATATACAATATTACAAAAGATTCTATTCAACAAAGAATCTTGATAGAAGTATCACTGTATCCACAAAAATATTAATATTAATAACTGTTTATTGAGCACCAGTTCAGCATATTAAAGTTTATATTTCCAAAAGGTCATGCGACATTGACTGGATAAATTATAAAATTTAGCTTTGCCATCACAAGAAATAACATTTTAATATTATATTATTTTAATATTTATATTATATTATATTATATTATATTATATTATATTATATTATATTATATTATATTATATTACATTATATTATATTATATTATATTATATTATATTATATTAATATTTTACAATATTGCTGTTTAACTGTATTTTTAATCATATAAATAAGGCTGAGGTACAGTGTATTTTTATTTACGATATTAAGAGTTGTTTTCAGAATATATCTTTTAACTAACTTTATTTTCTTAATCTAAACAAAATACATTTTTATGCATTGTTTTACTATTTTGTGCTTAAAACAAGAAATTATCGTTTTTATATATATATATACAAATATTGTGAACAATATTTGGCAAAATAGGCCTTTTGTGTACGTAGAAAAAGTCTTAGATCTTTGAGTTCAGCTCATGAAAAATGGGGGCAAAAACAAAAGTGTTGCGTTTATAATTTTGGTCAGTGTATATGTATATGTGTATCCAGACTAAATCCAGAAGAACTGTGGCAACATCTCCAAGATGCTTTAAGAGACCTATACCTACAAAGCTACAGTACTGTTAACATTTTTAGGCAGTTAGGCACATAAAATGAGGATGCTGTCAAAAACAATGTCATAAATAGATTTTCTTTATCAATGAACTTATATTAAGTAAAATAAATCAGCATTTGATGTGACCATCCTTTGCATTTAAAGCAGCTTTTGCCCTATGTGCACTTGTGCAGAGTTTTTCAGGTCGCTTTGCAGGTAGGTTACTTGAAACATCTTGGAGATGTTGCCACAGTTCTTCTGGATTTAGTCTGTCTCAGTTTTTCTGTTTCTTCATCTCATTCCAAGAGACAGACTGGATGATGATGAGATTAGATCAGTGTGGAGCACTGGCTGTTGTCAGACTCCTTGTGCAAACAAAAATCTCACTAGATTATTACAGTTAATGGCAAACAGAATGTTTGGAAATGTAAACCGATATTTTTTACTGACACACTACAGCAAAAGATAGAAATAACTTTAAACCATTTTTTAGCTGGTGAATATACTAGTGGCCTAAAACTTTTGCACAGTACTGTATATATATAAAAAGCTTTTTAAATATCTGAAAGTTCACTCCTAACATCAGTCAGTCAGGCATTATGATATTATATTATGATAATCAAGCATTATTTAATGACAGAACCTTGTTAATAAGAATTAAAACTTGATAATTGTGTATGAATGCATATTTGTCATTTTAACTGAACTAGGACCGGTGGTGGTGCTTAAGATATTGTTGGTCACTGAGTGAAAAAAAAACTAACAATAATACTGATAAGATAATAATAATACTATGAATTCTACTACTAATAACAATATAAAACACAATAAGGATTAATGAGCTGCTGGGTTCATGAATATTAATCATGTTGTGTTTGTTCGCTGGAACTGATTTGCCGAAAACAATACAGGGACAATAATAGGTGAGCGTTAGCCAATGAGATCGTCATTTGCACATTTGCTCCACCCACTACAGGAAAACCGGCTGCATCTTATGGTTGTTCCTAATAGCTGAGGAATTCCAAATGAACTCCATTATTCTGACAGGAAAATACAACAAAGAATATTGTTTACATGTAACACTTGCGAGTAAAATCTAAGCCAATGGCTGATGTTAAACATCATTTAGTCACCCGGAGTGAAGACGGACTTGCATATGCAAGTGATTTCCTAGAATATAGGATTGTAACAGCCTATTTTCATAAACACACAGATTCCAAAAGAGGGTTTTCGCAGTGAATATGCAAGACTTTCGGTTCATTAGCTGCTGTAGGAAAATAGTGATTAGAATAACAAAGTGCAGTAATTGTTAAAACAATTTGCACTACAAACCACTGTGTTCATAATCAAGATAATACATGAAATAATATGCTCAGACACACTAGTTTGCAATATCAAGCAGTAAAATGGGCTGTTTTATACAGCTAAAAATAGCTGGAAGCGGGAGAGACCGAAAGCCTCGCGCATAAAATTTACAATTGCTCTTATGGGAAAAATAAGGTGGATAGAAGAACCATTTTGGTACCCCTAAGAACATTTCAGTGAACAGTTCTTAAAATAACTATTTTGTTTCTTAGTGTGAATAACATTTTAATAATCTAAAGAACCTTTGGTGCAATTAATAGTTTCCATGGATTTTAAAGTTTCTTAATGGAACCACAGATGGCAGTAAAAACTTTTTAAGAGTGTATATAAAAAAGTATTATTTACTATATTATTTGTTTCTGAGCATTCGTTTTACAGTGTATCTGACACACATACCTCCATCTTTATTAGCCAGTTTACTCCTCTCCTCCTCTGTTTGTTTGGATTGCAGTGCTTGTTAAAGCAATTGATACGTAATTCGTCTGTAATTTGATGCATAGCTGGTAAATGCTTTGGCTCGAGCAGTGCCAGCTCGCTGAGAGCGGAGGTAGGGCAGAGATGTTTATGGCTGCTTTTACTACAGCAGCTCAAAAGATTATGTTGCTCATAAAATATAAATCAGAGCATCACAACTGAATAGGCAAAATATTACCTGCTGATGGGTGTGCAATATGAACCTGTGGTTTTAAAATGGTATTAGTCAGTGTGTGTACAGACAGTTGGCTCAGAGGTCTATGTTTTTATGTCCAGTTGGCCTGTCGTAGTGGTGGATTGTGGGTTTTGGAATAGAGTTTGTAGATTCATTCAGCATATAAAAGAGAGTGTCAGCAAATGTGTCATTTTTGAGCACATACTGTACCATGTATTTTACAGAGTACTATAATTTATTTTATTAAATAATTTTTGCTAGCATGCTATTATGATATTTATTACATTTTTAATTTTTGACCTAATTTTTTTGTTTTTGTGATTTTGTGATGTGTTTTTGACATGTTCATTAGCTATTGTATTTTATATAGCTGTCATTTATTTTATTTCTGTTTTAGTTTTAGTAGTTTTAGTACTTCAACTGAAATATTTCAGTTTTTTCATTTAATTTTGTAAAGATTTTCATCACGTTTATATTTTATTTCAACTTTAAATGACAGAAAACAGTTTTCTAGTTTATTTTAATTTATCATATACTATTGGTTATTTAATAAACACAAGGAGCATGATTTTGGACCAATGAGCTTTCGGTGTGGGTGTGGCTATGGCTGTGCAGCACAGTGGCATTTAGTTGAAACAAAGTGACCTATATACCCATTCTCATGTGTTGCTGTTGAGGATGCTTGGCATTTTAGCATGGTTAGCATTAGCACTGACTAGTTTTTCTGAAAAATGGCAGAGGGGGGTAGAAAGGGTTTGCATGGAATCATTAAAGCCCAAAAATGCAAGTTCTGTCATCATTTACTACCCTTATGTCGTTCCAAACCTGTGCGACTTACTTTCTTCTGTGGAACACAAAGGAATAGAAAGCGAGTTGTTTGGCTCTGTGACCTGTTAACATATTCCAGATTTAGAAAGAGGGGGCGTTGTCATGGTGACAGGCTTCGTCATGGAGCCTCCGGGGTTAAACCCACATGGGCCAAATTATCATGGCACCAGCAGAGGAGGGTGACAAGGCCGCAGATCCCCCACCTCACATGCAACAATCAAAATGAGAAACACGTCATGAGCTCACACTCGCAAAACACTCGCACACCGTCGTCATTGGCGTCTCCACACATGGAATCAGCATGTAGCCTGTGATCAAATTCTTTCTTATTTTCTGTTTTCTTTTACAAAACTTTCCAAACTATCCGCTCATACCCCATAAAAGGAAGTCATAAGCATGTGGTGCAGCTCATTCATCACAAATAGGGCATCACAAGACCAATGTGCACAAAACATGTTAGTCACACCACCTCAAACAACACGAGCGCCACAGACTGTTCCTGTATGAGGAACGGCAAAGGTTTTTTTTACTGATCCGGTTCTCTGAAGTAGAAGCAACCATTTGTTATATTTATATTTATTGCTAATTTAAATATTTACTATTAAGTTATATTTCTTTTCATTTTCTGCCTTTGAATAGGACAGTTACAGTTGAGGTCAAAAGTGTACATACACCTTGCAGAATCTGCAAATTGCTAATTATTTTACCAAAACAAAAAGGGATCATACAATATGCATGTTATTTTTTTAGTACTGACCTGAATAAGATATTTCACATAAAAGATGTTTACATATAGCCCACATGAGAAAATAATAGTTGAATTTATAAAAATGATCCTGTTCAAAAGTTTACATACATTTGATTTTTAAAACTGTGTTGTTACTTAAATGATCCACAGCTGTGTTTTTTTGTTTAGTGATAGTTGCTCATGAGTCCCTTGTTTGTCCTGAACAATTAAACTGCCCGCTGTTCTTCAGAAAAATCCTTCAGGTCCTACAAATTCTTCGGTTTTTCAGCATTTTTGTGTATTTGCATCCTTTCCAACAATGACTGTATGATTTTGAGATTCACACTGAGGACAGCTGAGGGACTATTACAGAAGGTTCAAATGCTCACTGATGCTCCAGAAAGAAAAACAATGCATTAAGCCGGGGGTGAAAACTTTTTGAATTTGAATTTGAGAGGGTAAATGTAACTTATTTTAATTTCTAAGAAGCATGTAAGTCTTCTGTAGCTTCTGAGGGGCAGTACTAAATGAAAAAAAATATTATATTTAGGCAAAATAAGAAAAATGTACACATCTTCATTCTGTTCAAAAGTTTTCACCCCCGGCTCTTAATGCGTGGTTTTTCCTTCTGAAGCATCAGTGAGCATTTGAACCTTATGTAATAGTTGCATATGAGTCCCTCAGTTGTCCTCAGTGTAAAAATATGGATCTCAAATTCATACAGTCATTCTTGGAAAGGGTTCAAATACACAAAAATGATGAAAAACCAAACAATTTGTGGGACTTGAAGTATTATCACTAAACGAAAAAACAGATGTGGATAATTCAGGTAACAACACCGTATATGTAAAGTTTTGAACAGGGTCGTTTTAATAAATTCATCTATTATGTTCTTTTGTGGACTGTATGTAAATGTCTTTTATGTGAAATATCTTATTCAGGCCAGTACAAAATAAAAAATAACATGCATTTTGTACAATCCCTTTTATTTTGGTACAATAACTACCATTCTGCAAGGTGTATGTAACTTTTGACCTCAGCTGTAAGTTAATACAGGAAACCATCAGAAAACCACTGCCAATAAAGCTTTGTCTCTTTTGGCTCTTAATTTTAATGATCCCAATAAACCATCAGTCTCACTAATGTGAATCATCTTTTCTAATTGAAAATGCATTAAATTCAGCTGTATTTTTGAAATAACAGTGTAGATGTCTTTTGTGAGCCATAATTCATACAAATGCGACAGGATTCGCCCCATCTATTGCTCTCACTGTGGTACTCAATGAAGAAAGGCGTTTCATGGACTGTAAAATGAAACGCACTGAATGAGTTTATTGTTTCACTGACTCCTACCCATTTAAGCTAATGTCACATTTGGGTGATGCAGAATCACAAAACTTGGCAACAGTTAATGGCTTTGGTCTCTATCCACGACACCTTGAAGAGAAGGATTTCCCGGCATTGTTGAAGCAATATATTATCTCTTAAAAGAGTGGGCTGATATTTTAGGGGTGATACACTTCTGACAACACTGTAAATAATAGACTGACAGGCTCATTTTTTGGCATACGTTGTTCTTTGTTTTTAATAACAATCCAGCCATTTTCAAGCTTTCTGGATGCACTCTGTCCGGCTTTGCTTTTTCAATCTGTAATCCATCTGAAAAAATACCATTGCACATATGTATTCCAACACAGTGCTTTTGATGTGTGTGTTTGTGGAAACTACATCCTATGTTTCATTCCTACGTTGTGAAATGCATCTAATCAAACGCACTTGAGGAACTCAAGGACATTTTTCCCATGTTGTACGCTAGGATCTGTTCTGAGTTTCATTAAAACTTTCGATTAAGAGTTATTGTCTCATTAGTGTAATTAGATGATTACTGTTGCCACAGAAACATATGAACCAGCCCTTGTAAACTTAAAGTTGAAGTCTTATTTTTCAACACATGCATGAAGTTGCAAAGACGTGATCTTCATTTGATTTACCAACTTTCTGAGTTTTAAAAAACGACGCGAGGCCACAAAAAGAGGCTCCGTGGCCAGTTCCCTCTTTAAAGTTTAACAGCACTTGTTACTCTCACCCGTTATGAAGGGGCTTTGTAGTAAGGAAGCTTTCCGCCTGGGGAAGCTCATTTATGGGGCTCCAGAGTTAGCACATAGCCTTTAGCTAAAGGACTGGCCTTCATTATCCATCCCAGCAGCCATTATCAGAGTTCTTCTAATGAA
Organism: Labeo rohita; assembly: GCF_022985175.1. Classification (NCBI taxonomy): domain Eukaryota; kingdom Metazoa; phylum Chordata; class Actinopteri; order Cypriniformes; family Cyprinidae; genus Labeo; species Labeo rohita. Next base: position 16,806,102 of record NC_066884.1, on the reverse strand, counting down.
CTACACCATATGGACACAGTTACAGCCAACGAGAAAGAGATGATTAGTGAAATTTTACTATTTGTTTGCGAATGAAGATGCCAGTGTTTAGTCTTCGTTCAGCAGAGCAGAAAAACAACAAAAGATATAAATCAGAGAAAATGACTTTATAAAGACTTTTTAAGAGCTGGCAGACTTTTTGACTGTATGTAAGGCAAACTGGAATTATATGAATAACTGGTAACACTTTACATTAAAGGGTTAGTTCACCCAAAAATGAAAATTCTGTCATTAATTACTCACCCTCATGTCGTTCCAAACCCATGAGGCCTTCGTTCATCTTTAGAACGCAAGTTGAGATATTTTGAAATCCGAGAACTCTCCTACTATCACGTTTAAGGCCCAGAAAGGTAGTAAGGACATTGTTAAAATAGCCCATGTGACATCAGTAGTTCAACCCTACGAGAATAATTTTTGTGCGCAAAGAAAACAAAAATAACGACTTTATTTGATAAACTCTTTATTTAACAAGAGTACCAAGGTACATGTGTTTTCTTTGTGCACAAAAAGTATTTTCGTAGTTTCATAAAAAGGTTGAACCACTGATGTCACATGGGCTATTTTAACAATGTCCTTACTACCTTTCTGGGCCTTGAATGTTTTAGTTGTGTTCCTGTCTATGCAGGGTCAGAAATCTCTCAGATTTCATCAAAAATATCTTAATTTATATTTCAAAGATGAATGAAGGTCTCACGGATTTGGAACAACATGAAGCATCTCATCTAATTTACTGTAGTGAAAATGAGCTTTAAGAAAATATGCAAACTTCAGATTCAGGTTAATATTTCAATATTGATTTAATGAGTAGACATGTAATACTTCTAGTTCAATCATTTTCATGTTACGTGTTGGGGGTGTAACAGCAGTGAGACTGTCCAGACAGAGCCCACACTCCTCCCCCCAGCATGTAAGACGGCACAGTGTTAATTGTGGTGGGTTTTTCCTGTATGAGACACTGGGGGTAGAGCTCTATTCTGTTTTACTGAGCACTTACAGATGTCCCTTAAGCTTTTGATGTCTTCATGTTTTTCCCTTTCTTCTTTCTCTCTCTCTGGCTCTAGTTGTCGGTTGGTTTACGGTTTTCTGTACAGAGGTTGGAAGATGCCCCTCCTACCATTGGCTTTGAGCTGCAGATACACAGGTACAGTAAATATCACCGTTCATTTCACCTGTATGCCAATTACAGATCTGCAAGAAGCTTCAAGTAATCATAATGTATTCTCACAGCGATTATCTTTGACTCACACACATACAATTATACACATTTCTGGCCAAATCATTGTCAACACCGAAGTGCTTACGCTCCCACTGGTCATAAATTTATTAAGTGAATAAGTATGTGTGTCTGAGAAGCTGAACACATTGCTGGCTAATATTTCTGGTACCTTAACTTGTAGTTTAATTTAAAGGCCTCTCGCGCTACTCACTTGGGTGTGTGTGTGTGTTAGAACATGGTAAGTGGTGTGTCACTTTGATGTATGTTTTAGGGGGTCATTTGGAAGCAAGGGCCCCAAATGTTGGTCGTTATAGAGTCAGGGCTTCAGAACAGGAAGCTGAGTGTTGATAAGATGTCCTTGGATGGGTCACAGAAAATGGATGGCATACCTAAAGAGACTCTGTTTGTCTATGTGTGGGTGTATGTAGAGAAAAATTACAATTTTGGAAAATACTGGTGGGAAAAGTAGGTTCTCTGCTTTTTTGGCATCTCTTTTCCCATTATTAGAGATGGGTCATAAAGGTCTAATCATCAAACACCCAAGTAGCACACGAGTAGCTGTGTGATAGCACTCTATATCAGCATGGCTGTGATTTAGCAGTAGGCACGAGGCTGCATATATTTTAGCGTAAATTATATTTTATAATATAAGTTATACACTACCAGTCTAAAGTTTTTGAACAGTAAGATTTTTAATGTTTTTAAAGAAGTCTCTTCTGCTCATCAAGCCTGCATTTATTTGATCCAAAGTACAGCAAAAACAGTAAATTTTTACTATTTAAAATAACTGTTTTCTATTTTAATATATTTTAAAATGTCATTTATTCCTGTGATTTCAAAGCTGAATTTTTCATGTGACTCCAGTCACATGATCCTTCAGAAATCATTCTAATATTCCGATTTGCTGCTCAAAAAACATTTATAATAATAATTATTATTATTATTATTATTATTATTATTATTATTATTATTATTATTATTATTATTATTATTATGTTGAAAACAGCTGAGTAGAATTTTTTCAGAACAACATTTATCTGAAATGGAAATCTTTTGTAACATTATAAATGTCTTTATCATCACTTTTGATCAAGTTAAAGCATCCTTGCTTAATAAAAGTATTAATTTCTATAATTTCTTTCCCCCAAAATGATACTGACTCAAAGCTTTTGAATGGTATAATGTATAATGTTACAAAAGCTTTTTATTTCAGGTAAATGCTGATCTTTGGATCTTTCTATTCATCAGAGAATCCTGAAAATATGTCCTCAACTGTTTTAAATATTAATAATAATAATAAGAGTAATAACAAATGTTTCTTGAACAGCAAATCAGAATATTAGTATGATTTCTTATGGATCATGAGACAGTGGAGTAATGATGCTGAAAATTTGGCTTTGATCACAGGAATAAATTACATTTTAATATATATTTAAATTTAAAGCAGTTATTTTAAATAGTAAAAATATTTTGCAATATTACTGCTTTTGCTGTATTTTAGATCAAATAAATGCAGGCTTGGTGAGCAAAAGAGAATTCTTTAAAAAACTTACTGTTCAAAAACTTTTGACTGGTAGTGTATAAATTTTATTTTCAGCTGAACTATCCCTTTAAGAACATGTAAACTGACTTGTTTTGCATATCATTACATTGTGTATTTAGCAGAACTCCCTACTTGCTTTGCATGTCCTTGGCCATGTTCTGTTAAGCACAGGGGTGAAGTGTATTTGTTATAATAACTCTCCTCACTGTGATGTTACTCACACATACACATAGGGCGGTTTAATGTGCACGTTAGTTTTGGGGTGTTGAGATGACTGCCAGGCTGCTCTCAGAGGGGGGATATTTCCCTAAGGGTTTAATCACTGAACCCTAAAGTCTCTCCATAACTCAGAGCAAGGTTAGGTCAAACAGGAGGGCGAATCTAAGGGTGTGTATGTGTATGTTTGCCTGCACATGTGAGCGTGCACATGTAATATGTTTGCACTTAAGTGTGTGTGCTGTATGAATGCATTTGTGGTGTGTGTCTTATCTGCTTCGGTATGTGCGTCTCTGGAGAATAGAAAAATTTTCTGGTGACTAATGTTAGCCACATGTTCCTCTGCCCACTCTGATTTTTCACCTTGAGACAGAATAAGAGTGAAAGACGGAGAAAGGGGGAGAGAAAACTACAGATACGGAGGGATAGAAGCCAGGTGTCATGCAGCAAGAAAGATTGTTTTGTCTTTTAAGTCTTTTAAAGTTGTGTGTGTATGACACATGGCTCTGATGTTTGGTAATAATGATTTTTTTTTTACTTTTAAAAGTAATTTATGTAATTATTAGTTATAAAAACTTCAAATAATACAATACCGTTCAACAGTTTGTGGCTGGTATAATGTTAAGAAATGTTTTTGAAGAAGTATTTTACTCTCCAAGGCTGAATTAATATTTATCAAAAAAACATAAACCTGTAATATTATGAAATCTAATTACAATTTAAAATAAATGATACATTTTAAAATGTCATTTATTCATGTGATGGCAAAGCTGAATTTTTAGTATCATTATTCCATTCTTTCTTCAGAGTCACATGGTCCTTCATAAATCATTTTAATATGCTAATATACATTTATACTCATTCTATTTTTTAAGATCATTGTAAATATATACACTACATATAGTGGTATAGTCACTTTTGATCAATTTAGAATAAAAAAATAAAAGTTAATTTCTCACCCCTTTTTTTTTGTATATAAAATTATAGAATTTTGTCTTTAGTATTGTTTTTTTCTGCTTTTATGAAGTTTATTTTATATTGCTGGGTTCTGATTCTCTCAGGATGGAAATGTAGGTGCTGGAATCAAGGTAATACATTTTCTGACTCAAGATTTAGTATTTAATAAGACTTTTAGACCTGAATGAACGAAACAGAATCTTACAAGGCTTCAAAGATTTCTGCGGTTTCATTGTTCCTTTCAGTCACACAGTGAGTTTTATAGCATATAGTAAATATATATCGTTTTATGTGAGCCCCAGTTATTCCACAAGATCAAAGTTACAATTGTCAAACCTTTGTTTTTTTTATCTGTGCAGATATCCTCTCCTTCCACTTCCTAGATTATATATTATATATATAATATGTATATACTTTTACAGTTTACTCATATGTGTTTAACAGCTGCATAGTTATTAAAGAGACATTTAAAGGGATAGTTCAGCCAAAAATTAAAATTCTTTCATTAATTACTCACCCTCATGTCATTACAAACCTGTAAGACCTTTGTTCATCTTCGGAACACAAAAAAAGTTATTTTTGATGAAATCCGAGAGCTTTCTGACCCTGCATAGACAGGCCCAGAAAGGTAGGTAGGACATTAATAAAATAAATGCGCAGCAAAGACTGACACGGAAGAGAATATAATGTTGAATAAAGGAAATATTTTTGTTTTCTTTGCGCACAAAAAAGCACTCTCATATCTTTAGAACACTGAAGTTGAACCACTGATGTCACATGGACTATTTTAACAAAGTCCTTACTACCTTTCTGGGCCTTGAACGTAGCAGTTGCGTTGCTGTCCATGCAGAATTCAGAAAGCTCTCAGATTTCATCAAAATTATGTTAATTTGTGTTCCAAAGATGAACAAAGGTCCATCTTTGTTCCCACGACATGAGGGTGTTTAATTAATGACAGAATTTTCATTTTTGGGTGAACTTTCCCTTTAATAAGGTGTGTGTCAATGATTTATTAGAAGCGAATCTGAAATTAATTGACCAGAAAGGCCAAAAAGAGGTTCAGATGTGTCCATACTCCCCAGGTGAACGTTCACTTGTATAATATTTTATACTGTATAAAACGAGACAGAGGACTGTCTGATGTACTGATGTATGCGTGTGGCTGGTGGGGATACTGTGGTTTTCACTTCACAATGACTGACCAGACATTTGACTCAGGACGGCGACACACTCCGATGAAAACAGTATTGTTCCCACTTCACCCTCTCATCCTCGCATTCTTAAAGGACAGACATGTTCACAGAACAGATGCTGTCTGCCTCAGGCTCACACATGGATCTGTTCAATAGTCTGAGGCACTTCAGTTCACTGCGGCCTACTATACAGAGCATTACTGTCTCATAGTACACACTACATAACTTTATTTTAAGTCAGAATGCTACCTTGATAATGTAGCATAAAGAACAATTGCAAATGTTGAAATTGAACAATTGTTTGTTTCTTTGAACAGCTCAAACAAGGATAACTCAAGAAGCTCTCCAGTGAATCTGACTCTAAGCATTGCAGCGAGAGCACAGGTGGAGATCAGAGGGTGGGTATCTCTCTTTATCTGTCTCTTTCTGTCTCACTGAGTGGAAAATGAGCAGTCTCAGTCCAATTTGAATAAAAGAACCCAGACTGCCACTGTTTTCCTGTTCTGAAAGAGCTTAGTTTATTCACTGGATTCTTACAACTACAGATACAGATATTTACTTAGAAATTTGCCACATTACAGAATTAAAACAGGTTGTGAATGGTGTTTACTGGCAAATATGTAAGACTGTATATAAATGTCTGCGTCGTACAGTACCTGCTTATAAAGAAAATTGTCTCTTTTTTCCTTAGTGTGTCTCACCCAGCTCAGGTTGTTTTGCCTTTCCCTCGATGGGAACCTAAAGAGAAACCTGTGCGAGAGGATGACGTTGGCCCTCAGGTTCAACATATATATGAGGTGCGGATTGAACAGACACAAAACAAAACATTTATGGTGAAAATAGAGTGTTTTAAACAGGAATAGAAGAAGAGAGCGGGAAACTAACGTGCTCTGTTAAATGGCAAATATCCAAAACTCTGGTGTAATCAAAGAGATCCATATCAGCTTTTAATAAAACACACAAGTACATAAACAAGTCATGCCACAACTTATCAGCGTATTAACATAACTTACATATACTGAACACGCTGGGTGTAAGTGAATTCATTTCATTTTTATCTGAAAGACAGTATAATTTAATGACTCGATATTATTTTTAACAACAACCCAAATATCTCTCCAACAATAAAATTAAACACTAGTCTATTATAAGAAATCTGGTACACTTATCACAATAAACCTTCCCCCGTGGAGTGGAGTGCATTCAGCTAGCAAAACCAACTTCTGGAAAGCTATTTATTTGTTGTTTGTTTTTGTGGAGACTCTTGACCTCTTTTTGCTGCAAGAGGGCCTCACTAAACACCATCTGTCCCGCGGCTATTAATTTTTTAATTGGCTGTAATGTTGGCCAGACGCTGTACAGATGGTTTATGTTAGATGCAGCTTCAGCTCATGTTCGGTCCAACCGCTAAAGCTAATGCTAGCCCAGGGTGTTTAATTAAATGTTTATCAGTTCTTGTACATTCTTTTGTATTAAATAAAAATCTGATTCGTATTAATTGATTTTGGATGACAATTTACCATAGATTTGTTATAGTAAATGGTACAAATGGCTAATATCAGCCATTTATCGGTTATTGGCTGTAACATTAAAACATTGCCTATTGCCTGTTGGTACTGTCCATTGTTGGTATATCTCTATAAATGCTTATAAGGGAACTAATTCAATATTTTATTAAAGGGAACCCTGGGCATTAAATCTAAAAATGGCTTAATATAACATAAATGATGTCTCTTACTGAAATATGTAGCAGAAAACCCATAAAAGATTGACATTATTTGAAAAAACAACATTGTTTCATACATATTTTGGACTATTGGGGGAACCATTATTTTGATAACGTCAAATGGCTGCACTCTGTGAGCTACTGATGCTACCTGTTGCTATTTTTACCGCAACACAACTCTGAAAATAAAATACTGATCTGATGCCACATTGTATGGCTTTTGGTTGTAATTTTCAGTCAAAGGGCAGCAGGAGAAGCGACGTACATCTTCACTGCTTTCCTAGCGGTAAGAAGAGGAGAAAAGAATGGGAAGATGCCTATGAATGAATAAAACTTTCTGAAGACCTGCGTATTTGTTCTTTCCACTTTATCCCTGATGCCATTAAGGCTTTTAGTTGACCACAGCTACTGAAAGAGCTTACAAATGGCAGAGAAAGAAACGCTAGATGCCATCCTGGCAGGATGTAAACATGTCGACACTTGTCATGAAGCTGCAGCCACCGAAGGAGTTTCTCAGTGTGGATTTCACTTGTTATCCAGGGATGTTTAGACTCCTTGTAGTTTTTGCTAATATCTTTTGCCACTTATAAGCTCTTTCAGTAGCTGTTGTCATCATATCAGTATATTATTTTCCAAGTTGTGTTGCGGTAAAAATAGCAACAGACAGCACCAGTAGCTCACCGAATGCAACAATTTCATGTCATCGAATAAATGATGCCTGCCTTAGTCCAAAATATGTATAAACTGATGTGGATGTTTTTAAATAATGTAAATCATTCAAGGGTTTCCTGCTACATATTTCAGTAAGAGACATCAATTGTTATATTAAGCCATAATACCCAGGGTTTCCTTTAATAGGTTTAAATGAATTCAGTTTATGCAGATTTTGTTGTTGATCGCTTTCTGTATCTGTCTTCCTCTTCCCAGTTACATAATAAGGGTCCAAGTTCAATAAGCAGGACTCTGTTGGAGGTGGGCTGGCCCAGTCGGTACCGTGAGGAACACCTCCTTTATGCCCTTCAGATCATTACTGATGGACCTGTTCACTGCAGTGTCAACGGCTCCATAAACCCGCTGAAGTTAGAGGTACAACATGCACACAAACTCTTGTTTTTTTTCTCCTTCAGAGAGTCCTCCTTAAAGAGATCAAATGCCAGAAGAAAGTGTCTTTGTTTTTAACAATGCTTTGGTGAAGTTGAGCCCCTGATCAGATCTTTTCTCATACACAGAGCCACCCAAAAATGACAATTCTGTCATTAATTACTCACCCTCATGTTATTCCAAACCCATAAGATGTTCATTCATTTTCGGAACACATATTAATTTTTGATGAAATCAGAGGGATTTCTGATCCTGCAACTAAAAGACCTTGAACTTTGTAGTTGCGTTGCTGTCTATGCAGGGTTAGAAAGCTCTTGGACTTCATCAAAAATATCTTAATTTATGTTCTGAAGATGAACAAAGGTCCTACAGGTTTAGAACGACATTAGGCTGAGTAATTAATGACAGAATTTTCATTTTTGCGTGAACTATCCGTTAGTCTTTTTGTTCGTCTGTATCACTTCTGTTTCTCTCGTCTGTGTTCTATGCTGCCATAAATCTCAGGTTTCTGTGTTTTTACTAATGAGCCTCAAATAAATGTAAAACTATGTCTGCTGAGTCCTGCTTGTTTTAGATCAGAGCGTGTTGGACTAATTCTGACTTCTCTGCTCTCTTGACTGGACTTTATTATCGCTGTTCAGATTTCATGTGCAGTCATTATGAAGCGTCACAGCGTCCTCATGAAGTCTCTGTGCCTTGTAACTGATCTGCGTTCACGCTGAGTTCAGAATTTTAACCACCTGGACTGATATTAGAGCTCTTTTCCTGTGAACTTTAGAGGAGAGAGTTTTGGCCCAGAGTTTTGGCTGAGAACTTTGTGTCTGCCTCTCCGGCCACATTCACACAGTGACAAACACTAGAGTAGAAAAAGAAAAACCAATAGGAAATAAGTAAGTTTAAGTACTAAAATGACTAAAAATGTAACTAATATTAATTTTTTAATTCCTCTCCTATCTCTGTCCTGCTCCTGCATGCTTAGACTTCCACTCTTCAGGACACTCCAGAATTACTAGGCTTTCTGAGGAACAGCAGCGGCCCGACTCGCCACAGACGATCTGTTTCTACAGCCCAGAGTTACAACAGCAAGATACTGGTATACACACAACTCATACACTCCCATCGGTATCACAAACACTCACACAAGCCTCTTGAAGCGCATGAGGGAACAGCCTCATATACGTGACAGATAGACTCTTATGTTGAACTTGACGTGTTATGGGGACCTTTGCTGACCTCAAAGGCTGAGTTCACCTGTAAATCTCATAACAGGTCATTCATATTATGCTTATTGTCTTGCTCTCTCAAAGTGTCCCTTTAGGGGGTTTGTGTGCATAGACCAGCTGGTTTTGATAATTGTAGTCCATCACACCTCAGGCAATGAGATAAGACGGGGCAGAGGTCATGTCCTATGAACATACACAAACATTTGACATAGAAGCTTCATACTTACACACCATCACTTATCTCTTTAAATGTGACAACAAAAAACACAAAATCAAGTGTGAGGCTTTCAAGACACATCTACAGAGGTACAACAAAGTGAAAATGACAAAAAATCTTCCAAAATCTATTTAAAATCTATTTATAAATTTATTTAAATGTTCAACCCCAGATTTTTATTCTTTCAGGCAACAGGAAGAGAGATATGAGACTAAATTAGATCTCAGGCTTCTTCACGTTTTCTCTCATTGTGTGTGTTTGTGATAGAACTGCTCAAATATCAACTGCCTGATGGTGGAGTGTGTTGTGGATCGCCTGGATCGAGGGCAAAGCGCAGTGATCAAGTTCAGATCTCGACTCTGGGCTCACACCTTCTTACAGGTATTTTTATCACACAAATATGCTTGATTTTCTTGCCTATTGATCAAGGACGTTTTGTTGGTTAAAGGAATAGTTCGCTTCCAGAATAAAAGTTTCCTGATAATTTACTCCAAGATGTTCATATCTTTCTTTCTTCAGTTGAAAAGAAATTAAGGTTTTTGAGGGAAATAGTCCAAGATTTTTCTCCATGTAGTGGACTTTAATGGGATCAACAGGTTGAAGGTCTAAATTACAGGGGGGGTTTTTTTGTTGTTGTTTTTTTGTTGTTTTTTTACCACAAATGCTCGTCTTGCACTATTCTGACTTCATGTATTGAAGTTGGAGGAAAAAATGAGATTCACCCTACCCTACCTTTTTAAACCAAAGTACACAGACGAAGAACTAATTGACCTTCAGCCCACTGGTTGTCTTTGAAGTTCCCTATATGAAAAAAAATCCTGGAATGTTTTCCTCAAATACCTTCATTTCTTTTTGACTGAAGAAAGAAAGACATGAACATCTTGGATGACATGAAGGTGAGTAAATTATCAGGCATTTTGGCAACACTTCACAATAAGGTGTCATTTGTTATTAGTTCAGCATTTCCGCATTTTTCTCCATATAATGGACTTCATTGGTGCCCCGATTTTGAACTTCCAAAATGTAGTTTAAATGCTGTTTCAAAGGGCTCTAAACGATCCCAGCTGAGGAAGATTTTTTCGGAAAATAAAAATTTGTATACTTTTTAAGCACAAAAGCTTGTGTAGCACAGGCTCTGGGATGCACGTTCACAACGCTACTATTGAATCACGTCGAAAGGTCGCGCGGAACCACAGACAAAGCGAACACCCAAAGACTAAGAAAGTGCAAGTAAGTTTTGTTTACAAACAAAAGGTACAACGATGTCGGATGATTCTAAAGTTGTAGGAGAAAATAAGATAGACATACCTTTCTGAGCCAGAGTACACAGACAATGAACTTAAACGTGATTCGTAGTAGTGATGTGAAGTTCGGATCAAAATGAACGAATCGTTGAGAACGCCCTATCACTAATTTGTAGCATCGTGGACGCGCATCCCACAGCCTGTGCTACATGAGCTTTTGTGCTTTCTTTTTAAAAAAAAATGACAGATCATTTCGCTAGATAAGACCATTCTTCCTCGGCTGGGTTCGTTTAGAGACCTTTAAAGCTGCATTTAAACTACATTTTGGAAGTTCAAAATCGGGGCACCAATGAAGTCCATTATATGGAGAAAAATCCTAAAATGATGTCTTCAAAAACCATAATTTCTTTACGAATGAAGACAGAAAAACATGAACATCTTTGACGACAAGGGGATGAGTAAATTATTTGTAAATTGTTGTTCTGGAAGTGGAGTTCTACTTTAACTAATGAACCTTATTGCAAAATGTTACCAGATTTTTTTTATTCTGGAAGTGAACTAGTCCTTTAAACTCTTTAAAGGGATAGTTCACTCAAAAATTACACTTAAAACTCAGAGTAATCATGTATACATCCTCATGTCATTCTTTACTAAAGTTCCTAAAACTAAATTTTGTGTTCCACAGAAGAAAAAAGATGCATACAGGTTTTTTTTATTGTTTAAAAAAAATAGGTCAATGAGTCATGGAGTCCAAAACAGCACTAAAAAAAGAGAATACCAAACATTCTTCAAAATATGTTATTTTCCAGTCCAAAGAAAGAAAGTCATACTGTTTGGAACAACATGCGTGTGAATTAATAATGGCAGAATTTTCATTTTTGGATGAATTGTCCCTATAAGAAAACTGCTAGGAAAACCAGCATCCAAAGCACAATATCTGCTGGATACAGTGTATGTAATTACAGAGAAGGATGCAGCGTGGAATCTACTGTAGTGCATAAACATTCACAAACTGTCACAGTGTTTTTAGATGTTATCTTCACGGTATCCCTGTAAAGTCCAGCTGGTGATTTTCACTTCTTAAATCACTGTATGATCAAAGGCTCTTACTAAGCCGCGTTTACACTGACTGTGATTTGCAGCAACAAACTGTCCAGCAGTAATTCATTTACAATGAGAGCTGGCGACATGAGTGACCGTGGCCCATGCAACAAAGATGAGCAATGAAAGTTTGCATAAAGTTAAGCTTTATGCAAATGTGCAATGAAATAATTTGACTTCTACCAATAGAAGTGCAGACAGTGAAGTGTAGGAACTCCTAGGTGTCTTACAGGAGAAGTCCACTTCCAGAACAATTCACAAATAATTTACTCACCCTCTTGTCATTCAAGATGCTCATTTCTTTCTGTCTTCAGTCTTGAAGAAATTATGTTTTTTGAGGAAAACATTTCAGGATTTTTCTCCATATAATGGACTTCATTGGTGCCCCGATTTTGAACTTCAAAAATGTAGTTTAAATGCAGCTTCAAAGGGCTCTAAATGATCCCAGCAAAGGAAGAAGGGTCTTATCTAGCGAAACAATCTGTCATTTTTTTCGGAAAATAAAAATTTGTACACTTTTTAAGCACAAAAGCTTGTGTAGCACAGGCTCTGGGATGCGCGTTCATGTACTGCTCAATCACGTCGAAAGGTCACGTGGAACGTAGGTGGAACTGTAGACCCAGTGTTTACAAAGCGAACGCGCAAAGACTAAGAAAGTGCAAGTAAGTCAAACGCTGTTTACGTACAAAAAGGTACAACGATGTCGGACGATTCTGAAGTTGTAGGAGACAATAACATGGACTTTTTTGACATACTCTGCCACTGTGACTGTGAACTTATGGTGAATCGAAGACGTGATTCGTTATAGTGATGGGAAGTTTGCATCGTTTTAGCGACTCGGACCTTTGAGTCTTGTTCAGCAAAATGAACAAATCTTTTTTTGAGTCATTTCGTTCATTTTAGCAAAATCAGCATCACGTGACAGCCCCATAAGATGAAAGAACGACTCAAAAAACCCAAAGACTCGAAACAGGAGTCGCATGCGCGACCGAATGAATCACTCCCCGAGATGACTCGTTCTTCCGGAGTTACATTAAAGATTCGTTCAAAATGAACGAATCGTTCAAGAACGACCCATGGACGCGTTCAAGAGCCTGTGCCACACAAGCTTTTGTGCTTAAAAAGTATACAAATTTTTATTTTTCGAAAGCAATGACCGATCGTTTCGCTAGATTAGACCCTTCTTCCTCAACTGGGATCGTTTAGAGCCCTTTGAAGCTGCATTTAAACTACATTTTGGAAGTTCAAATTCGGGGCACCAGTGAAGTCCATTATATGCAGAAAAATCCTGAAATGCTTTCCTCAAAAACCATCATTTCTTTACGACTGAAGACAGAAAGACATGAACATCTTGGATGACAAGGGGGTGAGTAAATTATTTGTAAATTGTTGTTCTGGAAGTGGAGTTCTCCTTTAAAGAGACCGTTCACGCACCCTCATGTTGCTACAAATCTATATGACTCTCTATCTTCAGTGTAAAACCAAAAATATATTTTGAATTATGTTTCAGTCAATACCATGAAAATGGGGTCCAGTGTGTTCTTTTGGACCCCATTGACTTCCATTGTTAAAGTATTTTCTTTTTTTCTTAAAGAAAGTCATACATGTTTGGAACATTAGGATGAATTCTGAACACAACAAACTAATGTGTCACTCTCAGGCTTAAGGTTAGTGTCACAGGAAATGCCATCACTAGTGTCTAGTTTGGCACCTTAAAACACCTCAGTCATGTGACGTCATAAACCCTGACATCGTCAGAACAAAATGCCTTTCATCTCATGTCCAGAGGAACATCTGCCGGAACCAGACACATGTATGAAAGCACGTACACTGGTGTGTCTACAGTAGTGCTCCATGCGTGTGTGTGTGAGTGATCCTAGTGCGCAGGACGTACTTGAAGTTTTTGTTTTGCTGCTCTTTTGACCACTGCTTCTCGCTAAGCCTCATCCATGCTGAAGTCATTACAACTCAGCGCCCTGTCAGACACCCGCCATGTGCGTTCTGTTAATGTTAATCTGACATCCTCCTCTGCGAGGGGCCGGCCTTTATACCTCTCGCTCTGAGATGTTTCCATGTGTGCTGTATTTACGCTAATCCATTGCTTTCCTCTGGCAGAGACGGAATGACCACTACACGCTCAACTCCACAGTGTCCTTTCAAGTGTTGGCCATGCCTTATCGGATCAAAGCCGATTCACTCCCACACCAGAGCAAATCAGTGAGTATTCTGAGTATTGTGTGGGTGCAGACTGAGGAAAGAGGAAAACAACAGAGGAAAAGATTAAAAAGATTCTTGACTAAGTGTTAAGATTGACTAAACACCACTGAGTTTAGTCTGTTTAGCTTCGATAAGGAAGGTAAAGGGAGATTATGGAGTAGTTTGAAGCATGGGAGTTTCTGACGTTTTTATTATATGCCATCTGGCAGTTTTTCCTATTTAGAAGGGAGTGGAGATTATAGAAGATCATGGAGCAAAAATTACGAATCAGATTTAAACTCTCATTTTCCACAAGAGCACTAAGATACACTGTTTTGGAATCTACACTACAGTTAAAAAGTTTGGGATCAATTAATATTTTGATTTAGCAAGTGCACAATGATTGAAATTGATTTAAAGTGACAGTAAAGACATTAAAGACATGTTACAAAAAATGTCTTTTTTAAATAAATGCTGTTTTGAATTTCTGTTAAAAAATACGTAATAAAATGTATCACAGCTTACAAAAATATATTAGATTAATTTGTAAAGGATAAAGACTAGGGTAGTGGCTGTTGAAGATTCACATTTACCAACACAGGAATAAATTACATTTTAAAATTGGACACTTTACCTTAGTATTACTAGGACCCTATGAAATCTGTTTTATTTTTTCCCAAATTCCGTTTTATTTTTTTTTCCAAATTCTGTTTTTTTTTTTTTCAGTTTTTATTTTTCTGTATTTAGGGCCCTATGAAATCTGTTTTATTTATTTTTTTACCAAATTCCACTTTTTTTTTTTTTCCAAATTCCATTCCATTTCTTTTTTTCTTTTTTTTTTTTTTTTTCAAATTCTGTCTTTTTTTTTCTCTTTTAATTTTTGTGTATTTAGAGCCATATGAAATCCATTGTTTTGTTTTTTTTTCTGAATTCCGTTTTATTTTTTCCCAAATTCCGTTTGTTTTTTTGTTTGTTTTTTCTATATTTAGGGCCCTATGAAATCAGTTTCATTTTTTCCCAAATTCCAGTTTATTCTTTCCAAAACCTGTTTTTTTCCCCCCCTCCCTGTTTTAATTTTTCTATATTTAGGGCCCTATAAAATCTAAAAAAAATTATTTTTACTCAAATTGCATTTTATTTTTTGCCAAGTTCTGTTTTTTCCGTTTTATTTAGTTAAATGAAAAAAATATCAATCAAAAAGCATGTCTAATTAATTGAAATCATGAAACGTATACAATTTAACAGCAATTCATTACAAGTTTAACAAAAATCACATTTTTAAGGCCCTATGAAATCATTAAAATCATTTTATTTATTGTTTTTCTCAAATTCAGTTTTATTTTTAACAAATTCTGTGTTTTCCATTGATTTTCTGAATTAAATTTTAATGGTTTTAATAAATTTTAATAATCAAAAGAATGTCTAATTAATTTATTTTGTAAAGAATTAATTTATTATAATTGTTTTTTTTTGTCAGAAATACTGTTGTGTATTTACATTTTTCTGGTAAATAATATTTCTGGTAAATTCAAATTCAGTAAATTTTATGTGTGCCATTCATTCAAACAGAGAAACATAGAACATTTTTATGACTAGATTCTGAAATCCCAGAAATCATAGGGCCCTATATTACCGTGGTATTTTGGACATATACCATATTATTCTTAGAAGAGCATTAAAGTACCATTTAAATACAATGATGTGATCAGTAATCACTGTATGGTGTTACCACCACAGTACTTTTTTGTAAGACTCTATGTGTAGTAACAACATTAGGGCTTTTAAGATGAAGTGCTATAAGCAAAAAAAAATACCCACACTTTCTCCTCTGTGTCTGTACTACATAAAACTGACAAAAAAGGAAGGAAATGAAATATTAACAACAAACAAAGCTTTCTGAAGGAACTTCTGTTACATTTAGTTGTAAAACAGGACAGAGATGAGAAGCGATAAGGGAAAGTAAGCTATCATACTGATTTATGCATGCTAATATTGTAGCTACATCAGTGCTAGTAAAACATTAATGACCTCTGTGTTTGTGTTTTATAGATTGGCACGTTTGTGGTGTGGGCCATTCCTGACGTTTCTTTTGCCATTCCCCTGTGGGTAATAATTCTGGCTATACTGCTGGGATTGCTGGTGCTGGCTATGCTTAGCCTAGCAATGTGGAAGGTAGGTCGACCTAACACACACGGACACACAAACACAATATGACCTCCACCATCTCTAAACATGATGCTGTTGGGAATACAGTAATCATCAGTCACAAAACTGATAATAAACAACCTCTGTGTCTCATATCAAGCACACTGAGGCCTACTGGAGTATGATTAATGGACAAAACCAAGTTACAGTCATAATATCTAGGTCTGTTAGTTTGACTTCACACTGGCACAACGCTTTATTCCGACTGAAACTGAACTTTTAAAGTTCATGTAGTACTGCTTTTCATGTTCTGGTTGACAGAGGAAATACATGCTCTCAGAGTATTTCATGTATATGTTGGCATTAGTCTTCAAGAACAGCAAAAATCCGTCTGTCTCTGCTTCAGTGAAATAAAAAAACAGGAACTACAGGGGGTAGAGAAAGAGATGGCTGTTAGAGATAGAGTGAGAGAAGGAGATGGTGGAGGAAGTAGAAGAGGGGGTTGGAGGAAGTGAAGTGAAAAGAGGTATGAGGAACATTGAGGAACTTGATGAAAATTGGCAAATCAGATTAACAGATAAAGGAGAGAGAGAGATAGGGAATGCTGTTGCAGTTGGGCATTAATGAGCCATTTGTGATGTTATCAGTGTTTTGTCTGCAGGACTGTTCTCAGGCTCTTGATTGAGTCCCTATGGAGGAGGCCTGCCCTAATTGGCTAACGTGTACAAACACACACATATGTACTAAACACACTGAAGAGTGACGGGTGTGCGTGGGTGCACGAGAGGAAAAAATCAATCAGATGCTGCGAGGGGGGTTTTAGAGCAGCTGTGGCTCTACATTTTAGTTTAACACAGGCCATTATATGTTTTAAAGATAGTGTCACATAAAATGGATTAGAAAAGTAAGGAAAACATGGATGTGTCCTACTGAGGATATAGCGTAATGGCCCCCTCTTGTGGTGAAATGGGTTCTTGGCAAGGTATTAAAGGAGAAGTTCACTTCCAGAACAACAATTTACAAATAATTTACTCACTCCCTTGTCATCCAAGATGTTCATGTCTTTCTTTCTTCAGTCGTAAAGAAATTATGTTTTTTGAGGAAAACATTTCAGCATTTTTTAACATATAATGGACTGATATGGTGGTCCGATTTTGAACTTCCAAAATGCAGTTTAAATGCGGCTTCAAACGATCCCAAATGAGGTTATAAACGATCCCACCTGAGGAAGAAGGGTCTTATCTAACGTAACGATTGGTTATTTTAATAAAAAATACAATTTATACACTCAAAAAAAGAACTCATTGGATGAACTCAATTTAATTAAGGGCAGGATTTCCATCCAATAAATATGTGTAACCCAAACCCATAAAAATTAAATTCATGCAATGAAATGTAATTGAGTTGGGCCAACTCAATTTGATCAAATATAGTTTAAATGAAATGAAGTGATTTTTTTATGCTCAAATTAAAACATTTAACTGGAAAACAAATAACTAGGCAGAAATCCTTCTACACTCAAAAAATTATACATTTGATGTACTTAACTTTAGGCATTAGCCATAAGATGGCTTTCCATGGCATACCCAAAGTAGTTGTTTATTTTATTATTAAAACAACTTTAACTCATGTTAGCAGGTCCTCAACCCAAGCTCATGCTCTACACTTTACCACAGTGGTAACCCCCAAAACTCTCCATAAACTGTTTTAAATACAAACATTAAAGAACATTAAACATTAACAAGTCTCCCAATTGTATAGTCTTAATTAAAAAAATGCATAAAATAACATTTTATTTCAACATTTACTCTCTTTGTACAAAGCATGCAAAGCATGATGGGAAGGGGCCTATTTAACTGAAACATGTTCTTTCAAAATGAAAATATTGAGTTGTACCAAAACGCAACTGTTTAAAGCAGTTTAACACAATACAATTGTATAAATGGGAAACCTAACACAATGGTGTTAAATGAAAAGGATTTTTTAAAATAATCTGAACAGTGTTCAAGAATCATTTTTATGAGTGTATACGTTTTATTGCCAAATGCTCGTCTTGTCTTACTCTGCCTAGACTGTTTTTGTTCCGGTTCATGACAGTTAGGGTATGTCGAAAAACTCCCATCTCATGTTCTCCCTCAACTTCAAAATCGTCCTGTATCGCTGTTTTACCTTTTTTGTTAAGGGTGCTTGATCTTCTTTGCCTGTTCACTTTGCAAGGACTGGGTCGGTACTTCTGCAGTGATGTAGGATGATTTTTAAATGATTGTTGAAGTTGAGGGAGAAAATACGATTGGAGTTTTTCGACATACCCTAACTGTCTTGAGCCAGAATATACAGAGTTTAGGGAGAGAAAGGCAAAGCGAGCGTTTCAGAATAAAAAGTATTTAAATTGTATTTTTTAATTAAAATAACAGATCGTTTCACTAGATAAGACCTTTCTTCCTCGGCTGGGATCGTTTACAACCGCATTTGGGATCGTTTGAAGCCGCATTTAAACTGCATTTTGGAAGTTCATACATATATATTTAATTTCATATATCTGAAAACATTTTTTAAATTTAATGCAATACAGCTATATTATCAGTCAAAATAAATATAATGTCCATTTTGTGTATATAATAACAATGTTAATATTTAATTATTTATTAGTATTTATTTAGTTTTATATCATAATTGTTCTTTCTTCTATTTTCCATTTATTTCCAGGTTTAAATTAGATTTTGTGTATGGAAGCACTGAATTTAAAAAAAGTAAACTGTGAATTTTTATCCCACAATTCTTACTATTTTCTCGCAATTATGAGATACAAACTTGCAGTTTTGAGAAATGAAGTCAGAATTGTGGGATATGAAAATCATGGGATATTACAATTTGTGGGATATTACAATATTACAATTTGGAGAAGTTAAGTCAGAACTGTGAAATTCAGAATTGCAAATTTGACTTTTTACTTGCATTTGCAAGAAAAAGTGAGAATTGCAAGTTTTTAATCTCACAATTGTAAGTTTCTATCACATAATTATTACGAACTCGATTTTGTGAAAAAAGTGAGAGCCTTTGATTTTATAACTAGCAATTTATGTCTTATAACTAGCAAGTTTATGTCTCACAATTATGAGAAAAAAGTGAGAATTTTCAGTTTTTATCTCATAATTCTGACTTCATTTCTTGCAACTGTGAGTTAATATCACACAGTTGTGAGAAATGTCAGAATTGTGAGTTTATATCATGCAATTCTCACTTTATAACACACAATTACGATTTATATCTCACAATTATGAGTAAAAAAGTCAGAATTGCCGGATATAAACTCACAATTGCGAGAAAAAAGTCAAAATTTTGAGACATTTGCAAGAAAAAAGTGAGACTTGCAAGTTTTTATCTCGCAGTTTTATTCTTGCAATTCTGAATTTATAACTCGCAATTGTGAGTTTATATTACAATTATGAGAAAAAAGTCAGAATTGTGAGATACAAACTCGCATTTGCGAGTAAAAGTGAGAATTGTGAGTTTACATTTCACAATTCTGAAAAAAAAATCAGAATTGTAAGATAAAAAGTTGCAACCTTTTTTCAGTGGCGGAAACAGGTTTCCATATGTGTTATGAGTTATGATAAAACATAAGAATATTAATTTTTAAAATATATATACATGTATTATGAAATCATAAAAGCTGCGTGTATAAAAATTAAGTTCTGTAAAGGTGCATTGATTTATGTCAGCTGCTTTTAAAGAAACCAAAGGAAGTGCTTATTATGATTACTGCCCTGCTGCTTATCACAAAATATTTTTAATTTGAAAGGGAATTATGTCTTTTCACTCAGCATATCCAGAAATAGATCTGATTGCAGTCCTCAGAATCTCAGGTCTTAAATGGGCCATTGTTTTCAGCCTCTGAGAGCACATCTGTGCAAGTGTTTTAGAAGACAAAACATCGGAAGAAATGAATAATGTCTGTTATCCCAGGGATCATATTCTCATCATCTGTTCTGCGTCTTTTTTTCTTTTCCTCACCCGTCTCGTCCCACCTGCTCTCGTTCTTCAGTGCGGCTTCTTCGATCGGGCGCGGCCACCCAAAGACGATGACGTGTCCGACCGTGAGCAGCTGACCGCAGAAAAATCCACAGACGCGTGAGAACAAAACAGATGACAAGTACGAATAAAGAGGTCATGGGATAATGAATCACCATGAGGAGAGTGGAGGAGCTGTGGCCGAAGGTTTCGGTATCTTTGTAGAAGACTACAGATCCGAGCCTGTAAATAAACTGCAGCTCTCACACTGGACTGTGATCTGTGAGCTGGGCCACAGTACCACTCGAAAAACATTTCTAAAGCTTTATTTAAAATGACGGAAGAGCAAGAACTCTAATAGAGCTGCAATGTCCACAGGATCCAAAGAGCCACATGCCAGTGCAAGACTACAGGCTGATCAATACAATCCCGAAGATTAAGATCTCACCGTCTGATCAACTTCCATCGACAGTGATTATTTCTGACACTACATTGTTTAACATTATCAGTGGATCTTCCTATCATCTCAGTTACCAGTTCAGCACAAGATCTGGATCATTTCACACTACGCTTCACATTGGCCACATACACACTGCAGCCAAATATGGATTCACTACTCTTTTAGGAAATTCCTGATATTTCTTTGGATTTATATTTAAATATCAACCACCAAACTGTTTCATATTTCATGTTTACAGCAGAGATTATTGCTTTATTATTATGTTTATTGCTGTGGCCGTCTCGGGAGTGACTCCTGTTTTATGTACACACACAGAGAACTATAATTCAGATAATTCACACCCACACTTGTGTATAGTTGTTGTCATTTCTAAAACTTTGCAGTGTGTATATGGCCATTTTTAACAATGTTTAAAATGAACACATAGAATGTCACATACTGTATGAAACCCGTTGATGTCACTTACAGTATGTACTGTACTTTATGTGTTGTCATAAAATTATTGATAATGATGGCGTAGCAGTAAATTCTGCAATCTGACTAGAATCTTTATTCTTACAAAGGTTTGTTTTGGTCTGTCATTGTCTAATTTCACGTGTCTTGTCAATGATTGTACTGAATACATATTGAAGCTTGTCAAAGAATTGCTCACTGAGTACAAAGATGGGGGTGGGGGGTTATGAACAGATATAAATTACATGTGCAATAATGGGACATTTTTGAGTTGATAATTTGTGTGTACACTGGCTCCAAAGTGTTTAAAACCTGAGGTTCAGGTTGTTTTGTATATAAAGTTAAATGCTTATTTGTCAGGCTGATGGGCTGACATGAATATTTCTTTTTCAAACTAAAGGGAACAACAACATTTTGTCTTTCAATGCTCCAAATGCATAAGCAGATAATATTAGATGAAGTGGGCAGCACATTTAATTCATCTGTTGGGATTTTTTTAATAACTTTTTTGCTGCTGTAACATGTTGCATTCAGAGTATAGTAATGACAAAATCATTTTTTCTAGTTTCACGTTGATTTTTACCTTAATCAGTGCCCACTAATGTCTTTCGGTATATATGGACTGATAATACAAGAACTGTTTTAATCCTAAAGTCATAACGAAACCACATCTTGTCATATTTTCTCTGCTGGCAGGACAATCAGTTCATGATTGATGTATTATGATGTGCACCCCTGTCTATTTTAAGTTTACACATGACTGAAATTAAAAAGGAATTTGAAACTATTCTTTGTGTATTTCTATATTCTGTATTTGAATTGTTTGTTGTATACAAAGTGAGGCTGAAATTTCAATTGCATTGTGAGAAAAGGAGCAATTTGACTCTTCTCAGTTTGATTCTTATTTTTATTTTTAGTCATTTATTGTTTTATACGCTAATATACGTTTTAGATAGGGTTGCCAGGTTTTCGCAACAAAACCCACCCAAGTGCTATGCAAAACTATCTCAAAAGTATCCCAAACGCATTTCGAGGGGGTTCCCCTCATGTTACTGGGGTCGCTTCAACCAGCGGACATGAAAAATAACCCGCGGAAACAGTGTAGCCCAATTCCATGGGAAAACCACAGACTTGGCAACATTAGTTTTAGGGCTAATGACTATTGGTTTAATTAAAGGCACAGTATGTATTTTACACCGCTAGAGGGCGCATATTCAAAATAAAGGCTTAGTTTGATGACTCCGTGATTGAGTGTGGAATCATGGGAGTTGTCGTCTTCATCACACAAAAGTAAAATGGTCATGTCATTAACTACAATTAACTACATTTTGCGAGATAAATATTATATTCATACACAGACATTTGCGAAATGCATACCATTGTGTAATTATTTTTATTAGAAATGGAAGCTTTGATAGCTTTGGAAGCTTAATATTTTTTTTCTTTTCCTTTTTCTCCTTTTAAACATTGTTCTACAGTTTAGGATTGCTCTTATATTTTGTGTATTTTTGTGTATTATAAGCTGATGCAATCCAACAGGACATGGGCAGAAATCATGTTTATAGATGAGCTAATGTATTAAAGATTTATTAAGGTCACCGTAGTACCAAGTGGGCTGGGGCCAGGGGCGTCTAGGGCTAATCATTAGGGGCTCCAGCCCCGAAAGTTTTTTTTGTATGGCCCTTTTGTATGGAATTTGTCAATGTTTGAATGAAAGTTCGTCATTAAACTTAAATCAAGTCGCGATATGAACTAGTATCTGTAAATATTATAACGCAAACGACTATTTAAATATGAATTCTGCAAGTTCTCTGTGTCTTTTTATGAATGAATGGCGCGGACGCGCGGTTTCGTTTACTACACCTAAAATATTGACGCGCGTGTGACGCTCGCAGTGATTTCAGCGCCTGCCGTTTCACTAAATGAGGACATCTCCACAACTGCTCTGGGAGTCACTTCATGAGCATTTCACGGTTTCATTTGAGTAAAACAATCCTCAAATATACAGACAGGTATTCAGGCAACCCCTACTAAAAGTAAAAGTAGTAGTAGGTGCCTACTACACTCTAAAAAGTGCTGGGTTATTTCTGTGAACACATTGTTGGGTTAATTGTGGTGGGTCAAATTCTGGGTAGTTTGAGGTACTGTAAACACAGTTTGGTTGATCACGCTGGGTCAAATGGACTCTATGGGTTCTTTCTCCACTGAACACGCGGGTTGGGTTGTTTTATTTTTGGGTTATTTTAACCCGGTTTGTTTATTTTTCCACTTCATCGAACATTCTGGATTCTTCACTCGTCTCCTCGTCAGATGCGAAGCTTCGAAAAGACTCGTTTCTCCAAAGGGGTACAAGTCCGACCGGAAACTAACAATGAAATGAATTGTTCTGGCTATTAGACTGTGTTTTATAACGTCTACATCTACCCCAACCATAAACGTAGCCCTTACTATAATAAAAAAAAAACGTATTGTTGTACAGTGTGACAAAAATAACGTTACATTTATGTGCGCATGCCCAGTAGCAAAAGTTGTATTCTTTCTAGCCAACACCTAGCTAAGAGGTCACGCGGTGACGTATCGATCTGCTATTGGTCACACGGTTTCACAAAGCTTTAAATGTGCAATGCAGGAGACGCTAAACTTTTGCAGGCGTTTGCTTTTCTGAATGGAAGTCAATGGGACGAAAAGTGGTATCGACTGGGAGAATCTCCTCTCCACCGCACGCTACACGATGATTATAGACAAGAGAAGAAATACGCCCGAATCAACGCTGCAAACGAGCGATTAAGCGATGCGGCTACTACCATGAGTACAACAAAGCCATGAGTGTCTGCTGGAGGCCACAACTCACGGATTCGCGGATTTGATGGAAGAAGAAGAGTCAGCCGCTCCGGTCTTGTGGTGAGTGAGAAAATGTAACGTTAAACAACAACCGCAACAAAAGTAGAAACGTTAGTAGTGTTAACATCAGTTAAATTGCTGCACGACCAAATACCGAGGTAACCTGAAGGCCTAAATTAGGTTTAAAACACCTTAAATAACGCTGTTTGACAATTTTTGATAATGAATGTCGTTTAAAATGCCGTAAATAACGCCGTTTGACAGTTTTTAAATACAACTAGTAAAATACAAAATAAAAAAATTAATTTAAGTTGCGCCGTTTAGGGGATAATGAGTGCTGCAACTGACAGCGCTCTCTGTCGTACAACACCGTTTAGGGCAGCACTGGGCAAGCTCTATCCTGGAGGGCCGGTGTCCCTGCAAAGTTTAGCTCCAACCCTAATAAAACTCACCAGTTTGTAGCTTTTAGCTTGTTCAGGTGAGTTTTATCAGGGTTGGAGCTAAACTTTGCCCTAAACAGTGTTGTCGACATGGAGAGCTGTCAGTTGCGGCACTCAGCTTGCCCAAACGCATTTCGAGGGGGTTCCCCTCATGTTACTGGGGTCGCTTCAACCAGCGGACATGAAAAATAACCCGCGGAAACAGTGTAGCCCAATTCCATGGGAAAACCACAGACTTGGCAACATTAGTTTTAGGGCTAATGACTATTGGTTTAATTAAAGGCACAGTATGTATTTTACACCGCTAGAGGGCGCATATTCAAAATAAAGGCTTAGTTTGATGACTCCGTGATTGAGTGTGGAATCATGGGAGTTGTCCTCTTCATAGCACAAAAGTAAAATGGTCATGTCATTAACTACAATTAACTACATTTTGCGAGATAAATATTATATTCATACACAGACATTTGCGAAATGCATACCATTGTGTAATCTATTTTTATTAGAAATGGAAGCTTTGATAGCTTTGGAAGCTTAATATTTTTTTTCTTTTCCTTTTTCTCCTTTTAAACATTGTTCTACAGTTTAGGATTGCTCTTAAATTTTGTGTATTTTTGTGTATTATAAGCTGATGCAATCCAACAGGACATGGGCAGAAATCATGTTTATAGATGAGCTAATGTATTAAAGGTTTATTAAGGTCACAGTAGTACCAAGTGGGCTGGGGCCAGGGGCGTCTAGGGCTAATCATTAGGGGCTCCAGCCCCGAAAGTTTTTTTTGTATGGCCCTTTTGTATGGAATTTGTCAATGTTTGAATGAAAGTTCGTCATTAAACTTAAATCAAGTCGCGATATGAACTAGTATCTGTAAATATTATAACGCAAACGACTATTTAAATATGAATTCTGCAAGTTCTCTGTGTCTTTTTATGAATGAATGGCGCGGACGCGCGGTTTCGTTTACTACACCTAAAATATTGACGCGCGTGTGACGCTCGCAGTGATTTCAGCGCCTGCCCTTTCACTAAATGAGGACATCTCCACAACTGCTCTGGGAGTCACTTCATGAGCATTTCACGGTTTCATTTGAGTAAAACAATCCTCAAATATACAGACAGGTATTCAGGCAACCCCTACTAAAAGTAAAAGTAGTAGTAGGTGCCTACTACACTCTAAAAAGTGCTGGGTTATTTCTGTGAACACATTGTTGGGTTAATTGTGGTGGGTCAAATTCTGGGTAGTTTGAGGTACTGTAAACACAGTTTGGTTGATCACGCTGGGTCAAATGGACTCTATGGGTTCTTTCTCCACTGAACACGCGGGTTGGGTTGTTTTATTTTTGGGTTATTTTAACCCGGTTTGTTTATTTTTCCACTTCATCGAACATTCTGGATTCTTCACTCGTCTCCTCGTCAGATGCGAAGCTTCGAAAAGACTCGTTTCTCCAAAGGGGTACAAGTCCGACCGGAAACTAACAATGAAATGAATTGTTCTGGCTATTAGACTGTGTTTTATAACGTCTACATCTACCCCAACCATAAACGTAGCCCTTACTATAATAAAAAAAAAACGTATTGTTGTACAGTGTGACAAAAATAACGTTACATTTATGTGCGCATGCCCAGTAGCAAAAGTTGTATTCTTTCTAGCCAACACCTAGCTAAGAGGTCACGCGGTGACGTATCGATCTGCTATTGGTCACACGGTTTCACAAAGCTTTAAATGTGCAATGCAGGAGACGCCAAACTTTTGCAGGCGTTTGCTTTTCTGAATGGAAGTCAATGGGACGAAAAGTGGTATCGACTGGGAGAATCTCCTCTCCACCGCACGCTACACGATGATTATAGACAAGAGAAGAAATACGCCCGAATCAACGCTGCAAACGAGCGATTAAGCGATGCGGCTACTACCATGAGTACAACAAAGCCATGAGTGTCTGCTAGAGGCCACAACTCACGGATTCGCGGATTTGATGGAAGAAGAAGAGTCAGCCGCTCCGGTCTTGTGGTGAGTGAGAAAATGTAACGTTAAACAACAACCGCAACAAAAGTAGAAACGTTAGTAGTGTTAACATCAGTTAAATTGCTGCACGACCAAATACCGAGGTAACCTGAAGGCCTAAATTAGGTTTAAAACACCTTAAATAACGCTGTTTGACAATTTTTGATAATGAATGTCGTTTAAAATGCCGTAAATAACGCCGTTTGACAGTTTTTAAATACAACTAGTAAAATACAAAATAAAAAAATTAATTTAAGTTGCGCCGTTTAGGGGATAATGAGTGCTGCAACTGACAGCGCTCTCTGTCGTACAACATCGTTTAGGGCAGCACTGGGCAAGCTCTATCCTGGAGGGCCGGTGTCCCTGCAAAGTTTAGCTCCAACCCTAATAAAACTCACCAGTTTGTAGCTTTCTAGTAAACCTGAAGACACTGATTAGCTTGTTCAGGTGAGTTTTATCAGGGTTGGAGCTAAACTTTGCAGGGACATCGGCCCTCCAGGATAGAGCTTGCCCAGTGCTGCCCTAAATGGTGTTGTACGACAGAGAGCGCTGTCAGTTGCGGCACTCATTATCCTCTAAACGGCGTAACTTAAATGAATTTTCGATAATGAGTGCCGCAACTGACGTCACTTTCTGTCATTTAAAATGCAGCAAATAACGCTATTTGACAATTTTCAAATAAGGAATCTAGTAAAATGTAAAATAAAAAAAAAATGTAAGTTTACGCCATTTAGGGGATAATGAGTGCCGCAACTGACGTTGCTTTCTGTCATTTAAAATGCCGTAAATAACGCAGTTTGACAATTTTTAAATAAAACTAGTAAAATACAAAATTAAAAAATCCATTTAAGTTGCGCCATTTAGGGGATAATGAGTGCCGCAACTGACAGCGCTCTCTGTCGTACAACACGTTTAGGGCAGAACTGGGCAAGCTCTATCCTGGAGGGCTGGTGTCCCTGCAGAGTTTAGCTCCAACCCTGATAAAACTCACCAGTTTGTAGCTTTCTAGTAAACCTGAAGACACTGATTAGCTTGTTCAGGTGAGTTTTATCAGGGTTGGAGCTAAACTCTGCAGGGACATCGGCCCTCCAGGATAGAGCTTGCCCAGTTCTGCCCTAAACAGTGTTGTACGATGGAGAGCGCTGTCAGTTGCGGCACTCATTATCCCCTAAATGGTGCAACTTAAATGAATTTGATAACGAGTGCCGCAAATGACATCGCTTTCTGTCATTTAAAATGCCGCAAATAACGCCATTTGACAATTTTCAAATAAAGAATCTAGTAAAATGCAAAATAAAACAATAAATAAAGTTAAGTTACGCCATTTAGGGGATAATGAGTGCCGCTACTGACGTTGCTTTCTGTCATTTAAAATGCCGTGAATAACGCAGTTTGACAAATTTAAAAAAAAAAAAAAAAAACTAGTAAAATGCAAAAGAAAAAAAATTAAGAAATTAAAGTTACGCCGTTTAGGGCAGGCCTGGGGAGACTCGATCCTGGAGGGCCGACGTCCTTGCAGAGTTTAGCTTCAACCCTGATTAAACACACCTGAACAAGCTAATCAGTGTCTTCAGGTTTACTAGAAAGTTACAAACAGGTGAGTTTTATCAGGGTTGGAGCTAAACTCTGCAGGGACACCGGCCCTCCAGGACAGAGTTTGCCCAGGTCTGGTTTAGGGGATAATGAGTGCAGCAACTGACGGCGTTTTCTGCAGTTAAAAACACCGTAAATAATGCCGTTTGACAGTTTTCAAATAATAAAAATAAAATGCAAAAAAAACAAATAGTTAATTTACGCCATTTAGGGGTTAATGAGTGCCACAACTGACATCGCTTTCTGTTGTCTAAAATGCCGTAAATAAAATTTGACAATTTACGCCGTTTAAAAAAAAAAAAAACTGACGTTGCTTTCTGTTAATAAAAAAAATATATATATATTTACAATATAAAAAAATATATAAAATATAGTAAAATGCAACAGAAAAAATTAATAAATTTAAGTTACATTTAGGGCAGGCCTGGGCAGACTCGGTCTTGGAGGGCCAGTGTCCCTTTAGAGTTTAGCTTCAACCCTGATTAAACACACCTGAACAAGCTAATCAGTGTCTTCAGGTTTACTAGAAAGTTACAAACAGGTGAGTTTTATCAGGGTTGGAGCTAAACTCTGCAGGGACACCGGCCCTCCAGGACCGAGTTTGCCCAGGTCTGACTTAGGGGGATAATGCGTGCAGCAACTGACGGAGCTTTCCGACATTTGACAATAAATTGACATTAAATTACGCCGTTTGACAATCTTCAAATAAAGAAACTAGTAAAAAGCAAAAAAAAAAAAATTAAAGTTACACTGTTTAGGGGATAACGTCATTTCACAATTAAAAAAAAAAAAAAAAACCTAGTAAAATGCGAAAAAAAAAAAAATATATATATTTAAGTTACACCGTTTAGGGCAGGCCTGGGCAGACTCGGTCCTGGAGGGCCGACGTCCTTGCAGTGTTTACTGTTTACCTCCAACCCTGATAAAACTTACCTGAACAAGCTAATCAGTGTCTTCAGGTTTACTAGAAAGTTACAAACAGGTGAGTTTTATCAGGGTTGGTGCTAAACTCTGCAGGGACACCGGCCCTCCAGGACCGAGTTTGCCCAGGTCTGGTTTAGGGGATAATGAGTGCAGCAACTGATGGTGCTTTCTGACGTTTGACAATAAATTGACATTAAATAATGCCGTTTGACAATTTTCAAATAATAAAACTAGTAAAATGCAAAATAAAAAAAAAAATTAATAAATAAAGTTAATTTACGCCATTTAGGGGATAATGAGCGCCACAGCTAATGCTGTTTAAAGCACCGTAAATAATGCCGTTTGACAATTTTCAAAACAGAAAACTAGTAATATGCAAAATGAATAAACTAATTTAAATTAAATTACGCCATTTTGACAATTTTGAAATAAAAAATCTAGTCATATGGAAAATAAACAAATTAAAAAAATTTGATGGATTTGCATCTGTAGTCAATTGCTCATGGGATTGCTGTCTTGGATAGTGGTGGTGGATAACGTTGGGTGGTGAGTGCTGTCCCATCACACCATATCTATGGGAATGAGCCAAGGCATCAGGTGGTGTGACTGTCTCACTCACCCAATGTTCACCTGAAGCACTCTTACCATAGCGAGACGCTGCTCTAAATTCTCGCACTGTCAGTGAGAGATCAGTAGTGAGGCATCGCTCGGTGGGTGACGGATGGTGTCAAAGACAGCTTCTCGTGAGATTGTTGACTACAAAAATAATTTTGTAGTTTAAGGGATAATGAGCACCGCAACTGGCGGTGTTTTCTGCAGTTTAAAACCCTGTAAATAACACCGGTTGACAATTTTCAAATAAAGAAACTAGTTAAATGCAAAAGAAAAAAATAATTTTAAGTTACGCTGTTTAGGGCAGGCCTGGGCAGAATCAGTCCTGGAGGGCCGGTGTCCCTGCAGAGTTTAGCTTCAACCCTGATTAAACACACCTGAACAAGCTAATCAGTGTCTTCAGGTTTACTAGTAAGTTACAAACAGGTGAGTTTTATCAGGGTTGGAGTTAAACTCTGCAGGGACACTGGCCCTCCAGGACCGAGTTTGCCCAGGTCTGGTTTAGGGGATAATGAGCGCTGCAACTGAGGGTGCTTTCTGACATTTAAAATGCTGTAAATAACGCCGTTAGTCAATTTTAAAATAAAAAAAAAATCTAGTCATATGGAAAATAAATTCAAACATTTTTTTTTTTGATGGATTTGCTTGCGCCTCAGAGGGCTTGCAATGCCCTATAAGTGTAAGGGCCCACTCAACAAACATGCAACTTTTCACTTTACAAGATGTTAAATGATAGAGTGGAGTCGTGTAAATTATTTACGGATTATTTTGATGTTTTTATTAGCTATTTGAACTCTCAATCTCGCGGCACCCATTCACTGCAGAGGATCCATTGGAGGGCAAGTGATATAATGCTAAATTTCTACAAATCTGTTGTGTTGAAGAGACAAGCTCATCTACAATCTGGACAGCTTGCAAGGTGAGTAAATTTTCAGTTTTTTTATATCAATCGGCTATAATCACATTCAAATACACAGGCCAGATTTGGAACGCCTGTCATTCATGAAGTCCTACATGTTGGCCGGATGTTCATTGAATGGCTAATTCAATTATGCTGTCAGCTTCCAAGAAGGATGTAGAGAATCTTGGCCCACTTTTACACATTTTACCATCCATTCCACAGAATACTGTAGATTTTAAATTGGCATGCTTTATATATGATGCAAGATCACTAACTAATTTTGCAAATAGTTGCATACATTTGCATCAGAAAAATCTGTAGTGGAAAGGGATTGTGGGCTCCAAATGCTTCGAAATACTTCAAAAATTCCCTGGAAATAGTGCTTTTAGGCACATTTAGACTTATGAGATATACACAACCAATCAAAAGTTTTTGAAGAGTAAGATTTTTAATGTTTTTAAAAAAGTCTCTTCTGCTTACAAAGCCTGCATTTATTTTAACCACATTACAGCAAAACAGTTACATTTTGAAATATTTTTAATATTTGAAATAACTGTTTTTGGTTTGTGTATTTTAAAAATCTGATTATTCCTTTGATCAAAGCCAAATTTTCCGCATTGCTTCAGTCTTCAGTGTCACATGATCCTTTAGAAATCATTCTAATATGCTGATTTGCTGTTCAAGAAACATTAATTTTTTTATTTTTTATTTTTTTTTTTCCAGGATTCTTTGATGAATAGAAAGATCCAATGATCAGCATTTATCTGAAATAAAAAGCTTTTATAACTTAATACACTATACCATTCAAAAGCTTGGAGTCAGTATTTTTTTAGGGGAACGAATCAGTCAATATCAATGCTATCAATGCTATTCAGTGGTGTAGTGCAGGTATACGGTGTAATGACAAGTGTGGATAAATGCAAATATTCCCTAAATACACCCAGTAAAGACAGTGATGCGGTCAGGAACGTGGCGCCGGATTTCTTTTAAATATGTTTGATGGTTGTGCCTGGCGCCATCCCTCCACCACAGATGCTGCCTGTTCATACGCGAGAGCATGTCAGCTTAGTGGTAAAATAATTATTATTGATAACTAATTTGAATCAGAACATTCACAGAAGAAAACTTACTGCTTTTCATGTCAGACATAAGGGAAATTCTCACTTGATTTTAAATACTTCTGTTAACTTCTTGCACCTCAGATTGAATCTGCCTGCACAAACACTGTTTTATACAACTGTTACAGGCACAAAATTATCCCTCATTAGTTTGTGGTGTCCTTTGGACACAGTATAGCAATGATTGACTGCTTTGAGATTCTCACAGAGAAACCATTCAGTGTAAAAGTGTGTGCCAGAAAGTGTTCTACCTAAAAACTATTAATTATTTGACACATCTTCTAGCACTTATAAGAATCCATGTAGAAAGGGTCATCAGAAATGTTTGGTAGAAGCATTAAATCATCACATTATTATTAATATTATTAATTGTATTATTTATTTTGATTTTATTATTATTTAACTAACTTTGTAGTACTTGCACTGTGTCCACTTAGCAGGATGTTGATCTTCATCATGCTTGTCACATCTTCTGCATTTTTAAGCTGATTTTTAACACAGTGTTGCATTTATAATAGTATGTATAGTGACATTTTCATAGAAGTGTTTTTGATTGACTCCTTATCAGTACTTGTTATCAGCCAAATGAAGTACAGAAAATATTGAACAAACAGGGTAAAGTTTAATGGTATTAATGGTATAAGGGAATGTGCAAATCAATGGTAGACAAAAACAGAACATAAGTGTAACGTAAGTTAATATGTTATTATACCGTAAACAAGAGCATGTCGTATTTCCAACGAGGTTGAACACCGGCAGCACTCAACTTTTTGCGGTCAGGTAACGTTAATATGGATCAGTGTTCATTGTTGATGACAAATTATATAAGTTACGGTTCCTAAAACTTCTGTTGAGATTATCTCTGTCCCATATCTACTTGGTTTGCTTCTGTTTCTCCACTATGATGATTTAAACGGTCTTTAATTTACGGCTCTGTATACTTGCAGTTCACTGCTCAATGCAGCGATACCTTCAAAATGGTGCCTCGGTGACGTCACATAATAAACGCACGTGACTGATAAAGACCGATAGAACTGATCTGTGTTTAAACGATTGTGCTGCATGTAAACGCATTAACCTGCTTTCTATATAAAATAAGTCATTGTAAAAACAGTTTTGTGAAATTCTAATTTTCTAAATCTGAAATTTCATTCTAGATATGTGAGATTCTTGCTGGTGCAGATGGACAGCTTTGTAACAGAGAATTTGAAGGAAAGACAGCTTGATACCTTGGTTAAAACATTTGAAGGTAAGTTATATCATTCAGTAACATTCAATAACCATGATTTGTTTTAAAATTTGATCTTTTCTTTAAAATAACCATAGTTACTGGTATGGCAATAAAATCAAACAATCAGTCTAACATTTAAAAGCTTTATCTTATTTAACCACATTTGTGGGTTTTTTTTTTTTTTTCTTCAGTTTGATCAGATTTCACAAGACTTCAGGAAGCTACATCCAGAGGCAGACTTTTTGTAGACTGGGCTATAATTGCAGATTGCCCAGAAAGATGGAAAGGTGCATTAAGAGCTGGGTGACATCACTTCAGGTAAGGTATTTCTTATAATATGTCAGTCTATAGAGACAAAATTCAACTGTATTTGATACATCAACTGGTAAATACAGTGGTACAGTAACACTTAACTACTTGCTTATTAGTTTGTGTATTGGCTGTTAATTAGTACTTATAAAGCACATACTGATGCCTTATTCTGCATGAGCGTATTCTACATCCCTGAATCCCACCCCATACCTAAACTTAACCTGCAGTAGTTGAATGGGGGTGGGGATTCATATGCATTAATACCATTGTAATTTTTACTTATTAGGGGTTCGAGTGCGTAGCACTGAAACCCTATTGTAATTGTAAGGATTTTTTTTATTATTATTATTATTATTATTATTATTATTATTTTCCGCTAAAACTGATCGTGCAGACCAAACCGTAAGGCCTAGAGAGCTGAAACTTGGGCAAAAGGTAGAGCTCCCCGTGGGGACGTTCTGACAAAGTCTCGCCCAAATCGGCCTAAAGGTGGCGCTACAGCGCAAAAAACAAATTTTTTTTACATTTTTGGCCCTAGCTCGTACAATTTTTGTCGTAGACTCAAAAACTTTACATTGTTGCAATCCTTGGGTCAATACGCACAAAAGTGCACAGGTGCAATTTGGGCTCTAGGACGTACCGTTTTTCCGCAAAATGGCCGAATGTCCGAAACCTACTTTTGCGAACTAGTCCTAGGTTTTTCACCCGATCGGAACCAAACCAGTGCAGAAATGTTCTCTGGACACTGAATATCAATAATTATCAAAAAAAGTTGAAATTTTGACTCATCGTTGCGAAAGAGCCCCAAAAAGTTTGTCAGGTGGAGGACCATTTTTACTAAAATGGCTATAACTCATGAACCAAATGAGATATCTTCACCAAACTCGGTACACATGTGTATAAGCAGAATCTTTGGTCAAATAAAAAAAATTGCACAGCTCTGCCACTTGATGGCGCTATAAGCCTGAAAAAACATAAATTGACTATAACTATGCAATCGTTAGTCTGATCGACCTGAAAATTGGTATGCAGTGTCTCTGTCCAATGTGCCATAAGGGTCTATGAGGACATTGGCGTATCTCAAAAAACATGGCCGCCATCGGCCAACGAAGTTTGAGCACCCATTAGACAAGGTTAACAGAGGCTGAT